>NC_142206.1:12784857-13426107 GCF_049639895.1 Pseudopodoces humilis | reverse complement strand
CTGTCTCTCTGTGAGCCCCAGTTTCTGCCCAGGTAGGGCTTTTCCATGCCTGAATCAGCTTCCAAAAACTCGATGGCCAAAAATGATACAGCACAAAGAAATGGAAAGGGTCTTTGCTGTCTCCCTTTTCACATTTTATTTTGGTCTGCCCAAACATGTGCCTCTTGATGGCTGATGGGCACCTGCCTTGGTCCTGTCACCTCAGCCCTGCTCTGCGTGGTGCTAATGCCACAGGGAGGCTGCCAGAGTGGTTGTGTCTGGGGACTGAAGTGACCTCAAATAATTAGTGCAGAGTTTGTGTCTGCTGTGCTGGGGGTCTTAGGTATTTGGATGACCCCCGTCTCTCTCATGACCTTGCTCCACAGGAACTGCTGGACTGCAGTGCTTTGCCAAGTAACAGCCTAAGAATTCATGTTCAAATTAAGACATAAATTATTTCTGTTTCAGTAGTTTCTGTATGATTCCTCCCCAAATTATGATCTGCTATAAGCTCTTATGCCAGTCGGAGAAGTAATTTTTTAAATTTTTTTTTTTTTAAAGTGCTTGTCTGTGTAAGTGAAGAGATCTTGTTAGTTTGAATCAGTTCAAGAGGCATACACTTTAAAAATACTGAGAGCAATGGATACAGTCTGCTACTATTCCTAATCTACCTTACTATTCTTTGCATTTCTCTGTGATGATTGTTTGGAGGAATATTACCTTGTCATATGATTCCTGATAATACTAATAGCCAATTTTTCACCAAAAACACAGAAATCCCATCCTGAAAAGAGACTCGACATAAATTTTCAATGCCAAGAAAAGTTGTTAAGGATGTATGTTTTAGATGAATAAATAGGATTGATTAAACCTCAGTACAACTGCTCTGATTTACAGCGTCTGAGGATCCTACTCATTCTCAGAAGTCTGTAAGAATTCTGTGTCTGTGTCATAATTCCTAGATTAAAAGATACATTTCTTTTCAGTTCTATACATATTTGGGTTAGAACCAGAGGCAATTCACTGTCTCATAAACAGTGAAAATAGCTGTACTAATAAAACCTAGCTGCAAATCTGAGTGTATGTAATGTATGTATCATATTCTGTATGGCACCGCTTTTGAAATTGTTAACAGAGCCCTCAACAAATGTCCATGAGAAAACGAAACTGTTCAAATTTGTGTTTAGAAAAAATAGTCTGCACATATTATGCACTGTTTACTTGTCTATTATAAATTATTACCAATAAATATAAGTGGGAAGCAGTTACAAAATAGAGCCCTGAGCAAAAAAAAAACAACACTGTTTGACAAGACAAGACTTTCTTACAAATCGTATGTTTTGTCCTTAATATATAGGAAAAAGTAGGTCAGAGATGAAAACCACAATAAGGTGCAGTGTATTTCAATGGTAAACATATTACATCACGAGTTATAAAAGAATATCTCAGCATTTTAGCTAAAATCATTTGCAGAGGATCTAACTGGATGTGCAGGGTAATGTAAAAATGTTTTAAATCACTGACAATATTTTAAGTCTGCATTTTAGACCTTTGGTCTTTTTTACTTTCTAATTATTTGGAAAGAAATTCAGCTGAGCTTTGGTTCATGTGCTGGGTTGTATTTTCTTTTGTATTCTGATAGTTGTTCTTCATTATGTTCTTTAACACATATAAAATTACTGGCAATGAACTTTAAGCACTCAGAAATGTGGAGCAATTCAGAGCCTGGATATTCTTTACCCTTATGATTCATTTTGATATGCAGGTTTCCTTCTCCTTGTTAGAGAGAAGATGCTGTACTCTATAACCTTCCATGGAAGCGGGATATTGAGGGTCCTCAGTTATTGTTGATTATTTATTTTTAAAAATTTTGTGTTGCGTTACAGAACTGAAACCAAAAGACAGGGAGAGCTTGTAGCTTACTTTGCAATTGATGCAGTTTCAGAGTGCTGCATGCAGGGACTGCTGCTGCTTGATCTCTCCAAGCTGAATAGGGAAGTGGTATAAGTTTTACCTATGACGATTACTTTTTAATGTTCTCTGATTCTTTTTACTGCCAAGTCCAGATACCTCAGCGAATTCCTTAAAAAATACAAAACTTTCTTTGGGAATCTAGTTAGTATTACACAATTTATTTTTTTTAACTAAATAACAGTTAAAGTACTTGATGTTAAGTATTGTCATGCTAAGACTTTGAATAACAATGTCTTATTATTTCAGGATTTTTAAAAGGTAGTTAAAATTGGTAGATATTTCACCTGTGGAGCTTGTGAAAGGATAGGAGGTTGAAAGTCTCAATAAATTGAACTTTAAATTATTTGCACTTAATTGCAGCTGATTACCTTAATTAATACAGCAGAAAATGTTTTGGTTTACTTTATCTGAATTCTTAGAGTGTCATAGTTATTTATCATTTTTCTTCATATCTTTGTAGTGAAGGTAATTAAAATAAAAAAGGGTCCCCATGCTGTTGCACAGCCCAAGCAGTGGAAAGTTTGGGGGGACAAAGAGAGATGTTACCACGCTTGTTCTTGGCCACCTTGCCCATCAAAGGTATTTTTCAAATGTTTCCTGGGTAGATTTAGCTAGGCATGTAATCTTTTTCTGAATAGAATGCTGCTTAAGACTACCCTCTCCTTTTTCCCAGTAGTAGCTGCAGCTCACTGGTGAATGAGGTGGCTCCTGCAGGGGTCTGTAAACACATTTTAGGGTTCCCATTGTGGACATGGGTAAAGATCATATTGTGTAGACCTTAGTTCAAAACAAAGCAACATTGTGCACAATGCTGCCTTCTAAAAGCTTCTTTGTAAGGACCCTGAACAAAAATCAGAACTTCCCAAAGTTGCAGAAAAATGGGCATTGTGTCTAGTTATGTTTTATCTGACCAAACTATTTAAAAATAGTTTTGGGTTTTTGCTACCTTCCTTTATTCCTCTGTTCCCACTAGTGCTGTGTTGTGTGACTCAGTGTAGTGCACAAGAGCAACCATCAAAGGCCAAAGCCTGGGAGCAGGCTGCAGTTGGAAAATCCAGCCTTTCTGTGTTGCACCTGAGCCCCTGTGGATGCAGCACCTGAGACAAGGCACAGCAGGAATTTCGGGCTGGATATGTGGAGCTGCATCTTATCCACTTCTGCAAGGCTAACAATGTGTTTAAGTAGTCCTTGTGCCTGCTTTATCCAAAGGGTTAGGATTATATCTGACTCTGGTGCAGCTGTGCAGGCTGGAAAAAAACCTCCTTGACCATAACTGCCATACCTTAATAGTCCTTCAGAGAAAAGCTGATGTCAAAAACTGATTCTTGGCTTTGCATAGTTCGCTTTTTTCTCTTCTTTTTTAACCTTCCCATAGCAGGGGAAACCTTAAAGAGTATGTGATGGTGATGTGAATTTGCATCAAGAAATGCACAGAACTTTGTCTATGCAATGAATTCACTGCACTTAGTAGTGAATGGTATGTCAACACAGAAAAGACAACCCATTATATCACCCTACAGTGCAAATTTTTCAAGAAGAGTTTAAGTTTTGTTTCATTTCTATGAACCAGATGAAAATAGTTTTCCATGTATATATCCTACCTAGGACACTCTTTTGTAGTTTATAGGATGCCCAGAGCTACTGTAGATATAAAACAATTTCTGGTTATTAGATCTCTGCATCACCAAAATGCAAATTTCACTCCTGAATATGTAGGCCACTTGCTGAATAACCTCAAGAAATATATGGTGAAAATGCTATTTTTCATGTATTCAGATTACCTCCTTCAAAGGTTTTCCTCAGGTTTTTAATATCCTGAAAATCCCAGTTCTGAGGCAGACTGTAGTTCAAACTTCATTTTCAGTTCTTAGAATGAAGTCATTTAAATAAACAAATAAAAGTGGCACGTCATGTGTAGCTTGTGCCAAAGTACGCCATGTGCCAGTTAGAATTAATTTTTATGAAACCTCACATATGAGTTTATAATAACAACGATACAGATAAATATGCTCGTCCCTAGCAGCAGCCCTGCTGACCCTTGCAGTACTTTAAATGTACACAGGTAAAATCCCAGCACAGTTCTGACCTGTGTTTATTTTTAGTGTTTCATGAATCACTTCCTTTAGCTATTTTTTCTATTTTACAAATAAATCTTATTGCTAAATAAACTATGATATTTGATAGTGACAATAAAATCTCTCTGAATCTCCTTTTTTTTTTTTTTTCTTTTGTGTGTGTGTGTGTGTGAATAGCCAGATTGGAATTGTTTACACTTTAGAGAATTTTAGATCTGATATTTTTGTTACATTTTGTTTCTTCCTGGTAATTGTGTTGGCACTTTGCTGATCTCAAGTTGTGTATTATTACAATGGAAGGTGACAATTTGATTGTCTTCAGTGGGAGAAACAAGCAATTTTATATTCATTGAGCTGTCAGGTAACAGTACCTCACAATACTAAGAGCTCCTGGCAATGTGGTTTGGCACCTATATTTAAGTGCTTTGATGCTTGCATAACCTCTACTGAATCAGAGATGTTTTGCCTGCTAGAAATGTTTTTAGGCTTGTAGTGTAAGGTTTTTATTAAAAAGACAAATCTGTAACTGAGCTGCAGAGCCATTGTTTTGTGTTACACGGAGGTACTTATTTGGTGCTTTAGTGCAACAGGCTACAGGTGAGCCTGAAACTGATACTTAATTTCTCTGTCTACTGAGGAGTTTGGTTTGACTTAGAAATGGGAACCAAAAACGTGGAAAGGAGGGAGTAGAATATGGAAGGAAGAGAGAGAAGTCTGATTGTATTGATATTTCTATTCTGAAATGCAGAGAGATGAGATGTGACCTTTCACACCTGTAGGACTGAAAATTAACTGTTTAACTCATTACATGGAATCTTAGGAAAATGTACTATAGGAGGGAAATAATATAAGAATACTGTATCTTACCATTGGAGCATGCTTCTCGTGGAACATTGAAAGGATTTAATGAACCTTTCAGGAACTTATGCTCAACAGGTTTAAGTGTGGTCAGGAAGATTTTTAGTTATTAGAACAACTTCTTAATTGGCTTTGTAAGGGACAAAAAAAAAGGTACTTTTGTCTTTGGTGTAAAGTCTCAGACATGCTAAAATAAGTTTTTCTTGGTATTTTTAGGCATCCTTTACCAAAACCATTTATAAAATGACCCAGATTAAGTTGTTCTGATCCATAAAAATATGTGGATTTATGCTTATTTATAGTAAGCATTGTTTTTAAATTTTATTGTTAAGGAGTACTTTTATTTATATTGTATATTCTCTTACTTGCTGCCTAGAAAAACAAATACTAGTAAGTTGCTGATGCATAAATTCTTGGCTCTTGTTCCCATAATTATTGGTAAAGATAGCTGGAAGTCTGGAAGTCAGTACTGCCTTTTTTTTTTTTTTATTTTTCTTTTTCCAACAGTAAGAAATTGGATATCCAAAGACACATGGCCCAGTCATAGGACTTTAAAGGCAGCCATCACCGAGAAGCTAATACCAACCAATTAAACAGAGGTGGTTACGTGATGTAACATTATCAGGAGAAACAATTCATGAGTCAAAGCATTCCAAGGCATATGAGCTCCAGTCCAAAGAACAGTCTCTAGCTGTTTAAGTAAAGTGGCAGCAATATTGTCAGCTAAATATAAAAGCTAAATATAAACTATAGAAAATATGAACTACAGTGACTGAAGATAAGCACATCCCAGGTGCTAAATGACTATTCTTTCACTGCTCTTTTACTGCATTCAATGTGGGTTCATTCACCTTAGGCATTTTCTGTGAAAGCTTCTGGTAGTAGACAAAGAGAATGGTGTATTTAGCCTGCTAAAAAGGTAGGTTATAATTTTGGCATTTATTAATCCAAACAGGCACTTTGGATTTTCACTGAAAAGTCCAGAGGGGTTGTGAGGCTGTTTTGCTGCATCCATTTTGATATTTTCAACAACTAGGTGAACAGACAAGAGCTCATTCCCTAACCCTACTAGTTCACTGTGACTGCATGTCTGGGAAGGTCACTCAAATGGCAGAACATAAAAAACTCAAAGGAGCTGGGGTTTTTTTTCCTCATATTGTTTTCCTTTTTTTTTTTCTTTTTTTTAAATGAGAAGAAATATCATAGAAGTTATTCCCAACCCTCTGAGCTTTGAGGAAGTTTGAATCTGAAGTCATACTCTGTGATTTGGATTCATATCTATTAGCAGAAGTGTAATTTGCCTGGATTGGAAAAACAAATGCAAGAATAGCTGAGTGTGTATCTTGGAAGCCGTGGGTGTATTGCTTAGCTTGATGCTTATTTCAGCCAGAGATTTGGGTGCTCAGTTAACATTATAGCTGTGATTTCTTGAGTCACATTTGCTTCCACTCCCCCTCCAGCCCTTTTATTTCCAAGGTGGTTCCTGTGATTCCCATAAACTCTCTAATCTTGCAATGCTGTTTATGACCTATATGTAACTAATTCATGTAGAATTCTTGCAAAATGAAGCTAAGGAAGAGCTTGAGGGAGTTGAGTTGATTGGCCTGAGGCCTTGCTGTGACTCAGAGCCAGGAAGAGAAACTGATTCTCTCCCACTGCAGCCATCTCAAGCTATTCAGGGTTTGTGCACAGGGATTTATGTTGGGGTGTGGTGCCCCAGGAGAGCAAAATCTTCTACTAACTGTTCAATTGTGTTCCTAATTCTCCTTGAAAAGAGAGACGAGATTTCATAATTTTAGGAAATGGCTGTTTATTCTAAAACAGCATGAAGATTACAGCAGTAGCCTTACAGTGAGTTACGTTACTGGATTCTGCCTACGTAACATTGTTTAACAGGGCAGAACTGCAAAACTTTTTGGCTATTGCCAAGGCACATTCATTTTCCTTTAAGTCTATCTGAACTATAATGCATCTAATGTACCCCAAAGCTAAGTGATGATTTGTCAGGGAAGATCCTCTAACCATGTGTAATATTTTGAGAGGAGTATGCACATTTTAAAATGTGGGAAGGGATAAGATGCTGTGGCTGAATTTTTTTTTTACTTATGAACACCAGGTTAGCATAAAAGTTTAGAAGGAAATGCTTAAAAGGTTATGAGTACTTCTAAAAATGGTTTCTTTTAATTTATTTAGTTCTGGAGTCAGCAAAGCACTTAGACATGTGCTTAACTTTTTGAAACTGAGTAGCCCAATTTGAAATTAGTGGACTCCTTGCATACTTATAGTTAATCATGCACTTAAGTACTTTAATCTGGCACTTTGGGGAAAGGGAATGGAGACTGTTCATAAAAGGTCTGTAAGCGAATGTATTTCTAATCTAATCTGATTCCAATCTACTCTTGGAGCTGTAGACCTGGGTTATGTCTCTGCTGCAGTCACTAAAGCAGGATGAATTAGTCCATCTGAGCACCATGCTACTGTAGTTGGAGAGCTATCAGAAGCAAGCTTATTTAAAATTAGTTTGGGTATCCGAGCATTACAAAGCAGTCATTTATGTGGCTGCAGTGTAGACATGCCTTTAGGTTTATGAATGCTTTGTGAGGGTGGAGCAGAGCAGAAGCGAGAGTCCCCAGCCAGCTCTAAGTCTGCTTTGTCATATATCTCATTGTTATAGCTCAGTTTATATGTTTTTGGAACAGTGTCTGGGCCATTGCATTGTTCTCTGTTGTTATACTTTGTGGCTTGATTCTGAAATGTCTGTCAGCTGAAACTCCAGGTCTTGCCTTGATTTATACTGTAACATTTAATCATTTGAGCAGTCAACAGAGATGGAAGATTTTTCAGGCTTTGGTAACCTTTCATGTCAGGACCATCAGCTAATTGTTTTGCAAAAGAGGATATGAATTTTTTTGAGAATTTGAGACTGTAGAAAAACCTTAGACATAAAAAGGTATTGATATTTGCATTTAGAAAGATAGAACACATGCTGGATGTAGGAAAAAAGGAAAGCCAATGTTTTGTGACTCTGACTGGCAGTCTTCTTTAGGGCAGAGACAATTTTTTCTCTGGTTAAAATAAAACGTCAAGTCATATCAATAGCAAATGAAGTTGTTTGGGACTGTGTTTAGCTTTTTGTAGGTAAAAACCCTTATCAGTTCAATTTTAGCTTTACTATCTTGGTATTGAAGCTGATTGAAGTTGGGGTCCAATCCCTCAGCTTTACTGACCTTTTTGATAAAGGATCACATTTTGTTTATGTCTTGAGCTCAAAATGAGGTTGAATTTATTATAGGGTTGGAAAATATGGATCAAAATATGGATTTAAATTCTTGAACTTGAGTAGGTGATAGGACTTCGGTTAATTAGGGCCTTTTCCAACCTTTTCTCATACCCATTAGATATATTTTCCACCTTTAGTGATTGCTGTGTTCAGCTAATCTGTCAATTTAACCAAAGCAACAATTTCACAATGTAGTTTTCTTTCTGATTGTGTGCTGTGTAATCAATATACTGATATAATGTGAGTGTAATTTCCTCTCTTATTTTATCTCCACTGCACAGTATTATAAATAAACAGCTAAAAAAGAAAAAAGAAAGAAAAGCACCAAACAAATCTGTTGCATCTTCTTTTAAGATTGTACCACTGTAGACACTTGTTCTAGTAAAGTAGAATTGGACCCACTTGATTGCATTTAAATTTTTCATGCTTCAGCAGTTTGTCTGGGAGCACAGTAAAGAAAACCCCCCGAGCGAGGATAGTTTAGAATAATAGAACTTGATTTTGTGTATTATAGCGGCACCATTTGCGCTGCTGTAGTTAGGGTTGTGTCAGCACTTCCATTATAAACCCCTGTTTGCAGGGGTTATAACTAGGGAGATATTTTTTATCAGAAACTTTTTTTTTTTTTAAAATCATTCCAGTGAGTTTAATTGATAATAGCAGAAAAAATTAAAATAAATTATAATGGAAATTAGTAAATTTCTGATACCTTTTACAAGCCTTATTTATTATGAATATTGATTTTTTTTCCCCTCTCAGCAGGGATTTTAGTAAATGCATTTTGAATATTTTAAACATAAAATTGAGAAGTTGTTATGGCTTAAAATTTGACTGCTATTCATGCTCATATTTTAACATTGAAATATTTTAACACAACATGTTGCTCTCATGCTTAATTTTATCATAAACATAAACTACTCAGCTGGGCCAGAGTCTTCTCCACTGGAATTAAATGAGACCTTGGAGTTATTGACTGAACTCTGCCTTTTGACCTGATGGAATCATGTGTTCAGAATTCTCCCAAATTGCTGGATAACACCAATCTGCAGAGTTTAGATTTACTCTGCTTTCCTGATTGCAAACCCAGGCATAACTGGATGCCCTCAGAAGCCATGTACAAATGAAGTATATTCATAGAGTTAATGATTGTGCTGGGAAAAAATGTGGAGGGCTTAATCCAACAGGCCCCTACACATCTGTCCCTTTAAATCCAATGTTTTAAATCTAACAACCAAAATTTACCATTAAATCTAGTTGTTTTAAAAAAGTTGTGGAGAAAATAGAAGTAAAACACACCCCTAAAAATTATGCCACGAGAAGAGCAAGTGCCTGGGAGGCCTGCCTGAGCCTGTCTTTCCTTCCAGGCTCCAACACTATGGGTGGCTGACTAAAGTGCAGCATGGAAGGTGTCTGTCCATAATGCAGCAGTGGGGAAAAGTGGTAGGTGGAGCTAGGAAGCACTTGAACCCTACCCTTGGTCACTTCTCTTACTCCAGTACAGAAAAAAATTTGCTGGGCATGGCATGTGATTATTAGTCAATGGGACTTTATATAATTTTATTTTAGCATTAACAAAGTCCCTTTTCTCTATGCAATCAACTTAACAGCACTTGAATGGAGATTTTTATTAAATTGTGTATAAAACATCATGAATAAGGGGGAAGTATATTAGTGTACATGTCAAGGAACAAATGCTTCCCCTATAGTACATTACCAGTAGATATCTTTGCTGAGTGGTCACTTGAGGAAACACCAAAAGCCTGTTTATGAAATAGAGGTGAAGCCTTTCTAGACTAATTATATTCAGCATGTAATTTCTAAACTTCAGTCTGAATTTTGATTTTCAATTAACATTCCCAATTTGAAGATAATTTTCTATTTAATGTAATTGCAGGAAATAATTTATTGGCTGATTAAGACTGAGGGCCCAGCCTTCCTTAAGAAAACAGTCCCTAACAAACCAGCCTTTAAAGCCAACTCGTAGCTTTGGACAGATTCAGCCTATTTTTGCAGCTGCAGAGTTGTGTTTAATTAGGATTGTGCAGTATTATTCATTGGTGCAGTTTGTAGTTGAAATTATTCTTAAGAGACATTTTCATTTCTAGTTTCGTGTCATGATTAATTTATGGTGAAAAAGCTCTTGCTTTATACAGAAGTTCGTTCAGTATGAAGCAGGAATGAGATCTGTTGAGAAGGTGAAAGAAAGGAAAAACCTTTATTGTGACTTTCAGTTTTCATGTTGGGTTTTCAAATTACGCAAAGAATGACTTATATTTTCATGTGAGTGATTACATTAACGTGACTACTTTAATGAGGAAAGGGAGAGCAACCCTTTTATTTTATCTTGGATCATAGCAATTATGAGCCAGAACCTTTTGAAGTACACTCGATAATGCCGGTTGCTGAACTCTTGGCATGTTCTCTGTAGCATCAACACAAATTCTTTAGCATAGGAAGAATGTAATGCAGGGTTTAAATTCCTCAGTTCTGCTTATTGGCAACACTCATGCTAGACTCCCACTTAGGCTTCCCTAAAGAAAACACAAACCTTTTTTTCCCCACCAGTATCGAGTTTAAGAGGCAGGATTATCTCTATTTACAGAATAGTTATTCTAAATAGGTATCAGTGTTTTAATATGTTTCAGAGCACTTCAAAGCTTGTAATACTTTCATATTGAACTGTACATAATTAGATTAGTTGATCTTATATTAATTTTTTTTTCACTGTAGGATACTAAATCTGAGCTCCCTCATTAATTGTGAGAAATTTAGCATTAGCTGTTAAATCCTATGTGAAACACAGGCTGCTACATAAAAACTACTGTTTAAATTGGAATTAACTTAATTATTTTTCTTTGCACTTGATATTTCCTTCACTGTAATATTCATGAAAGCATGTGACAGATTTATAAATTTAACTGTTAGTCTCAGATTTCCAGACCCTTTAATCAGTATTTATTTGTCTGTAGAAACAGTACTAGCAAGTTAATGATTTGCTAATTTGAAAAATGCTCATGTGGTTTCCTATGTTAACTGATTTGTGCATTTTTAAAGAAATGGTATGAAATCAATTATTGTTAAAAAGCAATTAAGGTGAAGATCTTATTCCTTAGTTTCTCAGTAATTTCAGTGTCAAAGCTATTCTAAAGTTACCAAGACCTGGGAAAATAACTAATATATTTTAGCTGTCCCTTTTCAGGTTTATTAATGATTGTTTTAACAGTGACAGTTAATCTTAGTAGAAATTTCAAATGACAGTGTTTTCAGATTTTGAGCTGAAGTCAGTAATATTTTCATCTAAGTGCAGAAACTGTGGAGAAAGCTGTGTTTGCATATGAGATGGTAGTAAGAGACCATTATTAGGAAAAGGCATTTAACATAAATCAATGCATTTATCCTTTGCACTTTTAAGTAATTTAAAGTATTTTGTTGAGCTATATCCTGTACTTCATGCCTAATATGAAAGGAAACATAATTATTTTAGGTTTTTAGTTTGAACTTTAAAATGTTACTAGAGTATTATCCATCCATTTAATAAACCTTTTAGGCTTAGAACACTTTTCACATGCGATCCTCAAATCACTTTCTGAAAGGTAAGATCAGGCAAAATTTTAAACAGTTTAAAAGCAGAACAGCTTTAAACAAACAGCAAAAAGACTCATTTAGCAGAATTTGAAATGTATTTAAAATTTATTCTCATATATGTAGATAGCATTTTCTGCTTGCGAGGAATGAGGTCACATAAGCACGATGAGCTCTCTCTTTTAAACTCTTGCTTGTAAGCTTCAGGTTGCTCATGAGAATAAGAATTTAAAGAATTGAACTCATACAAAATCAATATGAAAATACCAATAAAATCACTATTTTCTTATGGCTGGAGAAAATGATATTGTTTGACAAGTCTAAATAAATAGACTTGTCAAATATAGAATATAGAATGATGTCATATAACTTAATCCTGACCTTGTCTTGGCATCAAGGAATACTTTTTCTCAGTGCTTTGGATCTGGATCTCCAAGCCTCTGCTTTTTAGAGTAATTCTTTTGGTGGTTGACTGCACGTGATTAATTTGTTACTGTTCTAGGCAAGTGTGATGCACTTAGAGGACTGTTTTGAGTTTGATTTTTTTGTCACTGAGCACCAATGTTTTCTTTTTCTCCTTTTCTTGTTTCGTAGAAGAATGTCTTCCAAGCAGGCTACCTCTCCATTTGCATGTGCAGCTGATGGAGAGGAAACAATGACCCAGGACTTAGCATCACGAGACAAGGAAGAGGGAAACAGTGATCAGCATGCGGCCTCTCATCTGCCTCTACACAATGTAATGCACAACAAACCTCACTCTGAGGAGCTACCGACTCTGGTCACCACCATCCAACAGGATCCCGAGTGGGATGGAGTAATCTCAGCCCAACACAGAATGGTGAGTTTTGCCATCCTCATTGGGGCTTTCCAAATTTAGTGTTCTAAGAGATTGTTTGCTCCCATTTGGGGAATGACACATTCAGGTGTAAAGCTTTTTAAATGTTAAAGCGTTGGCAGTAGATCAACATCATATGGTGTAATTGTAAATTACAATTGTATAATCTACTTAAGTATACAGGTCTATTTGAATGAGGTCATTTGATGAGTTCACCTTCTGAAAGGAAATGCATCTATTTATCATGTTTTCATTCATACCTTGATTTATGTCATAACCTTTCTAGCTCATATATTCAAGCATTAATTTCTGACAGGAGGATGTAGCTCACAACTGTTTGTCATTTGCAAAGTGTTGTGCTGAAGGAAGAAACTTTAATGTATTTTTTTTTACTCATATCTCAGAAACAGAACCTACAAAATCTAGAATATTACACAGCAACAAAGAAGCTGGCATTTTAGGTGACACAAACATCCTACTGTCCCTATAGGAAATTAAAACTTTTTGTGGAGGGGAAAGGTCTTTATGAGTAGCTAGATCACCACTTACTATACAGATGACATTGGAAATGATCAGAATTATTATCCCTATTCCCTTCAGTAGCCTAGATATAATTATTTCTATTATCCAATAATATGATTGAATTGAATCCCCAAAAACTCTGCAATAAATGGGCAGGCTGAATGGGCAAAACATCTTAGTCAATTTATTTTCCTTGTGTGTGTTCCTCAGAAACAAAATTAAGGTATGTGGAGCAGTCAGGTGTTCTGTAAATTTAGAACATCATAATTCCAGACTCTCTGGAAAGTGACTTTCAAAAACCTTAAAGTCAGACACAGCTTAAAAAGAATAATCTGCATTTTCATAAAATTTCTTCTCTATTTCTATTAAATATCTATAAGCAGATATTTTTTTCCAGCAAATATTTTTTTTTCTTTTTTTTTTTTTCTTTTCTGGTACAAACCAGATTTCAATAAAGTTAAACACAGTTGCAGAATTTTTTTAGCACCACTGACAACAATGGACTAATTTCAAATTTGACTAGATATAATAATCCTAACTCATTAATCAACAGAGATAGCAGAGCTCTTTATGCATATGATGATGTCTGGAGTTAGTTAAATAATAGCATTACAATATGATTTATTTTGTTAAAATAGTATAGGTTTTTTTTTTTCTTAAAATCCAATTAATTCAAAGCAAAGCAGAGAAATGCTATTTAATCTGCAATGCACAATTTAAGCCAGTGCAGAACTTTGTCAGGCCTAAAATATTCTCAGGTATTTGCGTGGCTGTCATGAAGAAGGCAAAATTTCCACTGTAAAATCACTTTAGAGAGAAATTATTACAGCTTAGCAATTTGGAAAGGTAGGTTGTAAGTTGCATATATGGCTTATATTCAGAATTTTGTACAGAGAGTCACTCTTTTGCCTAAGTTTTGTAATAAGCACATTAGAATAATTTTAACTTCTGTGTTATCAGGAGGACAAGCTGCATGCAGACTAGAAAGGTCTGATCCAGTTTGTTGATGGAAAAAGTTAATCTGTGAATTCATCAGCTACTTCTCCATTCATTCAGAGAAGCAGGTGCACTCTTGGAATTTTGATATTAGGACACCAACATCGTTGACAAAATTACTCTGTGTCCTAGAGAGAAAGGAACTCCTAGGTTCCAGCAGTCCCTCTGTGCATTTTTTTTTTTTGGTTCAGCCTGTTCCTTGGATCTGGAGTGAGTTGAAATGGTTGGCCCTTATGTGGTGTGATCAGTTGTGCTCATACTGCTCTGAAGGGGTTTGCAGTCCCAGTGACAGAGAGCAATCTCTGTTTCCTTTCTGAATGCTGCACTGTCATGTCAACACTCGCTGTACCTCTGGACAGGCACGAATCAGTGCACAGCCTATCATGTTTCAGAACAGGTGCATAAACTTTGCTTGAGGGACTTAGCACTCTGGTTTTCCTATCTCCTTTTTCCAGTAAATATTCCATTATATATGTAGATGAATGTCCTGAAAATCATTAGCAGTTTCCACAAGTCCCTAGGCTTAAGTCTGGCGGTGGATATATGTCAACCTTATTTCACAACCTCTCAGCTAAACCACATGGATTTTTTTTTCCTTCCCAGCTCAAAGCTGGGTATAATTTACAAGGCTTGGCTACCAGTGAAGACTGAAATTCTAAGACATGTTTTTTGGTTGCAATTAAAAGAGCTCTAAAATGTACAGAGCAAGGTCGAAGTGTATTTACAGTTGACTTAGATGACTTGTGAGATCACAACAGTGAAGTAGGGAATTTTTTTTTTTCTCCTTGAGGGACTGTCATTTAAGTACCTTTCTTGATATTGATTTTGAATGATTTTTTTTTTTCTCACTTAAATATGTTCTTTATGAGCAAACATTTAAGCCTGAATTCAGTGCAGAAAGTTTCTCTGAAGTATCACAATCAAGCGGGCATTTATATTGTTAAGAAAGAATTTAGACAGGCCTGCAACTATCCTGATGAAAATATGTTCGTACTCCTTAGAGGGAGGATAGATGTTTCTTTCCAGAAAGACAGATTCCAGAAGGTGGGCTGGGCAATTCTGAGATAGGTGCTGTGGTAGTGGCCACTTTTTTACTTAATAAACCCAAAAGGTAAGTGCTTTCAGACCTTTTCCGGATGGATCCTTTAGAGGCAGATTTGAAGAAGCACCTGTTCATAGCATTTACTTGGAAAGGAAAGAGAGTAGTGCTGTCATTAAAATGCATCAATAATGTGTGTTGTCTGGTTGAAATATAGTAAATTCAAAAAATGCTGTGTTGACACATGGGGAGGAAAAATTTCTCTTTTATCTGATATCTAATTAAGGGCACAATCCTGCATCCTTTCTGACAAAAACTACTAAGAAGTTCACTGGAATTTGAAAGAGCACACACTACGCGTCATAATTTGCTAATAAGGGCTGTACAGATCTCAAGTTTAGAAAAGATACCGTAGGAGGGCAATTTTAGTGAAAAAAATTGCGTTTTTACTGAACATTTATGGTATGCAGCACTTTCTGTAATGTAAGATACCTTCAAACTACATTGTTCATTATCAGAAAAAAAACCACACTGGCTAGAAATGTTTTCAAACTTTCACTCCCTTTTGATATCAGGCATTGCTTTCCACTGAGTCCTTTGTGTATTCTGAATGTCTGGAAGCCAAAATATTTTGTTTTAACTCCCACTCTATAGTATTTCCCAGCTGTGTACTTATATGGTGTAATAAAAGGATTTAACAAATGGGAAATAGCAGCTGCATTTGGAAATTCCCTTTGTGCTCCCTTTTCATTTGACAGATTCAGCAATGTGTAACAACTGTAACGTCAGACCTGTAATGACTTATACTGCAAGTATCATTTCACCAGCCAATTTGTAGTTGCAGTGGGGGAAGATAAAGCAACCCAAAGATTTCTGTAAATTCCTATTAATGAGCTGAAAATATTATACTTATGTTTCTAAATGTAACTTAGTATAAAAATACCTGGATGTATGGGTATTTACTGCTGATTGCAGCCCTACCAGAAAATATAGTCTTTTTCAGGCGAAGGCCATATATATTTGTTATGGTAAACTGTAGGGAAGAGGGCAGAGTGATAGTAAGGTAATGGTGAAAGTATTGTGCCTTGTCCAATGAGACAGTGAGAAGATGGCAAGAAAATAGACAGATTTTTAGATTGCATCCAAAATCTGCCTCTGTTAAGGCGGTGGGAAAGGCCAAAAATACTTAATTTTGCTAAATTTAATAGTAATTGAATTGTTGTATCCCAGTAATATATTTATTGGCCAGTATGTAAAGAAATTAAAAATATCAATATATGTTTGTTCGCCGGAGAACCAGTAATGGCCCCCTTCATACAGAGTCCCACACAGTCCGTGAGGTAAATGATAAAGACTTTTTAAACTTTTGCTCTGAAGGATCAGGAGAAAGCAGGGCCAACAAGAAAACACAAATTTAGATGGAGAAATGAGGAATTCTTTGAGGAATATGGTAGTTAGTGTATTCCCATACAGTTAAGGCTGGATATGGGACTCATGAACAATGAATTTTAGCAGCTTTAATGAAAAGAAATCCGGATCCTTTCTCCAAAATGCACAGTTTCTTGTCTGTTCTCAGCAGTAAGTAACCCACAGAGAGGTTAGCTCTCTTCCCACCCCCAGTCCCGGTATAACAAACAGGGAATGTGAGGATCTCACAGACACTGTGGCCACCACTTGTAGGTGGTCATGTGTCACTGTGATGGTCGCTGGACCCTTTTCTTTTCCCACTGCTGTTCCCTCCCTGCCCATGACCCCAGGGCAGCTAGCAGTGTGTGTTAGTGAGACAGTGTGTGCCTGCACTGAATGGGGGCAAGCATGTCTTTTTTTCTCTGCTGTTATTTGGATGTGAGGGACTCTTACAGGGAACCCCTGCAGCAAATCCAGTCAAAGCAATGGGTGTTATTTCCCTGTGACTGAGGGAAACCAAACACATACATACACAAATAAAATTGTCTCCAAATATATGCTGTCTTTCCCTGTATATTTTGTAACATAATTCAGAGACCTCTTGGATTTAGATACTAATTGTATCTCGTTGGATTTTATCTCAAATGGCAGCATTGACATATATTTCATAATTATGTCAAGACTCTATCTTTTGTTGACTTCTTGCCAAAGGAGTGAATGGCTTCCCACCTTTCCACTGTGGCTGTGTGTACATCTCAGCAGTACTGAGAGCAGATTTATATATGCAGCAGAGAAATTTAAGATCTCTTCATACCACATATATTTCCTCATTTTAAAATAATTTTAAATCACCACATATCAAATTTTACTTTATATAGCTTTAACAAACCTATTGTCTTCAGAAAGACAGAAATAGGTGGTATCCCAAAGGTCTTAGTATTTTGGTGTTGTCTCTACAAAAACAGGCACAATCCTGTTGCTCTCTCCCACCTCCTGCTCCATGTTATTAACTTCTCATGTTGAAGGCTCTTCCCTTTAAGGAAAATAAACTCAGGTGTTTAGGGAAGATCATTGAAAAACATTTACACATACTAAACACTGTGAATTTGTTGTTATATAAATTCATGACTTCAAATTCTCTAAAGTTATTGATACAATTGCATGTTTTGAAATTTTATTTTTGGTTCCTTTATGGGCTGAATATGAACATATAAAATGCATCCAACATAAATGCCCTAAACTCTGGAAATTCTGTTTCTGCTAAATTGCTCCTGCAGCTGTTATTTACATGTACAAATCTGAGTTTTGTGATCATCAAAAGCAATTCTACTTTGCTTGTGCTATTATTTCTGCATGCCAGGTAGTGCATTAGAATTTTTATCTAACTAAAGAGATAAATACCTACATATATAATTGCATGGGTACAAAGTTTTGGCTGAAATTAAAGGGTGTGAAAAAGCTGAGGATATAGTATTTTATATTTCCATAAAATAAACATTCATGAAAAATATATTGCAGAAAAGATAGAATTAATTCTTTTTCAAGCATGTTCTTTTGATTCAGAAGGCATTCAGGTGCTTACCTTTATTAGGACTACCCACAACTATAATGTTAAGCACGTCTAAAGGCTTGAAATATCAAGGAGTTAGTTTTACTAGCTTTAGCATAAAAAGATGTTAACATTTCATATTAAAAACAATAAAACAATTCCCTAAAAGTGTGCAGGATAATGTGTTTAATGGAGGTGGTGAAATACAAAATTGAACTTTATTTGAAGAAGAATCAAATAATTGTTCTTGTTGGCATGACTGTTATATTTGTTTTATTTTCATTTTGACGTTGTATAATTTTTCTTTTCCAAATGCACAGTCTATTTTAAACCTTTCCCTATATTCTAGGGTGAACTGTGTTTAAACAGAATTAATCATCACCTGAGTTCTTTGCAAAGGACTTGTGGTTTATGTTCATCTAAATCTATAGTAATTTTATTCCATTCACCTATTTTAACATTTCCTATTTTTATGAAGCAATTTCTGAGAACTTTTTAATTCACTTCTGTATATTGACATGAATTTTTTCAAAAGTAGAAGACATTAACACGTTCTAAATTGTTAATTTTTTTTTTTCCTTGGGCAAGAAGGAATCAGGTATGCATGCTGATTAACACACTCCAGTCATTAACATGTGATTATGTGGGCTGCATATTGAGCACCTGCCAAAAGATAAAATCCAGCACTTTACTACATCTGTGCAAGGACTTTTTGCGTTTCTTTTGTACTTTGACAGCTCAAGAAAAAACAGACTTTGGTATCTTTGTTCAGCATAATAAAACTGTGTACATAAAATATCTTCATGGAGGGAGGAAAGATACTACACATATTTATTTTAATCTTTGAGGCCATGAAAAACCCAGGGACTGAGACTTACACAGCACCAAGTGTAATATGAGTCTCCTAATGTACTGTATCACTGATATTCATATACAGTTTACAACATTCCTGCATGTTTATAAGGATTATCTGTTCTGGGATTCAGCCAATGTTATTGTAATTCACAGCAATTTTATGTGATACCTTTATGTCTCATAAATTTCTTGTTTTTACTTCAATCTTCCAAATATTTCATCAGTGTTTACCTTAAAGAAATACAAGTACTCTATGCAGCAGGCTGGTTTCCTGTGTGCATTCCTCTGCAAATGCTAGAAGGGGGGCATAGAGCATGTAATACATGTCATGTAACTATATACAGAGGAGGATTTTCATGTGCATTTGATACTGCTAAAAACAAAAAGACAAATTTTATTTTTATATTTACAATAGACCTACTTATAACTTGGACAATTAAGATGACTTAATAAGGGGAAGTTGGATATATACAAAGTGGTCTGGAATATCCAAGCCACACAATCCTTGTTTTATTTGGCAGCTTCTGGCAAACATGCATCACAAAATATGTGTCTTTATTTACTCAAGAGGTAAACAGTGCTGATCAGCTGGGACTGATCACAATGCTTCTTCAGTTTCAGTTTAGATGAAAATATAAGTCTAAATAATCATTTTGTAAATGGCTGTCCATTACTTTTTCCTTAGTAAGAGCATTTAACCAAAGTGCAAGGCATAAAGTCTCAATATTGTTGTGATTTATTACCAAATGTAAACACTGGGAGTTAGGACATATGGTATTTGGATAATTAAGGAAATCCTTAGCATCTAACTCTTACAAAAGCACATGAGTTTATGCATATCATTTGCGGGTGAGTTGATTGCCATATAGAAGTGATTTGTCATTGCGTTTTAAGATTTTGAGGTGATTTTCTATTGTGGAATGGAGCAAACTGCCTGTCAGCATGTTTCAAATCGCTGCTTATTTGTAAAGAGAAGGGTTCGAATCACAAAGCTGAAAAATGGTAAACCTCTGAAATCTATGTACCCAAAGTTGGTTTACCTGGCTTGCTCCAACACTTGAGCAGGAAGCGATGGCTGCAAATAAGTGGTTATATTTTACATGAGACATAAAGTCCCTGCCCATGCCTTCCAAACAGGCAGCTGGTTTTGCAGTGGCCTCTTCATAAGACCATTCTTGGATTATATATGCCTGATTATTAGGACATCTTATTTTTAAACCTTTGATCTAAAGTTCTTTTCTTTTTTTTTTTTTTTAACTCTCAATTTAGCATATTATTTCTTGGCTTAGAGCTTACTGTTCTGTTGTTTCTTCTTGAGGTTTTTAGATACATAGAAAAAATGGAATACAAGCCCTTTACAAATTGTATTTAGCCTATACTTTGGCAGTGAAATCAGTATAAGTTTTATCACAGTAAATGTTGAGTTAAAGATTTGAGCTTTATTCCATTACTTGCCATTTGCCCTCCCACTAGCATAATTTGCTGAGACTTAACAAATGATGTTCTCTCAATAGCTCATAGCAGTCATTCTCAAGCCTTGGATTTAAATAAATCTTTCTTAATAAAACTTTTGTGTTTCTTTCTTAATCAGATGAGAATTGGAAATGATCACTTAGATTTTTAATTTATTTTAATTCTATTTAATTAAATTCCTCAAAATGGGAAACCATATTTAATGTAGTGATTGGAAATGATTTTGTAAACATTTGCTTTCATTATATGTTAACTCCAGACTAGTTCCAAGTGCCAGCATGCCTCTAGTACTTGGAATCAAAAACACTCTGGATATCCAACTTTCCTGGGGTGTTTACATGTGTCCCATTCAATGCAGAGACAGATAAATATCCCTTTATAACAGAAAAGCCTCATCCACATTGAAATAAGCAATTCAGCTAACACATTTTATGTTAGTAATATTTGCTTTCTACTTCTTGGCCATTCATCCTGTGATTTCAGTTGAACTCTTACAGAAACAGTTTTCTCCCTGGCTATTAAGTGGGATTGCAGTTGTCAACTTTCAATCAAAGTTGATCACAGTTATTATTAAATTGCTAACTAACACTGTGACCCTGATTTCGTACAGCCCTCAGTTTCATTTTGTAAGGTTGCCTCTTTTATCACCTTCAGAGAGCTCCAGAGGATCCATCCTTCCTAGGTGATACATAAATACTGCCATTAAAATCTGCAGCCCTGTGCACTTCCCCCTGTGTAAGACTCCTGACAAGAGAATCCAGCTCACCAGTTGGTCTGTCCTTAATCCTTAAGAGGATATCAAACAGAGATCTGTCCCAAGCCAGATCTCCACTCGTGATTGTGGTGTCCCCAAACTGAGAAGTTGCATCTCAAACCCTAAATACAGCCCCCCCCCGCCCCCCCGCCCCATATTTTGTACTTTGGCTATTTGAGGGAAGGAGCAAGAATATTGAATTTTCTTTTTAGCCTATAATGTCTCACCAATAGAACTCTAATTTTGTGTCTGTTTGCTCTATTTTTGAAGTGAAAAGACTTCATAAAAGGTGACCATGTTGGCTCATGATTCAGCTTGCAGGTATTGCTATAAATATTAGCCTCCAAATATGAAAAACACTGGGTCAGCTATCAATACCTTTATTTTCATTACTTTCAGCAGTACTCCCTCATTTATCCTGTTAAAACCAGTGGGGCACTGATGGAAAATGAACTACTTAAACTCTTAGAATCTAAATACACAAGAAAATATTTTTTTACACTTACAAGAAAATTATTATTATTTGCTCAATCCCTTTTCAGTAGAAACATCTAAGAAACTATAAGGATTTTCCTTTCTATGTACAGAAACCATCAGCTATCTTTTTGAAGAATAGAACCCGTGTAACTTGTGAAATTTAGTGAATGTACTTGCTAAAAAATAATTTTCTCAGAGTGAGAGGCCTACTAAACTATCTTTACATATTATCTTAGCATAACAGTTTTAAAGGAATTATTGTGGTGTGTGAAGAAAATCCCATGTGCATAGTCACAGAGGTCCTGTCTTTATTTTTACCAAGTTGCTAGTAATTATTCATAATTATTACTGCCATTACCAAAGTTGTACTCGAGCCATTCACAGCAACTCAAAAAGAAATAGCCAACAGGTCACTTCTTTACACCAGACAGCCTGGAAAGCTGATAAGACTAAGGAAAGTGTTGTTGGACCACATATATTCCAAGAAAATTTGAGGTTGTTTAAACTGTAATGTGCCTCTAATATGAAAAAGGCCAAGGATAGACCTAGGAAAGCTTTTTCCATGTTGTGGTGGAACTCTTCATGTTGTTTTCCAAGCGATATATGAGAAAGGTGGAGGTTTTAGTAAAAGTAAAGTGTGATTTCATGCAGGGGCTATCTATCCCTGAATGAGTCATCCATAGTATTTTGGTATCCATGCCTTGCTACTTTTGGGTTTTCTCTCTTTTGTGCATTAATTTATTTTTCTCCATTTTGTACACTTTGGAACTTAATCCTTAAGTTTTAGTGTCTATATATAGGTATTTAAACTGTTATAATAATAGAATTTTGTCAAAACACTAACCACAGTGGGTTGAATGATCAGTAACGAAACCTGGTCTGTGCTTATGGGCTGGTAGGAAAATGTAGACAGGAAAAATGCCACTTATTTACCTTGATATGAAACCCAAACATTTCAAAAAATAGACTCAATTTTGCTCCTGCTGAATAGTAAGCAGCTGAAATAGTGGTTCAAGACTGAACCAACAGTGGTTCAAGAATATTGATTCTCACTTCAGGTATTGAACAGTAAGATTTTCTGGCTTAGTCATCTCTGCAACTAAATACCTTTGCAACTTCAAGCATTTTTATCTGACACAGGCAAAGAGGAAAGATTAAGATACAAAATCATTGTACATGTTGTTTAAGCATTCAGATTTGTTCTTTTTTTTGTTTCATAAGCTGTCTTCAAATTTTACGGTTTGCCAACTGTTAGAGACCAGTCTGGAAAGGCCTCCATTGTGGTGGACAAATATCCCTGTGCAATCCCTTGTGCATTCTGGTACAGGCATAAACAGTTCTACAATTATCCAGTTTTATTGTGTAAGTGGGAGGATAGTTTAATAAATCCAGCAAAAACTGAGTGGGATCCTGAAGAAGCATGCCCTGTGTTAAATCTTTTATCCATAGATTAAATGTTTGCTATTTATCTGATTATATTTTCCATATTTTCCCCTGCCTTACCTGGAAATCACTGAAATCGGTGAGAATAGCACACCCTGAAAAATGTACCTTTCAAAGGGAAATGTTATGTGTTGAAGACTTTATTTCAAGTTTAGACTTAAAGTACCACTTTTACAGAAATATGTGAATTTTAAACATGAGAATCCAGGGAGTCTCATGTCCTTTGTCTAGGGTGTTATGGAGATACTGGATGAATTTGGGCACCAGATTGTATCCACATACATTAAGTAGATATTAATATCAGTCATATTTTGTTATTAGTATTCTTATTTTTATCAGTGATGCTGAGAAAAGTTGACTTGCACAGAGAATTTTCATCAGTGCTGATGGATTTCTCATTTAGATTTTGCAAAATGGAAGCATTTGAGTTGATCATGGCTAGGCCCTTTACTTGTCTTTATTTCTTTTTCCATGATCTTGGAAAAGACATTTAAAAAACCCTTAATAGCGTCCTTTCTTTTCTCTCTTCAGATCAAACAAAGTGGGAATTCCTCATTCTGTAAAAGGTGACTTCAAAAAGCTTATTAAGGATAAGAGATCTGTCTTTATTAAATTGTTCCATATTAATATTCAAAATGTTCTCCTTTCCTAACCATGAATTCATAGGCTTGTTCTATTTTAGGAAGCATGGTGGTCCTTTTCCATCTGAACTCCAGACTTTTTAGGGAAAGTGCTTTATGCATTAGAGCAAGAGGACCAACAAACAAATTTGCAGAGGTGATATCCCTCTTGTTTCAGACAGCACACATGATCCACTAGACTTTTCTGAGGATACCTGGATGTATTAGGAGGGTCTCTGTGAATGTCATGCATTCACAAAACGCACGTGAATGTCAATGCAAATTAACTTTTGATTACCTGGTCTGCATCTGATGTATGTGATAGTTGCACTTCTGGTCTTGCAGTGCGTGAGGTGCTGGGACAAGCCTGACATGCCACAAGAGGTGGTCTGCAAAGGGTTATTAGGTCCATCATGAAAATTAAAATCCTTCATAAATTTTCTGTAACATTTACTTCATTTTCAACAATCTGAATGCTGCAGTAGCAACTTCCCTTCAAATACAGTTGAGTCAACTTTCTAGAGAAAAAATAACAGGAATACTTCCCTTGCCCCCTTGTGTTTTGATCTGTCTAGTTAGCCATTAATGTGAGGTCAATAAAACCTGTTCTACCTGCTGTAGGCCTAAACAGAAACAGAAATATTACAAATGCGTTTTCTGTCTTATTTTTATTCTAAATTTTAATTATCCACAAAACTGACAATATAAAATAGTTCATTAACTGGGCAAACCCTCATGCTTGCAAAGACCATCATTCTGCCTCCCTTATACATATCTGCATTATTTGTGTGAAGTTTAAACTTGTCTCATCTCTGTTGTGGCTATTACAGTCTTTTGGGCAAGAAAAAGAAGGGTGAATGTGCTGCCTGATGGAAGCAGGACTAGAGGAGCTTTTCACTGCAGCAAAGGAACATTGTGCTGGACCGTGTATGCATCCAGACGAGGAACAGGAGGGGTTATCAGGAGGAAGAACACTCTGTTATTCCTACTTACTCCACAGATTTGCCTTATCTTTCTGTTTCCGGCCTAAACAACAGATGTAGTGTTCCTTGCTGAGAGCACGAAAACCCCTGCATTGAGCCTGATGGATGTGCTTCATGTACTGTAAGAGGATGTTGCTCTCTTGAGAAAAAACTCCTTTAAAATTACTGAGTTGCTCTTGTACCGTCCTCAAAGGTGAAAGTGCTGAAGTACGTAGTATTAATTCTTCATTGAGGAAAGAGATAATAGAAATCCAGGCTTTACATCTGAAAAATATTAAAGATTCTCTTTTAATCTCTACTGTAAGACCAAGTTTTAAGAAAAATGCAAAGTAGTATTTGTTAGAAAGAGTTAAATATACAAAAGCTTTCCATTTTAAAGGCAACTAAATAAGTTCATCTCTGTACCTGGTCTAATATGTTGTTCTCTGTGATGTTTGACTCTTCAGTGAATACAAACTTATGGAGTGAAAAATTTGTTAATGTTTATTTGCTGAAAATACAAAGATAAATTTTTTATTCCATGTCACCTCTCTTTCTGTTTGTGCCTGCAAAACCTCTGTTGTTCCTACTGTGTTGATGAGGGGCTGCTACCAGTGGGATGAGATACAGAGTCTTCTAATTTCCTGTCTTAGTGAATAAATACATTTGCAACATTCCTAGCAAATGCTGCCTCCTTCTCCAGTGACAGTAACAGTGCTGTCTGATCACAGACTGCTGTGCTTGAAGACGATGTGTCACCGTCTCCTTCTGCACAGTCCCCAGCCCCGTGTCACCCAGCTTGCTCATTGCTGGTCTTGCTCCTCCTATTACATTGCACAGCTACTTCTTAATCTCTTCCAGACTGAAGCAAAGTTTTGTGTCTTGTGGTGCTGCTGATGGTTAATGCTTTCTAGCCTTCAGAACACAAGTTTTTTTAGTGCTCTGAAGATGGGTATTTTCAGCTTATAAAGTAGTAGGAATATTATCTTTATGGGGAACACTGTGCATTGTGAGAATGTTTTTTGACAAGACTATTAATTAGCTTCTTAATATTTAAATGTATTGCCACTCTTATTGCTCTTAAATTAAAAAAAAAAAAAGTACATTTCATGGAATCTAATATACACACAAACATTTCTAGGCATACCATAAGGAAACAGAAAAACCCCAGTAGTTTTTTTCCCCAAATGTTTAACACTCCTAGCCTGGTATTATTAAAAATTAAAATAGAAGAGTAATTTTGGAAAGAGAAGTGTGTGAGAAATTCTTGTGGCTGAGATTTTGAGGACTAATCCAAGAACTACTTCTCTTTTTAGTTGAAATTGTGAAAGCAGAGATGCAGTGAATGTTGCAAATATAACTGGGAGAATGACAAGTCTGAGCCAGAGAAGTTCAGGAAGGGCTTCACTGTTGGGTGATATCACAAAATTGAGGAGAATTGTCATTACTCATTGTTTTTTGATGCCTTTTTTTTTTTTTAATTTTTGCTCAAATAAACATTGTCTATTGACAGAAAAGATGAACCCTTTTAATTTCTATGTTTTTGTCTATGTAACATCTGATACATGTGGTACCATACATATATGACTTGTTTTGTCACAACTTCATTTTCTTGCTCATACTTTCCTATGTTTCCTAGAAGCATCATAACATTCATTCTTTAAGAAAAATTTAAATTTGAGTTAAAGGACAGTGAATATGCATAGATACACAGATACGATTAACCTTATTTAACTGTGAAGTAGATTCTTTCCTCCTTGGTCACTGTTGGCCTAAACCTTTCTCTAGTTTTGAAGTCACGCTGTTTTCCATTAGCTGAGGATTTATTCAGGAGTAATTTGTCCTTGCCTGTACCTTCTTCCTTAGTGCCATACATATTGTCCTTAAGGAACTACAGAAAACTGTAAAAGCTTAACACATTCATTGTTGAAAAGTATTGAAATGGCTTGTTTCTGATGAGAGAAATCCTTGAAGAAGATTATCAAAGGCATGAAGTCTGAATGTTAGAAACTTGGAGCGAACTGGACTTAAGGACAAAAGTGCCCATGAAAAGCACTGAAAAGCACTGAAATGAGGAAATAAAAATCATAATGCTCAATTTATAAACTGAATGAGATATGTACGCTTGTTAGTATTACAAACTAATAAATAATTCTTTCAGCTTTTGCCTGCCTGAGATCCTTCTGCCATGAGGGAAGAGCCTATGTTTTGACATAGTTTTGTTTCTTTGCAGGAGTCAGAGAGTAATAAGTTATGTTCCCTATATTCCTTCCGAAATACCTCTACCTCACCAAACAAGCCCGACGAAGGAGGTCGTGACCGCAGCGAGCTAATGACCAGTGTTAATTTTGGAACACCAGAGCGCCGCAAGGGAAGCCTAGCAGATGTGGTGGACACACTGAAACAGAAGAAACTAGAAGAAATGACCAGGACTGAGCAAGAAGGTATGCATTGGATAGGATTGATGTAGTTTCCCCACCCCTCCAATCCCATAATTTTTATGGCATAGAGGATGTGGGGGCCATAAAACTGCATAATTGGCAAAGGCTAGGATAAAGTTATTCACAGGTTTCCATGGCAATGGTAGTTTGAGATCCATTAGGGATTTTAGACAAATTGCCAGTTTTTAAAAACTTTTAAAATTGTCTTGGTTGTGAGTCAAAGCAAGAATATTGGATTTGGTGAAAACTCAACTCTTACTTGAAAGGTTATGATGAATTCTTAACTGGCTGTGGACTTGAGGGATATTCTTCAGTTGTATTTGTTCTTCCTTTTAAAAGACAAATGTTTATTTTAAACAATAATGAATAAAACATGAGCTGGTTTGTTTTGCCTTCGAAATTCTCATCTTTCATCACTTTAATAACTGAGCATCTGTAACTAGGAGAATGGGAAAGAGTTTTAAGTGTAAAAATACATGGTTCTGACCTATATAGCTAGAATTACAAAGGAAGAAATCTCTTGGTTTTTCTAACAGTCTCCTCAGATATTGTTACAAGTATTAAAACAGAGATAAAAATGGGGACAAATCTTTGAGTGCTAAGCCTGTTTATGTAGCCAGTCCTTATTCAGATACTTTCATTGATTTTGTGAAGATTTTGGCTGTGGTAGGAAACAAACAGAATTGGAGAGTGGGTTTATCAGTGTATGTGTACAAACAGTATGGACCCACCATGAAAATTTCTCCTCTTGGTAAGTGGAATGAAGTCTCACTTGGTTCTGCAACAATACCTTTTAGTCTGTGAGCTCATATGTGAGTTTGAATCAGGAAGTTGTGAGAGCAGGAGGCTTTGAAATAGAAAAACAGGTGTGGAGGCATCTGTGTGGATTCTCTGAGATATTTTACCAGTTCTGTTTTTGTGGCATTAAATATAACCCAGGAAGAATATTTATAATGTAGCAAAGCCAAAAGGCAGTAAAACTTTGTGATTTGATTTTTTTAATTTTTTTTTTTATTGAAATTTGAATGAGTTCAGACTTATTTTGACTCCTCAGTTTCATGGTATGGTCACAATACACTTCAAACAGTGCACTCTAAGTTCCCTTGGCTAATATAGCAATGCAGATTTAAATTAAAATTGAAGCTGATACAATAATGTGTTTAAATATGGGATAAAATAATATAGTGATGGAAGCAGGCTTCTAAATTTCTTGGCATAATTGTTAAATGCCAGTATGTTCTATAGGTGTCCTTTCTGAAGCTGGTGAAACATCTCTAAAGAGAGAATGTCCCAGATTCTTTACTACCATCTGTCTGTTTTCAGCTGTAAAGATCACTCTTTTAAAAATTGCTTTCTTAGATTTGGTGGTTAGGCTAGGAAAACTATTTTAAATATTACTTTGGCAAAGTTGTTTTCTGCAGTCAGCAGCAGTCGTTCGACACTCCATGCTAATCAAAGGTCTTGGCTCGTACTTTGCTGCGGGAGTGCTCAAGTTGCTGTTGATTATATTGACACCACAGCTAAGGCTTTTCCAGGAGTGTACTGGATGGTGTGCTAATAAAAATGTGCATCAAAAAGTTTAAACATAACATCTATCTGTAGGGATTCAAGCATTTCATAACTTATTTCTGTATGGGTTCTTAAGAATTTTCTTCACTTCCCTTATATTAGTATACACTGGTTGTTTTAAGAGTAGAGAGCAGAGCGATCCCTCTCTCTGAGTCAGAGCCTTACACGTTATGTGTTCTCATCAGCAGAGAAATAAAGGTCATTTTTGATCTATAAAATAATCTTGCCTTTATGGACCACATTATAATGGAAAGCTATTCTAAAGTCTGCCTGTAAGTTCAAAGGTACTTGACTGTATCTTCATGTATAGGTTAGGCTGAGATTAGACATTAGGAGACAATTCTTTGCTGTGAGGATGGTGAGGCTCTGGCACAGGTTGCCCAGAGAAGTTGTGGACACCCCTCCCTGGAAGTGAAGCTCAGGTTGGTGGAGCTCTGAGAAACCTGGTCTGATGAAAAGGGTCTCTGCCTACCACAGTGGAGATGGAATTAGATGATTTTTGAGGTTTCTTCCAATCCAGGCCATTCTGTGATGACTTTATGGTTCTGCATCAAGTTTTTTCCCATTCGTTACTTATGCTTAACAGAAAATAATTAATGAACATCTGACTGGTAGCATATAAATAAATGCAGAAAAATAATTAAAAGAAAGATTGGAAATTCTTCAGGATGTTGCACTTAAGAAGTTCAATGTTTCTAAACTTCTGTGTAGGCTAGGAATATCTAAATTCTTAGAACGTATTTGAATACCCAATTCAGTATTCAGTGGTTTCTCTGAATTAAAAAGAAGTACTCTCCATACTTGTTTGATTAAAATAAAATGTTTTAAAAATAATTACTATTTTAAGATTGAACTTTGTTTTAGCTCTGTGAAGTCAGTTGGAGAAATGAGGTCTGAGATTATGAAGTTGATTTGCCACCTTACAGTGTCTTTTGAACAACCTAATTAATAGGCTGATCACACACCATACATCATGCTCTTTAACACCTATCCTTTAAAATATGTTTCTTTGCAGTCCTTTTCTTAAAATGGTATGCAACCAATGAAATTGAGGAGCCCTTTGTGTACTAAGCCCTTCCCTGTCACAAAATTGCTTGCCCAAAATGAAAAATACTTGCTGAGTTTTTTATAGAGAGAATAATATAATTGGTTTAATGAATGAAGTGGAGAAAAGGCATGTGTTTCTACTGTATACTGTGGTGTGGGGCTTTAAGTCCTGCATATCTCCTTTAAAAGAGTGTAATAGTTCATATTAGCCTTATTTATAGGGATGACCTCCTTGACCACTGATGTAGCTGTGGGGTTTGTCTGGCACACCGTCATATGGCAAGTTAATTGTAGAGTTAAATGTGGAGTAAAGAACTCAAGAATTCCAGTCATCAGACCTAACCCCCACACCAGCTCAACGAAAAGTCTCTTTTAATATTGTTACATAGTAACTTTCTGGTCCATCCATATCATCTGAATTTGAGAAATACAAGTTGTTCGGGTCAAATACTTAAATACTTTGTGCTGTACACTCAGATGTTAGGTGTCTGACATGCTTGTATATACTCCTTGTGGTCTCTGTTGTACCTCATATTGCTGGAAAAAGGATATATACTGGAAGATTTGATTGTGTCTAAATAGATATATTTAATCAGAGTCCTTTGGCTCCTGAAAATAAGTTGTCTAATGAGAATTTCATCTGAGCAGCTGTGACTGAGGAGGTCAACAGGCATTGCCTAAGAGAATATGGCCCAGCTGGTTAAATCTGGTTGTTGTAGTGATTTAAATGGTCAAGTGCTGCTTGTAATCCATGACCGTCTGTTTGTAAAGGGAAGAGTGAGTGCTTCAGCATAATGTACAGCTGTTTTAATCTCTCTTTAATAATAGTGCTTCAGCCAGTGTCATGTCTTGTGTATGGTGTGGGAACACGGGTGCCTCACACAGGAATATAGCTTAAGTATGTTTTTAGCTTTATTTGTATTCTGAACACAGATTACCAACATTACAGAATAAACAACATATTTTTTGACTTTGGGGTCCAGTATTTGCATTTTTTTATACAGTAAGGCACTCCTGTGCCCTAATTTGTAATGATTTGGAAATGAGAAAACTGATGAGAAAATTGTAATTGAAAAAGAAAAGAATGCTACAAATATTTAGAGTTAATTTGAGTATGTAAAGACTTTGCTGACACGTGTTCTCGTAGGACAGAAGAGGTCAGAAATGAACAGGTGTCTAATTTAATCAATAACGTTGGACTCTAGGGCCTCTTGGATAACTTCAGTATATTCAACTTATTCTATGAGCCAAAGGATTGTTTTACTGGCCTTTTTCTTTGGAAGTAACCTACAATACAATCAAGTATTAAAACTCTAGATAGCTCAAAATTAAGAGTTTATGTTAGGCAATATGGTCTAACTGCTTCTCTCCTTTTCTATCCCCTTTAAGTAAAAGACTTTTTGAATATTGCTTATGTTACTTTTGTGAGATAGATTTACAGCCTGGGTTGCCTGAATTCTATGCTGAGAGTTGGCTTCCAGACAACTATCCTACTTTACTTCATCATAAGCCTCTAGGAGCAATAATTAGTAGTACACATCTTGTCTGTAACGAGGAGAACAGATTTCCCCCTTTCAGATCTGGAATGCTAGGTTGGCAGGTCAGCTGGCACTTCTGAGCTGGAAACTGGGCATGTCATTTCTGCTAAGTGCTAAGCCCTCATTACTCAGGGCCTGGATTCCTAATTCACTTTTGACCTTGATTCTGAGCAATGTATACAGTCTCATTTTTCAACCAAGCCCAGTGCACAATTCTAGCACAAGCCTTTTATGAAGTGCTTCCCATTCTTGTTTCCTCCTTGAAGACCATAGTTGAACATTAAGAGATCAAAGATTTCTATGTATGCATTGTTTCTATGTATTCATATGTATTCTATGTATGCATGGTAAATATTTCTATGTATGTATACATATTTCTATGTATGTATACATATTTCTATGTATGTATATATTCATACATATTTCTATGTATGTATACAACTACGTTCTAAGGAACATCTATATAAAGAGTAGTATATTCATAAATTTCCATCTATTCTCTGTCATGTGCACCTGTTTGTATTCTCTCTCTATAGGAGGATATATGGGTGGATATCTAAATTAAAAATTAAGGGTTTACATGTATTATTAATTCTATATGCAGTAGGGAAAAATCTTACTACATTGCTCAGTAGTGGTGTTTTTTCTAATTTTGTGTTTTGTTGTTTTCTTTTTTCTCCAGCTTCATGAGTTAATAATAACTGAACACTTTCTGTTGTATTGATTTTAAATAGATTAACATTTCCCCTACAAAGCTTTCTATCATTCCAATAATTATATTGGAATATAATATAAGTATATTGAAATACTGCACATACAGATCCAAGAATTTCCTGCTAATTTCTTTGGGAAGTAAGTAAACTTAAACCCTCACATACTGTGTTTCTAAGTGGCCATTGGCAAACAATTTTGGTTGCAATTGCTTATTTTCTAGGTTTTGGTTTTTTTAAATTTTTAAATTTTTTTTATTATGGTTGTTTTTTGTTGGTTTTTTTTTTTTTTAAAGAATCTGTGTATTATGTTGTATTAAATGAATGGAGAGTTTCAATTTTGCATTCTTTGTTTTAAGCTGGCCATAGCTGAGAACAGAGAGAGTTCAGACATGTATACTTGTTTTTTAGCATAATTTTAAGCACAACCTTTGAGGACCTTTTGTGTCAGGAGTTTTCTTTGGTGTATGAGTCCTAGAAGTGAACTGCTGACCATTTATGGTCAGTGAATATTTTAAAATGTTTTTCAGAATTTTTGCAGAGATTTAATTCAAGTTATCTGTTTTATGGTGTGCTGGATACCCACACTTTCCACTGATGAAGGCATGATCCCTGTCTGTCCAAACACACTTGGTGTTTGCAGACCCCTGCTCTTTCTTCTTTTTTATTTTTTTTATGGATACAGATATTTTGTTCAAGACATCTAAAATGTTACTGGGTTTTGGTATTAGGATTACCTGAAGTAATCAACAAAAATGACTTATTGCTGCTGTTCTGTGTTTTGTAATACCCATGAACATTGCAAATGGTTACTGGCGTTTCTGTTTGGATATGAAAAAGCTCACATTCAAATCCATTCATCACCTTTGAAAAAGCCATATCTGCTCGGTACCATCTGTATCTTATTTCCCTTTTCTTAAAAATCAAGAAAATTCAGAATCAGTTATGCATATAGTTAATTTAATACTTTTATTTGCTTTTTTGTTGGAAGCCGTATATAGTGGCATCTAAGAAAGAGAATTTCTCTTTAAACTCCAGACATGCTTCCAAAATAAAAATGCAAAAGCCCAAGCGTCCAGAAAATAAATAGATGACTCAGACTGAATTAAAAAAGAGATATGAAGCACATTTTCCTAAATTGCTGTTTTCTTCTATTATTTACCTCCTTACCATGAAATTAAATGCAACTTATTTTTTCTCTTTTTTTTTTTTTAAATTCCAATTATCTTTGTAAAATCACTTTGGTCACTCTTTTTCAATGCTATATATGCTGCTTTTTTAGAAAAAAATATTCTTCTCTTTATAGACATTTTGTAGATCATAAAATTTCTAAGAATTCATTTGTTGAATTCTACAGTGAATTCCTATGTCTTAATGTGTTAAGCTAAGGTAATTTTGGAGTATTTTGCAACATTACCACAAAGGAAGTGTTTTCGAGGGTTATTTTCCTGGTAACTAAAAGAAGATACAACCTATTTTCCTTCTCTCTGTTGTATTTGCTTTTTCTATCAGAAATTAATTCCATTAATGTACTTTTGTTTAATGAAATTTAGAATGCATTTAAACATACATTTAAAAATTCATTATTTTTTTGCAAAGAGAGACTCAATCTGTGTAACCATACTGTGTCTGGCCATTAATATTTTGTCTCGTATTTTTATTTATCATTCTGAGTGAGAATTTAGGCATTTTTGATTATCCACTTTCTTATGTCCTTTAAATTTTTCAGAATAGTATTTTGTGACTAAATGCTGTCTTTCAATTTTTATTTAAGAAACTGAGACATATTGTCATCTTTCCACCTCATCTTTGTGTTTATCTGGCTGCTTACACTACAGTCTTACCCAGTGTTGTAGCATTTGAGAATCTAATCACTACTCCCAGTTTCTGTGTGGATACCAGAATTTTGCAGCACTTTTGAGTATGTCTCATGTTACATTTGGAATCTTCCATTTGGTTTTCTTGGTTCTGGAATTCATTCATGGCCCACAAATGGAGAATAGCACAGACTTTTACATGGGGATCATGGAGAACGAGATCTACATGAATAGGTTGATAGATTAGTTAGGCCATCTGCTTTGCTAAGAGGTTTTCATGTCCCCTCTTAGTTCTTATTCAGTATCATCAGCAAGAAGTTGATGGGTCTGATGGTAGCCATTTGAGAACCTGTCAGGAAAAAAAATACACTTTGGCTACTGTCAGACATTTACATCGGTGTAGGATCCATGGAATTTTATGGAGTTTCTACTTTCCTGGAGGTTCAATTTTCCAATGCAGATTGTTATCTCTTTAAGGCTTTGTACCTGTGCACCTCTACAAAATTGTTGCATTTTCTGGTAAACAGAGATGATCCTGATAGGGGAAGAGTCTGAAATTCAGGACTCAGTTCTGAGGACTGGAACATCCAATCTAGCCATGAAAAATTCTTTATTTTTGAGCAGGTATTTGCTCTCACTGTTTTGAGATTCTTATATGATGTTGAAGAAACATCTTTATTCAACCTAGAATATGTGAGATGAATAAAATCCTTTTCATTGGAACAATTGTGCCTTTACCCTGTTCTCATTATCCCCGAACAGGACAGATTATACTGAAAAATGTGAAATCTTTTCTTTGCCATCATCTACTGACCATTCCAGTCAGTTCCTCCCCAGAGATGTGTTTTCCAATGTCTTACCTTCAGGGATCATCTCATTTTTATTTTTTCTTTAATTCCACGGTAACCCCTCAATTCTGACCTTCTTCAGTGTTAGATATAATTTAATTTCTATTTTATTGCATGATAAATTGTCCCAGTGCTTCCATCTTATATAATTTTCTGCACTATATTCCTCTACACTTCTGTTCTCTGTTTTAGACAGGTCAAACATCTGCTATCTTTACACTATTTGTATGTTATTAGTATTGTGAAAGCATTAATAAAAAAGGATATCTTAAAAGCCAGCTTTTTCCTAAGGGCAGTAAAAAAGGCAAGATCAGTATGAATAGGTACAACTGACATTGAGCTCTGTGGTAGAGACTATAAGTGAGTAAATAGCTGTAAAAATATGGAGAGCTACTTCAGTTGCATGATCTTGGCAGCAGAAAAATAAATTGAAACTTCATTGGTTTCTGATGTTCTGTGACACAAACAACACTATGATCAGATCATGCTTTAAAATGGCAATTGAAATACCTTTTGTAGTCATCAAGTTAATAGTAGGGACTAGACTGTGATATTTCCCTTCCTAAAATTGCTAATGTAAATAAATAAAAGGATACAAGGGAAAAGATTGGGCTTGAAAATGGCTGATCTTGTTTGCCATTGTATTTTCAAAGTTCTGGAGGGTGAATGGCCTCAGGTTTCTTTGGTGATGGACTTTAGTTTTAGTTAGCCTTACTTGCTTTCCCATTCCTGCTGTTTTGCAACAGGGCCTAAAAGTGCTTTAAGTGCTTGTGACTGAGGTAATGAATGGAAATATCTTCCCAGCACTGTGAGTATTGCATTAGACTGAATAGTCACCTTACTTGTAAAAGCACTATTAGAGAGGGGCAGCTGTAAGTAAGGATAACGATTTGTGTCCAGTGCTTATTTACTGAAAATTGTAAATGTATTATTTATTGAGAGCTCTCCAGACAGTGCTTGTCAGAATAAAAATGTCAACTCTAAGCAAAATGTTATAATACATAATAAAAATGCTAGGTGCACACTTTGGAGATACAGCTAATTAGATCTGCTTTTCTTAAAGAAATGACAGTAAAAATGCTCAGCAGCATATACATTTCAAATGCTGATATATTCCTTATTTTTCTATACGGTATTTGGTTTAGATACCTTATAATTATTTAAAAATAATTTTGACAACTTTATTTGGTTGCCACAGTAGAGACAGAGGCACTTGCTGCCTGGCTGCATGAGGCAGTTGCATGCTCAGGCCTTCTTGTTCATCCAGCGGAGAGAGTAGCTACTCTCACTTCTGTTTCAGTCTGAAACTCCAAGATACCACTTTGTTTGTGAAGAAAACCTGCCACCAGTGGAAGCAACAAACAATTATTAAGATTAGTCTTCAACCATGCTAATTAACCCCAAACAAATATTCTTAACAGGGAACCTAAATCCACTCAATGTCTGTGTTGCTTTTGTGTATTATTAAATATGAGTGGGAATTAGGAAAAAAATAAGTAGCTATTTTTTTTCTATTTAAAATATTCATTTAAGTTGTTGTGGTTTTTTTTTTTTCAATTTTATTTTCCCTGAAATTTACAATGAGAAGAATTGGAGCTTAAAAAATTTGGAAATCTTTTTGGAGTGCTTTACAGTGTAAGGGAGGGCATTGGCTTTTGAATTTATCCTTTTTTACAAAGAACTGCTCAGTTCAGCATCATAAAATTTAGGATGTCATCATGAAAAGCAGCTTTCTTGCTGCTTGTTTTGAGTGTATCAGCCAACCCGAGAAAGAACCTTACTGTAATTATTTTAGTGGCAGTCTATCTTTGCTCCCCTTCACTTGGTTACACAGAATCAAGGAATCAAGGAATCATGGAGTGGCTGAGGTGGGAAGGCACTGCTTCTCTGAACAGGGCAGGATTGCCTACAACAGAGTTGTTCAGAGCCACGTCCTACCAATTTTTGAGTATCTCCAAGGCTGTAAACTCCACAGTTTGTTTGGTGTTAGGTCATCCTTACGATAAGCAAGATTTTCTTTTGGTTCAAGGGAATTTCCTGTTTTCCCGTTTGTTCTCTTTGCCTCTGAGCCTGTAATTTGGCACCATGGAGAAGATCCTGGATCTGTCTTTACTCCTACCATCAGATATTTATATATCATCCCCTGGAAGCTGCTCTTTCTCAGCCTCACTGTGCTCCCAGCCCCTCTTTATGTGAGAGATGCTCCAGTCACTTGGTTGCCCTGCAGCCCATTCATAGACTCTCTCCTGTCACATATCTTTCTTGTACTGTGGAGCCCAGAACTGGGCACAGCACCCTAAGTGTGGTCCAAAATGAGATTTATTTTAAGGCCACCAGTTCTGCACTGAAAGACTGAGCTAGTACCTTTAAAGCCAAGAGGAACTTTATTATGATAAAGTCTGATACTTCCTGAAATTCTGCTCAAGCCCTGGCTGAGCGCTGTTAACTTGGATAATCTGAGTTTTAGCCCTGTGCCTGTGCTCTCACTTCCCTGTGCGTAGCTGATGAGCACAAAGTGAAAACCAAGAAAAAAAGCACAATTCAGTGTTCTGAACTACATATTTCTGTGCTTCACAAATGTATTTTGGACTGTGAGGAGTCCTTCTAATTCCTGTTTGTAGCCAGGCTTCTTCCTTATTTGCCCATTGGCACAATGATCTCCAAAATGAAGCCATTGTTAATGTGTCAAAATCCACCCTCTTCTGTCCTGCTTTAGTAAGATAAAGAAGTAGTGGTGGTTTTTTTTAAAGTTCAGATTGTGATATTTCTGGAAAAAGAAAGTGCAATAGTACTTGTTAAATATAGTTTTGAGGGCAACTACTGTGTAAACATCTGCAGAGAGCTCCTGTTATCATTGCTCTGTCCTGACTAGCAGTGCTCACTCAGTTGCAGTCTTGGGTCAGTCTTTAGCATGGGCTGTGAATCAGTAAAGCTGTTCCAAAATGTCTTGTTCTACAGCCTAGCATTTTGGAATGTATCTAATAGCTGTTTTCTTTTATTAATCATAATATATTTTTAGTTTTACTTACATAGGTGCCCAGAGTTTCTGGGCACAGTGCCCTATGTATGAATGGCTGTTTATTTTCATCTTCTTTTTTGTTAACTGCTTTACTTAATGCTTTACATAACCATTTGCCATATTTTGACATGAAGCTATAATGCACTGCTGCCTGCTCACATTTCTTACAGAACTTGATGTGACATCACCCTCTATGGTAAATCATGATCTTCACTGAACCTAAAAAACCCCATCTTGAATACTTTCCTGTCTTTTATTTGTTTGAAAATGTTGAAGCAAGCAGGCTCTTTCGCCCATCTGGAAGAAGCCTGAACACTACAGCTTAGAGAGCCTGCAGTGACACCAGAAACATTGAGGGCTCTGTACTGAATTCCTTAGTCTAACACCACTTTAAGAATGATTTCTGTTTGCATTTATAGCTATGCTGTGTGTGTTACAGGATATGCATGAGGACCAGATTCAGCTCTTTCTACTCTATCTTAAAATTTACCTGCATATTCAATATTTAAAACAGCTCTGCTTCTCAGTGTAGGTCTTAGCAGTCCTTATCGTATCTTAAATGTGTAGCAAGCAGATTACTTTTGAATATTTACAGTGAAACAAAAACTAACACATCGAGCAGAGGTTTGTTAAAATGTCAGAAGAACTTGCCATAGTGAAAAATAAATATTGAACCAAGTTTATTCCTGAGGTGACTCTATTAATTTCAATAGAATTACTGCAGGAGTAGTTCTGGAAAAAATCTGTCAAGATTTTGTACTATAATTTAATTTTTTTTTCACAGAACTTTGAATAGCCCAGAAATAATTTTATAGGTTTGGCATGCACATGTATCACTAAGTAAAATAAGCTTTTGCCTCAGCCTCTGTTCCCTCTGTGGACTGTTTGTGTTTTTAGTTGTTTAAATGGGGTTGTTGCAGCTTTGTTAATAGGTTTTGTTACATCTGCAGTTATACTTGTAATTAAAAATTTACTTGGAGCATTGGTTCCACTTGGTTTCAGCGTATCTGGTGTTTCTGTGATATAATAACTAGAAAAAGAATCATGTCTGTTGCCCTTTTGTGTCTGTGTATCAGGTAACACAACAGACAGTGGCCAGACATATGACCTCAAAAATGAAACCAATTTGTTAATGAACTAACAAGGCAATGTAATAAGCGTCTCTATTCAGTCATTTTCCCCAGCTTTTGGTTGTTCCTTAGAGCAAGGGTAGCCAGTGCTGTATCAACAAATTATTTGATGACAATAATTTGGCTGATGAGAACACAAGGAAAAAAGGCACAATCTAATTAGAAAACAGAGTATATTAGGTGGCAAAATGTGGCTAATGCTTTATATCTAATTGTAAAACTGCAATTTGCAACTTTTGCCAGTTAATGATTTTTACACCCCCCTTCCTCCTTTCCCCACAGAAAATCATTAAAAAAAGGCCAAAAAAGAGACTATAGGATTTGAAACACAGTGGCCCTGAAGTGATGGGAAAATGGCCAAGGTGTCACAGCTAATTTCTGACCCTGCTTTATGAGTTCTGCTGTTCCTTATTCCCCTTGTCAGTCTGTGAATCCCTGAGGCTGTACACACTGGCCTAACATCACTCAACTCCAGTTTTATATCCTCTTTTAATAATGTTGAGTCTATTCTGTCCAACTTTGATTCAGACAACCTGCTTGTCTTGAAAAAGTGATATATTTAATCAGTGGCTCTGTCTCCAGCATAGCTCCCACTGCGTGAGACTAGAGCCAAAGAGTAGTGCAGTGGCCTGTCACTTCTGTTTGAATAGGTAATGTGGAGCCGCTCAGCCGAAGAGACAGGAGCTGGAACTGCTTGTTAGGACACATGATCAAAAGCCACTCTCTGCTTTCTGCCAATCAAGCCTCATGTCGCCTTGTGGGGCAGACATTAAATAGATTTTTCTGCCGTACACTGTGGGCACTTCGCCAGTCTGACATGTGAACTGTTACAAAAGATACCAGAGTTTCCACTTCTTGCTGACTGCTTTTAAATATTACCAAGCCCTTGCTGTCCAAAGTAGAATATTTTAAATAATGGATTATGATAAATTTCAACTACAATTAGATAGTCTCCTTCCTGCTCCCAACTCTTCAAAGATATTTTGAAAAACAAAACTTTAGCTTGGTTTCTGAAAACAAACAGGCAAGCAAAAAACTATTGAATAACCCTATGGCACATAGATTTGAACACGATTATTGTCTGAACATTATGGTGAGTTTCTGCTTTCACTTGTGTGATTTTGAATATTGCTTCTATTTTTGGTCTTTTTACATTATTTAATTAGATTTTCCTAGTTGAAATCATAGCACTATTTTATTACTATGTTTATGGGAAGGGATAATAAAATTGGCTTTTTTTTTTTTTTTTTTTGTAAATGAGGTTGAATTTATTTATTGTGTTTATTGGCTGCTGGTGCAAATATAAATGTCTTTAAATGGCTCTGTAGTTGGTTTTAGTTATACTTTCCCTTGGTTTTTTCCTCTTTGTCTCTTACCCTCCATAACCACCTCAGCTCTTGTGCCCATGGCAACAACGCTCAGTGGTTGAGGCTAACAAAGATGACATTTAAGCTTTGCCTAAGTAATGAATATTCTTTTGTAACTTCCAGGGCCACTGAATTTATGTAATTTTTTAGAGTTCCCCAGCACCTAGAGAACTGCTTCTATTTATGTACTTGTGGTCATGATACCCAGATATTTACTCCCTTGTCCTTGCCCTTGCTGATCTATCTTTTCCTTTTCTTTTTTTTTTACTTTTTCAAGTAAAACTTTTTTTCTAACCAAAACATACCATGGCAATCTAGTGGAATTCATTTAAACAGTGAGCTACACATAAACAGCTGCTCCTTCAATAAGCCATTCTTTATAATACCCTTATTACCTTCTAGTGTCTCAAATTCTGATTAGTCAACAGTGCTGATTGCTGCATGGCATTCCACTGCCCATCTTCCTTCTGCTCAGCTGCTCATGTCTTAGCTGTTCTGTGATTACAACACAACTTGTGCATTGTTTCTCCAAGTTGTTCTTCATATTGTATATCTTTTAAAAAACCTCTAAACCCTGTTGAGGACATGGGAAAAAACCTAATTTGAGTTCACCATAAATTCCCTGAAACTCTGAATTGTTTTTGTACCACTGTGATCCTCACAGTCTGCGTCTCTGCAACTTTCTAGTGAGATGAATAAATACTTTAGATTTACAAGGGTAATCAATAAATAATGACCAGTTAAAAGAACTTTGGAATAGTGACAGTTATTGTAATATTTGTAATAGAGCAGGAGAGACCAAGGACCGTGGACTTTAAAAAAAAAAATCTATCAAACCCAAAAACCACACAGTGCTTTGTCCTGGTTATGCTCTCACAAAAACCAGTGGGTTCAGAAGTCATTAAGAACAGAACTCTGTCATGAGAAAGCAGTTTGGAAAACATCCCCCCAGTAATACATGCTGGGTTTTAGAAAGGTGTGTAGTGGCAGAAGGAATGCACAGAGTGAAAATGGGAAGGGAAGGGAAGGGAAGGAGTTGTATCCCTGGTGATCTCAAATTTCTGCTCAAAGCAGAAAATGCAGGGGTTTGTTAAGGACATAAAACTTTGCCAGCGGGTTTATAGGTAAATAGCACGGTAGTGAAGAGAACACCCTTTCTGTGGCTCTGCAAACCCCCGCAGCTTCCTTTGGTACAGCCCCTTAGAATCAAGTCCTGGTGAGTCTGAAACGCTGACACACTCAAAACGCAACCCCATTAAAGGCCTTAAATCTGTCATTGTGCTCTGGAGCCTGTTCTGAAAATAGCAAAGCTCTTTTTGTAAATTAAAATCGGTGTGAATGGGAACAGATGTTGACATGCTTTACTTTATCTGCAGGGATCCCCGTCAGGGGGGAGAGGGTCACTGAGGTTAGATGGCAGGAATTACTGCAAATGTGCAAAGGAGAGGGAGAGCCTGATACAGACATTGTCTCTGGTTTTACTAGAGCAGGAATAGCATCCAGTGTGTACTTCTGGGTGCTAAGATGTGGAAAGTAAGGAAAGATGGTTGTGTAACAGCTTTAATTCCTTGGATAATGCTGTCCCCTTGTACGTCTATTTACAAGATAAAGGGGGAGAGATGGTTGGCCCGCTTTACAGAGTTGGTGAATTCGGTCAGATCTGGATTCCAATGGATTCTGGGTGACCCCAATTCCCATTTACTTCCATGTTACCTGAGCTCACTCAGGACCTTCTGGAAGGTGTTTGGCATACTCAAGGCTCAAACTGCAAAAAATTTGCATCATTCTGATAGTGGGTAGCTTTTTTTGGAATTTCAACATTACTTTTTAAGATATTGGGTGAACTCTCAGTTGCATTAGTGTCATCATCAATTTTTAATAGTTTTTGAAATAAAAACTCAGTTCTGTTCTGAAATGTGCAATTTATTAAATAGCTTTGCTAGTCAATCTCAATAAATTCTTGCTAAAGATTTTTTCTGATTTAAAAAAGATAGTAAAGGATGAATTTATTTATAAGAACTGTAATAGTTTCCCTCAATTCCTTTTATATTTTAGATTACCTTATAATTTTCTAAATCTACATGAACAATAATGATCAATTTTGTCAGTATTATTCACACCTTTTATTAATTTAGCATAGATGAATAAATGTGAATGTTGTGAAGAGTTGATTTGGAATAGATTTTAAATCTGACAGTTAGATTACAGGGTACCTAAGAAAAAATGGCTCTTTCACTAGGTACCTAGTAATTTAATTCTTGTTTGAAATTATTATAATTTATTACAGTGTGTGGGTCCTAATGAATGTCTACTATTAAATGAAAAGGAGAAATTGAAATTATGAAATTCTTTTAACTTGTATCTTAAAAATCCTCTTAAACAATTCAGTAGATATTAATAAGCAAAGTGCTTTTCTTTCCTTTTTATATAAATGTAAACAAAAACATTTTCCTCACTACATAATGATATTAGATTGGTGCTGCTGGAGATTCTTACTTAGAATCAAGACTGTCTTAAAACAGAGGGGAATATTTTATGTGATGAAAAATATCCAGAATTTTCCATCTTGTTTAGACATTTAAATCTTCTTGTATGAGTCCTTTTCCTTCAAGGAAAGCTCAAAAATCTCTACTAGAAGTTTTGCTCTTAGAAACGCCGATGTATTTGTATGAGAAATTAAAATTCCTCAGCATTTTTCCTACTGAACGAGTCAGTCATCAGGACATTAGAACATAATGCACATTATACTTTTACTGTCATCATGTAAAATTATTTTTCCACTTTTCTTCTTGGTTTTCATTTGAGAAGCAGTTAGGAGAAATTGGTAAAAATGGCTAGGTATTTCCAAGTAAATGGAAAATGGGTAGACAATGCCAAATAAATGTAGGTTATAGTGACATTTGAAATGGATGATGGAACACAAACTGTGAATTATCTTTGTTAAGGGGTGAAAACACATTAGAAATTTCTTAGATACAAACTATATCAGTTCATACTACTATGGTTCACTTAAAATTAGGCCACTAATGGAGTTATAAAATATGTTTAAAGAATAGAAGGCCTCTAGTTTTTTATGTAACATACCATATTATCTAAAATTATGTGACTATCATAGCAGAACCTAATAATTAAAAAAAAAGGTTAGAGGTTTTAGTGGAAATTTCATTTGTAATTGCACTGTTTGCAAGTCAGCAACAGTAGTGGCCTTTGGTAGTCACTAATTTCAAACTGGCTTAAATTTCTCATCTCTACTGGGGTTTCTTTTGTAGCTCTTTTGTATCTTTTACTGTAAAGGATTTCCATTATTATTAAAATATGAACATGCATCCTTCTACAAGTCAGAAAAATATAATTCTAACCTGAACAAGTCATGAGGTTTGCCTGACATTTCTTGTTTCTTTTCTTTAAGAGGAAAGCTATACAACCCCTAAGTGAAGTCAACTTAATATGAGTAATAAAATATTACCTCTGGTTACCTGTTGCTGTCTTGCAGCTGGCAGATGGAATGCCAGTTGGATATTCCATTTTAAGGTACCAAGGTAGCATTGCATGCTTGCATCCTTTGAGATGCATGTGTCTTTTCCTCTGGTAGGAGAGTGTGGTATATTATTCCACTGCATGTTTCCTGATATGCTGCCAGAGAGGAATGGAAAAAAAAGAACAGAAAAAGAGCAAAGGAGAGGGAAAGATAACAATAATAAAAGGGAAAAAAAAAAAGGTGAAAAGGTGAAAAAACTGTTTTGGGGTATAGTTGTCATTTTTCACATCAATAATTTTTTTCATTTTCATCAAGGAGATATTTTAATTTCAAGTGAACAGAACTGAAGCCAGTATTTTTGAATGTGACCTGGATTTGGGACTGTAATTTTTCCCCTTATATTCCCTAAGCAAAATAAAAGGCACCCAAAATCACCATATTTGAAAATGACATTAGGCACAGGACAAAATGGGTTATGTGAACCCCATTGTCCTCTCTCTCTCTCTCTCTCTGTACACAATTGTGGTGTAGCTTGGTTTTGTATGAACTTTGCTATTTAGCTGATAGGATTTGTTTGAAGCTACTAGTAGAAAAATGGAGAATGAAAAAAATTTGTTCTTTTCAAACTTCTAAAAATACTCAGGCCTTTCTCATGAGTTAGGAATTTTTATATGTTTACTGTTCTTCACTATAACCAATTTCAACAACTGCCCTGTTACAGAAAAAAATAGGAGTATGCTGAGACATGAGCTGAAAAACCTTATGAGCTAACATTTCAAAATATAAATATGAATTAATGCTAGTATCAAATTTCCCCCCATTTTCTGAATTTCTTTGGCATATTCTAGCTATGTATGCTGTTTGTTAAAATTGTTTTCAATAAAATATATAAGTACTATGAAATGAAATTATTATATTAAACTTGTGGTTTTGGTATTATTTGAACCTTGAATGTGGAAATCTGAATGAGATTAAAAGGTTTAAATAGCTTTAAAATTATATTTACATTAGTGCAATCTGTCCTTTTTAATACTAATCTGCTTTTTTAGTTGAGACTGTATTATAAAAAACCCACCCAGAGTGCATTAAAATTGGCCAAAATATTTACACTATGAAGCTTGTTTCTTCATTCCTTGATCAGACAGAGTTCTCAAGGAAAAGTTCAGTTCAGATATTAGCTATACTTCTTAGAAATGACCTTGTGGGGTAGAGAAGCATGGCACAGTGGCACTTTCCAGCTGTACACATGGTATCCGTCGGGGTACAATCATGCTCAGTCCCAGCACCGCAGGCTTGGACATATGTTGAGTTTTATTTCTTTCTTCTGACATTAATCCTATTCACCAGCTGTTCTGCCAGCTGCCATTCTTCAGCTTGGAGATTACATTTTGGGGGATACCAACAATCGCCTAGTTGACCAGTGTTCTCCCCACTTACTTTAAAAATGATTGGAGTTTTGGGTTAGCATTGCTCAGTCTTTTTTACTGTCTATGTCCTTAATTGTCTTTGAATTCTAGACTTGATTTATGATCACTTTAAATACACTGCAGAAAAAAACCTCAAAAGAGCTCTGATTTCTACCATACTGGTAAATCTGTGCTCACAGAAGGGAGAAAAAAATAAAAAAGGTTTGCAGTTAACATTCTGAAAGCTGTAATTAATGTTACATGCACTATTATGTAAACAGCATTAATTAGTGACAAATTCTTCTGATAAAAATCATTTTTAATCAAAAGAATATCTTAATTTTTCATTTTTACATGAATCTATTTTAAGAAGTTGCAGTTTTGTAAGAAACTGTTTCACTAATCTAGTTTGAACAGGCTATTAAATCTCTGCTCCACTCATAACATATACTAATAAGTCGTATAGATTTCTTAGTTCATATTCCAGATGATCTGTCCATAAGCAGGATGTTAAACATCTGTAGTTTAAGCCTTCTGGGACTAACAAATGCATTAATGCTGGAAAGAAATGTGGCCTGAACAATAAGGTTACAGACCATGTGGTAAAGAAACAACCCTGATATCATCAACTAAGCACATTCAGTGCACTGCACCCGAGTTCTAGTGAAGCAGAGAAAGAACAATGTCAGTTTTAAACTGTATCCATTTATAGCATGTATTTATCACATTCATACCAGTAAAGACAGAGAATCCTGTATTCAACATAATTATTTCATGTGGCAATTTAAAGATCTTTGTTGCACATTCTTCACAAGTGAGCAAAATTGGCTATTAGCTGTATAAGGTTAAGCTAGATTATAATGGTAAATATTTATTACAGGAATACTCGATTAATAACACATATTATGCATTTCTTTGCACAGCCAGTGATTACATTTGGGTCATACAAAGCAGACGTTCGAATTGTCCAACTCAGATCACACTTTAAGGAAACAGGAGCTCCATTAATGAAACCCATCCACCTTGATTCTTTTTTTTCCCCTGTTCCCTTTTGCATGTTTCACAAAATATTCATTTAATACAGTTAGAGAATCCGGCTATCGAGAGTTAACACAGATGAAATATTTTTTAAATAGGAGCTACTCTTGACTTCCATCATAGTCAAGAAAAGTTCTTGGGAGGAATGGGGGTGGGGGAGAATCCTAAGAAATATTCCCAATGAGATAATATTCCAGACTCACCAGTAGTGAACCCCCTTTACTAAATATGGCCATTCTATTTATAGAAATATTCATATTTTCATTGGTGGCCAAAGCACTGCTTATAGGAAAACCTACAGGTGACTAATAGGAGTTGCTCACTAAGTGGAATAATGAATAGTATTAGGTGTCAATTAAATCAAGCTTCCCCGAGGTGCAGGTGCTCCACAATGTACTGACACATTTCAAGTAGCAGCGCCACTTCACCCATGCATATGAACAAGCACATTTGCATATTAAAAAGCTGAAAATTATTTAACTGAAGCAAAAGTCTTTTAGAGATGATGGAGGTTATTAAAACTGTTGACAAGAAAGAAGGTAATTGCCTGAAAATGAGAGATGACATTCTGCTATACACAGGGAACGTTGTTTTTGTTGTATTGTGCAGCAGTGCCTGGGTGTATAACCTATTACATTGAGATTGCTCCTATGCAATTAGACCCTTTTTGTCCTCACTTCAATAAGGCTATGATTATGAAGGATTGAAGAACACTTGGCATATTGAATGTCTGTTGTTTTTATAACTTCGTCAGAAATGACAAAACACGTTTTGTGTCCTGTTTTTTCTTTGTAGGCTTATTGATTCTGTGATTATAATATTCATAAAAGACAATGTGTTCATGGTTGAACACTGTCATTTATACAGGTTTTATTTTTTTTTATTTTTGAGCATAGTACTTGTTTGAATGCCAAGGTGTTCGTCAGAAAGATGGGCATATAGACTGTAAAAGATGAATAGGTGAGAAATTTAGCACTCTAATAATGCCAAATATTTCTATTAAAAGTCAAATAAAAAGCCCATGTATTTCAGAAGTGTCTGCTCAGAAATAATCACCAACTTGCAGTTAATCTACTTTTTATCTCTCAGCAGTAATTGTTTTCCTATGTGTTTTCTTTGTCCTGTCTCTCCCAGTGATAGCCTAAAGAAACCGGTTGAATTGCACCTTGCAAGGGGCAGGAAAAAAAAAATGTTTCTGTGTAAACCATGAGTGAGAAACTTCATTTAGCTCACACACTATTCTACAAGAAAGAAAACAATGAAGCTTCGCTTTACGAAGCTCTCTTAAGATAAAGGTGCCTGGCAGGCAATACCATTTAATGCTTACCACCTAAATGGTCATTTGTGGTGGGATTTGCAAAACTGCCTAAGAGATTTGGATGCCCAGTTCCCATTAAAGTTAATGAGAATTGGCGGCATCCAAATTCCCTTTGCAGCTTTGGAAATGTCAACCAGCCTTTCAGTGTTTGTGATCATGCTGTATGTTGAGAGAATGTTTCCTGTTTTTGTTAGGTTTTCTATTATGTTCCAGGAGTTGGCTCAGAATCTGGTGAGAAGCACAGCTACTGCAATGACTTGCTTTGAGTTTGGGCAAAGATGTTAACCTTTCTGCTTCAAATACCCTGTCTGGAAATTACACACCCCAGCACTTTCTTGATTTTGCATTATGCTTTGGCATATTTTGAATTAACTTATTTATATGAGAAAGTATTAAGACTTACTTATAAGAAGGTTTTATTTCAGTCTTAGTGTCCTGTTCCGTTGAGGTGTGTGAAATATGTAGACCCTCATCTGTCTGAAACAGTTTTAAATGCATTAAACTACAGAACATTGTAATGATATAAATTATTTATGATATAATTGATGTGCACAAACACATAATGAGTCATGAGGATAGATGATCCAAACTCAAGTAAAAGTATGTCATCTATTAGTATTAAGTATCTTTTCAAGAATTCATTATTTCTTTCAAGTTGTGGCTTTTTTATATGCATTTGCATTTTAATCTTTTGTCAACCACTGCATGCCATACACTTTTAGCTGACCCTTTCATGAAACTATCTATTTACTTTGATCTTTGCGACACTGAAATTAGCTGGTTTCTTAAAATTACATTGCTCATAAATTGAAAAGTAAAATTTACATTTTATGGGGTCAATCTTGCAGTTCTTGCTTAGATAATACAAATTTATGCCCCAAATGTAAAGAATTGTTACATCAAAGATGCTAGCTGGACTTTATCTCATTGTGAGATTCCCCTGCTGGACAAGGTTTCAAATGGTCTTAGTGTTCAACAGCTCTTATTTAGTCACAAAAAAATGTTTCATTTCTTAAAACTTTCAGTGGTGTGAATAGCAGGGACACTTCAGAGAAATTCTTCACATTTTTTGAGTGCTTGAAAGAGAATTGAACTTTCTGGAAAACCTAACTTCTTGGTTCTTGGTGTAAATGCATGGGAAAATGGAAGCTTAGCAGCTGTCACACAGATCTAGTATCCTGTTTGTGTGTGATATACACTATGTGTGTGTGTGTGTGTGTGTGTGTATATTTCAACAGTTATATATTAAATATTTGATATTTTGTCACCTTAGCATGTAGTATTTTTTTCAAACAAAGGGAACACAAAACCAAAGAAGACACTGATCTATTTTGAAAGTGCCACTTAGCTGTAGAAAATAATTTGGTTCTTTTGTAGAACCAAAGGCTTGATAAAATAAGCTGGAACTTCAAACACAGTAGCTCACATATTGTACTATAATATACTGTGGGAAGGTTTCTTAGCCAGGAGAAACGATAGATTTCTGTTATGGGCCAAGAAATATAATTTGATAGGTCTTGTGTAGAAACCGTTATGGAAGTCTTTTAAAACTAAAAGTAATCTCACAGATTTTAGTGGAAAATGAATCAGTCTGCATGCTATAGAAAATTAATGTTTCTAAAATAAATCTTGTTTTAGCCAACAAATATTTGGCTCCAACCAAAAGGCAATCAGGGAAAGTTCTTTATGCCATTAGTGAAGCAGAGCATATGTTTCTGCTTTATTGGTTGCTGACATTAAGCGCACTGATTTACTGGTTTGAAACTGATAGTTGGGCTGCTAGGATTCATTTAATTTGTATTAAGAATTAAGTTTAAATTTTCTGATGCACTTCTAAATTTAAAAAAGTTTTATAATTTTTGGTTTTTTTATTAGAGAGAAAGTGAGGATATCCTCAATACAGGATCTTTCTTTTATGAAGTCAGGTAATCTCCTGTGCTCTGGGACATGGAAAAGATGAGAGCTGTAGCTGTTGTTTTGCAGTACTGTTAGTCAGTGGGCAAGAAGGGAAAGAAAAATGAAAGTCCACTGAACCCCTGTGCTTATAACCACTCTAAAAGCAGAACCATGTTTATTTTGAAGTGTAGCCACATGGAGCTTGGTGAGTTCTGCAGACTTTGCTGCTGATTATTGTATGGTTCCTGCACTTACCCAGGACAGGACTCATGGGCCCAAGAGATCTCTGCTTGAGTGGGGCTCCTAATATATGGAGTGACTACTGACACTTCTGACAGCCCCTTATTAGCTTTTGTTGTGTTCCAGGCTTCCAAGATAGGATGTACACCATAGGTTTTGTGAGTTGTGTTAGAAGGACCCACGATAGGGCTGTCAGAGTTACAGAAAGGATTACAGTCTCCAACAGAGGTAGCTGACTCCCCCCAGGGAGGCTGTGAATTCTCAAAACATATTTGCAGCTGGTCACTTCTGTATTGCTTTGTCTGAAAGGTATTATATAACATCCCTTTTTCTGTTGGGAGTGATATTCACCACAGAGCCTTGCCTCTGTAGTTGTGTACACTCTGACCATACTTTCCAGTGACCCAGTGATCAGTTATGGTGACTGACTTCAGATGCCCAGCTTGTAACAGTGGGGCTGATTTTTGGGATATGCTCAGCACTTAAAACTTCAGCTTCCAAAATGAAAAGGCCCACCAGCTTTGAAAACGAGATGCAATTTGATTCAAGCACCATTCCTAAAACCGCTGTCTATTTTTTGAATGCTGCAATTGTGTATGTATCTGTTCTAGCAGTAAGCACACAGATGTATAAATAAGTTGCATAAGCATTCAATGTACAGAAAATACTTGGGTTCTACATATTCCAATTCATCTGGGCAGTAAAACCCAGCTGTCATTAAACATTATTTTTCCTTTTTTCAAATGACAGTTATGAAACAGCAGACTAGTCATCCTTCCAAAGACCCAGACCTTGGTTATTGAGATGCTCAGAAGCATCTGTTGATTTTGCTGTGCCTCTATTATGCCAGCCTGAAGGTGCTGTTGATAAAGACTTCTGAAAAACCTTCCCTTTTAACAGGGATCAAATTCTCTTTATTAGCATAAAAAAAGAGAAATATGTATCATTTGAATTGGATTACAGCTTCTCCAATTCTTACTAAATGTTTCTGGAATTGTAGTGGGTCAATAAACTTCCTTTTTTTCCTAATTTTTGGAGGTACTTATCTTGTCTGTTAACAGCTAGCCTGGTAAATAAAAATCATATATTTTGTGAAATTTTGTGAAAATGATACTGGTTTTTTTTCTGCCTATATTTATGCAGGTAGAATATTTTTCCCCTTTTAATTGTTTTGTCTTTAATATAAATTAAGAATGGAATGGTTGAGGACTCTTTTATTGTCTTTTTCTTAGAGATAATGTTGGGATTTTCATTAACAGAAAAGCTTACATCTCAATGGAATACACCCAAACTATTGTTTAGCTATCTAACTCCCAATTACACAAATGGCAATTAGGTACTTAAATTGCATTTAGATATCTGAATAACTTCATGGATTTGAGCTAATAGATTTTTCTGTATGACACATTTTTTATGTGGAAAGGAGAATGAGGGAGGGGAATACGATGGCAAAAGTATAATATCTGATGCATTGATTCCTAGGTGACTTGCCTGGCTGACTATTCACAGCATTTATAAGTACCTCAATGAAATGTTTAGGAAATTAGCCTCTGTCCTGCTTATCAAATTTTGGTATTTCAGAGATCCACTTGACTTTTGATTTCTAAAAAAATAAGTTAAAAAGAGATCAATCTCTTTTGTGCCCACAGATTCTTACTTGGTTTCTAAAAATAATTTATTTTGCATCTTTCTCACTGTATGTCTTTAAAGAATGTAATTTTTTTTATGACATGTAGGCAAATTTGACTTCTGATGAATAAACTCCATTGAAATTTGTTTGAATAACTGCTTAAAGAAATGTGGAGATCCAGGTCTTACTCATTTTTTTTTTTTTTATCTGCGGATTGCACAAAAGCTAGGAAGGGACTTGATGAGCAAGATCTTTTGGCTACTTTTAGGTGATAATAATAATTGAAAGGAAATTCTGAGCCCAAATTGGAATAATTAATTAAAACATTTTCCATGACTATTTGGGGCAGCTCTTTTCTGTCTCATGTAATCATAGAATACTTATTATGAAACTGTGGTTAGAATGAGCTTAACAACTTTGCATTGTTGTGTTTTCAGTTGTTGCCTCTATTATGCAATGTTATTTTTCAAGTCAATTTTTAAAAAAAATTGTGCTTTGCCAAATTTTCCTGTTTATGAACTACTCAAAGATAACTGAAATTGCCTGTTTCTAACATGTATCCTATTCATGCCTCCTGCTACCTGAATTTTAGTTTGGATACTTGCCCTGCCATTGTAAAGTGTTTTCAGTTTTATTTATTTCTAGTTGACCATATGTTGTACTTATATTTGTTTGTGTTTATATCACATATATATTTAAAAAGTGAAAGCATTCATTTGTCTTGACTTAGCCTGTTTACAGCAGATATTATTACCTCATGATGTCTCAAGACTAAAATTAATTTCTTTCAGAGTTAGTGAAATTTGGTCTTCATTCAGGACAAAAATTAAGAATTACTTAATATGGCATAATTCTGAAAAGATGTCAAGTAAACTTTAAAAATATGTAAAAGTTAAGATAGTGTAATTGAAAATATTGTTGTGCATAAAGCTGCTTATATTACCCTTTTGCAAGAGAATGAAATTCTTCAGTAATTGTGTGAGATAAAAAGGTCATCCTTCTATCTGAGAAACTGAGTCATGAAAGAATTGAAGGGTTGATTTTTATTCATCCACCAGTGTTTTTGAAACCAGCATATTTTGCAGGAGTGGTGATCAGCTCCTTTATTCCTATATTCCAACTTCAGTCTAATGGAGTGAACCAGCTAGAGCAATCTGTGTGACCATCCAGCAGAGCAGCTCCTGAATGGCAGTTTTTACAGTACAGAGGGATTTTTTGAGACAGTTGGAGAATTGCTGTATTTTCCTTAAAACTAGCTTGAACAACAGTGCTGTGTGAATATAGGTGTGCAGCACAGCTGAGAGTTTGATTTATAACAGTATTAATCTCCCTTTGTGCACTGAGATGGTATAATTTACTCCTGGCTGTATCACTCAGGAGAATTTCTTTCTCTTGGAAATAAATTTTGTAGCAGGTCACCCATCATATATCTTTTAAATAATTTCATAAATGCATGTTTATATATATATCTGTATATATAATATGCATTCTGCCTGTCAAGGGCTGAAAAAAATGCCCAATTTCAGTGTGGCCTGCACAGGCCTTTGCCGGCCCCATCCCTGTGACTGGTCATGCATTCTGGCTGTCTGCTCCTGCTCCTCTAAAGTTCCTGGGGTAAAGGATTGGAAATGGACTCAAAGAGCTTCACTTCTGCATCTGAGCATGTATAAAGATCTGGCTGGTTAGAGGGAAGTGTTAGTCTCTCTCTGCAGCCTCACTGGCTGAGGCAAAGCTACTCTGAAGGTCTTGCTGGGTTGATGTGGCTGTACTGTTGTCTCGAAGGGAATGGCATGTGTTTCATTCTGTGCTGGTGAACATTGCTGTCAGATTTCTCCAGAGAGAGAACGCAAAAGAATTAGCTAAGGTACAGAGATAAAGCTTATTACTCCATTCTCCTAAATATTTGTGGCTCTCATATGCATATACTCTGCAAATAAGCTTTTGAAGCCCTATGTAAAACAGTATTTAATTCACTGAAATCTGTATAATTATCCATGAAAGTCTTGAGCATCATATCTGAGAAGAGACTCTTGCCTGCTTTCTACTCATTGGCCCAAGTCCTCACATTCATCAAATCCAGACTGTCCTGGAGGTGTTACCTGTGGAACCTGTCTGAGCAGAAGGCAGATACCTCTTTCAAAAGGTACAGGAGAAAAGAGTATGTGTTAGCATAAAGACTAGATTATTCTAGGCAAAGGAGAAAGAAAACATAAGAAATCAAAAAAGAGAATAGAGACAGTAAAGAAGGAAATTAGATTTCTCCTAATAAAGTCCAGTGTGCAGTAAGTGAGTGTTTGCAGATTGGGTACAGTGATTTAACCCCACAGCCTGTTTCACTATTAGAGACCATTTTGTTGCATGCACAGAATCCAACTTTCCTCTTTCATGAAGAACCCAGCTCCCTTTTTTTTTTTTTAAGACAAAACTTTTGTCTTAGATGTAGAGATTAGAATTATTTTCAATTTGCTCACTGGTATTTAGCTTGCGGTCACCTGCCAAGTGTGGCATTTTAGGGTAAGTGCTATTATTTTTCCAGGCTCAGGGTTTACAGTTGTCATCTGATTTGGAAAATGTGGACAGGATGAATGGGTTTGTTCCTTTTGTAGGGGATTACAATAATACACGGAAGCTTGTGAGTGCTTCTGACAGATGTGCTGGCGGCCTGCCACTGCGTGAAGGGTGCGGCTCTGACTGACAACTTGCAATTATGTGATGATGAATGGTTCTGATGTGTGTTCAAGAGAAAACCACTTTCTAGAAAGTGAAAGTTGTGCATACGGTTCCTATAAAGTGAGTCTTAAGAAAGGCCCTAACTTCTATTTTTTTCTTGGGATAGCCAACTTGGATCCCCTTTACTGTCAAACTTTTTCTGGTTTTGATAAATAAGGGCCAAACCAAAGTTTATATGGGGAAAATTAGCTTTGGCCCATTTTGGCTTGAGAAATGCTTTATCTGCATTTTTACTCAGATTGACATCATCACTGCAGAGATGCATACACACAGAGAAGTACTTAAATATATACACATGACTGTGCAGTAGCCAACAAGTTCATCAAAGGAAATCCATCAAGCAAAAAAACACTTTTCTGTTAGGGGTATAATTCACCCATCAGTAGGACTGTGTAGCTCATGTTGGTGTTAACAGGAGTTTCAGCCACACACTGAAGACAGAATGTACCCACAGAGGACTTATAAATGATCCCTTTCTTTGCAAATTTGATCCAGATTTTTTGCAATATGGTGCTGCCAAAATTACAGCCTCTGAACAGCAAGACATAGAGAAGGTCAAGTACAGGACCTTGCACTTGGCTCCTTGGTCCTAGAAAATGGTTACAGAATCTAATTGATGTCGGTTTGCTCGGTGTTGTTTTCTGATACACGTACTATATCTAGTAGCTGATATGAATTGCCTAATTTTGGGCAGATCTTTTGGGTAACTTTGCTGGTGATACTGTGAACTGAAACCAGAACATCTGCAAAACAAGAGGAATTGGCCTTTAATATTAGGATGACCCCCACCTGGAATACTGCATACTGTTTTTTGTCCCAAACATAAGAAAGACATGGACCTGTTGGACCAAGACCAGAGGAGGGTCATGAAGCTGGTAAGAGAACTGGAGCATCTCTCCTGTGAAGTCAGGCTGAGAAAGCTGGGACTGTTCAGGCTGGAGAAGAGAAGGTTTGGTGGAGACCTCATGGCAACCTTTCAGTATCTGAAGGAGATACAGGGAAGCTGGAGAGGGACACTTTTTCAGGAACAATAACAATAGGACAGTGGGAATGGGTACAAACTGAAAGAGGGGAATTTAGATTAGATATTAGGAAAAAAATATTTTCTGTGAGGGTGGTTATTTATAGGAACAGGTTGCCCAGGGTGGTTGTGGGTGCCCCTGGCAGTGTTCAAAGCCAGGTTGGATAAAGCCTTGAGTAGCCTGGTCTAGTGGGAGAGGTCCTTGCCCGTGGAAGGGGAGCTGGGACTAGATGATCTGTAAGGGTCATTCTAATCCCTTAACATTCTGTGATTGTGTGGTTCCATGTGCTAAGCAAGGAACAGGAGGCTGTAATAGCACTATTTGAAAAATAAAGAATTGAGGAAAGATAAGAATGTGTGTATCTACCTGTGTCCAGGTAGAAAACATATCTTTTTTGTGTGAAAAATTAGTGGTTTCAAAGTATTTTCTCTGGCCAAACTCTACTGACCCATTTGTTGGACTACTAGTCCTTCTTATTTCTGGTATAAAGTTGTGGAAGATTTTCAAAGGAAAAAGAGCAGTCTTGAATACAGGTGAAACATGTTCATTGTATTACAATTTTGCCATTGTGATAAAGGAGTTGTTGAGCAGCCTGAGCCAGCTTGCTGATTCCTACATGCCTTTACAGCAAACAATTATCCCTGGTTTTCCTATACATTTGTTTACAATATTTGTTCTTATTCTCTGATCAGCTATTTAATAAAACGTAAGATTCCACTGTTAGGGCCTGCATCTCTGTCAGCATCCATATTTTGAAATTATTTCACTAGTGTAAAAAGAGAAAGAAAAGTAATGAAAGCAAATGAACAAATTTAATACTAATTTTATAAATAACTGCAGAAGACTAACAGAATATGACAATTTTGACTCTTTAACAAATGTTCTAGGGCTAATTTCCAGTAGTCTTAGATACTGAGGAGGTCCAGTTAAGAGTTTACAGTGGAAAGGAGATGTTATTATCTTTGTATCAAAGTTCACATTTATACTATGGTTTATAGGCTAATAAACTCATTAGGGAGTTACATTTTGCTGAAGAAGGAAACAGTTTATTTCCCGACAGCTAAAGGGTTTTTGGACAATTCTGGAAAACATCTGGATGTGGGATAGTTCACAGAAAGGAATTGTTGTCCCTAAATACAAGATTTTGGCAGAATTCTTACATGCCTAGAATTGAAAAAATTTTGAGTTTCTCAAGAAACTTGAGCAATATCACAATAGAATTAAAAAAAAAAAAAAAAAATCTGTGTGACTTTCAGCATTCATGGGCTGTACTAGTGGCTCTGGAACCTGGGACCAAAGTATCCACTTTGCCTTGGGAAAAGCTGTGCATGTGCATAAAACCTTCGTGTCTTTGTGCAGGCCAAGGTTCGGTGTTCATTGATCTCTGGCTTAGGCTAAGCAGTTTTTCCCTTCAGATAGTAAGTTATATAAAAGATATGGCTCTGAAAAGAAAAAAGCCTAAGTTTTTTTCATACATCTTAATTCGTTGAGTTATGAAGAGTCCCAGAGTTTACTGGAGCAATTGAGATGTTTCTTTATAATTTTTTTTAGGGGCTTCCCTGGGGAAGTACATTAGGTGCTGTACATGTAGCAGTAGTAAAACCAAACAACAGTCCTTGCCACAAAGTATTCTCAGTCAAATCTTATAATAAGAGAGAACAGGTGAAAAAGTCTGATTGGTGTGGAAAAGTGGGCACCACTGACATTGACGTTAGATATTGATATAAGGAGCAGCAGTCACAGTGTGCCACCTGCCTGGCCATACATAAAGTGGTGTAAATTATACCTTGCCCATAAATAAATGTTTAAAAAAAGCTTAAGGAACCAGAGACGTGTAACTTGCAATGTCTGAGATTCTGCCTTCCTAGTGCTCATGATTATATTAATAGTGTGAGGGCAAATGCAGGAGGAGAGTTCAGGCAGGTTTGCAGCCTGGAGATTAGAGAAGTGTTTATTTATCAAAAAAGACTGTACAGTTGTCTAAATACAATAAGTTTTGTGAGCAACATCAAGATAAAAACCACAGCAAGATAATTTTCATGTGGAGCAAAGACTGAAAATGGAACCAAAGAACAAGAGATTGATCTTGATTTAATGTATGTAAGCATAAATTAGGTGGACCAAACTGTTACCACGTGGAGAACCTGGCAGCAGCCCAAACTTCTACCTTTGGCTTGATAGTAACAGGTCATGGCACATTCATTGCACATTCAAACAGTTGTGACCACATTACTTTTTCTGTATGAAGTCCATACATCCATCCTTTGTACATAAAAACCTTAGGAAACATGCAGTGCCCTTGCTGCAGATGCTTTAAAAGGAAGTATAGTATAAGTATAGTGTAAGGATTATTATTACAATTAAGAAGTATATGGTTGCTGTTGTGAATTTTGTTATTCCTAGAGCACAAGTGCATGAAGTATGTTAGTCTGTGATTATTGAATGCAAAAGGAATCAAATCTTTGCCTGTTACTCATGCACTGAATTTGGTAACATATTTAAATGAATAAGGCAATATTAGACCTCATCACATTCCGCAGCTTCCTCATGAGGGGAAGAGGAGGGGAAGACACTGATCTCTTTTCTGTGACAAGACCCAAGGGAATGGCCTGAAGTTGTGTCAGGGGAGGTTTAGGTTGGATATCAAGGAATGGTACCCTTCCCCCAGAAGGTGGTTGGGCTTTGAAACAGCTCCCCAGGGCACTGTCACATCCCCAGCCTGACAGAGCTCAAGAGCGTTTGGACAATGCTGTCATGCACATGGTGTGACTCTTGGGGTGTCCTGTGCAGGGCCAGGAGCTGGACTTCATGATCTGAGTGAGTCCCTTCCTACTCTGAAGATTCTGTGAATATAATGATTTTTCAATATACTATGTCATTTAGCATTCAAAGAATAGTATTTCCTGCCTGTCCTATTCTTTGTAATAAATACATCTAAGATCATAAACCAGAACTTATAACTAAATAATCATTTGTTCTGATAACATGGAATTTTCTTCTGGTCCTAAATATGAAGAAAACACAAAAAAACATCTAAATAACTACGTCTGTGTTAGATTCTTTCACATTTGGGTAAAGAGTTTATCATAAACCAACATTAATCTACAATTTCAATATAGCTGTATAGAATTTCATGCATGCTTAAATTTTCTGGGGAGTTATGCAGCTAAAATTCACCTCATAAATTTAAACTCCTTGTGACTATAAAGTCTGGATTAAATAAAAAAAAAAAAAAAAGAAAAAGAAGGAGGCAAAATGTTTAACACAGAAATTGTGTAAATGATCTTTTTTACCTACAATACAACTTTTAGTGAAGGTTGTGGTATAATTGAGCTCCGTGGACTAGTTCTTGTTTGTAGTGAAGAGATTCAGGAAAAGAAAGAATGTTTAATAGCATAATAGGAATTAAAAATAGCTTGATGTAAGTAGTGTGAACTTAACTGTAGCTTCCCTTCTATGTAGCTGTGAAGATTTAATTGCACTGAATATGTTTTTGCCTTTTGTGTAGCAGATTATTAAGTATTATTAAATCTCTCAGATGTTTACATATGACCCCAATTTTCTCCACTCTGATATTTGTTGTATTACTATGTTATGTATTTTGGGAAGATGTTTATGATGTTTAAGTTTTTGCTCCAGCTTTGGGGGCAAAAATTGTTTTCTGCTGTGGAACAGTGTCAATTAGTGTACAGAAGTGTGACAGTGCTTGCTCTAAGCAAAGAGGGGACCTTATAGAAATCTGTCAGCCTGTAAATGGGTGTCAAAATTTGCTCTGTTGGGAGAGCAAAAGAGGGTTATTCTGTTTTGCTGCATTAGGACAGGGTGCAACATGCACTGCTTTATTATCATTAGTGCTTTTATTTGCTCAAGTTCAATGTGCAGGAACTACTTCACTCTGTCTTTGATTTGGAGTTATCAGTACCCTTCAAATTGGTGTTGTTTCCAAATCTGGCTACTAAATCTAATTTATAAAAGTCTGTTTATATACCTGTGTATATAAGCACAGGCTTAAACAGATTTCAAATCTTTAATTTTGCACTGTGTCTGCATAATCAGTGAAAGCTTTCTTCAGCTGCCCAACAAAACTCAAAATATATTAAAATGAAACCAACTTTTGTTTCCATGTAGAGAAGTATAATTTTCTTATATGAATAAGCAATAGCTTTTCCTGAAGAAGAATTCTAATTCATCCAGTTCACTAACAGGATGATTCTCCATGAACTTGAAACTGTCCAATAACTTGTTATGTTCTTATTGGGCAACCTGAAGCTTTAGTGTCTATTAATTTCTTTTTATTCAAGCTGTGCTCAGAAGACATGGATATTACACAATTGGCTAAGTTGTTGGTTTCTTTTTCCCCCAGAATATTCAGTAAATATGCTACAAACAAATAATCTTCTCAAAATCTTTGTTAAGAGGAAAAAAATGTAGACAGGGTGCCAACCTCACAGGTGTGAGACTAAGAATACGACTTCAAAAATGTCATTGATTTCTTGGTTGTTCCACTTAAGGTGCTTAGGCCCTGATTCTTTTCCAGGGGACCTAACTTTGTGCAGCAGTTTATATATAGTTATATATATTATAGCCTCAATCTTTACATTTACTTTACATTGACACAGCTGCAGCTGTGAATGTTCAGCAGTTCCTCAAATAAAGCCCCAAGTTTTTTTAAATTGAGCTCCCAGAAAATGAAACTGCGACCCATCATTTCTCCTTTTGCAGTTCTCTCCCTCATTCATTTAGTTTCTTTGAACTTTTGCAATACATACATAGCCAATGACTGCATGGGCAGCAGCCTCATTTGCTCTGCTGTTCCAGTTTCTGCTTTCATCTGGGATTATCCCATATGCTGAATATAGCAAGAATACCATACAAAAATTGTGTACATTAAAAAAATATTTAAAGAATATATCATAATGTACACAGGGGCTGAATTAGGATTTCCTGGGGAACATTAATTTTAAGATTTCCATATCTTTCCATTACTTGACTTAAAAAAATTAATAATGTTCTTTTATAGGAATAAAAATGGTGGTTAATTTTCTCCTCTATGTATTTAGGGAAATGAAAATGTGAGAATAATATTCTTGAAGATATTAGTGCCTACTTTTCTAAAATATTTTCACAGCTATTATTCCAGAAATATATATCCATGACAGTACTAGGTTAATACTTGAACTCCATGACCTAAGAAATCTTTTCCAACCTAAATGGTTCTTTGAGTGTATGGCATGTAGTCTGGCGCTTAAGAACCTAAAGCTCTGTTTGTTGGAATTATCTCAGGAAATTCTTGCTTGATCTGTATTTATGTTTATATAGGATATGATAATTTGTTTAAGTCAAAATTTTAGTAGTAAAGAAGGGGCTACAGAACTGATTTTTTTCAGTATATTTTAGTGTCCTGGAAAATACTGCATCATGTGCCATAGAGACCTTCAGAAATGATAAATGGAGAGGAGATTCTAGCTATTGTTTTCATTCCTTTACTTTCTTGTTTGAAGTAATTTCAAATCAAGAGCATATTATTTTGCTTTCTTTGTATTATACTTTTACATACAAAAATACTTAAGAATTTATCATGAAAAATTCTTTTCGTTATACAATTGTTTTAATAGAATATTTAATGTACGAACTGAGTTAAGATTTTTACACACAGTATTAAGAAGCCTTCAAATAATTAAACAGATGTTTATTACTGCATTATTAAGGTAATGAGTAGAATATAATTTGGGGGAACAAAATAGATGTTTTTTGAATCATTCAGGTTTTGTTCTTAAGTCATCTGGTGTCACAAATTTTGCAAGGAACATTAATCAGTTTAATAGAAAAGGATTTTCCTTGCTTTTCAGGAAGTCCTCTCACTCTCATTCCCTCAATCCTCTGAAACTAACCTGGTGTGAAGGAGCCTCCACACTTTTATTTTTTGTACTGCCTTTTGTTTAAGATGTTTTTAGTTCTCAAAACTTTCCATAATATGTTCATATTAATTTTACAGGACTTCTACCTTTCTAAAAGATACAATACTTACTTGACATTACACGTGAGGAGAAGGAGCAATAACATAAATGTCTATTTGTGCTACCAGAGAATTTCTTGAGTTAAGATGCGATCCACTGCTTCCTTCACCTTCCTTCACAACCTCCAAGAAGGGTTGTGCAATGCTAAGAGAAAAGAAAATCTGCCCCTCTGTCCTTAATAAAATGTCCTTAATAAAATGTTTAGTACATAGCTGGACACAGGCTGGCATTCCATTTGCTACCTCTTGAGCTACTGGGGAAATTAAGTTTTAAAAGAGAGATGCTTTATGTCCAAAAAGCATATCGTACATGATTTTTTCCAGAGCAGTTTAACAAAGAAACATTTAAATATTACACTCTTAATATTTGTTTAAGTAATAAGGAGAAAAATGTCATTTCAGCTCAGAGGTGTTTGATAAGAGTGGATGCCAAAGATGAGAGTGAATTGTTTAGGTTTATAAAAAGGCTGTAGCAAAGTACAGAGGTATGAGATTATGAAAAAGAATAATTAGGCAAAACATTGGGTGAAATTTCAAATCTATTGAAATTGAGGCTGTGATGGAGATATGCTGATGAGTTCTAGCTAAGATACTGGCTCTATCTGTTCTTTTCCACTCTGAGGAAAAAAAAAATGAGAGCAAATCTAGAGCTCTTCAATAAAGAAAGATGTAAGGATGTGGAGGCAAAGAAAATAATGAAAACAGGTCTGCTTCCATTAGCACAACTTTCTTCTTTCACAAAATAACAAAATATTGTAAAATCTTGCAAATCCTATTGATTTCATTACTTTGCTAGTATGTACATAGCAAGAGACAGGAAAATAAGTGTGTCATTCTCCTTTTTCATATCAGTTTCATATAACTTTTCGCCAGGGATTGCAAGCAGTTTGTCGCTCCCCTTTTCCTGTCTATCCCTGATTGCTGTTGTTTAAAGCGACTTTCTCTTGCCCATATTATATGTTCACTTGAAAAGCAAATAGAGGTGCAGATACTAAGAGAATAGGTGAATACATGTAATATACTGTATGCTATCATTGTAATGCAAATAAGGGAATAACTTTAATGAATACAGCCAATCTGACAGTAAAATATAGCTTATCATGGAATGGTGATTTTTAAGTGGAGGAATGAAATGTACATGCAATTTTAATACACTTAAAAGATATTTCTCTTGTTCTAATATGCCAAAACATTGCATCCAAGCAATTACACCGACACTTGAGAAAGCTTCTCTTGACATACGGAGTGTATTGTCTAGTGCGGTGTTCATGAAATTAACATTTTCCTGAAGTAATCATATACAATTAAGTGACCAAATAGTTCTGAGGCAATACAACTGTATTACAGGAACTAAATATATTTCTTCACACTGATCCTGCATGTTTTAGTTGAGCAGTCATTAGCATGTTTATAATGGTTCTAATTTAGCACAACATTTTCTGAATTTCATCCTTGAGTCATTTACAAATTGTTCATATTGAGTAAACAAAGGAAACAGATTGCATTTTATACTTAGTAATTTATCTGAAAGAAGAGGGGAGGGTTAATTGTCTGAAAGTTTTGCTCTGTTTGGGGAAATGATTCTAGTCTTGCCTTGCTTGGCACACAATGCCTTTTTCCCTCTGTTCTAGGGGAAAAAAAAAAAAAAAGAAGAATGGAGGAGTGAGCAAAATGAAAAATTAGGATCAGGACAAGATTTGCCACTCCCAAAGGGGAGTGTGGAGCAGAACTGGAGCTGGCACGAGATTATCTAAAACAGTTGGTGCATTCCTTAATGATCAAGTGCTTGAGAAGTCCAGCTCTCTCTCACAGAGCATCTGTGTTGATGTTTATATCAGTGCCCTGCTGTATGGGAAAAGCATGCTTTCTCTTGTTGCTTTCCTAAAAATAGTATGGCATATAGCATTGTATGAGTTATTTTAAGAGAACAAAAACATTTGCAAGGTTAAAGGTTCTGCTTTTTAATAAATAAGTAAAAATAAAGGTCAGGACTGTATCTTGGGCTGTTCTTTCCATAAAATTCAAACTCCTTTTCATCTAGAGTTTTTCACTGAGCAGAATTCTGCTTTTTGCAGTAGAGAATTCCTGTTGAAACAAACCATTTTAGGCAGAACTGGTACAAGTTCAGACTCTACAGTTTTTCCCACTAGCCGCATTATAAAAAGCAGGTCTGGAAATCACCCCCAGCTAAATTCCAGTGTTTCTGTTTAGAATGTCTGTTGTTTCAAGATCTAGACCATTCAAGTAGTACAAATGAATTCAGAGGAAAACCAGAACATTTTAATGCCTAATTATTTTTAGTGATCTTGGAGAGTTTTAATTAAAAGTTAAGAGACCTCTCCAAGCTCTTACAGTTCTAATTTTATCATATTGTGGAAATCTTGTCACTATGAAAAAATGTGCAGCAATTGGCAGATCTGCCTGGTTCCCTGTACTGAACAAAACGCTGTGTTTGGTAGTGAGACCTCAGTTGCATTTCCATCATTGCTCTTGAAAGAAAATATCTAATGTGAGCTGACTGGCTTTTGCATATAATTGTATTTAGGAGGTGTTATTTTCCTTTTTTTTGTTTTTGTTTTTGTTTGGTTGGTAGTTTTTCAGTTTGGTTTTTTTTTTTGTTTTTTTTTTTTTTGTTCCTCTCAATTTATTTTTTTAAAAACTTTTACAGAGTTGGATAGGAAAAGAGTCAATATGAGAGAAGGGAGTAAGTGACTGGCCAGGATTATTTGTCTCCTTAACATCCCAAGCAAGATATAGAATTTAGGAGCAATTTTATTGTATTTTATTTGTAATTTGCAATAAAAATAATCAAAAGGCATTAGCATCTTTTCCTGTTCTAAATGTCATGTTGCTTATTTTTGTGTTGTGATTGTATTTTTTGCTTTTCAAGAACTTGAATTTGGAGAACTGATTAAATCAAGGAATTCTTGAGAAGTTGGCCAAAGAGATTGGTTCACTGGCTAACAACATGTCGAAATGCCTTATATTTTAATTTTCTGTTAGACCGTGACAATTAATTATGGTACAAGAATGGTATGGAAATTGAGAAGGATGAGATGAGATTCCCCTGACCTGCTGCTCCACTGACAGCAAGATTGAAGCCAAGCTGCTTATGTGCAAGAGGCAGTGACAGTATATTGCAAATATGGATGTTAAGCCTTCAGGCTGATCTTTGATTAGTTTTGTATTGTTGCTGTCTCCTTTTATTTAAAGTTTATTGAGACAGAAAAGGACAATTTGTGTTTGAAAGAAGAAAAAAAGGAGCTATGGCAACAAAAGTATTCTATTTTATAATGTTACACAAATGTTACATCTTTGGACAAAAATAGAATAGATATACCATACAGCAGTACAATTTCAAATAGTCATGGTTAAACTATATTTTATTTTTCAAGTAGTGAATGGAAACATGAAGTCCTTAATTTAATTTTGAATTGTTAGAAGATTATAAAGTTGCGTTCTTTCAAAGTGAATTAACCTTTTGGTTTTTTTCTTTGATACTGAATTGTTAGAGTTTGCATATAATTTAAAAATACATAACATGAAGCATGAAGATTAGGAAATATTTTTATGATTTCATTCTATGCTAGGTGGTTCTTTACTTCAAGGAAATCTGATTGGCAATGAACTCACAAAAGACACATAAGCAAGCTGCTGCCATGTACTCAGAGAAGGATCTGTTAACTAAAGGTCCCAACACAGGTGCATTAAAACTCATCACAGGTTTTTAAAAAACATACTCTGTTTTCTGAATATGTCACAATTTTAATGACTGGATCTAATAATAGCAACAATGGACCTGTTGTTTTAGTTTAATTGTAAGTAATGAAGATTGACTAGAGTAAATCAAAATTCTTCTTGACTGTTATTCAGAAATATTTGTACTGGTTTCATTTAGATTCTTCTACTTAGAAGAGGATTTAGTATTCTGTGAAGAATATTGAAACAAATCTTTGTCTTTTCAATCTGTGATGTATTGCGTTGTTATTATTTCAGATGTTATATCCTTAGCTTTACCCAGTTGAAAAAAACACACTTGCACTTGAAGCATGGGGTGAGGTGTGCAAAGGTGCAAGAAGAAGCAGGTTAAAAATGTTAGTCACTGATGCAAATGTTAATTTGCAGCTTAGTTGGTTTTGGGGGAAAAAGCAGCTCTTCTGTAGAAGGAATCAGGTGCAGTAGGTCTAGTAAGCACACAAATGTCTGTCACAGGAGTTCATAATCTTATTTAACATTCTTTCAAAGAAAAAAAACCCCACACAATACTTTTTCTCAAACAAATATTTCATAGATGCTGACAGGCTAATTCCACTTCTGCTGTTTTTCTTATACAGACTTGAATGAGGCATGTGAACTCATTTGACAAAGGCTAGTCCAAAGGACATCTTTTCTCCCATGGAGCTGAATGCAAACAAATGTAATGAGTGTACCTTGGGGAATATAGAACATTAGAGATGTTAGATTAGACAACTTGAAAATTGATATTTAGTCCCAAACCCTGCTCAAATGTGATATTTTTATGTTTAACAATAGCTACTAAATTATCATAGGATATAACTATATACTTAGTCCTGAAATAGAGACAAATTTGCCTTTAGTTCTGCAGTATAATTCTTCTTAAATACAGAAAATAACTTTATCCTTCTCCTACTGTGGATCTGACCATGTTTTAGAGAAATTTCTCTTGCAGCATGCCTGATTCCTCTTCTAACTCCTCTACCATGTCTTTCTCAGTGCCTCTTTCCTTAAGATGTAACAATTCAGATATGCGTAGAAATATGTCACCTATACCTCCATACCTTTGATTGACTTACATTTCTGTATTGTTTATGAACATGCTGTGCATTTGCAATCATTATTAATGAATCAATGTGCTTTTGTCTTCTGTCACAAAATAATGTGTGTATTCAAAAAGAATTGTATGCAAAACAAGTCATGTTTTAGAACTCATATCATTAATAATTATCAGTTTGCAGTATTGTTACAACATGTTTTGAGGGAAAGCTTATTATAAAAGAAATAACAAGGTATTGCACAGTAGAAAGAATAAGACAGTTCAGTTGATCATTGATATAGGTGTTATAAATATGCCAGTCTGTACTATAGTGTTTTATTAAGTCTCAAAAAGTCAAAGCTGATTTGAAATAATAATTCTGACAGTCAGTTCTTTGAAGTTTTGCTGCTGCACTCTCACATTTAGGTTTTCTTTTATGTATGACTTTACCATAAAAAAACAAAACCTCACACATGGCATGAATGTCTTCTTTTTTTTTTTTTTAATCTGTATTTCAAAGAAAGTAATAGGAGGCTACTTCAGTGAATTAAGAGGAAAAAAAAAAGGGAACAACCTCCCAAAATCAATGAGGATAGGTGCAGGCCACTGTCAGGTCATACAGTATTCATGTAAGCTATATCTGGGGTGAGTAACTTGTTGAAGAATGTAAAAGTGAAATTAAAAGAAAAAAAAAATCAGAACTGAAAAGGGGAGAATAAGGACAAGACAGGAGGAAAAAGCTAGTCCTGATTTAAACAAGATGACTTTCACTCAGAAGAACTTGAGAGCTTGGCTGTGATAGCTAACATGCTCGTTCTTCATCACTGGCTGTGCAACAAAGAGCTGGATTCCATCCATTCCATGACTGATTGATTACCCAACGGACAAATGTTAATTCTTTTCATCGATGCTTTGTCATTGTGAAGAGATCCTTTTCATCTAACACCTAGGGGTTTTTTACCCCTCAGGTTTTTTTTCCTGATTATATATATCTTTTAACATCCTCTTCTCATTCACCTTTGCAAAACTGTCATGTCTAACAAGATTCTCACAGTACTTTAAACTCCTTTAGTTTACAATTAAAATTGCTAAGTATGTAACAAACCGTGATATTAAATAATACTCAGTGATTTAATTTAGTCATCATAAATATACTTAACCTGTTTGCTGTCCTTGAAGGAAATTTTTTCCTAGTTCACAAGACAAGCTGTGTGTTTTTTAATAGAATAAATTGCTCCAGTGCAACTTCACGAGTTTGATCTTACATGTGCCAGTAGAAAATATGCTACTTTGCGGCATAAGCCTAACTGTGGTTTATAAAGTCAGTGAGAAGAGCTAAAAATGTATAAATGCTAATTTCTTTCATTGCTTCTTTTATAATTGTCTTTAACAAGAATACCCCTGAATTTTGAAAATGTCAGGATCCACAAGGTTTTGGAACGGTGCTGAAGCAGTGCAGGAGAGTGATGCAGTGCAGATGTAAACTCGGGCTCCTTTCTTCACTGTTCAGTGCTGGATTCCAAGTCGATGTTTTGTTTCTATAGTGAATCAAATCAGAAAATGAATCAATATGGATGAAGACATTTTAGTGATGTCAGAAGATATCTCTGTAGATTATATATGTCTGTAAAAATTAATTTTCATTACAAAAAGAAGAAAAATCCCTTTCTGATTCACAAACCTTTTCAAAACGTGTGTTTCTGAACATGGAATACAGAACTTGAAAGGAGTCATGCCTTTCAAGTACAAGCTTTATATTTAGTTTTGGGTCTAATGTGGAGGATCTCCAGAGGGCTTTAACCACATATCATTATTTTAAATTTCAAAAATTAGGCATAATAAACATGGTAAATGAAAATCTACAGGATTATCACAGCACTACTTTTACAATGATATAAAAAAGTTTATTAAAAGGCTCATTGTGTAATATTTTTTTTAATCCTCCCAATAGCAAAATACACTAGCTATAAATTGTGTGGTCAGATCGACAACACAGAATTTGAATGCGATAGGGGTGTTAAAAAACTCTTTCTTAAGGAATTTTTCAGTCATTTGTAGAGAAAAATTCTAACTAGCAACGTGATTATATCAAAAAAGCACACAAATAGACCTGTTTTCCAATCTAGCTTTTTCCCAGTCTGTCTTTAGAAATACATTTTTTGCCCTTATATAATATAAGAACACTACAGATAAGCATGGGTGTTCTTAGGAACAGTAAGAGAAGAAATAAAACAAGTGCTTTTGAAGAAAGTATTTTATCAGCTCCAGTAATATGCTAGTTATTTATTTTCTTTCATTTTTTTATTGATTTTTTTTTTCTGTGTGAATTGAGGAAAACATCTTACTAAAAAGCAGTAGAATACATAACCTATAGCAAACATCAAAATAAAATTCTAAAGCTTTCTTTTTTTCAGGGATGAGGGGTCTGAAATTTTGGCAGGGGAGAAACACAGAAACCTCATTTTAAACTAATCATGATATCACAAAAAAGGACAAATTATAATGTTCTATTGTTAATTGATGGTTATTTCTTGATTCTCCTATTATCAGGCCAGAACTCATAAAGTAATAAGTGCCTGTTATTGTTAAAAGTAAATTGTTATTATATAACTAGTATTTTAACACTGCCTATTGCAACTTACAGCTCCTTAATTTTGTCTCTTTTATAGAAAGATATAATTAGTAAATAAATTAGCTTTTCTGCTGAAATATTACTTCAAAAATATTTATGAGCTGTGCTGTCTTTCCATGGAGGCTTGTACGGTGAAAATGTGTTGCAAATTAAAACCTGATCTTTGATCTCTTACTAGTTACAGTTTGGTTTGCTTTCAACTGGTTTTTGTTTTGTTTGGGAGGTTTTGTTTGTTTGTTTATGTCAAATGAGTTATACTCATGAATTTTTAGGCTGAAATGACTTATATGCTAAAATATGATTGGCCATATTACCATTTTCTTCCTTAAAGTTTTCCCTAAATCTTTAACTCCTCCTTTTGTGACCTCTTTGAATGTCTCTCCTCCCTCTGAGTATTTTTGGAATCCTCTGAAGTGGAACAAACTGTTACCCATTGCAATGACATGATCTGTGTTGCCATTCTTAAATCTGGGATTTTGCTTTTGCTTTCACGTGTGTGAGTGCTTCTGCTGGGACTGCTGAAATGGGAGTTTCAGCTGTGACTTGACCTTAATCTGCCAGTAATTTACTGGAAGTTAAGTTAGACTGAATTCTGCCTTCTCCTACAATCCACTGTTAATTTGTGACTGGAGGAGGACCAGCACAAAAATAATTCAAATTTGTGATATTATTAGCTGCTTAGAAAGCATTGTGCAAATTGGTCTTCTAAAAGAAGTGGCCCCTTGCTATGAGAGTTTCTAGGAAGAGAGTGTGTGTGGCTGTTCCCAGTGTGTGCACTGAGGAACACTGTGCTCAGCAGTGCCTAGAGTGATGTGTGGTCTTACTACGAAGGCCCTTTGCTACAATTTGTTTTGGGAACAAAACAAAAAAGATACATGCAGGTAATGGTTTCGATATTTTGCAAACTGGGCCTAAGGGTTTCCAAGGAGTTTAGCACAGATATTGCTGGTGAGTCTATCTACAGGTGAAAGTAAGCACACAATGTTTTGCAGAGATTTTATTATTACTAACTGTGAAGGGAAAATAAGTGTTGAGATGTTTGCAAAGTTTTCTTGATAATTGTTTAGAAATCTGAATTTTGCTTCTTAAAAGTCATAAAAACCCACATCACATCAACCAGAGAATCACAGAATGGCCTGGGTTGGAAGGGACCTTAAAGATTATTTTATTCCAAACCCTGCCCTAACCCAAAAAAATTCTAAAATTCTAAATTCTAAACCCAAAACCTGCAACATCCAGGGATACCTTCCACTATCCCAGGTTGCTCAGAGCTCCAGGCAACCTGGCCTTGAACACTGCCAGGGATGGGTCATGCACAGCTTCTCTGGGCAACCTCTTCCAGTGCCTCACCACCCTCACAGTAAAGAGTTTTCTCCTAATATCCAACCTAAACCTCCTCTCTTTCAGTTTGAAGCCATTCCCCCTTGACCTGTCACTACATTCTCTTGTAAATAGTCTCTCTTCATCTTCCTTCTAAGCTCTCAGGAGAATTTGCAATTTTGTAGGCTTCCTTCATAAGAATTTCTATCTTAAAAGTCACCTTTTCTAGGTATCTGCAAGGTTATCTACAATTTAGACATCAGAGACAATTAGTTTAATTAGGAACCTTTAGAAAAAAGGACCTTTAGAAAGAAACCTTTAGAATTTATTGAAGTCTGTTATGCTCAATATAAAATTTTGTAGTGGGATTTGGAGTCTGATCATATGAAGCTTACAAGGGCCAATCATTTACTTTCTCCAACATGTAATGACTTCAGTGATAATTTTGCCTACATAAGGCCTCCCAGACTGGGGCAAAGCCTTGAAATGTATTCTGAAGTTCATATGACGAAAGCCTATCTTCTAATCATTGCATGTTGTTCATAGCATACTGAGAAAATTTCTGATACTGTGAACATTGAATATGTAGAGTGCTTTCATAAATTCCATGGAGACATTATAGGAATAACTTTTGCATTGACATGGGTATAAAAATGGGTTTCAGATGTCACTGTGTGCCAAATTTCCAAAAAAAGCTACTTCATGTATAATTTCAAGTGTACAATCATTCTCAAATGAAAAAGACAGAATTCGTATATACTTTGGCAATCTATGCATGTAAATTGGCAGTTAGCATGCATAAATACTCACCGAAGTTTTCCTTTCAATTAGACCCTTGTTAAATCCATAGTAACTCCATTAACCTCAGGGGAATTACTTTGGATTTAAAATGCAGTTAAATAAGAACTCTGGCTACAAGTTCATTTCCTTTCTGAGCTATGGTTTGACTGGTACTGGGAGAACACTATTAAAATGAAGGTGACACCTGTTTTCCTGTAAGAGTATGTTTTATATACATATATATATATATAATTTTATTTTTTTTTTAATAGATTCATCCTGTATGGAAAAGCTACTTTCTAAAGACTGGAAAGAGAAGATGGAAAAATTAAACACAAGTGATCTCCTTGGAGAAATTAAAGGTATCTCACTAGATCAAATTTTAAATGTTTGCATCTATTTTAGGAAGGCGATTGAGGATTTTTGAAAGTTCAGAAAAAATAATAGAAATAGCTGTCATGACTAGAGGGTGCTGTTCTTTCCAGTCAACTCACCCTGGTTTTTAATGTTTATCTTTGAAATGATGGATGGACAAGTGTGCCAAAAAAATGGAGTATGTCACAATCGTTATAGGCAGTATCAGGAATATTATCACAAAACACCACGTTAGTTACATTAGTTCACTGACATCAGCTATATATCTCTGAGCAGAGAAGAGGAAGAAATGCAGAGTAACCAGTACTTGGTACTGCTTCTTCCCAGTTGCACAAACTGTGTGTAGATATAGCTTTCAGATTATAAAAGGTGGTAATTGTGTCATTGAATCTTTGATTCAAAATTAAAAAAAAAAAAAATTCTATTAATTCCCTTGTGTAGAGATAGAGCAGGTCTGGATAAAATTTGGGACTTACTGAAATCAGAGCAAAATTTCTTATATATGTGGGCAATAATTTCCAGTGTTCTCTTTATTTCTTGAGCCATCATCCTAGGAAAAGTGGAATTGTCTTGACAATTAAAGTAGAAAACTTGAAATGTTTTTCCCTACCCATCAATATTTCCATGCATTTTCTAAGCAAAAAGAAATTCAGTGTTATTGATTAAGCAACAAATCTAACATGTGCTTTTTTTTGTGCTGTGAGAAGGGGTCATAAGGCATGTTTGAGGAGTATATAAAGTACCCAAGATTTATTTCTCTTCTTTTGTATAACTTTGTTAAACTGCACCTACAAAGGTGTGGAAACAAAGAGTCATGTTAATATCATCATATTAATAAACATTTTCTGCAAAATTCTTTAATGTTAGCAAAATATATATTATATTTTATGAAATTTGTATGAAAGATTGGCTTTTTTTAATCAACCTTTTAACCAAAAGGTTGGATTCTCCCGATTTTTCTGGTAGAATTATGACAATGCATATACATTAGGCAGGTAAGAAATCCCATAGTAAAGTCAGTCAGAGAAACATAGCATACAGTTTTGCAGGAACATGTTAAAATCGACTGCAATAAAATAAAAAAAAAAAGTCTTGAAATCACAATCTATTTAAATCCATATTGTCTCCTAACAGTGTGGAAAACATTGAATGCTAGTTTAATTATTATTGTCTATTAATTGCAAAATACAGCTACTTAGTCTTTAAATAGTAACTACTTGAATGCTATTAGTGAATCAAATTTAAAAGAGGTGGCATCTCCAATAATGAGAATAATGTTCTTTATTCTTTTACATGGCACAAAATGCTTTCTAATGACATCTCATTTATTGAAAAAGAAAGGTTTGTTTTTCTGGATTTATGTTGTTCCTCCTATTTTCTTAGCATATATGTTCTCTGGAGAGTGAGTGGGTAGAGTTCTTGCCTCTCATCCTTTTCTCATCTACCTACAAAGCACTCTCACTCAGATTTGGAAGAATTCTCAACTACCTTTTCCAGGGGAATAGCCTGTTAGCTGTATAAAGAGGATCATCAGATTAAGCTCAGCAGATTCAACTGAGTCCCTCAGTTTCCATAGCCCATTTCCTGTGTAACTTGTCCTTAAGTTGCCATAGTATCTCCAGTATTCATCCATGCTGCTAGCTGGCTTCCAGCAAGATGCAACGCTGCGTCTTTGCTACTGCAGCTGCATTTAATTTTTTAAAAATAGAACCAACATGGAAGATGAATAATGGTTGCTGTTATTTTGTGCTTTATGCTTCAAATTTCCTGACAAAGAAAACTAGGTTCAGGGTTACACAGCTGGAGTAGAAACAGGTCTGAAGTTGGAACCCTTTCCTTTGGGCTCCCAAACCCATGGCCTAACTACTGTCTCCAGACTGGTTAACTCCGAGCCAAGAAAACCACTACTAACCCAATAGTCTGCTATTAATTCCTATTAGCGTTTGTGTACCTTAAATGAGCTCAGAAAGGAAAAAAAAAACAACAAACAAACCCACAAACAAATAAGAATCTAGCACATGGCAACATGAAAACCTGATTACATGAAGGAAACAAAACCAAGTAGGGGAAATATAAAAAATAATCATTCATTGTCCAAGGTGGTAGATTCCACAATCATGAAGTTCTTTTTCAAAGTTCATGATTGAATTACCAGCAAGGTAACTGGCAGGGCATTCTAGGATCTGAAAGATCTACATTTGAAAATCTGTTTCTTTGGGAAGTCAAATATATTTGTCCTTAATTTCCATTAGATTCTAAATAACTTTATTGAACTGCCCTTGTGAAGAATTTGTGCTCATATTAATGAGAGCCTAACTTAAAGACATGAAGTGATGCAGTAAAATTAAATAAATGAGTTCATTAGGGAAAAAAAAATAATCTTGATTATAAGAAAGGAAGGTGTGGTCCTGTGAGGAACTGCTCTTTGCACTGACTGTTACTGGGAGTTGTTTATTTCAGAGAGAAGGTGTTGTTCTCACTAAGGATAACCTGAGCAAATATCCTTCCTCTGTGTCTGCACAATCACAACCCTCCCCCTTCAGTGAAAGACTAGCATCTTGGTTGTGGGAAGGCAGTTCACTAAGAATCAGTGCCAGAAAAAAGGATGAAAGCAGGAAAAAAAAATGTACCACTAACACAAACTGTTTCTATTCATGTTTGGGAAGCACACAGACAAGAAGAAAAGATAATTGGCTGAGAGAAACAAATGAAAATGGTAGTTTCTTGCTTTACCTTCTATATTTAGAACACAATAGTGTTAATCAAGATATAATTATAAACTATATCTATTAATTCAGACAATAGAGGCCAATACAAAAGTAACAAACAGTGAATAATTGTTTTTTTTTTCTCAGTGTGGGATTGTTCCTGTTCACAATTACTCTTGCATAGTGTGCTTCACTTGTAAAATTGCTTTTTCTGAGTTTCTTTATTAGGATTTCAGTTATTGATAATGGTCCAGATTCTTCCTTGAATTCCAGCCAAACAAGCCATTGACTTCAGGGAGGTTGCATGAAACTGAGGAGAATCTGGCAGAATGCTTTGTAGCCAAATTCCAGTGGTTAAATAAGTCTGCTTGTTCATTTGATATATTTATAAATGAAACACATAGGTCAAATTTTCAAAGGTCTCTGAAGCATTTGACCTGAGTTAAATGCCTTGCTCACCTGGAGAAAAAAAACCCAGAGCTGTCTGTGCAAATCATTTGATTGTATGCTATTTGCTAGGGTGTGCATGCAAATAGATTTATTTAAGGTATACAAGCAATTTGTTAGGTTTACATCTGGCTTTTGCAGTGTTTGCTTTCTTTTGTATAAAAATTAGGATCAGGAAATACTTTTCATTCTAATTGTTGTTATTACATATTTGAATAAACAAAGTGATGCAGGGCTCTTTATTTCCAGATTTTTGGATGCACAGCGTTCTGTCCTCACCCTCCCTCACTGCATGTATTTCTGTTGCTTAGTTATCTAGTTTTTCTTCAGCAGCCACAGCTAGGCAGAGTAGCATCATTTATCACTATACAGAGTCTGTTTTAAGTTTTCTGTTTCTGTTCCAAATATAAATCTCTGGAATAGCACAGTCTTGCATGCATCAGGCAGTTGTCCTACTGAAATAGCCCGCAATGGTCTTTCTCAGCATGCAAAGTCTTTGAAGATCAAATAAGAAAGGTCAGTCTTAAGTAACTTAAGCAATGATGTTATCATGCAAGGGTCAGAACTGGTCTAGCAGCCTTAGAGGAGAGTGACTCCTAGGTCAGCAGCTACCATGCTGCAGGTTAGTCCTCTGCCTTCCATTGGTGGTGTTTACAACTGGAACACTCTGTATTTATAGGTATTGTCACTTGAATGTCACATGCTGTCTTTGTAGAGTAGACTCTATTTTGGGGAGGTGAGTGATTGATTAAAGTCATTGGCTTTATCCAACACAGAAGACTGTTTCCATTATGCTTCCCGTGCTTATCCCATCTCCTTTTCTATTTGCTGCTTTACTAATAAGAGTCTAAATTCCCTGTTTTATGTGATGTGCACATTTAATGGCCTCAAAATATTTGGGTAGGTAGGAGGCAGAATTCATGTTTCCTAGGAAAAGTTGAATTTAGTATAATGAAACAACTTCTCCTACTTGATAGTCTTGTAAGATATCCGCAAACAGTTTTGGAAAGGATATTTGTCCCTGGTATGAGAACAGGAGAGATGCGATGAGGTGTTTTTTAGGAGCATTTTTTGCGTGTATTAATGACTGGAAGAGGACAGTGAAGCACAACTGTTCGAATCCAGTAATTTAACACTCTCCATTTCTGGAACAGTCTTGGAAAGAGTTGTGCATGAATGAATCCTTGAGAAACCTTGTGGTTTTTACAGTGAATCATTTTTTTTTAAAACGTGCATGATTTACAAAACATTTTAAAATGTTGGTTTTGCTTCTATTTTATAAAATTTGTCTTCACAGATAAGCCTTCAGGTGTTTCTAGCTACACTATATCAAATATGAAGTCCATTTTGAGGAAAATAAATCTGCTTTCCTTTAGCCCTGATCAACACTGTAGTCTGAATTTGTAGTAATTATTTTTTAGCATAATTGTTGAAAATTCTTTCTCATAAAGTCCAAGGGTATATAACAGTCTGCCTCATAAATATGTATAAATAAATATATATAAGTCTTATATCATAGAAGCACTCAGAGGTTTTCAATTATGTCACTTTGTATGGCTATAGACATTTCAAAGCTCTCCTTTGTGCTCTCTGTTACAAACATATTTTATTTCTTTTGAAGTCTGTGTGATATACATACTAGCAATTAAAAACCCAGCTCAGGCTTTGAGACACAAGGTCTTCTTAATTAAAACTCAAACAAAAGCTACAAGCAGAAGCCCCACTATATGATTAAGGTCTAAAGTGTTATGATACATTAGAATCATTGTTAACTGCTAGGATTTAAAAAAATCAATACACAGGAAAAAGAATCAACTGGTTCCAATTAGTGAAACCAATGAAAACATTCAGCAAAACAGCATAGCCCAGAACCCCTACACCCAAATCCTTGAGAAATTGCTCCTGATTAGGAATATACCACAGGCTATAAAGGTTTCTCATAATGAATTTATTTCCATGATCCAATGAAGTGATATATTTAGCTTTGTGTCACAGCTTTCCAGAGCAGCACTTTTGTTTTGCTATCCCTCCAGCCACTAGCATTTTGTGTAACATGGTACAAGGGCTATGCTTCCAGGTCTAACCTGACCTTCTAAATTAATACATTTGAAGGCCTGAATATTTCATAGTCACTTCCAACAGTTAATGTTTGCACACCCTTTAGTTGAATTTCCTTGAAGAAGGTAATGAATTCCAAAATTAAAAATACTTTGGTTAAGCTTACCAAGCCCCATTTTATCTATTTGTTATGGTCTAGATGCCAGCACAATTAGACTAATCACCAGTGTGAAACACTTTCAACTATATTGTCTTACGTCTTCTTGATTTTTTTTTTAATATAAAATATCTTCAGATTTTGGATTTAGACAGACATACTCCCAGTTGTACAGACAGAGGGTAGTTCTGTGGAAGAGATTTGACTGCTCATTGTACATGGTGCTAGTGTTTAAATTATGTAGCTATAAGTCTTGGCAGGATTGAAGCTGTGTTTATCACATTCAAAAAAGCCAAACATTTTTGTTGCTCTACTCTTTTGGTGAGAGGGTTGTATTTCAGTGCCACCTCTCACAATCATGCCTACTTCTAATGTTGAAAGTTAATGACTGTTACCATTTCTATCTTTAAAACTCCAGAACTATAAATTACACTGTAATCAACCTTTCAGATAAATCAAGTTTTCCATATTGTTGAATATATTTTATAAAAAAACCATCAAGCAGGATGTATGCTCTTTAGTTCCAGGCACACAATGAATTTTTTACTTACCATAATCACAGAAATCGATATGTTTTTTATCTTATCAGTGTATCTTTCTAAGCTTAACTATTCAGAGGTCAATGTATGAACTCTGTACTGAAATAAATATGACAGCCCACTTATAGTCTGGGTTTTGTGAAATGTGTCCCAAATAATTTAGTTAGAAATAGTATCAACTGTTCATGGGGAAAAAAGCAACAAGATGGATAATGATGCTAATAATAAGGAGCTGAAATGGCAATACTTTTTTTGCACATTAGAACAGACTGTCTTCTGGAATGTGATCTATTCTTTATGTTCACAGTCAGTGACAATAAAATGTACGGTTTTAAAATGTGTTTATTTTCAACTGCCATCTAATTTTTTTTAGCAGAAAAGAGTTTGCCCATAAACTAAAAATTTCAAGTCGGTTTTTTTCCACATTTTCCACAAAAAATTGCCATTTTCCTCTGTTGGGAGATTGTTTTGATGGTATGTATGTATGTATGTATGTATTATCTATCTATCTATCTATCTATCTATCTATCTATCTATCTATCTATCTATCTATCTATCTATCTATCTATCTATCTATCTATCTATCTATCTATCTATCTTTTTCAGTATATCACTCATTGCTTTCTGTAATAAATACAGAGCCTTTAACTCTGAAAGGCTTCTGTGTTGCAGAATGTACCACTACTTAGAACTTAGCATCTTCTCCTCTGAAAGTGAATGTCAGTAGCAAATTTTATTTTCTTTCCAGTCCCAGCTTATTTGCCAATGAAGTTTCTTACCTTTAGCAAAATAAAACTCCTACTGAAGACAAATATACAACCTCTTATGGAAAAGAAAGTGTATATGTAGGAGTTTGCACTGCTAAAATAAAAGTCAAAACTCCATTTCTTGTATTTCATCATGCTTCAGTGCTTTTGACTTTTTGTTGCTGTAGACTTAAAAAGTCAAATTCTAACAAATTTATGAATGTCAGCATTTATCTAGAAAAATACATATAGGCACAGTACTGAAAGGACTGAAATTTTCTGGTCAATTTGGATGTTGCAGAAACCTCCACATGTACTTTTATCAGTGTTTTGTTATTGGTGTTTTGTATTCCAGGAACTTTAAGTGCCATATAAAGAACAGTCCCTGGACACTGTTCAACCTGTGGAAGTTGTAAGGAAAGGGGAAATATAGACTAATATTTCCTCAGTATACTCTTCCAATTTCCCACCAAATATGATTAATGGGTAGCTTGATTCAGAGGTGGTAATTTGGGTTTAATGACCCTTGATAGAATTATCATCTATGAGCATGTCCAATCACTTTTCAACCCTTTAACAGACAGCTACAAAGTCTATGGGGATATGCTCATCAGCTAGGAATATGGTGTATATTTGAACGTAGTACCTTGCAGGTATCCCCTTGATCTTAGAATGGGCATTCTTAGAATACACTGTTCTCTATTCACCTCCTCTGTTACACTACATTTTGTCATTTCTCCAGGTTGAAAAGTAAAAATAGATTTATTTACTCTTTACATGGAGGCTGTTCTGCACTGTGGCCACTCTCCTCAGCCAGTTAATGTGGAAAGAAATCCCTTGCATAAAATATCACTTTCTGAGCAACATCAAACTTTGGCACTGAATAATAAGAACATTTGTGGTGATCATTTTCACTTTCATTTGGTTTTAAACTCCATTTCTGATCAGGAAGTTGTGTCTTGGAATGAGATCTTGATGTGTGGATATTGTGTGGTAATGAGGATGGCCTGATGATACCAGAGATATCAAATTCTTCTTTTTCTTAAGAATATGTAAAAATACCTTACTGGGAACTAACTAAACAAACTCTGGACCCTGAGTCAGAAATGTCATCTGTAAGACTCAAGGCACACAGCATTAGCGTTGAGAAAAAAATTAAGTAGGAGCACATTTAGTAACTCCCCTGCAACTGAGAATAGCAAGAACATAATGTGCAACCTGACACAGCCACTGCCTCAAAAGCCTAAGCTCAATGAGGAATAGAAGAAGAAATAGAAGAAGGGTTGTCTGTGTCCCCTCTAAACAAGTTGACCTTTCAGAAGAGGTTAATTGTCAGTGTTTTTTACAAGATATCTTGATTTGTTTAACTGTCACCTCACTTAGGATCTGACCAATGACATCTGACAGTTTTCTGTCAAAGGGCAAATCTAGCAAAACTGCGCTCATTTTCCTCGTTTTCACCTCCTTCTGCCAACATTAAAGTGATTTGAGGCTAATCATGATCCCCTTGCTCCAATCAGGTCATTCACAATATTGTCCCCTGACTTGGTGAGTGAATTGATACCAATTCACTATGACTGTTCTGTTTCTCCCTCAAATATTTATGTTGGATTAAAGTAAAAAATTTATCTATTTTACATCCCAACCAATTTTTTGTTTTGTTTTGTTCTGGCATGATTTGCCAATAGAGAAATTTTTCAATAACACTATAAAGATGAAGTCACATCAATCAATTATTACCAATTTATCAATTTTAAAGAAAATAGAGAGATTTATTGAAATAATTTCCATATAAATTTGTCTGAACTGAGGAAAAACAAATCTATGAAGGATGTAGTCTGCCCTGATCTTATGAATTCATTGTAGGTATTACTCTCTGTAATAATAATATTAATAGATTTATAACCAGGCAACTTGATCAAAACTGGATCTTTGTTGTTAGCTCTCACACTGAAACCGTATTATTATGAACATATTTTTCTTACCCTTTTTTCTTTAAATTGCTGTCAGTTTAGCCCATATATCCTAATATTTGCCTTTGTCTGTATTGATATATTTTAACAAAGTTTAAATTAGACATATTGTCATAAATGTTCTTGAAGAGTTATCCAAGATTAAGCTGAGACCTGTTCTTAAGCTGCGTAAAATTCATTGCCCCATACATAGCAGTAATGATAGGCTAACACACTCATGTTGGGAATGATTCTTCACGTCTATTAAGATTTGTTTGAACAGTTTTTCATCACAACAGGTGCACAATTACTTTATGAGTAAAATATTATCAGCCTTCCAAATTAGCCAGGGCAAAATGCAAGTTCTCTGATTAAATAATCAAACCCAATACTTAAAATGCACTTGATTTCCACAGGAATTTTAAGTTGCTAAGTCCCAGTCTATCAGTGAAACTGTGATTGTTTGCAGCATGCAAGTAGCAGCTTGTAGAGTATCCTGTTTGGTATGTTTTACATAATTCACCCTACATTATACAACACAAAACCACTAAAAAAACATAATAACAGGTTTTACTTCTAGTAAAACAATTTTAATCTTCCAATGAAGGTATAATATTGTGCATTAAAATCAGAGAAAAAAAGTAGGCCTCTAATGGAAAATAGTTTGAAAGTGTTCTGTGTTCAATTAGGAGGCACATCAGTTTGGAAAAACAAAAACTGATGTTCTTTTAAAATTATTTCGTTTATGAAGAGGGAGGGTCTAGAGAAAAATGTCTGTGAGTCTGAAGTGCAGCTTGCAGTGTGGAGATCACATATGTCACCGGTTACTGAATAGCTTAGTAAACACAGTAACTCAGGCACCCAAGAATTGAGTCAAATCTGAAATAGGTTCACCACAAAGGGGAAATTTAGCAGTGCAGCTGTCAGGCAGAGATTATATACAGGTAACTGTTTGTTTTCATATCTGAATCTGTTTGTCAATCAAAGAATGCTATGAATCAGGAGATGGGATCTCAAATACAAAACCACAAAGTCAGAGACAGCATCTGGAGGAGCTCCAAGCCACAAAAATTAGGGAAGAAACACAGAGGGAACAAAAAACTGTAAATGCTTGCATGGATTCTGCCTCTATATACATTGAATTTAAATAATTGTGTTGATACATCAGTAATAATAATTGCTGATAAAAATTATAGTCCTTATTTTGGGCAGCAATATGTTTTACTAAATGTGAAATTAAATGCAATTTGTATTAATTAGGGATAATATGAAAGTATGTAAGTGGTTGACATTTCCGACATTTTTAAACACACTACTATGTGTGAAGATAGATCTTTTGCATTTGTTTTGACTTGGAAATACTGTGGATTGATATATGCCCCCAAAATATTCTGTTAACATAAGATCCCAGTTCTAACCCCTAAGTTCAGAAAATTATTTATAGTTCACTGTGGTTTGAAATTTAATTATGGGATTTGATCTTTGATGTAACAGCTTAGTAGACAATTGTAGTTCTCCCTGAAAGCTAGAATACACCATTAGTACAGATACTAAACCAAAATCTTCTAATTGAAGGTGGCACACTCAGACTGCAAGATTTAAGAAGTCAGTGTGGTGTATAGTTATGTAGGCTTACACAAATAAGTTGTTTTAAATATGGGGAAATTTACAGACATCAAATCTGAATTAGTAATGTCAGAATAGCAGGTTTATTAAGGAAGGTCAAGAAAATGAAATGGACATAGCTGTTCTGTGGTTTACTTACTTTTTACAGATGCCTTAAGAATTGTGGAACTGACTTCTAATTGAAAGTTTTACCTTCACTCTCTTCCTCTGGAAGAGGAAGCCACATTTGCTTATGGACTATTGGGATTCTGCAGGAGTCGCAGGATGGCTTTGGATGTTTCTTTAGGGGGTGTATAGAACAGAGATTTTCTACTTCAGGATGTGATAAATTGACCCTCCTACCTGTTTGTTTGGTTTGGTTTGGTTTGGTTTGGGTTTTTTGATTGTTTGGTTTTTTTCTGCTTTCTTCCCCTCACAGGGGTTATATAGTGTAATTTTGTGCCTCTCAGACTTCAGCCAAAGATAGGGTGCCCACTTCTGAAGGATAAGGCTTTTCCTAAAAAGAAATACTTAATCCTATCAGGTTAAGGTCTACCACTTTTCAAGACAGCAGTGATTGACAAAGCCACTTTATGTCTCTGCATACTCTCAGAAAACATATCCTACCATCAGACAGATATTAACACTTGGTTAATATCACTAAGAGTGAGACACCGGGAAAATTCTCCTTCTGTTGACCTGGAAAAACCACAGTCAGTCTCTACATATAGCTAAAGTTCAGTAAATTTAATAGCTAGGTGAGGTTCTTCTCCCACTTCACCTCTTCCTGTCCTCTTCTATGAGTACTGTACTCAAAACCACTGAGAAAAATTCTTTTCTGAACTATAGCTGCAACTACTGAAAAGGTGATCAGCAGCAAATAACCCATGACAGAATACAGCTGTTAATTGCTCATCAGCTGAATCTGCTATAAAAAAAATCACATTATGATGTCCATGTAAAATACTTAAATACATTGAACACATAGAAATTAATATAAAGTTCAAGTTTGGAAGTGAGGGAAAATGGAAGATTGGTGTATTGAAAATTAATATTTTTATAATTGTTTTAATAAAATAGTCTTCACAAAGGACAAAATTGTTCCTCCCAAAAGGCTCACTCCAATGCTTACAGCACGACTGGATGGAGCCCTGAGCAAGCTGATCTAGTGGAAGTTGTCCCTGCCCATGGCCGAGGGGTTCTGGGTGATGAGAGGGGAATGTGGTGATGTCTGAGGCCCCTTCCAACCCAAGATATTCCATTTTTCTGTGATCTGTTAAAGGAAAACACTGCTCCTCACTTATCAAAGTCAGATCATACAGACCAGCTGACATCACCACTTCCAAGGCTGAGGCTCCTGTTCAAAATGATAACATTCACAGACTCAGTTTTGAAAGAGTTCATTTTCTGCAGTTCAAGAATTCAAGATATGTGATATTTGTTTAATGTTCTTGATTGACAGCTAGAAGATAGGAAATGGTTAAAAGATGTGTGAGAATTAGAAGGTTAGTTGGTAAACTAGGTAGTGCTTTTGCCATCTGTACCTATTCAGGCTTTTAGAGGCTTAGTAGTGCTATATTTTTTGTCAGAGTTAGCTATGTCATGGCAGGTACAGAGTTGTCAAGTTGGTTAAGCAACTGAAGGTTTCTCCTTCCTAAACTAAATTAATAACTAAAGCAATAATGAGTTCTTGACTTTTTTTTCTGCATAGGGAAAGAAATGTGAGGGACTGTGTGAGACTGTTGCCTTATAAATGCATTTTAATGTATTCTCTTGTATTCATTCCTCTTATGCAAGCTGGTTGCCTTATGCAGAGTTCTGTCTATATATGTTGAGTCTATGATAGAGCTGAAGCTGTAGGCTTCACTTTACTTCAGGTGCTAATGTCCCTTAAATGTGGGGCATTTAAAGACCTCTAGAGCAGAAAAACCTTATCTTTGCTATGGCATATGGAGCTAATGCTCCAAGGAGGAAATTGAAAATTTTTAAGTGAATGCAGTCCATGCCACTTGGAAGTTTCCGAAGGGCTACTGAGTTCTCGAAAGTGATATCGAAATATCCCAAATCCTCCAGCAGTCCTTCAACAATATTTCTATTTATATTTCTCTTTATTTTAATACCCTGAAATAGCAAAATATATTGATGGTTATGCTTTGGAAGCTACTGTAAGGATGTGGTTGAAAAGTATTTTGTGCTAAGTTTATTACCTATGTGAAACTCAAAGTGAGCAACCTTAGGTTTAACCTGTCAGCCCTAAGCCCAGGGTGTACAGACCATCACATAGATCCAGGTTCTCACGTCCACTAGTTGGTGTTGCACAACAGAAGAGTAAATGAAGCTACTTTTATGTTAAGGAAAGACAGTTGGCTGATCCATAGGTATGAATTTCCATGAGGGGAAAATAAATCTTAATAAAAAAGTCATCTAGTACTGTATTTGAAAGGCCAAAGTTGCTACAAAAGAACTCAAAAACTTAGAAAAGAGATCTTTGGCATAAAGGGGAATAAACAGCAAAACACCCATTTGGTTTCAGAGGTAATCATAAATGCAGATACAGGAATGAGGAAGAACAGGGAAAAATTATACTTTTGCACTAGTATTATCTCTACCTCTGACTAATTTCAGGGATTCCAGATCCTGGTGGGGTTTGTGCATTTTGAATTAGTCAAATAGATTCCTCTTTCAAATACCTATCCATTCTGCCATTGAACCTATACAAAGCTTTGAGCCAGCAGCATTGTTTAGAAAGACATTCCATGGCCGTAGTGTCAACTGTGGGAAGATCCACATCAGGATCAAACTAACTGAAAACTTTAAAGGTAATATTATGTGATTCAGACACATTTATCTCATTTTTCTGAGTCAATGGGTCTTAGATGCTTCAAGTGTTTTTGAAAATATGACCATAGGGATTTTTGCAATAGTAAGAAGCCTAAATCTCTTAAAACTGTCCCAGAGACACCTAAATTAGTCTCAACTGGTTTTGAAAATCTGTTTTCCCTGCTTCTGCTTCTTTGAGTTTTTTGTTTGAGTGTCTTGTTAGGAAGGAAAATAATGTTGAAAGTGTTGTTGCTGTATAAATAAAATAATGAAAATTCAACCTGGACAGTATTAAGTTGTCTTAAGGAGAGAGAAACAATTAGAGGATCCTGATTTCTTTAATATGTCCTGGGTTTGTTTATAATATATTGAATTAGAATGCTGTTATAGTGGAATTCAAAACCTCTTGGTATGTTTCCTACATATTCCCAATGCTTCAAGATTAACTGTGAATCATTGTAACGCTGTGCTTAAAGTTTTGCTAAATTAATGCCATTGAATATTGGATTATATTAATACTTTTGAGTAGACAATGTTTATGTTTTCTTTCTGAGTGATCCTGTTTCAGCGGTATAATACCTATGAAAGCACATAAAAACCCCCATGATATCACTCTGGGTTGGGGCTGTGAAGAACTTAATTACCAAAGACCCTGTAGCAAAGAGCTGTGTTAAATGTTTTGATTTGTGATCAACTAGGTATACAAATAAATTGAATTAAGAAAAGTTCTGACTGCACTTTTAGTTGCTTCTGAGAACCATCTGGCTAAACACACTCATGCTTGTGGTTAGAATGTAATTATTCCAGAACACTCTTGGAATATTTGTGCAACTTCAGTCTGCAAATGTAGGCCACCCCCTTTGTACTCTGGTTGATGTGATTTAGAAGGTTTTTCTCCAGTTAGAAAACTTGTCTGATAATTTTGTAGTGTATTTACAGAAGCACAACAAGCTGGTCATAGAACTCTAATTTGGTCTGGATTACATGATTTTAATTTAATTATTTATTTATAAAATAAATCTTCAGGGAACAAGAGCATAGTTTATTTGTTTGGTTTTTGTTTCTCATACCCATTCAGTGATGCGGTTATTTCAAAAGACTTGTGATAATTCTTATTTGCAGAATTAATATGCTCTGCTGAATTGGTTTTACAGATTGTTAGGCTGTGCGTAGCAGATAAGTAGCACTTCCAATTTATAACTCTTTGAATATGAACTAAATTTAAAATAATCAGATTTATAAGCCTAAAGCTGCCACCTAATGCCATTATTAATGAACGTATCAATGGACCTTTTTCTAAGCTCATTGAAATGAGTGTAAATCCTTCAACTCACTTCTCTGGGCACATTCTAAATGTATAAAATGTTGCTGCTTTTCCATACATATCAAAGGCTTTTGACTAAATTGTCTCTTCTCAGATGAGGTAGGAAGTTTCTTCTTTAGAGCTTCTATGATAGACAGGCTATGCTAATGTCCTTGTTTTGCAACAAACTTTGCTTCTTCATTACTTATCACCAGAGGCAATAAAAATCTTCAGAGGCAAATATAAGTTTTTCATTGATATACTTGTTTGTATTTGTAAGACATGAAAGATGAACATGTAATTAAGATCAAAATTAAAATTTATATTTAAAGTATATAAATCTTGCAGTGCTAATACTCATATTTATATTTAGACATCTCTGAGTTGTGTAGCTAATAATTACTAACTAAAAACTCATGGAAGTAACTAATTTAAAAAGCTATAAAGAAGTAACTGCAAGACATCAGAAGTCAGAGTACACTTCACAGGGGTACATCTCCTCTCCTGTGTATATTTGTGCATTCTGGATGCAGCAGAAGAAATGCATTTGAGTTACAATTTTCAGTATAGGAAAAGAGGCAAGGTTCCTGGAGTGCTCTGGTGTGTTATCCTCAGTGTTAGCTTTAAGGCAAATGAGCCCAAATAATTGAATCCTATGTAAATCAATTAGCCCTTTAATAGAAAAGCTGTGGTGGCACCTATGGAAAAGGTTTCTACCATTCTTGCAACCACAGAGAAAAGTACTAAACGTTATCCTTGTTCTCATAGCCCTTCCTGCCACACAGGTGGGTCAGTTTCACTGCATTGTGCTTCTTAAAACTGGATTAGTCCCACAGGAAGACACAGTGAGGAGATGTGGTTTTTTTTCACCTGATTTACATGTGTCCAACTGCAGAATTACTATATTACACACAAAAGCTGCATGAAGTTCAACTGTCCCCTTTTCTTCCCATCACCCTATGGATGTAGGCATTAAAGTGTAAAGTATTCCTCATTATTTAAAGAGAAGAATCTCATTATTTCTGCAAATACTGTGGCAAAGAGCAGAAAAAAATTTAAGCCCTCCTTTTCTGTAGCTTGCTCTTTAAAATTGAAAACTTAATTAAAACATATCATTCTTTTTTGCCTTTCATTTTTAATCCATAGTTTAGACAACAGAGAAGACTGAAAAACCCAAACAAAAGGTTTTTTTACATCACAAACCTTTTTTAATGAAAGCCAAATAATCCGCTACAAAATTCACAAGTAACTAGCTCCTGTTAGGTACGGAAATTAATGTAATCTAATTCATATGAACTATACTCATCAAATGAGACATTAAGCAAACTTCCTCTAAACTCAGCTTCCTTCCAGCCACTTTTATGCATGTACATATACAATTCTCTTTCCAGAATAAGATTAGACAGCACAGATATTAACTTTATCCCTGTGATTGAAGATACAAGTTTTAATTGGAGAGCTTTTCCTTCTAAATAAGTGCAGTTTTGCACTTGCATGGGAAGAAATACTAGTTTTATAAGAATGAAAATTTGTATCGATTTTGAAATACTATCATGTTTAAAAAATGAAAAAATAAGATTAATAACACACAGAAATCACTTGTTAAAGCTTAAATTGAATATGGAAACAAAATTACTTATATCCAGCTGTGTGTTGTTAGGAAAGAACAATCAAAGAAATGGAGCAATTTCAAAATTCCAGACTGTCATCAATTGAGACTCTCAACACTGTAATTCCAAAGAATACCCTACCTATTATTGTATGTAAGCAAAAGAAAATCAAGAAAATGTCATTTCACATCAAAAAGGGGATGTTATAAAGATTATCTTACCACACATTTTATTGCAGTATTTTATATGAATATTAGAGATGGGTTAGCAGTCCTGTATTCAATCCTTCCTGTCAAAGCATAGCTGCAAATATTAGAAATAAAATCTTTTTTCTTCTCTTCTGGAAATTAATTGAGGGACTTTCTATTGAATTCAAACATCTAAAACATTGCTTAATTGAATTAGGATACAGTGAGACTACTAGTGCAGCAGAACTTCATTCAGCAAATGTTAGGAATCAGAAGAGAAAAACTGAGAAATTATTAAGAAAACAAAATAGTGTTTAGGAAAAAATGCCATTGTATTGGAATTCCTCAGAAACTGGTTGGGCAATATTTCTCTGTGTAAGCACTTCTTTCTCAGTTTTACACCTCTAGTTTCACATTACACTATAAACAGCTCATGGAGAGAGTTTAATAAGAAAGTGCATTAAAAATGCCTAATGTGAACTACACAGTTTTCCTATGCCAAATGATGCTGTCAGGAAAAGGCAGTCTCAGCCCTAAACATGAGATTTTAGTAATGTTTCTACATGCCTAATATGGTGAGTTTTCTAGAAACTGAGGTGAGATTTTTTGACTTCTATTTGACAAGTCTCCTATTGGGCCTTCAATAATTACAAAATTCAGCTAAAGCTGATGAAAGTCTCCCTGTGTTTTAGGCCAGGTTCAGAGGTAAAATAATAGGGAAGGTGAACAACTGGCTTCACCTAGCATTTATGGGAACATGGGGATCAGCTCTCATGCCATTGTAAATACAGGGTGATTCTGTTGAAGGTTTTGATCTACATGTATGTGTAGATAATCTACAAGAGAGAATTAGACTTGCTGAGTTGATAATTCCAGTGTAATGAGGAAGCAACAAGCATTGTGAACAACATCATTACTGTGGGACTTGATTTTTCTGATATTTAATATTTGTGGCCCAATATCAGAAGGAAAAGCTTTGGATATCTTCACTTCTCTATGAGATTTCCCCTGTTTTGCTACATGCTAACTTAAATCCATGTAGGACATTTGTGTTGAAGTTAGTTTCACATCTCTCGGAAATGAGAAAAGTAAAGGGTTTAACTTTTAAGCCATGTTTATGACTCTCATCTTCTTGAGAAAGACATTATTTTGATCTGCTATTTTTGCTTGCACTTAATGTGTGTTCTGATAGGGAAAACAAAACCAATTTTATGAGTTTTTCACTTACGATATAAATGTCCACAAGAGAAGCTGGTAAACATCATGCACGTGGGATGTCTGCACAGAGACGGTTCTGATGCTCAAAGTTTATTCCTACTGCGACTTTTAAGTATTGCTATTCTTATTAGCACAGTTCCTGATATCTCAGCGTGGATTCTTCTACAGAAGAGTAGCTGGTGTATAAGTAAATGATGATTAGATTTTGTTTGTTTGTTGGGCTTTTTTGTCATTTCACTTTCAATACCTTTTATCTTTTTTTTTTCCCTGATATACTATTCATGCCTGTTATGTAGCCCACAAATACAGTTTGTAATCTTTACTGTTGCTATAACCTCCTCCTCCCTTTCCCCCTCCATGATCTAGGGAAGTACTGTCATCTGTATTTAAATGGGAAAATCTAAAAATGAAGGTCAGGATAGTTTTTCAACTCTCAAGTCCTGAGTGAATGCCTTAAATGATGAACCATCTTTACTTCCATTTATATTTTATTTTTTTTTTTTTTACTTTAAAGGCATTGGAATCAAATATTAGAATCAATAATAATATTAATGGTGTAATTTTTCTCTCTATATAACACCACCATGTTAATTTTATTTTGATGTGCTATGCCTTGGGCTACAGTCTACTCAGTGAACAAAACAAAATTAGCAATTTTTCTCTTTATCTCATATTTTAGAGTTTGTATCACTGTACAGATAACTCACAGCCTGCAGCTTCTGCTATATCATTATATTCTAATTCAACAGGAAAAGGTTGGCTATGAGTTTTTAGTTGAAATGTATAATATGCATTTCTCTGTTTATATCCAGCAATATCATGTTTTTCCTATATAGACTCTGAACAGCTCATATTGAGTATATATGAAGATTTTCTAAACCTACTGAAAGCACTAAACCATTTAAAGCCAAATCTCTACTAGCTGCTGAAAAACCCTACAAATAATTTATTAAAAAAAATCATTATCTTCCCTCCATGTGCACATGTATGAATTAACACTTAGTGTGTACTTTCAATATCATTTAGAGTGTAAATTTACAAGTTCTTCCGGATTTGAGAGAAATTTTAAGAAATAAGCTAAAGTGGGTTTTATTTATTTTTAAAAATAAAGACAATAACAAAATTTCATTGTATCTGTGAGATACTAGAAAAATTTCCAAATATATTTAAAGTAATCTAAACCTAATGTCAGACAGAGTTGTTCTTTTCACGTGTGTGAAAGGGAGTAAGGAGTCCAAGAGATTTGTTGGAATTCTGCTTTTTGCTGGGCACTGGTTTGGAGGAGGGGGAGATTGGCTAACATCACATTCTTTCCTGCATTCCTGACGTGGATTACATTTCAACATTTCAACTGTAGATTCACCACATTGCTAAAAATGGTGCAGTTTCATTGTGCTGCTCCATGAGCTGAGCAGGACCTTAGCCTAGGTAGTTGCCTAGCACCTTACTTTGATAGCTGTGGAGCTGTCTGAGAAAAACTTGGGAGCAGTTCCTGTTGGTCCAGTCACTGCAATATTTTAATTTTGAATGTATTGGTTTACTTTGATTGAACTGTTGGGAAAAGCAGTCAAGGAAGAAAATCTCTAAATGTAAGATATTGCACAGGAAACACTTGAGAATTGCTAAAAAAACCATGTAAGAGCAAAAAGTCCAGTGAACATGTGAGGGAAAAAAAAGTTATTTGGGGGAGCAAAGCTAAGGTACAATCATTTGCTGGACATACTGTGTCAGGTAAGCCTGCCACAAGTGATGGCAAATCTCTGGGGAAATATTCAGCTGGATTACTATAGGCATTCTTGTGACTTGTTTTTGATGCAGAATAAATGGTTCTGTGATTTGTGACATTTGAAAAAGGAATAAATCCATCAAATTCTTTTGAGAAGGGAAAAAACCACAGAGCTGGACACTTCAGGTGGTTGGATAGGGCTCAGTTGAACTTGCATACTCAGAGGTGCCTGTAAGGGCAGCTCAGTGTCAGGCAGAGATCTGGATGTGTGAACTGGATGAAAGCCTTGGGATGAGACAATCTCAAGGGCAATGGTTGCAAGACCCCAGTGTTGGCTGTGGGCTCAGAGACGTGGTTGGGGGGATGGAGGCTCCCTGGCCCTGCCCTTACTTGTCTGTGGGCACAGTGACATGTGAAAATGAAGCATGGCCTTGCTGATATTCACTCAGCTATTTGGCAATTTTTTGGTTAATATAAGAAAGACAGGACCATGATAAGTATAGGATTGTTTTAAAAGTCTGTTTTGCAAATCATATGAGTTTCAAATTTCTCCCATCTTAGAAATTCCTGCAATGTGTGAGTTTTAGTGCATATGGAATTAAGAGAAAATTTGTGGATTATCAGTAAAGCATTTTCATCCTTCTTATGAAGAATAACAAATTTAAATTCTTTTTTGTTTTTCAAAATCTGACATCTTTTTCTCTACAGAATATTTTCAGTAATTCTTAATATTAATTCCCATTACTGTCTGTGGACATATGGTAATAAAATTTCCTTTCCCAAAGCTGAAAATGCAGAAGCATTTTGAGACATAAGGGAGGGGAGGGACCTTACACCTTCCCAAGAGAAGCTATCCGGTGTGTTTTGCATGCTGGACATGTTTGCTGTGCTGCTTTCTGCATTGGGATGCTACAAAGCACAATGGGAGCATTTATAAAACTTTTTATTGACTAAGAATGGGACAGTAGCATATGGGAACAACAACAATTGCTAACTGATCATGAAATAAAGAAATTCCAGTATTCTAGTGTTATAAAAAGAAGGGGGGAAAAAAAAGTCATTCAGAACTTAGTCATATTGGTTCAGCTGTTGTAACCAAAGACTGATAAGATAATAGAGGTCTTTGTGGCTGTTTTCTACTGAAATGCTTTATCTTTATGATACACTTGGGGCCCTTTAGAGTGGAAGCTTTTTACACTGCTGCTGGAGTTAGAACTCAAATTAGATGCTGTTGCAATGGCAAGGGGGCTCCCTAGCCAGGCAGCCCTCACAAAGTGACTTTTATCTCTGAAGCCCTTCCATTAGATTGTTACTTTCTTCTGTTTTTCCTGTTTATTTTTGTTGACTTTTGCTGCCCTATTTTGTGGCATTTAGTAGGTGACCCAATCAAAAAAGGGTAAATGCTAAATGCTGGACAGAGCCTGTGAAGTGGAAACATCACAGCCCATCTGATGTGTGCTGCAGACTGCAGTGTAAGACAGAATGGTTGAACCAGGTTATCTCTGGGAAGCTAAGATCAAATACACTTTCTTTTATGTCTAGCATTGTGTTTTTGCTTTCTTTTCAAACAATGTCCATAAAATAATAAAATCCCCTCCAATCTAACAGAGGGATTGAGTCACAAAGGCTTGCTGCTTTTTTTTTTTTTTTTTTTTTTTAAGGAAAAAAGAAGCTGAAATTGCTTAACTTGACTCAAAATAATTTTTGATTGTTGGCTGAACTGTTTTGGTTGATGATACTTCAGGGCTGCAGTTATGTGATTTAAAGCCCTACGTAGTTTCTGGCCAAGTCCACACTTCTTTCTTGCATTACTGCCTCCTGATTTCATAAAAGTCACACTATGTGTTTGTTCTAGAAATGTAACAGGAGTAATCATTTGTGATTTATTAATTTGTATTTCCTGTAAGCATATGGAGTAAAAGTTACTGTAGATGCAGTGCATAAACAAGGATGATATTTGTCATCTTTTACACTAATCATAGGATTCAAGAGAACCAATAATGCTTTGCAGCTGTGTAGAGACTCCACACGAAGATATCAAAGCACTTCAGAAACATTAAGTAACCAGGCATAAAAACCTCTGATAGGTGGTGTTTTACTTTGTGTACATGTTGGGACACTAAGACACATTCAAGAACCCACAGTAATTTTGCGTCACAGCTAAGAACCCTACTTCAACAAGCTGTGGATCAAGCCTATAAAATTTTGGGTTCATTTATGACTCAAATATTTTGTCTTTTATTCACTTGATAGAATATGTGGTTTTATCTAGTTTTCTTTTCCTGAGTGTCAGAGAGATTAGTTTAAATTATGCTATGTAAGCCTAGAAAGTCTATTTTTTCTTATGCCTGTTTCTTTTTTTTCCCTTACCAGCAGATATTACTTTGCCTCTACCTCAGGCCAGATTGCCACAAGGACAGTAAGAAATTTAACACTGAGAAGCCTCCAGTGTTTGCTTACATGCAGCGACATTTGTATACAGACTGAATAGGTTGTTATGCTGGTCTTGCATTGATTGGCATTTGGGGAAGTAACAAAGATAACAGGAGTGTTAAAAGGTGGTAAACCAGTGGTTGATACAGGAGCTATAGTTATATTGTATAGCTATACTTACAGGATATTAGTTTTTAATTTTTTTTTTTCAATACTTAAAGAAAGCCAAGTAAGATAAAATGCAGCATGGGGTTTATGATTTTTATTAAATGCAGTGTAAGATACATGATGCTCTTTCTGTTACTTTATGTACCAGAAATCGTATAGTTATTCTAATTGGTTTTAAAAGATAGTGTTTTGCCACAAGAAGAATTCTTTCTAAATGTAATTTTAGACCACAAGTTGAACTCTTTTTATCAGCAGAATCATAGCTACTTTTCATTTTCTGTCTCGTGGTTAGGTTGATATGACCAGAATTTCAAAAAGTCAGAAGTTCTCTTTGATGCCTTAGTTCTCTTCAATCTGAGTATTTTATCTTAATTTGTGCTGAAATCCAAAATAAAGACTAAGACAATAAGCACACAGGGAAAAATTAAAATATTACCATGACGAGATTTTTATCAGAAAGGTGGGGATATACCAAAGTACTATCAGAAATAATCTCATTTTTTTCTGAACTTTTGATGAGACTGACACATTTTCACTTCAGAAAGAAGTCCTTAAATGCTATCAGCTTCCCACCGACACTCAAAATTTTAAATACTGCTGGTAAAGGGAGTCAATGGATCAAATTCAGTATATCTGTAGTCACTGAAATAAAGGCCCCTAAGAAAAATGTGTCAATTTTAAAGGTCTTTCCTAACTGAAGACCATTTTGTGATAGAGCCAAAGGTTAATAAAATCAGTAGTGAATGTAGCAATTTTACAGATAAGCTATTCACAACAAGTGTAGTTACTTGAATAAAAAGCTAATTCAGTTCTAAAATGCCACATGCAGTAGCAGTGAATAGCTGCTTTTAGGTGCTTTCTGGAGGAGGATAAAATACAGAATCACAGCACTCTTCTTTTTCAGCATCCCTGGCTGCCTGTAAATTGCTGTGAATGGGACTGTGGGCTGACAGGCTCTATTAAGACAAACTGCCTTTCTCATCGGAGAGATAAAATAAATCAGGTGTTTAGTCAAATTAAAATACTTCAGATGGAGCAGGCCCTGGGGAGCACTGATCCACCTGACAAATCTGAGAGAAACTCAAGACAGATGTGTTTTGGGGATAAGGAAGACCCCATGGAAAAAAATGCGCTGCTGTCTTTGGAGTAAGAGAATAGGATTAGAACAGAGGGAGAGCTGTGGAATATAATATTTTATGGAAGGTGGCATATTTACTGTTCATTTTTTACTAAGCTTTTTGTTTTATCTGTTTTTATGGCAAATACATTTTACAGATAGCTGTATTTTTATTTTATTTATAGATATTTTCAGTCAGCAGCAGAAGTTTATTTACTGGTAATGAGTGTAGGAATCTCATTGCTCACTGCAGTAAGTAGATGCAAAACAGATGATGATGGCACACAGCTACTGATGACCTCTCTTGTCCCAACCAGATCAGCTCAATCTGGTCTGCATTCTAAGCAAGTTGTTTTTTATTGGTATTTAAACTGTAAAATAATGGTTGGGATTTTCCACTCTAAAATTAAATTATACCTCCCCCCCCCCCCGCCACTGTTCATACAACGTTCTCATCTTATGCTTGTTCTCAAGCAGTGCTCAGTTAGCTGTCCTGCAGCTTCATGGAGGTCTCATGATTTTCCAGGAGCAGTGTACATTTTGTGGTCATCAGTTCGATTCTGTTGCTGGATTACATAATAGGGTACAAATTAAAGAGCAGAACACTTTAAATGGGGTCGTTTATTTCAGATGTGTTTCGCAGGGGAGGGAAAAGGAAAGAAAAACAATTACTGTGGATTCCTGAATAAGAACAGTTACTTCTGCCTGCTATTGTAAGAAAATCAGGGAAAGAAAGAAAAAAGACTATAAATTTGTGGCAACTATATCAAATGGTTCTAAGAAGTCCTAACAAAACAGCAATATTTTGTAGCCTTATCAGGCACTCTTTGAGGTGGTTTTCTACTCATGTTGTGAAGCAAGTACAAGCTATACAGAATAATATGGAAATGGAGTGGGAGATTAGTATCTGCTTTGGGTATGTAAAATATTTTACAACTGTAAGCTCAGGAGCTTGTATTATGATGCCAAAGCTGCTTGACAGATGTGTAAGTCTCAAGCTGTTGTTTCCCAGGCAGCAGTGGAGGACAATAAGTTTCATTTGAGGCAGCAGGTTGCTTCCCATTGGCTTTCTAAGATAGGTGGGTTGGAGTGGTTGGTCTCCTCACAACTGGCAAGGGAGTTTTTCTTTGTCAGAATAGTCTTTTACCCATGGAAATTAATTCAAAACCACCTAAACAACCTTTGAACCATACTGAAAAATCTTCAAGATTGAATAACACAATTTAGGAGAGTTAAGGCAGGTCCATAGTGAAGTTGCAGAGAATTGAACAGATGTCAGCACGGAGCTCAGTTCATGCTAAAGGATCCTGGCAAAACGGTACTTCTAGTGCAGGCACTTTCTTGGGCACACATCTGCCTAAGCTTACTTTTAAAATTCAGTTGGTTTTTGTTCTGGTCTTGTAACAGCTTTTTGCACAGAACTCTTCCATTGCTTCAGTCACTTGTATCACACTAAGATTTTGCAATGAGTTGGTCTGGGTGGTACAGCTTCAACTTCATGCATCCATCATGCCTCTTGTGACTAAGGAAATCACTAACAACCCTTTCTAAAATTTCTACTACAATTTACACATTTTTCTTCTTCTGGAGACCTGTGTCGTGTGTATATTGGATGTTTATTAGACATTAGAAGGTTCTTGGAAACTTGGAACATCAGGTTTTTGGAAACTCTTTTAAAACTAAGATGCTTGATAGTGAATAAGAAATTGAATATTTTTCAGTACTTTGCATTGCTAAAAGCAATTAATAAATGTATAGAAAATTAGGTACCCTTTGTTTCTCAGAGTTTAGAGTGAATGACTTAAGTCATGCAGTTCCTTTTTTCCATATAAAACAGTTTCAGACAGAGGTATTCCTGTAAGCTGCTTTCGCAAATGAAATTCTGTGTAGGTATCATATTGGCCCCACAATGTAGCTAATCTTAATTTTGTCACCTTCTTGGCAGAGCCTGTTTTGTTTTCCTTCTGCTTATGAAACCTGTCAGTTTCTTTCTTCTTTTCTTTAGAAGATACCCATCTTATTCCTGGGAAGAAGATGGAGTCATAATTTTGTGACAGTTTCTCCACTCCCTCCCAGGTCCTGTTGCTCACATACTTTCTTCCTCTTCTAAAGTCCTGTGACTTCTTTATCACAGTCCTCTATTGTGAACAGAGGAAAGGAAGTTTCTGAATACTCTCTTTTGTGCCATCGTGGCAGACTACAGACCTACAGACCCAGATTTGGTTTTCTTCTTCTCTAATTTTCTGTTCTACTGTACGACATTATATTGCTTTATTTATCCCACTTCCAGCTCTAAACTGCTTCCAGATTATTTTCCAATATTCTTGCACTTCTACCTTGTTGTATTTATATTATCTCTTACAGACCTATGAGTTTGAGGTGCTTGCACAAGGAAGTGTATTGTATGCCCCAAATATAGGCATTGCTGTTTCTGACAGAGTAATGTGTTCCTATATGAGGTGGGATATTTTCAGATTGATTTGGAAAAGGACCCTGTACTCTCCACTTATGAGACCCATGCATTTTACCCATAAACAGACCATTAAGCATCATTAGTGCAAAGAATAAATGTACCGTAGTTTCATATTAATTAAGTGCTCTCTGTAGAATAAACTTTGAAAGTTAAATGGAAATTCTGAAGCTATTTTTTCAGTTTAGCCATTTCTCTTGGGGACAAGTAAAGCTCATTTTTAACACACATTCCACAACCAAAGCTTACATTTACCTAAATGACCTACCAGATATATGGGTATTTTGAAGAAATGATCAGTAAATTCTTAAATTGCTTTTTCCACCACACAGCATCTTTTAAATTCTTTTTTAGCATTTGTACATACTTGGAGTGAAAAAATGAGAAAACATATAAACTGAGGTGAAATTATGTCTGATAAACTATGAATGTATTTATCACAGCGGGCAGATTTAGATGGAGAAGATACAGGGATTCATACAGAATAAATCCATCAGAAAAAAGGAAATATTCTCTATCTTTTCTGCTCCCGTTTCTGTTGCATCCTCCCCTGCTTAGAGCACAGAAATACTATGTGTTGCATTCTTTTGAGATTTGTTCACGAAAATATATCCAAGCTGCTGTTTGAAAAAAGCACGTTGGTGATGCAGCCGTTTTTTGGGGGGTAAATACTGCTTTGTAACAATTGTCTACCTCATATTTACAGTACATCTTTCCCCCACGTTTAGGTACACCAGAAAGCCTGGCAGAAAAAGAGCGACAGCTCTCTACTATGATCACCCAGCTGATCAGCTTACGGGAGCAGCTCCTGGCTGCCCATGATGAGCAGAAAAAGCTGGCAGCCTCACAAATCGAAAAACAACGGCAGCAAATGGACCTTGCTCGCCAACAGCAAGAACAGGTGAGGCTCCAAGAAAGAAACCTGTGAAAATGGCTCATGAAGAATGTTTATTGCAAACTCTGTTCTGCCTGCTGTTGTTTCATGTTTTTTATTAAAAGAGCTTAAATATATGCAGAAGTTACACATTTTTCCAGAAAGAGGAAATATTATAGGACCCTGAAAAAAAGGGGAGGAGTGGATGATAGATTTCACAGTTCTTGTTCTTGCACTGAGATGCAATTTTGAGAGTTATGAACAAGCCAGACTATAACCATTATTTAACTCTTTCTCTTTTTGACAAGAAAATAATTAAACAAAAACCCTTAAGCATACTCAAACCTTCAAACACCTTGTACAAGTAAGGTTTGATTTGCTTGTTCAGGTTGTGAACGGCTAGTTTTTTCTTGTTTTGTCTTTTTGTTTTGTTGGGTTTTTTCCCTAGATTATTTGTTTGTTTTAAAGGTGTCCAATGAGCTGTCCTCTTCTCATTGAACAAAAGTGAAACAACAATGATGCCATGCACTAGTCCCCTAGGCATTAGATCAGACAGATTCAAATTAATGTGTGGTTTTTAGGAATCTGACATTATTACTAGAATTATCTTTTCAGTTAAATATATTTTATAGGATATATACAGCAATGTATGCTCTGTTGATTTTAATGAGTTGTGACGTCTGGTATTTTATGTGCTTGGGTATTTGCCCACATGTAGGAATATGGACTCATCCCCTAATGGAAAATAACATAAAGGAACACTGTAAAAAATCAGAAGTTAGAATGTCATTTAGCCATCTAGAGATGACACAGTAATTAACTATTGACACTTGTGAATAAGCTAGCACAAATTAATCTTGACACATTTGCAGACGAGTGATATCTTACAGTGAACACTTTGTAATTATATTTCAAAATGAAAATTAAATGACACTTAAAACTAGGTTGTCATGCTCAATGAAGCGAGCATGTAGCTCAACCGATAGGCAAATAAAATTCAGAATTTGAGCCACATGGTGCTTGTGTACCCTACTTTACTGTGTCAAGCCTATACATCAAGACGATGCTATGGTAATTGCATTGCAGGGTCTTGGGTACATTTTCTATCACAGTACTGCTCCAGCTAAGAAGAACCTTTGAGATTAGATGGTCCATGGTATATTTCTTGTTTTCATCAGGAAGTGCCTATTCAAATGGTGCTACATTGTACATGCAGATACAAAAAGCTGTTCACAAGCAGTCAGAACCCTGGCAGATCTGTTCCTTTGCACATGTAAACAAAAGCCTCCTCCTTGTCTTGGCTATGGTTTACTGTGTTAAACTGCAGCCAGGTCATCATCAGCTCCAAAAAATACTGGATGTAGATTGCTGTGTACCTGTGAAAAAATGATACAGCACTGAGAGAAAATGACCCACAATGTAGCTCCATGCTCTGTATCATTTCACTGTGAAGCTGCATACTGTAATCACTTTTTCACCTTTGCTGAGACTTTAAGAGCAGGGGCAATGTGGACATAAACCTGACAGACCTTATCTTTAGTTACAAGCACTGCACTTCCAATATGGAGTCACAATTAGTGTGTTGTTCATTAAAAGTGGTAACTCCAACTCTCATAGAAGTTTTAAATATTCCATATAGCACTGTCCCCATTACGGTTGTTTCACCAAGTCCAGACCACTGGACTGCTGCTCCACTGCTGGTCACTGTGGTGACAACAGATGCCTGAGGTTCTAGGACCTGCCCCTGGGCTACCTGGGCACGTGAACTGCCAGCTCTCTTTGAATTCCCTTTTTTATTCACACACAAGGGTCTGCTCATTCAGTCCTCACTCACTGTATTTTATTGACTTGCCTGGGAGGTTCATCCAGAAGTATTTGAACACCAGGCTCCTAAAAGGGGTTTGAGCTCTGTTACAAGCATCGGTGTAGTGATCTGTGAGAGCTGCTTGACTCCATTTTCTTGTGGCCCTTTGCCTTCATCCAGTCCCAGAATCATGCTGACCTTAATTTGCCTCTTTGAGGCCATGTGCAAGACTTAAAACATGTATGAATTTTGTGTTGATTTCTCTTACAAAAGTGAATTTTAACTGAAAAAAATTAGAGTTATTTCCATGTGACAGTGAGAGATTAAAGAAATGACAGCCTTGGTCTCCATGTGTACACAATTAGAAGCTGTTAATATGTGACTGCAAATTCCTTGTGAGTTAATCTGAACAGTTTTCACTAAAACTATGTGTTTATTTCCAAACCAAGCTTGATACATTCTTGTCATTTTTTTATCATAAAAACATTTTACTTAGCTTTCTCTGTTTATAACAGAGTAAGTGTGCTCAGAAGATGTTGGGGAAGGAGAGCAAGAGTGTTTTTGCCAAAAGAGAAACAGTGGATTTGAATGACCAAAATACCTTTGTCACCGACTTCTTGCTGTTTTATGTGATTCCTCTGCTCTAGACAAATATTTATAGGAGGGGAAATTATACTTAAGAAATGAAAGTAGCAGAAATACTGAGGCTGGTATTTCTAGGAAACACAAATCTTGTCCTCATTTCAGTCTGCTGCACAGTTACCCTTCTGAAGCAGAAGTCCAGTTGTTCTCCGAGCTCTCTGTGTCTACCTTCATCACCCATTGCAGGGAGCAGGTCTGAGGGCAGGATCCTATTTCCCTTTTGCTCTAGCATCCTGATTTTGTGGGAATCAGGGAGGTAGATGAATCTGTAGTAAATTCTCACCAATCTCTTAGTGTTCCCTACCCTGAACATCTGCTTTTCTCCATCCGTGTTAGAGAAGGGATAGAGTGAACCTTTATTCTCCAGATCCCTTACTGAATCTACCAAATGAGGGTAAGAATATCTACATATTTCATAGGGTTGTGTGGTGGATGAGTTGCTGAGCACCAGGTAACGCTTTTACACAGAGTAAGGCTCTGCTTTACTAAGTAGCTCCAAGGATGATTTTTGAGATTTGCAAGAGAAGTAATGTGCTGCTCATTGTGAAGGAAGTCAGAGAAGCTTACCCTAGGAGCTCGTGCTGAATAGTGAAGCATCTATAAACACTAAGCTAAGGCTTCAGTTCAGCAAAGAAGGAAAATGTATGTTTAACCTTAAGCACCTGCATAATCCCATCCCCATTCAGAAATGCACTTAATTTTAAGCATGTGTTTCATTCCCATTGTAGCTAACAGTAATGCATCATAGTTAAAGATCACCACAGTCTGAAATGTTTTGTTGAATAGTGATGAGATTATTCACATGCACACAAATAAACCTGTTTCTGTGCTTTTCAGAGCTAAGATCTCACTGCTTAAAATACATATTTCTTACCCGCTATGTAGATTTTTATGATGCATTTAAATTTACCTCTGAAAGATGCCCCATTAAAAAAAAAATGCTTAATGAAATACAATAAAGAATAACAAATATGATGTTTTTCAGTCAATAGTATTGAAATTTCAATATTACTGTTTTAATTTAATGGAAATTTTATTTCTAATAGATTGCAAGACAACAGCAGCAACTTCTGCAGCAGCAGCACAAAATCAATCTACTGCAGCAGCAAATTCAGGTCAGTGTATTTTATTGCTCTCTTCTGATTATACTCAAGTTCCATTTATGGAGAGAGAAGCGTCTAAAATAAAGCAGCCACATGCTTTACTAACAAGCCTCAGTAAAGATGCTCTTTAATGGGAGTTCCTTGTGTCCCAGAAAATTTTTGTCAGACTCTTTTGGTGCAAAGAACTTTAATAGGAAAAGTTTTCTCTGAAAGTTATGAACTGTTTTTTAAATCTCACCATCTTGTCATAATTCTGAAATCTGCAGTTTGACTTGTATTGTGTGAAGTAAAAACAGTCTCAGTTATTGTTGTAGGAATTCTGTGTTCTACAAAGGCAAAATTGAGACATTGAAGCAATACTAAGTCCCTGGCACCAGTCTGCTCATGTACAAGGACCCACAGGTATATGTGTCCCAGGTGCCTTTGGAGTATTTATATCTTTGTAGATCTGGAAGTATTCTGGAGATATTTAATTATCTGTACTTTACCCAGAACACAGTTTAATTTTGTGCAAGTATGCATGGGTAGAGAGTGACGTGGATGTAGAGGTATTGTTGCCATGTGACTGTATTACCTTCTTTGCTTCCCACTTTGAAAGCATTTCCATGGTCCTGTTCACTGATTGAAATATTTCAGTTTGGTCTGACATATGATTGTGCTGCCAATCATTTCTTTTAAGCCTGGGCTATCCATTTCTTTTCCTTAATTAGGTGATTGCTATGTACTAGATGCCAAAACTGAAGTTTTTCTATCCCTCATCCCAAAGGAATGCTTGTAAATGCTTTTGAAAATGTTGTAATGCAGTCTCAGTTACACTTTTAAGGAGTTTATTTAACGAATATAGATGTCTTAATGCCTCATATGAGAGACACAATTGAATCGTAAAGCACCATTATTGTCGTTGCCTATTAGGAGACTGTGTGTTCATGTTAGGTGTACATCAAGGAAGAAAGACATATTAAGAATAGTGAAAGGAAAAAATACACCATCTTCTCTAAGTGTTATTTTCAAGTCTGACTTCAGAAAGCAAAGAATAATAGAAAAAAAAAATCTTAGCATAATAGCTAAGACTGAAACCTAACTAAGTCTACAAAACAGAAGAGTTATCTGTATGAGAAATTTCTAATTTTTAAAATTCCTTTAAAAATTAGGAAACAGAAAGGAATTATGGCTAGGTTTTTTTTTGTTTTTCTTTTTTTTTTTGTTTGGTTGTTTTTTGGGGTTTTTTTTTGTTTGGTTTTTTTTTGGGTTTTTTTTGAGAATTGTAGGTATGTTTGGCTGGGAGTACCTGTGCTGTAGTAAAAAGTTCAAAGGTACTTCATGTTTCATTTCAGTCAATACCTTCCAATAGCTTTACCCATCCACTGTCTCCAGGGAAATGTGGTCTTAGAATTCATTCTAGAATAGACTGAAGGTTCATTTTCTCATTCACTACCATCTTTCATCTTACACAGTTTTCTTTCCCATCCTTTCCTAGATGTATATGCAAAGATGTATGTGTATTTCAATGGTTATTCTGTTCATCTGAGCTAAACCCTTTCTTGGTGACTCGTCCCTGTATTTGCTTCCAAATTCCTGTCAATATACAGTATTCTTATGCCATAGTTCCACAGTGGTTTGGCCTCTTTATTCATGATTTTCACATTTACCTGAGTCTAATCAGTGTGTTTGAGGCAGTGAGGATTGTTTCTTCTCCCAGCTGGTCAGCCAGATGGGTAGTGGGTATCTCATGGCCCAGGGAACACTGTAGGTTCCAGTAAGAAGCACTAGGCACCCTGGGCAGATACCAAGTCAAACCTCCAACAGTCTTACGGGGAGATTACTAAAAGAAAGTTACCTTGGAGATTGTCTTCTAGGCTAAATACCAGCTCACATAGACCCTTTGCTTGTGAGCCAAGTGCTGCTGCTTAGTTTATTTGTTCTGTCTTAATTTTGTAGCAGGTTTGGCAGCCAGAAGTTGCTTGAGAGAGAAGATGCTAAGTTGCCTCTGCAGTTTGTAGCAGGTTTGCTGCTGTAGAATAGGTTATGAGTGTTATTGCTTGAGATGTGTAGTTCCTTAAGGACTAGAGTTGGGATGGAGGCAAAACAGGAGGCAGATGACAGAAACAGTGCTCTGCTGGTTCTCTCAGATCCTTTCCCACCATCCTCCCAAGAAACCTCAATACCAGTACTGAAGTCATACTGGCGACTCTGGGTGGAATTCATCGTATCAAAAATAGGTAACTGCAGTACAGGCTCTGTCTCAATTCGTTTCATTCTAAAGCAGGTATTTAAAAGATACCATACAAAATGGCTGTTTCTTTCCATTAACCTAGAAGGTTATACATGCCAATGCCTTTTGTGTAGAGATCTGATGGGAGATGAGGTGAATCGTGCTCTCTGTGTCTTGAAGGGGAAATAAAATTTCTATTAAATATTTACATTCCCAGTTTAGTTTTTGGGTCTGGTAGAATTTGCAATAACTTGATTTTGTTTAGAAGGTTTGTTCTAACTCTTGAGCAACAGTTTTCAGGAAACAGTGATTACATACAGAGCATGGTGTGGGCTCATATCTGTACTTCTTATGCTTGGGAAAACAATAGTACCCTTCCCTGCCACTCCCCTTTTGAAGAGATTACAAAATGTGAGTACACAGGTGCCAGTTCCATCTGGGCAGGGGCCTATTGATGGCACAGGTACTTGAGGCAAGTACAGTGTGTTCCCCAGGATGCAGGAGAGGGGCATTGCTGATGCAATGTTTGCATCATGAGACGCACAGTGTGGCAACTGTCCTCTCCTGAGGCGCAGTGTCAATTCTTGAACAAGAATTTCTGTGAATAAGAAATTCTTATTCACCCTTATTCTTATGCACCCAGTTTAACCATTTAAGCAGTTAGAAAGTGCTTTAGAAGTGCCTTACAATATGTCAGTCAGATACAAAATTTAAAATAATTTACCTTAAATAATACATGCTTCCCCTGGACAACTAGTGGGTTAATATACTGAGAATTTGCATTAATTAGTATTTGTTATTTATATTGTGCTGTATTATTATCTATTAATGTAATTATTTTAACATCTTATTTCATTTAATTGATGAAAGGTTTGGTTGGTTGGTTGATTGGTTGCTTTTTTTTTGTTTTTTTTTGACACCATTTACTGGAGCACCTTACTCCAGACTTGTTATACATCCAAAACTTTGTCAATAATAAATTGATTATATATAGAGAGATATAGATATCTATCTATAAAGAGCACTTTATCTAGGCTTAGTGTGTGAAAACAAGGTAGGTATTTCAAGGGTACAGAGGTCATTAAATGTTCTGCATAATCATCTCATGTTTTCTACGTGCAGCTGATGTTTCTGTATGTGTTGGAGAAAAGGTGTATGTGTTGGGGAAAGCAGCTTTGTTAGCTAAAGTGGGTGGGAATCTGGACTTTTCCTCAGTCCTTGTCTCTGATTATCAGAAATTTTGCAAATAATTTCTTTTTCCTCAATTTAAATGTAATGTTTTGAGAATCTTACATGGAAATTTTCATATAAATGCAGTGTATTATTATTTTTCAGCTCAAATGTTCATAATGTTCATAAACACTCTTCTACAGAGCAGTCCACAGAGATGGGAGGAAATCTAGTATGCCAAATTAAGTTCTTCATTCTGCAGAGCTGTGCAGAGAAATCATTATTTTCAGTGCAAATTAAAGCTGAGAAAAAAATGTGGGGCAAATAAGAGCTCACAGATCAGTCACCAGGTTGATTAAGATTTTGTAAAATATATGGTTTTTGGTTTTTTTTTTAATAAAAAATATTCATTCTGAAGCAGAAGGAACAAAATTGGTCGAATTCAAGAACATCTCATAGCCTGTACCACGATAGTGACAATCTCTGGGAATCAGTGAATAAAATGGTTAAAGGAGGAATTTGGTAGTACATCATGAAGATTAGACTGGAAAAAGGGAAGACAAACATTTCTTAAATGTTTCCGAACCAGGGGTCCTGAAATCCCCGTGAATTCTGTGCCTCATTATGAGAATGTTCTGTCAGAATGAGGTTTGGGGACTTCTTCTGAGCCCCACCATGCCCATCTGAGAAAAACAGGATCCCACTGGTGCTTGGAGCCTGTTGCTCCAGGATTTCCCTCTGAGAATGGGTGTGTGTGTGGATTTAAGGGATGAAAGTTTTTACGGCTTCTTCCTCTTCTGGGTAAGTTTCATTAGAGCAAGTCCTAAATGGTGGCTGAAATCTTTAAAAGGGACAGTCATGGTTGAGCTTTTCTGCAGAGATCTGTGATAACAGTGAAAGATGATCCAAGCTGTTTATGTCCATTTCCCTCCACCTTATTCCTCTTTACTGTGCTTAATACCATTGCAGAGCATTTTGTTTTCTGTTTGAATCAGTACAATTTCCATTGCATAGAGAAACTGATTTCCTCTGCTCTCAATAAGTATTCTAATTCAGACACTAGAAATTCCTAATCATAATTTTTTCTAGTTTTAATCTATACATTCATACTGTTCTACTTTCCTATAAATGTTCTTACATTTTCTGTTTCCCTCAAATAGAGTGAACGTGATTTCTGTGATAGTAAACAGACAAAAGAATAGTAACATCAAATTACAACTATTTAAACTGTCTTTGAATAGGAATCATTTGAATCATAAGTAAAACTTTAGAGACTCTTTAGAGAACCAATGAGTCTCTCTTCTTATCCATGATTAACTACTGACAATTGAGGTACCTGGTGAGCTGAATAAGGACTATCTCTTTATGTCAAGTACATGTCTAAAGATCAGGAATAATTGCATTCCGCATTAGCCTTCATAGCCTCCCTGACCTGGTTAATTAATTTTTTGCTAGGATAATAATAGTAGAAATAGATTTAAAGATATGCTTCATCATTAAGTATGTAACTGACCTCTAATTTTAAGAGCTGAACCTTCCATTTATTGCCTTTTGGGGACAAGTTAAAGCTCCTTGCAGAGAGCTTGCTGAAAATGCACAAGCTGGAATCCAGTTATTGTCAGCTCAGTCATGCTCTCTAAGGTTGTCTCTCTTTGTAAACTCTATTTAGCACTGACAAGCAAAAACCAATGGCACTGCTACTGTTCCAGCACTAGGGAATACTCTCCTCTACCTTTTTTTTTTTTTTTTTCCCTTATTTTTTTTTCTTTTTTTGCTATTGATCATGAAACTAATCCCCTTCCAGCAAACTCTGCACAGGACCAAATAAAGCCATTGAAAGCAATTTGATACTTCTATTGGCAGGGTACGCAGATCAGATACTCCCTTGAAAGAGAGAGACTTATAAACAAAGCTTAGAAGTCTAGGAATAGCCCCCAGCTTCAGCAAACCCTTAAAATATTTTGTAATTGTATCTTCAATCATGAATTAGCCAGGAAAAACAGACTTTTTTTGCCTTTATATTTCACTGCTGTATGCTGTTTTTAATTGCCCACAGGCACACTGTTGTGATCTTCTTTGGAAGTTTAAAACCAGGATAAAAATGCAAATCTAATTATTTCTTTTATCTAATCTAATTAACTTTTACAAGTAATGATAGATGCACCGCAGCCTCCATCAAACATTTTAATAATGATGTTTCTGGATTAAAGAATAGGTAAAAGTACTGTAATTTATAAGCAGTCAAGATTATGGCAGTAGAAAATGTAAAATATTGTGGTGGCTTAATAAACGATAACTGCAGTTTATTAATTTACAGTAGAAAGGATGCATTTCCCTTAAAACCCAGTTAGCTTTTGAATTGATTCCCAGCCATCACTGGTATATATTTTTACTGTTTTTTAAGCAATTCAGTATTAAAAATAATATATATCTAACTCCCTTCTGCAATGCAGTTGTGTGCAGTTGGAAGAGAGAAATGCTGTTCTGTCTGTGTAACTTGTAGCAGGCTGCCAAATCGTTGATTCCACTTCATGGGGCTCTGCCATAGGTGTGGCACCACAGCTCCTGTCCAGCTCGTGACTTGCCTGGTGTAAATTGAAACTGATCCAATGGAGGAAAGACAAATATGCTAAACATCGAAGTCAAATGTTTCATATTTTATTTGTTACTACATACTGGCTTGTTAATGAGTTCTAAACTTCTTATGTGATAATTACTCAAGCAAGAGATCTATTATCGGCTAGCTTTTCCCAGTAAAAGGCATCTTCATGGCTGGCTGGCTTGGAATTTTTTCTGTCAGCTGTGAGGAAAGAGAAATGATGTAGGATCCTTGCCTTCTCTGAGCAGCACATGCTATAATAAATATTCTGGTGATGCTCTCTATCCTTTATTCAACCTCTTCCATACTACAAATGCTTTGGTGTAAAAGCGTGGTGGTGGCAGAAAAGACACAGCGTGTGAAATGTTCATACTCCTCTGCTACTTGTAAGCTTCTGATCTTACCTCTTGGTCCCCCATTTGCAGGGATCCTGCTAGCTGCTCTGCCCCTGAGGCCCTCAGTCCCTGGAAACAAGTTTTATCCTAGCAGAGCAGAATATAGCTCTGGTTTTGACTCTTAAAAGTATAAGCAGTCATGAGGGAGAAGGGGAGGTTGTGTTTTAAAAAAATTTTGCTGTGACCTTTTGAGTTAAATTAGCTGTCTTGCAGTTTTCTAATTCATTATATGACTTTTTTTTTCCCTTATTTTGCCTGCCCGAGTCTAAACAAATTGTATTTAATGCAAAAATTAAGCCTTGTGTATCTCTTTCATATGACTTCTCTAATTATAGAGCAGTAAATGGTAGAATAGCATATGTTAGCAACATGAGCAGCAGTCTATGAAATGAGCTACAAGTTAATAAAATGATCTTGTGGTGGTGTTGGCCAAATGTTAGCACACATGTTTCGTAAAGTGGTATTTCAACAGACTTGAAGAATAGGACTTTGGCACATGGGTGCCGAACATGATCTGATACGTGGAAATTAGTTAAATCAAAGTAAATGTCATTGTTTCTTGGGCTCATGTTGGTGCAGAAAATGATAGTAGCTGTCCTCCCACTTACCCTCTCCCACGTGTGTTTTAAAATTGGAAATGAAGACATAGGCATGCCCAGTTCAAGTCCTGCTGCTTCATTTGCTTGGGGCGTGCTGTGCTGCATCTTCACCAGTGGCTTAAAGGCTTGTTCTCAGGTGTGCCTCTGCCAAAGCCAGAGGCTAAAATCTCACTGATTCTACCAGATTCAACCCAGACACTACTTCTACAGGCTTCACTTACAGAAGAGCCTATGATTTGGACCCTTTTAATTTAGAGGCAGATTATAATCAGCTCCTGGGTAACAGCAGAGGATCAAGCAAATCTTTGCTGCCCACCTGTGCTGCTGCATGGGGGCCACTCTTGGCTGATGCTCTGCCAGTTCAAACCCAGTGTGGAATGGCTGCCATGGCTGAGCCAGGGACCTTGGTCTAGCTCCTAAGGAGTTTGGCAGAGGTCACACCCCTTCAAACCTCTCTGGTGCCCTTCTGTCAGTCTGATGATGTGCTCCTTTCAATATTACAATATTTGGGATAGTACAATAGTAATGTGCTATTCTCTCCAACACAGAAAACTAGTTTTGTTCCTAAGTGGCATGTGCACAAAGTAAAATGGATTACTGGGAGTGGAAATGGTGCCAACCAGCAGCCTATCCAACAGGACTGATTCTGTGAAGTCTTATTGCTTGAGTAATACTCTCTCAGCCAGTGTTTGATGACTTGTGTACTGTTAGTCACATAACTGGGCTTTGCAGAAGTGAGCACCTCTTGCAAGAAAAGACTTAGGATATTAGTATTGTGGTTGGAATATCAAAGGTATAGATGTAGCAGAGATTTTAGGGAATGTAATTTATTTCATTAGACAAACAGATGTAGCTGGAAAAAACAGGCAACCATTTGAGCATGCCAGCTCTTTTTCATGTCTTATATCAGTGTTACATGGAAATATATCCCAGGACTGACAGGAACTGCTTGAGATACTGCCCTTTCGTTTCTAATTAGTAACCTTTTTGGTGATGATTTTTATGACTGACAACCACGTGATGGTCAAGAGGGGAAACAATCGAGTCTTGCACTGCTTTTTTTTTTACCTGCCCCCACCCCACCACCTCCACTATTTGATGCACTAATCAGGAGATACTTAAAAAAAGAAAAAAGTTAATAAATGTTAGTATTGAAATGACTTGATTTCTGGAGATAGTCAGATATACAGGCAAGGCTGGAATGTGGTGATATCAGAGGTAAAAATTTCTGTCTGCAGAAGCAGGTATTTGGAGGAAAATGATGAAGTACAGCTCCACATTAAAAAGGCCAAAAGCATATAGGAAATAAATTGTAAAGTACTTCTTGAAATCTCACAGTAAAAAACTTAAATTTATCAGATGGACTAAATCCTGGCCTAAGGAATCAAAGCATTTTTTAGTTGTAATTGCGAGAACATTCCAGAAAGTAAGTGTATTACTGAATCAATTTGAGCATAAAAAACTTATTTTTAATATACTTAATATCATGATAGCAAGGAAGAAATAAGTGCATTGCTCTACGAATGCATTCATGAATTATGAATTCACATAAAGAAAGTAGTAGTATGTGCAATCCAGCAAATGAGCAAACTAGATGTTGTTTAACATTTGGTATACTCTTGATGGCACGTAAGTGAAAGTAAAGCGAATGAATATTTCTTATATTCACTGTTTTATGAAACCAGCTAATCCAGACACTTGCAAACATAATTCTCAAGGAAGATAAATGGCCTTGCCTGGGATTTACCTATCTAATCTCAAAGTTGTTAAAGTAAGGAAAAATTGGTTTATGACTGCAGTTTACATGCTATTTCCCTTTGTCTGTAACATTAGAAACCCCTCTCCCCAAATAATTAGATAATATAGTGGCCTGTGTACTATGCAATGCTTTTGCTTCCTTGAAAGAACTAGTCTTCAATATAAATCTTGTATATATCATCCTCAGTGAGTTGGGCATTTGCACAGCTTGGGTAAATTATGTCTATATTGAGAACCTAGAAGTTACACAGTGTGCATTCCACACTTGAGGGATGGGAAATAAAAATTGATATACTGTGCGGCACATGATACAACACAGTGAAATATCTTTTAAATTCCAGAGGGATGCACTGACATCACCACGGCTAATTCACATGCAGTAACTCCCACAAAATGTTATTAACTTTCAATTGAAATTTGTAATCATTCAGTAAAAAGAAAATAAATGATATAAACAGTGTACAATGATGCATTATGAAATGCTGAATTAATCTCATTCATCCACCCAAAATGACAGTGTAAGAAACCATCAAAGTTGTAACACCAAATAATAAAAGCAAAAAACTTCACAGTTGATGGTGAAATGTGAAATCCATCTTGAGACACACCACTGTCACACAGTATGGAAGGGCACTTCTGAGTTAGGGAACTTTATTTCAAAGTAATGTGTTAGGCATTTTTATTCTGTAAATCAGAGACGAACCAGCTGGAGGAATATATGTTTAGCTCAAAATCTAGATCAGGTAGACAGATGAGTTGTGTGGCTACTTGCTACAGGTAACAAAAGAGTGCAATATATACCTAATAGCCTAATCATAGACTGAGCTTCAGTACTTGACAGAGCAATGGATATAATAAATATCATATCATATTAATATCATAATATCATATAATAATATAATATATAGAGATAAATCATACTCAGAAGAGGGGGTATGGCACTTGTTTTCCTCTGATAAAGAGTGATTGGTCTGACAAACGCCACTATCACATTTCTAGCTTTGCCTTTTCCATCTCATTGAATTTTATTGGTGATATATTTTCAGGATACTCATCTCCTCTGTAACTGCATATCTGAGTGTCTCATAAGCTGAAGTGTATTATCCTCACCGCACTCTTTTGAGGCAGAATAAAAAGCATATAGATATTTGGGGCCATCTAATTTTAGATATCTAATTTGGGTGACTGAATTAGGACTTTTGGCTCCATATATAAAGCAGTCCAGGTGCTGTGAATTACCTTCTGTTGATTAGACAACGAGGTTCCTAATTTAAGCACCTTAGTTTAATTTCCAAAGTAACTTGATCCAGTTCTTATATGAAGTTTGACAAACTTGAAATCTATGGTTTCAGAATCCAAAGGGTGGTTCTCTACCATTTTGATCATATTTTTATCATGACTTTCTATCAACTTATCACTTGCCTTAATTTACTCTGTTGGAGCTTTTAGCCAGAGTGAATCCACTTCAGCCAGAGGAATATTTGTTTGTTCACCCACTTCCCACCCACAAATGAAAGCCATTTGGGTAGCTTGAGTCTCCCATGTGGCTGAGCTGCTGACCAGAAGTACAGCCATAGTCACACACCAACAGGCAAGTGGAGAGGCTACTCTCACTGAAGTCTGTAGTTTCCAAAATCCACGTATTTTCCTTACAGATGTGGAGCAAATTCCGTGGCTGTGAAACATCCTTTGAACAGTGGCTTTATTGTAGAGAGAAAATACGTTTTTATTCGAAGAATGCCTACACTTCTTGGCAGTCCCTCACACAGTTTGTAGGGCATTCAAGACTTACTTAAAACAGACTTAAATAATGTTTTTTATTTAATCAAAATAGCTGTTTCTAAATGGGGATCTTACATGCCACATTTTAGGCCAGAATATATTTTTACAGCCAAGTTATAAACCTCTGAAGAAGGGGGCTTATAATGGAAAGGTTGACACAACGTTAATTTTAGTGTTGTAAATGCAATGGTATAATTTTGGAAAAAAGCCTTTATAGCTCTGCTAAGATATTAATTGCAGGAAATTACAGCATATCCTATTAAAGTATTATGTCAGTGGCATACATAGCATATAACACCTTTGCATATTCTCCCTTGTTTTCATGGCAACATTTTGCATTTTGATCTGTAGAGTAGGTGGATAAAGTTGTCCAGAGTTTCTGATCACTTTTACTCAAGGGGAAAAATCCACCCTGGGGTAATGCTTGCTTATGGCCAACTCTAGGAACAATCTTCTGTTACCAGGTAAATCTGATATGGACCTTGAGGAGTCAACCAAATTCTGCTCAAAAGAGGGTCTTTGTTTTGTGGCTTGTGGACCAAGGTTTTTCATTTGAACGCACTTCAAATCAGGTTTAGCCAGATTCTTTCCAGAATGAAATCTACTTTTATGACACACTTATTTTTTCTGATAATGGCTTACTTTTCATTTACTTACACTTTCAGAATCATTCCTGTTACTGTGGCTGCATAGTAGACACAGTCACTTTCCTTTTTGGTGTCTGTTCAGTCAATTATTCAGAAATGCACTTTAAATTTGTGCACAGCATAATAGTATCATATTCTCTTTGCAGAGATTTGTTTTTATAAGGTTATTATTTCTTAATATCTTGATTTTAAAATACACTGAATCGGAGCCTTTGATGACAATATAAGGATGGATGGCTTTAACCATTGTTGCTATTTTTAAAAAAAATAAGCTATTACAACATCAGGTTTTTTTCTGACTGTCAGATCCTTCAGGACAAGTGGGCCACATCTTCATATTTGTGAAGCACCTCATGTTGAGGTCATAATCTTGCCTGGTGCTTTTCATTGCTACTGTGGCACGAATTCACAGAGAGAAATATCTATAACAACATGCACAGGGGTTTGTTTAATGTTTAAATGGGATCTGGAATCTTGACATTTTACGTCTTCTCTTTGACAACAGTGGAACATGCACGATTCTTTACATAAAAAAAAGTCCTGACTTGTGTAGTTGATGAGTTTTTAACAAGATGGGAGAAAAGACCTCAAAGACCCCACTGATATGCAAGTTCAATGGACCGTTGATGTTTTCCATTAATTGCAGGGCTTTAGCATATAATCATCAACTATATCTGGTTTTACTTATCAAATCCAGAACTGCTTTTTCTCTGCCTGCTGAGCAGGGGAAACTCCATGCTGTACCAGTTTCTTTTTACTTGGGTCTCCCAAGTATCATCAGGATTAAAGCTGTCAGAACAGTCAGCCCTCTTTATTTTGTGGTTTTCAATACAAAGCATAATATTGTTGCTTGAGAAATAGCAGGCTTTCAATGTGTTAGCTAAAAATTGTGGAGTGGACAAAATAAAAAAAAAAAGAAAAAAGGGCCCCTGTTAATAGCAGGCATTGAAATATTCCTTTCACCATTTCAGGGAAAGAAGACACAACTCTGCACTTTAATTTGGTTTTTTTTTTTTCTACACCAGTAATTTTTCTGTATTGGCTTAATTCTACACTCAAGTGTAAGGAAAAACTCATGCTCATGCATGTGAGAGTTTTCCTTCATTGTATGCAGTGCAGGGTACCACTTCCTCAGCTGGTGTTGCTCATGTTCTTTCCATTTATGTCAGTCTAATACTAGAAACACAGAATTAGGCCCTCTTTTTAAATACAAAAAAAGCTCACTTGGAAATGAAAGCATTTAATTGTATTTTTTTTTATTAACTGCAAAATATTCCTGTGCTCTGTGTGTGAATTTATATTTGGGAATTAGTGCGTCCATCCACACAGAGAGCTCAGAGGTAGTTGATAAATTGTATATGAATATTTTTGTCTTGCATGTGTTTACTTCAGTTATCACTTTGTGCAATTAAGTTGGTTTTTTTAATCATCAGAGTCCTTTTTCTTTTGTTTTATCCAGGACAACATAGATGCATCTTTGTAATAATGCTTTGTAAAGAACAAAACTAAAATGATATCTTTATTACTTTCCTTTTGGTTTGTTTTAATTAGGAAAATAGTCTCTTCTATGCAAGGCTCTTCCTTGCCTATGCAAGGCTACAAATCTGTAATTTTATTTACGCTGTTTTGCTATCAGTTGAAATATGCAGGCATTTTAGACTTAACTTGAGGAGGAACAGAATATACTAGTAATTCATACAATAGACGCAGGTGATTATTTACCATTAAAGAGTCGTAAAACATTTCCTGTGTGAAACAGATGTAGCATCAAATGTCTTTATTTCTGACAGTAAATGTTTCAGGTTTACTTCACAGACATTAATGTTAATTCATAAAGGTAAAAGCCTCGCTAAAGCCTGGCAAAGGGAGGTCACTTCTTAATAAATGTGAGGAGTTGCAAGCAAAAGAGAAAAAAAAAACTTTGAAGAAAGTCCCGGGCTCAAGTGTATATTAACCAGAGCAGATGAAATGATTTATTGAGTTTTATACACAATCTGTAAAGGGTAAGCATTGCTAACAGAATGAGTGGCAGCCTCAGGGAGCTGAGTAGCCCCCAGGGACCAGCCTTTGTTTCTCTGGACTTGACAGACATGTGTCCCTGTTAAATGAGGGCTTAATTTCTCTCATATGTGCACAATTTCCAAGCTCAACAAAGGCAGCCAGGACTGGAGCTATTTAAAAGAGCCAGCTCAGGAGGAAGCATTCCTGGAGAAAGGGGATGCTAAGGGGCTAATTACTCACCATAGTTCAGTAACTGATTTTTTTTTTCTTTTTTTTTTCCTAAACAAGGTCTATTAACATGGAACTGCCATTCACATTTTACATAAACATACATTAAAAGTACAAAGGTGTTATTTCTCTTTGCAAAATTGCCCTTTAAAAAGTCCTGAATACTGAAAAAAACAACAACAAAAATGTACTAATTTAATTTTGAGTCTGCAATCAAAACCACCATCTCTTTAAGCTCTTGGGAAGATTTTTTTCAAAATGTCCAATGTCTTCCTCTTCTTTCTCAGCCTCTCCTTTTCTCATGTATAGTATGAATTGTCATTAATGCTTACTGCTTTATGTAACTATGATAATTAATATTGTCCAGATAAATGGCTCAGTGTACGTAAAGCATATTAATATTTATTTAATTACATGTCTAGTGTGGTATGCTTTTATAAGCCGCTCACTGCATATTTAAATATGCCTGAATATGTATTTAAATATGTAAGAAGACTTTTACAGTGACTTTTGTGTAGTCTAGTGGCGCAACCCCTTAAAAGTAGATCTTTTACACCCTTTTTCCAATGTAGGGCTCAGGTGCCTCCTGTGTTATCAGCAGTTGGCATTCTCTGTGGAGAATAGGTCCATAGTTTGACAGATTGATTTTTTTTTTTTTTTAATGTGTAAAACACCATTATTTTCTTTGAATAGTGTTAGAGGACTCTGTTGTTAACCTTGGAGAAAGATGAGCCATTCCAGTGCAACTGTTTGAAAATGTTGTGGTCACCACTGGAAAAGCACTTTGTCAAGAAATACTACGTGGTTTCAGGCTTACTTCCTACTCTGAAACAAACAGGAAACTCCCTTGTGAAACAGGCAGCCTTTTTAATTCCTCTCAATCAGAACATACTGATCCTCTTAAAATCAGAACCCAAACAGGTGGAAAAAAGTGTTTTCCCATTGCTCTGTGAAATCATTGGCTGAACAGGCTTCAGCATGGCATAGGAGAAGGCTTTGGGATGCATGGCATCAAAGCTTGTAGTCCATGCTCAGGACATGGTGCATATGCAGTTGTGAAAGCTGAGACAACAGCAGCAGTTATAGAATGATCTTGGTAGAAGCAACTTGTTTTTTGGATCAATTTTGTCATGTGATTCTTGTATTACAACCTTATTTCAAATTTCCAGTTCAAACAACCCCCTTCAGAACTATTATGTTACGTTATGTTACGTTACGTTATATTATTTATGACATAATTATTATAATGATCAGAATTGTTTTTGAAATTAGTTGAGAAACTTACAGTATATAATAATAATTGTAATTCAAAAGGTATTAGTGAAATCATTCTATTCCTAATTTCAGTATTTTGATTCAGTATATACATTACATAATCTAGGCAACATAAGTAGGTATCCTCATAGAAATAGCAAGAGCAGTTTTTATTCTTTGAGCTTCCACTGTATGTATAGACATGATGCAGACTGCTAAGAATGAGTTTCAAAATTTTAAATGCTTTAAATCTTTCCTGAGTAGACAGTCCTCTAGCAATAAGAAGAAATTAAAGATTTTAGGGCTAGCATTTTAAAAGAAAAATATATATTTCTTTTCTGAGAAGGATGGAATGGATGATGGATCACTGGAATGGCATGTAGGACTCTTGGCTTATCTACTCTTTCCAGGCTTTGCTTTTTCATGCTGAAGAAGGGGAAAATAGCAGTAGGAAAGAACACTAAGTGATCCTTAGCACTTGTTGAGAAGGGTTTTTTAAAGTTGTTATTAAGTAAATAATCTTCTATTTCTTCTTACTAAATAATTCTGATGGAGCCACAAACCTGTCCCAGATGCTATTTACCTCTGCAGATCAGGAATACCTCCACAGAAAAGTTCATCTGTACATCTGCCACCTTCATCCTGGTAGGAGATTTGCAACTGTCAAGGCTCAGAATTGCCCATTTATTTCCTTTCTCCCTAGAGATGATAAAGTACATAACACTTGATGAGCTGCAGCATCCAGAACCATTAAGATATTAATGCTACAAAGGCCTATATTGCAGGGTGAAATCTTGCCTGGATTAAAACACTGCTTCAGAGGAAGTTAAGAAGCTGCATATATACAGGGACATTTGGTAGTTATAAAGCCCAGGGAAAATGCTTTAACCTTGATTCCACGTAGATTCTGACTAAGCCTTTCTCTAAAGATTTGTTTTCGTTTTCTGGAGGAGGAGGAGTTTCTTACCGAGAGACTTTCTTTCCATCTGATTAAGAGAAAACACCTTCTAATCAGAAAGGAAGGTCCCACACAGGTTATCTTCTTGTCATGCTGTGACAGGACCCAGATTTCACTGAGGCTTTTGTGAAGAGCTGTAGAGAGTATTAAAGCTCTGGCTCCACAGTACTTAGCTTTTTTTTACAATAGAAAAAAAAAGGAAGGTGAACTAATGCTTGCTGTTGCCAGCTTAGAAAGAACTTTTTATACCTTTGCTGCACTGTTGTCCAGTTACCAGAATTAAATGCTAATTATATGAAAGTAGCATATCTCTCTACTGAAGAAAGAAGAAATAATCAACATTTCTCACATTCTTGCTGCCTGACACTTTGTCTCAGTGTTGAACTTCTCCCCATTTCTTAGATATTTTTCTATATTTACCAACAGCCACCTTTGTCTTGTGGGAGGTTTATTACTATTTGCAGCTTACTTTCATAAAATGCTCATAATGAGAGCAAATTTCAGAGTCAATCTGCCTGTTTGTTTCCTGTGTTTATCACAGCATTTGGTTCTAAAGAAAAAAAAAATTATGCAATCCCTGAAACCAAAGAATTTTTAACCTTGATTTCCTAAGGAAAGAACTTCCAAATAGCTGGGCTATGTGTCTCTCTGTCAGAATTCCAGCTGAAGAGTTTTTGGACACAATGGGTAATTAGGTAACAACATTTGAGATATAGGAAGAAGTCTAAAAGGTATTCCATTCAGTTAAGTTTTGTGAAATTAGTGGCCCTGATAAAGCCTTTCAGATGGTCCTGGAAGTAAAGGCTTTAGACTAACCTGTCCCCAAATCAGAATTTGAATATTTTAATTGGGAAAGAGATGTCAAAATGCCCTAAGTTCAGGCAAAGTTTTGATCTGGGATTAAACTTTAGTAGGCAGCAGAGAAACAAAACTCTGTGTTTGCATCTCATGCAAAACCATGGGAAACAAGCACTCACAAATAACATTTCTTACCAAACTACTTGCTCCAGTTGGCACATGCTTCCCATGGAAACAGATCCTTGAGTACTGAGCAAAATAATGCTCTCTTTCCTTCTTTGCAGAAGGTCTGCGTGTGTCAGAGAAAAGAGAATGAAAAAGATTTCATTTGTGGTGATACATTTCATCCCAGCCTACATATTTTCTGCAAATTTACGAGTTAGAATTTTGTTTGGAGTTTCAGTGATTTGTGTGGAATATGCTGCACAATTTGAAAAAAGATCTTACTGGGAGATTTTACTCTAAAGAAGCAGTCAATCTGTCACCTGCTGCAGCTCTCAGGTTCTTCCCTTTGTTATGTTGGCATTGCTGAGGCATAGTTAAAGTGTTTTCCGTTTTGAAATTTTACACATGAGGTTTTGTGAAACTAATTCTTTCTGAATGTTTGGTGGCAGTACTATGAATTTGCTGACAATTGTCCTATCTAAATTAGATTTATGGAACTGACTGAAATAATTGAGGTCTTGGTACATTGGGGACTTAAATTATATTTTTGGATGTAAGTTTCACTTCATTTATTCCTTTTGTAATACTCCATACTCTGGGATCAAGTGTTCTATTTAACATGCTAGGTGCAAGAGAAATGCTTTAATTTCATTAGGGTATTGCTATAGTATAGTAAGTATATAGGTTCCACATTTAATCCATAGATGTTAAATTATTTTTCAGTAATTTGAAGCTATAAACGATTTGCCTTAAAATATACTGAGCTGTTTTTTGTCTATGTTAGGAAGGAGCTACAACTGTGCTTGGACAAAGTCTGATACTTTTTTATCTCTGGTACATAATTTTCTTCTGACAGTTTGTACTGTTTCCCCCATGTATTCATTGATAGGTTTAGGATAAACCCTGTTTCTAATACAAAAGGTTTCATTTTATAACCATACCAGTTGAGTTCCTCATAATGATTCACCTGCATTAAAGTCAGTTCTGTGGAGATACCTTGCTGTAGTACATGGCAACAAGAGAAAAGAGAGCTTCACTTTTTAGAGCTGTCAGGTTGGCAATTTGAGTAGAAGGTACCAGATTTGTATTGTTAGCCCGATTGCCTCTGGAAATGAGCTCTGTGCATCTCTGCTGTGTGCACTGAAGTGCATGTGCCACTCACTTTTCAGCTTGTTGGTGGATTTCAGTGGAATTTGATAGAAAAATAGATGTTTCAAGTAGAATTAAGTTCCTACAATCTTGGTGAAAGCAGACAGACAGACTGAGGTGAGGGATTTTTTTTCCATACTACAGACAGCTTGGGTTTCTTAAATGTATATTTACATGAAAAGTACTTGTGTGAAAACTTGTTCAATGAGAGGATCCAAAAGGGCAGAGACCCTATCAATAACACAATCACAGGAAAAGCTTTACGTCAAGCTTCCACCTCAGCAGTGAAGTCAAATTCCTTAAAGTCACAAATCCATTGGCTGTATTTGCCCTTGAACCTGTGAAATCTCCCATATACCTTTTTAACAGTTTGCATTCCAGAAGCAAACAGAGACTGGAGATAGTCCCTGTTGTTGGCTGATCTATGACTTATGGCCTAATAGCATTTCCAAATAAAATCTGCCTACTCGGAATAAATATTGCTGTGGAAAACATCTCTGGATTGGAATACAAGTAAAATTACTGTCAAGTTATGATCTCAGAGTGTTTCCTGTAGTGAGAGAAAAGTCATGAACTAAAAATGTCTGATCTTTTGGTTTCCATTCAGTACTTCAAAGAGGGATTATTGGTGTTTTAGAGATGTATTTAAAATGCATATGTGAATACACAGGGGTATAAGTGAAAACATGGAGTAGCAGTAGAAAAAAAGTTATAACACCCTTGAGTTTGGGATAGCTTCTTTAACTGAAAAATCACAAGTGGATTATACACACATCATACCATCAAAGATACTGAATTTGTTTTGGCAAAAAGCATGCAGAAATATTAAGTAGAGTGGTGGGAAAAACTGGAAAAAATGAAGAAAGTTCTGAATAATAAAAAATACAGTATTTATATAGGTCATTCCTTTATGCTGACAGAAATTTTTACTGGGGAGTAGTTCTAGTCTTATATGGTTACTAGAACATTAGTTTCTTCTGACTAATTTTATAATTAATAGGAGGAGAATTTTAGGTAGCATAATGTGAGAACTTTACTGTGATGCACAGAGACAATGTAAAGGTGGGAAACAGATATGTATGCATGACAAGTCTCTCTGCACTGGGTGTCTAAAAAATCCTCCTTCCACTGTCTATTAGTTTGTTCTGCCATTTTTCCTTTGTTTTTTTCACTTTAATATTCACAGCCACATTTATGGAAAAGGAGTTAGTGCACAGTTGTTTGGTTCATTCATTGTTTAAAAGTACTTTGAAAATCAAAAGTATAATCAAAGGTCTAAGAATACTGAAGAAACTGAAATATCTGCACAGTGATATTTCAAAAAGATTTGTTGTTAATGGTCTTTCATTTTAAAATAGCCTGATTGTATAATTTATTTCTTGAATTAAAAAAAAAAAAAAATAGCTACAGCTAATTCATACAATAATTCCCCAATTCAAACATTTAGTTCTACCATATACCCAAGGTATCCTGAGTGGTGAAACTACACATCTGATCTAGATTCTTGCATACACATACACTGCATAAACTCTGCCCAGCTCTGCTCTCTCAGACCACGCTTTTATCAGGGAGAACTGGTGACAATATAAACCATGAGAAAGAGATATTCATAAGCTTCCAAGATAATAAGATAATCTCAACAAGATTAAAAATACCATTTAATAGTGTGTGTGTAGTTCTGTTGTTCCTGGTTATATGTAGCAAGTGGGTACCAGTGGAAGGACATATAAATAAAAATCAAAGGTTTGGTAGATTCTTTTCAATATGCTTAGAAATCTGAGAAATTTGTTAAGAAATATGGAAGAAAAAAATCAGTTCACTGCTGAAATTAGCAATTAAATTCCTTTAAAAACACATAACCCTTTTGTTTAAAACTTATCAAAAAGCCAATTATTCTTTCTTGGAATTATTTTTTTCTGCTTGAAATATAAGACACTGACCACAGTTACTTTCAAGTCACTGGCAGAGTTGAACTGAGGCTATTGGAATGGTACTATAGTAGAGTCAATCCTGTTCAAATGACGTGGATGTTTTGTCATGGTATGGACGATCTTAGACTCTTCAGTCACTATTGCTTCTAAGAAGCAAGGGATGTTCCTCTCCCTAAAGAACTGAAAAATCTTGCTAGATAAGACTCAAAAGGAAGGTTATAAAAAGGAACTTTTATTTATCCTATTTTTCAGGCAAAAAACTCAGACACTTAAGTAAGTTTCTCAGGGTCTCATAGGAAGCCTGGGAGGAGCTGGGAATTGAACTCAGATAACCTGAGTCTGAGTGCTTGGCTCGGAAGACCACTTTAAAATGTTTTAGAATTGGCTTTGTTATCTATTAAGTAGGGACTGAATAACATGGGAGATATGGGGAACATGCTAGGTACATAATATATCTTCAGTGGATGTGCACGGTATTTTCTAGGAGAGTATAAACTTGATTGCTGTTTCAGGCATAGGTTAATATCACTTACAATGTGTCTCAGTACACTGAGCATACACTGGAAAACACTAAAGAGAGTTTTTAGATTGCTAATGATTTCCTTTTAAGGAACACGTGACTAAGGGCTGAGAGAATTTGCTGCTGAAACTGCTTACTACAAGCCTTTGAAAATTCCCTGTCTAGTTATGCACATAGGAAATATCTGGTTGCAGGCATACTTGGCTGTGCAGGCTTCCATGAGTACCCCATATTTATAAGCCTGTTCATTCAGGCCTTTGAATGGGAGCAGTCGACAGAGCCATTTTTGTGTATTCTTTTTAAGTATATAGTGAACTTGCCTCTTAACTTTTGATGCTTCATTGTGATTCATACAAAGTACAAAAGCCATATGCTACAGAGCTAGATAAACACAAAGATGAAATATCATGAGTTCATTTAATTTTTAGGATCACTGATCCATTCTTTTTTTTTTTTCCCCACTAGAGATAGTATTTTTACTCCATACCTGCCTGTAAGTTTTCCATCTCTTAGGCTGTCAATTTGTTATCCTTCATGAAAAACTATACTCACTTAAGGCTGTTTTCTCAGAGGATTTTGGAAAGTGGCCTGGAAAAATTGTTTGCATGCCTGTTAGCACCAGCAAAATCCCAAATTGTCTCTGTTAGTGAGTGTGTCTAAGCCTTCAGTTCTTTTCTACGATTTTCTGTAGTACTTGAGAAATATTTGATCACTACTACTCTTTCAGCCAGTAACACCAATCTGTTACTGGAATTCTTTAATTTCACCCTTAGCAAGATTAATTTACATGCTTCAAACTTAGCAAGAATGTATTTAAATGTCCGTAAAGTGATTTTCATGTGAGGCTGGCATGATTTCTGACTTTGGATCAGCTAGCTGTTGCTTCACTTTGAGTAATTCAACACAAAAATAAAGAAGTGGTTGTACAAATCCTTGCAAAATGAAATCATCCAGTTTCCTAGAGCTCTGCTTTTTAATTATCCTTCTTTTTTCTCAGGAAATGGATGAAAATAAATTTCATATATGATAACTGTTATGTATATTTCAGAAAAATGTATATTAAACTTGCTAGAGAAATCCAATGCAATTATTGCTTCCTAAATGTCATTAAAATATCTTGAGCATCTTACTGATGTGTTTTAATGTCCTGATACTCCTCAGACTAGCCTGGTTTTACTCTACCAACTTCCTGGGCACAGCTTGTGGCAGAAGCAATTAATTACAACAACTTCTTTCCAGATGAAGTGAAAATAATTTAGACATATAATTCCAAAGTACACCTGCAAATGAGGCTCCAAATCGTTAGGTTAAAAAATTTGAGCCTTTACTTTATTGCACCAAAAGCTTGAGGATCCCAAAAGTTTGTTAATTTTCAACTAATCATAAAACACTGTTTATTAAAGTTGTGGAGAAAAGTTAATAGATGCGTACAAATATATAGATAGGCAGAATTTAAAATACAAATTCCACAGGAGTGAAGAGCTAAAGATAGTCTGTCCTTTTGCTTCAACAATTTTGAATATAGCATCAGTTTCGAAATTTGCATGCAGGCTAGTTGTGTCAGTATATGTAGGCATCCAAGAGCTCACATTTAGAGAAAATCATAAGTGAAAATTTGCCAAGATAAATCATAAAAATGTACATAAATAGTTCATGTTTCTTACATTTTCTCTGCTTTTCTTCATGCAGACTATTAGATGCCTTCTGAAATTTTTGTGCTAATTCAAGAGTACAAAGAACATTATATTGGTCTCAAGCATTTTAGCTTAATTGTTATCTGTATAGCTCAGAGCAATGGAACTACAAACAACTAATATAAATGAACAGGGGGAAAAAAAAAACCCTCATGAAAAGGAAGGTCTAGTACCAGAAAGCTGACAGAAACATGAGCAGCTAATTGCTGTAGGCTTCATACAACTTAGAATGACCTAAGGGGATATCAACAAATCACTTTCCACTGGAGTATAGTAACAGCAATGGCATAACAGTGAAATCACTGGCAAAAACTAGGGGAAAAATTCTTTTAAAGTATTGGCATTAGCATGCTAGTGAGCAATTCTTTTTTCCATTTTAATGGTTATTAATGTCTGTGTTTGTGTTTAACATCTGCAAACCCTCCCTTCCCACTTTTCTCCCCAAAACTCAACTGGACTTTATGTGTCTATCTCCAACTCCCTTATGAATCCTGAATAACTTTTTCTAATATTGACACCCATAATGTAAGTTATTTGACACTAGTATTTATACATTTTTTTCCTCCAGAAACAGAAGACACCAGATAAAAAGGAGTAATTTTGTTTTAAACCACAAGAAATTAATTTTTTTTCTTAATCACATGTTCTGTGTTGCTAATTTCTAAAAATGAAATTGTCCAGAGTTTAAATAAATTAATTAGATAATTTTACAAACTGGTGAAAGACAGCATGTGAAAGAATTTGGAAATATCCCTAGTAAGGGCAATTCATTTTTACATTTTGCAGAACTCTCCAAACCCTTAAGCTAAACCAATTTTTGAATGTGATGACAGATAAGTTTCCCAGCAATTCTTTTTGGCTACTACTAAATATTTAGTGGTAGATTTTACATTGTTCACATGTTTTGCTTTCTCATGGGCAATACTGAACCTCAAATATATCATCAGGATCTTTCCTAGGTAGCTTAGTTGAAGAAACAGATATCTCTGTGATTTAACTATAATATTGGTTGAGCAACATTAACTGGGTGATGTGCGGTGAACCATTTCACTTTGGGAAAACAATGCTTTCTTCTCCTCCTTCTCTGTTACCCACATGTTTTGCCAACAGTTGTTGCTATTGTAACTGATGAGAATTTGAACCTTTCCTGAATCAAACTTTTCTTTTTCTTTTGACTCTGTTGTTCCCTTTTTAAAGCTGCTAGTGCAGCAGTTACAGCTTGATTTTTGGAATACTATCAATGGACTTTGCTATGGTTTTCTATTTTAAAGCACTTATTTCCAGTGCATCTCTAGCATCATGCCTGCCATTTGTTTTCAATGAACTCAGGCAACAACATAAGTCTGTAACACAATTCTGAACCATTCTTTACATGAAACTCCCTCTGTGCTTAGCACAGAATCTGTGGCTGACAGAGTTGTAGCACCATTGTGTTTTTAGTCTCTCTTTAAAGGCATTACTCTTTATTTCTACCAAAGACAGGAATACTTGTGTAGAACTTTCCCAGTTTTATCAAAAAGACTTTTTTTTCCTGAGCCATCTAAGTGGGAAAAATAGTAAGTCTATGTATATTCAGTGACCATTCATGGTATCCCATTAATCTAACTATGAGACAGAGTTACTATAGCTCCAAATGTTTTATATATTTGAAAAAAGCCGCTTACATTAGAGAAGAATAAAGACTAGAGAATATACATATTAAGGCAGTCCCTGTTTAATAAATATTTGTAGGTGCAAATGTCTCACTATTACAGAATTCATTTTTGATATGATCTTTTATTTTTAAATGATCTCATGCCAGCCACAGGTACAGCCGTATTTGTGGTTTCCCCCAGATACTCAATGATGTTCTGTAGTGGGGTCAAGCGCTCTCATGACATTTAACCATTGGAAACTAAAGAAAACATTTGTGGTGTGAAACAACAGCACATACTTGACCCTCCAAAGTATATTCATTTATAAATGGATGAAAGTGACTATTTAAAGTTGTTTTATAAGGCAACCACTGTGCCAACTGAAAACCCCTAATTTACTGTTTGAGTAAGCAAATGATGTGTGGGTACAAGAGCATGCATTTTTTAAAAAATATCTTTGGTGTTCCTTGTGTTGCATTTGATCTTAGTGGTGAAACAACAAGCCCGAGTTTCAGGAGGACGTTGCTGCCATCCTATTTTTAATTCACCATTATGTGTTAAAGCAATCATTAGTTTCAAGTGAACAATCATAGCCTTGCTTTCAATGGTTGCTCAGGTATTTCTCTGAAACCAGTTTATAATTTCTTTGTTTGTTTTGCATGAGGGGTGCAGCCTTAGATGTAGGTCAGGGAGCTGGTGGTGCCTCAGTCACATTCCTTTCAGGGTCCTATTTGCTGTGGGGAAGAGGATGAATGAATGAGAGAAGGTCTTATTTCAGCCTCTTTTCTGATCTCCTTAGGCATATAGCAAGCCGTATCAAAACTTTAGTTGTTTAGGTTGCTACAAGGTGTATTTTCATCCATCTTTGCTTCCCCACCCAAACAAATATGGCAATGGCACTCAATCTGGTTTTGTTTGAATTTTTTTTATGCCCTTTGACTTCAAGCCTAATTATAGCTTATAAATAGCTTATAAACATTAGTTAGTGTCAAAGTGCACTTGCTGTTTGCATGCAGGTGAACTCTCCAAAGGCTGTAAAATAAGAGAAGTTGATTGGTTCTCCAGCAAAACAAATAGGTGCTAAAATGTGGTTTTGAGGCATGGGAGATTTTCAGAATGTCTTTTTAAACAATCTAAATGTAAACAGATTAGTTGAAGACAACTTCAGAAAAGATAGCTCTCTTGAACCAGCTACAGGCCTTTTTTCAAAGAAAGCTGAACTATGACTAAATCTGTGAGTGGTATGAATTATTAGGTGATGAATTTTAAAAGTAGTGTCCAGATGTAAATAGTGAAAGCATCCAAAATATTACTCAGCAGCTGCGAGAGCTATAGGAAAAGCTGACATGACAAATTTAATCATTTCTTAATCACTTTCGTTAGGCAGTATTGTCAGTTCCAAGAGGCAAATTTTCATCTTGATTTACGCCTATAATAGAACTGGCTGAAAACTGAAAAGTTCTCAAAACTGTTTACTTACAAAACACCTTTTAAGTCATTTTGGAAGCTTCCTATGACCTAGAAGTAATGTTCCTTACACATGGGGAGTTCAAATAATATGCTTTTAGACAGTTTTTATCAACAAAGCATTTTTTCTGCCTAAAAGAGTGACCTGAACATGTGTGCAAGTGGAAAAAACAGGCTTAAATATATTATTTACAACTCTATCAAAATTTATTAATTAGTTACCTTTGGTTTAAATAAAATTGATTGTTAAAGCAGAAAGTAGAGGTTGGTATGAATTCTATTCTGCAGCAGCTTTCAGATAAAAGAAGCAGTGACCCAACTCATTAGCCCTTTGATTTAATATATTGACACTTGGATACGAATAATTCCGTTTAGTGGCTTCTGCTTCCCAGGGATCAATTTAATTAGTTATAAAATGTGACTTCATGTCAGGAGCCAGAAGAAATGCTGACGTTAAATAAAGTCATACGCAATTTAAACAATAAAGCTATCGATGCCTGGTTAAAAGTTAATGATGCACAAAAAATGGCTTAATAGAGACAACCTCAGCAATGAAAGTGATGGTAGGAAAATTAAGCTAAGTGGATGAATGAGAAATGGTGATGTTGTTGGATTGTTAAAACAAATTCATGGATGGCCTGATGGTTCATTTCATAGTACTGTATGTTTCTGGTTTAAATACATGTTGGAGGCTAAGCCTGTACTTTCATATTAGGAGTGACAAGAAGCGGTCCGAAACCTTTCTCTTTTAGAATCTATAAAAGGACAAGACAATTTACCTGTGTGCATTCATCTTTGATATGTCCCCCTGGGATATCTTGGCATGACACAATATTAACCATAATGGCCTCCTATTATAATATTACAAGTACTAATATTTGCACAGTTGGTTGAGACCCCAGTCAGGATCACTGTCATATTCTGGTAGGTGCTGCTTACACACTGTACAAATAGGGAAGGACAGTTCATGCCCTGAAGAAGGGAAGAATTTAATGTTAAAGCACTATATCCTTTCAAAACCCATTTAATGCTGTAGATGTAATCTACTTATGTTATCTAAGTAGAGTAAGAGGGTTTAGTGAAAAAAATAACAACCCAGAAAATTGTGGGGGTTATAGTTTGCCCTTCCTTTTTCCTTCTGTCACTTGTTATGAACATACAGATGCACTAGAGCTCTTCAGAACTATGATTCCATTGTTTTCTCATTTACTGGCCTGTTTTGAGCATGGAAAGGTAAAATCATTGCTAAATATAATAACCCGCAAATCCATATTCAGACATTGGGCCAAATTAATAAAAAATAATTCTTGTTTCTTTATGGGAAGCACATAAGGATTTTCCAAGTTACTGTATGTCGTTTATATTTCTGTGAATCATTGCTTCAATTAATACTGAATTGGTATGGTCACCTCTTTTAAAGATGTACAAACATTTAGCTGAATATGCTGAATAGATGCTAGATCAAAAAATGTGGAAAAATGTGATTCCTTAGCTTAAAAATGTACATTAGACAAATGGTATCTGACATAAAAATTATTATTAGAAATAGCACAAAAAGCTTTTCTTTTGTTTGTAATTTATCACTTTTAGGATGACACTGGAGTTAGTCCACCTGTGAGGAAAAAAACTGATACCAAAATAAGCTGATCTTGAGCTAAGCCATGTTATGTTTCCATTTCTAAGAATCCTTTCAGAGAAAGACAGATTCTGTTTAGGGAGACCAACTATAAAAACAGACAGTAGCAAATGAGGCAATTAGTTAATTATTTTTAACAATTCTACACAATCTGATTCATCCGCAGACTTCTGGAAAGCTCGGAGAGGAGCAGCAGGCAGCAGTTATTACCTACTAAAAAAATTAACAGTAGCTACGGTAACTCGCCGAAGGATAGAGGGGATATGCCTTAGAATAAAACCTCTGTGTGTCAGAGGGATTTTTAGACTGCACAAGAGTTATGTTTTTTTTACTAATGTTAGGCAAACTGTTTTGTCTTTGCATTGACTTTACATTGGCCACAGCCTACACAGAGGGAACTGCTGGAAAAAAAGGGGGACATTAATACTTTTTACAGTGTGCGGGCCAGCCAGTAGTTAGAGAGGGGGCCCATGTTTTCTTAGGGCTCAGATGGCAAAGCTAAGTATTCAGCCTACGGCAGGAAAAAATTGCCTTTTTTGTTTTCTGGCTGGAGAGTCCAAGCATTCCCAAAGGAACACAATGAATGGCCCATTTTGTCTGACACTGTTTCGTAGACATAGAATTCTTGTTTTTTCATAATTATTCTTGCCCGTCACTGGGTGTGCACATGACATTTGAGCGTGTTTTAAAGTCTTAACACACTCATGTGCCTGCAATAAAGTTACTCATAACAATCCAGGCTTTCTGCAGACAACAGAGCAGGGTCTGTTGTTTTCACAAGTCACAGCAGCTGGGAGGCAATTGTGAAGACAACAGCTTAATCTAGCTGGAAAATACAGGAAGAAGAGAATATACACTCAATTTCCTTCCATATTATGGCAAACAATGCAGAGGGCTTTTTTTGTTGTGGCTTTTTCTTTTCTTTGCTCTGGGTGGTCTGACTGAAAATGTGAGGGGCATAAAATACTCTAGTAAATACACTTTGAATTTTCAACTTGTTGCATTTCTGTGTTCATGCTCATGTGTCTAAGCCTGTTAAGGGGTGAGAATATTAATCTACATGAGCACTTTAAAAGTCATACAATAACAGCCTTATTTTGACCTCATCTACAGTGTTTACACTGGTGCTAGTTTACAGCATATGTTGCAGTTGCTTCTGAGTTACACTAGTATAAATGAAACTGGAACCAGGAATTTAGTAAAAATTTGGTTGCTGAAAACATCAATTTTAAACAACTTTATTGAAAGAAAAACTAAAGCTAGGCAGTCTCAGACGTTTGAAAGTTCTGTTTTAGCTTCTAAGTAAAAGGACAAGGGCACTCAGCAATTTGTTTCTTTATTGCATGCTTCTGAATCTGTAGATTAATCATATTTGTAAATGCTACATTTATTTCAGAAGCACATTTACAAACAAAGCATGCAAGAAATTAACATGCAAACTCAGTTAAAAAGCATCATAAGTAGACAGTGATCAGATAGTTTTTACCCTAGACATATTTTTCTGGTGAAGTTTTATAAAATATTAGGGAAATGGTCTTTTTTTTTTTCCTTAATGCAAGGGATGAAAAGTGAAAAGGAGCATATACTCCAGTCATTATGTGAACACCAGAAGGAGTAAAATGCAAATTAACATGAATTCTGTTGTAAAGGTGGGGGTAGCTTAGCAGTCACCATTAGATGTGGTTTCAGTGGGGGTAAACGTTCCTTTTAAAGAAAAGGGGATATTTATGCAATTGCAGTAAAGGTACCTTCCATTCCTGCTCTTGGGAATACTACATACAGCAGAGTTCCAGTAACCATGGCAGATAACTCAGACGGGAAAGATTTTTATTATATAGCACAGAGGTTATAGCAATGAATAGTAACTACAAAAGCCAGTCAGACAGTGAGTATGGAAAACAAATTAGAAATTTGACCATACTCCAGGCTTCCAGGAGGGAGAATCAAGATGTATACTGAAAAAAATACAATAGGAATGCTGAAAATTATTTGGGTTTGTTGCAAACAGCACAGTCCCATGAGCACCAGCCACCTGTGGGGCATTGATACCAGGGATGCACATAAGGTGAAACTGCAGTAGGTATTGCTCTATTCAGCTGCAAAATAAAGCAGACAGATAGGAATAATATCAAAGAAACATCTGATCTATTCTAAAAAGCATGGATGGACATTTCTGGGTCTAACCATTAAATAATTTCTATACATTACTGACCAACAGTAAGCAAAACCTTTTCCTCTGTTTTCCTTAAAATACATTTACCACACCTCTCCCCTTCACAACCCTTATAAATGTAATACCAGTGTGGTCAAATATAAGCATGTGGATTAGCTGGTCTGTGCATCTCACATTAATCCTGTTCAACCCATTTGCCCTCACATCTCAGAAATTCTTTCTTGGTGTCCTATTTTCTTGTATTTTCTTCTGCTCCACTTTTGGAGTTATATTGATATGAGATTTATATATATTCCATTCAAATTTCATATATTGATATGTAGTTATATTTATAGTGAGAAAAGAAACAAAAAACCCCCAACAAACTCCAACAACCTAAAAAGTATTTTCAAAGGGATACCTAAACTGAAATAGAAAACTACATGCTAAAAAGCCTTATTTACCTGAAAAGATGGTGGAGAAAATCATGGGCTAACAAAATAGGAAGTCTGGGTAAGATAATTGTTTACTCTGAAGACACTTCAGTGCAGTAGGAAGGTTCAAGAGAATTAAAATTTTAATTTGTTCCAGCTGCATATGTCTATCTTAAAAAACAGATGTTTGTGGGTGTCCTCATTTCCTTGATATGGTGATACTTTTATGCCTAAGCTTTTCCTGAATTTGTGACAATGACCGTCCTAAAGACAAGAAAGCCAATGTACTTCACTATGGTATCCTTCCTTATAATAGAATTTATTGACAACTTTTGGGCATCACTTTCTTGGTATCAGTGGCCTAAAAAGGAGAATTTACTGCTGGATAGCTACCTTGCATACAAGAAAACCTACTCCTCCAAAAGAGACAATGTGAGAGTTAATGCTAAAAGTTTTGTAAAGAGACTGAAGATGAGGAGTGAAGAGATTAAAGGAAGGAGAAAAAATATTTTTTGATAAATAGAAGAGACAGAAAGAAACCCAGTAATAATAGATGTGAGTGATAGAATGATTTAAAAAACACTATCTTTTTGTTACTCAATTAACTATGATTAGCCCAGCTGACTTGCTGAATTCTTCACTGAGCAGCAAACCTGTTAAATATATCATGCTTAAAGTACAACTCCTGATAAAGGTAGTCTGCCCAGAGTCAATGTTGCAGAGACACAGGTTTTACGTGTCCCAGCAAGTAATTTAACTGGCGACTATCCAGGAGTACAGCAGGGTAATTATAAATGGATGGATCTAAGAACACAGAAATCCTGAGTGAGATAGATAGATAGATAGATAGATAGATAGATAGATAGATAGATAGATAGATAGATAGATAGATAGATAGATGATAGATAGATATAGATAGATATAGCTAGCTAGCTATATAGATAGTTATAAATATACGCATAGTTAAGATTGTTATAATAATATATAACGTAGAAATGTTACAGATACATGTACAGATCTGTCTATTCTATATGTACCTGTGTATATGTAGAACATGCTTTTATATTTATAACATGAAATACATAGCTACACACTTATGAATACATAAGTGTATGGAAATACTTATATGTATATAAGGAAATCTGTACATGCATCTATAGATGTAGAGAAAGAGAGATTCACTTTTATTAAAAAAAAAAAAATCTAATAGAAAAGTTTCTGCTTGTTAAGATGTGTGACTTTATCATGGCAAGCACTACACACAAATTTTCACAGTCTACTTTTTAGGAGAAAACAAATTTCCCCGAAGACATCTTCAGTGTAGTTAAACATTGTTCACATGTGGACATGGTGCTGGAGAGCTAAGGAGCTACAGGTACACACCCTGAAATATTTTGCAGTTGTTTCCTGTGCAGCTGAACAGCAAAATACTGTGCTTCAAAATGGTGCACAGTAGCCTTACAGATGTAAGACCTGGAACAGAGATATTGAAAAAAGCTTTTTGTCTTCTGCTCTGATTTTGGAAGCCTATTTGGATGACTATTTTTGTAGAAATCTTTCTCTTGCTTCCTGATTACCTAACCCAATGACCAAAATTATGACAAGGGTTACTTTTTGGATCTGGCTGTCACTAGGACATGCCATTGCAGTTCACAATTTTGCAAGATTTTATTATGTTAGGCTTATCTCTTGGACCCTCTACAACCATGTCAGCCCTCATCCTTACTCTTAATTTTTTTTCTCTTTCTCTATCTCTCTTTCATTCATCTTCCAATGAATAAAAGGTGTCAGCACTAACTAGTTCCTAGTTTGAGAAAAAAGTTGCACTTCAGCTGCTCCTGCAAATTCTTTCACCCTCTGAGCAGTGATTAATATACAGGTTTAAGAAGAATATTTAAACAAAACCTGGGAAAAAAAGGAAAAGAGCAAATATGCAAGCTAATGGTGTACCCTGAGGTGAGCAAAATGCATTTTTTTAACAAGCCAAGCATAGCAAAAAAGCTATTCTATAGTGAAATTAATAATTACCAGAAAGATTTGCTAGCATTATTGTTGTATCCTTTATGAGAATAGGAGTAACATGTTTAAAAAACATGGGAAGTGTGAATCAAAGCCCAAAGATTCAAAACCATCTCTAATTTTTAATGTGAATTCTATTCATATGCCCCTGGTGCATAGACTGAAATACAGTCTGTGGATAACAACTGCCTTTAGAGTGGTGCCACTTAACCTGAAAATTGTATCTGCTCCTCTGGTAGTACAGATTTCTAATTTCCTTTACCATCCAGTTTTAACAAAGCTTTAAGGTAGGAGGGCATCTTAGTGCCACATGTAGTAGGTGCCTGGCTATAATACATGATTTCAGCTCCAGATATTTTCTGAAAGCAAGGTTTGTTTATTAACTGAACCCCATGCTGAGATTCAATCAATCTAATACAGGCTTAGTTTGAACATTCAAACGTATGCCCATACATCTTGGGCATATATCTTACATAATGATGTTGGCCCCAGACATCTTTCTGGGTTTGTTTATGTCTGTTATGGATTCCCCTCATTATCCATGCTGTTTGAGGGATTCCCTATGGATTCAGCCAGTTTATTGCATACTTTTTTAATTTTATGCCAAACCGAATGTTCTGAGTGGCAGCTCGTAGGGTAGCTCTGTTACAGCTTCCTCTCAAACTCAGAGACGAATGCTGTGATTAAGGTTAAATAAAATAATATGGAAACCAACATGCTGCAAAAGGATATGGAATGGAATGCCCCAGAAGAGGCAGGAGGGTTATAGAAGTAATGTGAACGATAAAATGTTCAGACGTTGCCCACACTTCCTACTTATTTTCCTTTTAATTATGATTAACCATTAGAGCAACAATTCGGTGGTTTACAAGATCTTCCTTATTGAGCATCCATATTAATAGCACCAGGAAAGCTCACTTATTAAATTTGACTAGAGTGAAGGGATGTTTTAATATGCCAGTCGTTGAGCACATCTGTGTGTGCACACAACTCCCAGTAACATTAACTGGAGGTGCATACACAGATTGACAGAGAATGGAGTCTTAAATATAAAAGACAAGAATGCTAAGGGCCAGAGTGTTCTTGGGAGTCTGTCCTACTGCACTGGAGTAAGTTTCTGAGGCTCTCCTCCTCAAACATTGCCCTTCTCATATTCAGTATACAGCACTCATTTAGCTCTTGTAGCAGAGTTTACTGAGAGTAATATATGGCCAGAAGGAACTCAGGCTAAAGGACAGGTTTTACTTATAAAGCCTTTGCCTTATAGAAAAGGTTGTTTTCAATCTGAAAACTCAGATTTATAAACACTTAATTCATCAATTCCCTGTGCCTTTCATTTGAAATAAACAGCCAGCAATATTATTTTAAAATAAGGCAGAAGGTGTAACAAAAATGAAGTAATGTTTTGAGAAATAGGTGATTGATGATTAAAAAACAGAGAGAGAAGGGGTGGGGGGTGTCAGTCCGGCATTCATTAGTCAGGCAAAACTTCGGTTTGAGCATGCATTAAGTCAGGAAGACCAGACAGCGTGTCTGGAAAATGATTCTTTCTTTGAGAACTAGTCTCTCAAAAATACCCCCTTGTTTCTTAAAACTAAAGGCATCCTTTGACTGACTTAGTTGTTTTATAGCTATTGATACTAGAGAAAACAAAAGAAACTTTAAAACCTGGAAACATAAACATCATTGAACCATCCCTTTTATAATAAAACAAAACAAAACAAAACAAAACAAAACAAAAAACCCAAAAAAACAAAAAAAAACACCAAAAAAAAAAAGGGGGGGGGGGGCGGGGAGGAGGTTGGTGTGGAGGGGAGAATGAAAGAAAAAGAAAGAAATCACAGTGGATGTTTTCCAGGAGGGCACATGCTACGCTGTGTAAAGGGGGCTAGTGTAACAAGAAGTCATCTATTCTTGATTTCTTGAGACAGCTAGAGCTTTGTGCCTTGTGTAGTTTCTACGTTTTAAGATCTTGTTCTGTGTAGCAGAAATAATACAATAAATGGGTTTAACCACATTTGTCTCAGCTAGACAGTCTGCTTTGTCAAAGATTGCTGGTACAACATAAACAAATTATGTGTTTGTAGTGCTTTTCAATGAAAGCCTATCTAACAGAGCGGAGATTGTGTTTCGGCAGCTGTAGATTTAATCTCCTACCTGTCAGTTAAAGCAGGCATTTCCTGAGCAGATAAGGCCTGGCTGCAGAGGAGGAAGCGGCCACAGCTGGACAAAAGGCCATTGTTAGTGGCCCGGAGCGCTGTGCGGCTCCGAGCCCGCGCTGCTCGCCCCAGCCCCATGCAGCACGCAGGAGCCAGCCCGCGGCGGCGGCTTCGGCACAGCGGCAATCGCGGCTCCGCTTTGTGCTGCGGACTCCCACCGCCTGCCACGGGAAAGCGGAGGAATCACCCCGGCTTGGAGTGAGCGCGGCGTCACTCTAACCTGAGTGCCATCATAGCATGCACGGCGAGCGGCTGTTCGCCAGCCGAAAGCGCGCCTTAAGTGGCGCTGGAGTTTTGACAAATTGGGGAAAGCCAGAAAATGGGGAAGATTGGCATTCCTTCTGGAGTGTCAGGATCCTCTGCAGAAAAGGCAGCGCAGCAGTGTGGTTTTTATATCTGAACTATAGCTGTTGCTGGAATTTTAATACCTAATGTTGTATAAGAAATACCCAGTGTTCATTTTAAATATTTCCTGTTTTCCTGCCTTATTTTACCTTTCTAATGTTTTTTATTATTTCACTATGTTTTTTTTAGATTAATCATAAATGCTGTAGAAGGTTGAGAAGCCCATAAAATCCACTGGAGCGAGTCAGTCGTGTAGGAAGCATGCAGGCTGTATGTATGTCACTGGAAGTTTACAAACTCTGGTGCTTGTTCCCAAATTTGCAATAATTACCCTGTAACAGCGGTGATAATCACCTCAGTCCTGCACTAGTTCCTTGGATCCTTTTCTGAGTAAAGATGGTCAGATCATGCCAAAATCTGAGGAATCCTAGGAAGAGATGGAACAAATTAATTTTTGCATGCAATCAATATTCTGATTTGACTTTGATCTCTCGACACAGGAGTCTTCTGCAGTAAGTTAGTTCTCCACATAATTGCCTTTGATAACCTTTGTGTTTCGCTCTAAACACTCCATAAACATCATATGATTTCTGGAACTTATCTAGGTTACGATTCTGCATTAAATATCTTTCAAAAATATACAGGAGCAGGAATATTCTCACTAGATGTGAGCAACTCCCTTGACCTAGTCTCTGGAATATTATGCATTTAGGCTTGAGGAAAAATAGCAACACTTGCCTCTCCTTCTCTTTGAATTTATTCTTTATTATAAATACCAGTAGAAATCAACCACAAGACTGGGAAGAATGGAAAAAGTGTCTCATTTTTGCACCCCTGCCTCACCTCCACCCTTGTGTCCTGCCATTATGCGAGTGTTGGAGGGCTATGCAACTATGCAGGGCTGGCATGGACCAGCTCAAAACTCCCTCCTGGTTTTCCGACAGGGTGTCCTATGTCAGCCCTAGCCTCAAGTTGCTCTTGGTACAAGTGTGTGGTGAGACTTAAAGGTTTGCAGGCAGCAGATTATAATGGAATTGGTTCCTGTCCACTATGCATCATCACTTCTGCCACTGGAAAAAAAATCCAGGCCTGCTTGAGAGTCCTCCTGTGTAAGCCGTACGTGTAATACTCTCTCCTGAATGGGTCTTTGAGCTTGAATTAATTAATACCTTTAAAGTATGTAGTAGATCTAAGGCCTTGTGTAGTGACATTTTAATGTAGTTACAAATATTGGGCTATCAGTGAAAATATAGAAAGCTTTAAAAAGAATATGCTGCTCAAGACAGAATTCTTCCCACAGTGAAGAAAATGTCAGAATTCTCATTTTCATCAGTGTCCCCCTGAATTTCAGATATATTCTATATTTCTTTAAATATGTTCTATTTTGTTGCACCCTTTTTTAGCTTTACAGTGCAGAAAAATTTTTGATCAGAGCCATTGAAAGATATTTTTATTTTTATTCCTACTTCTGCTGGACATTCTCTTTAAAGTGAAAGACAATCAATCCTTTAGTAACCATCAGTTTTGTGGTCTGACATGATTTTTTTATACCATACATTGAGGGAATTAGTTTCATGTTAATAACTAATGGTTAGTATTAAAGTAAAAAAAAAAATTTGTCTTGAGAAGATGGATGGGGAGAAAGTCTATCCAAAAGTAGCAATACCAAACACAAATTTTGAAGCATCTCTTGCTCTAAATATTTCCACCAACAGGAAATGTCAGTGTACTCCAAAAAAATCTTGCACGTTTTGATATCACCATAAAAACATAAGTTAATAAGGAGTTTCTAACATAATTTATATTTAGATTTGAGCTAAAGTAATGGAGCTTTCGTGTATAAAAAATATCAACAAGTATCATTAGGCTGCAATATTTTTCTTATTTTGGCATGAATAAGACAAGGTGCAAATGAGAAACATACATCTTCACTAGTCTTTGGAAATATCTGAAGTAATTGACTTGCTCAGTCTTCTGTGATGGCCCAGTGACCACTAACTGTGACAATTTGCATAATAGTCAACTCTTCACTTCTGTAGAGATAACTGTTTGTATCTGATTAAAATTAGGACTGTTTCAGTTCTCTTGACTTTTCCAGAAGTTGCAGTAATAGAGATTTGCTGTTATGCTTTAACCAAACAAATGCACACATGGGGATAACAATATGCTGAGTTTATGCAGATTTTACAACACAAATCTGAATAAAATACCCACTAATAGACCCTTAAGGAGTAATAAACACACATGAATTTTCCTTAGTTGCACTTTAAAGTGATTTTAACATACTACTAGACCTTAACAATAATATTTAATTGACAAGATTATGCATTTGTATGGATTGAAAAGGTGGTAGATCTCTAATTCCAAATGAACCATAAATTCACTTTTGCATAACATGTTTTATTTATTTCTCTGTAGCAGAGATGTTCTCCATCCCTCCTAGTGAGAGTTTCTTAAAATACAGACAATTTAAATAGATTTAATTACCATTTATCATACTTCTAACTTCATGAGATCATCCTTAGTTCAGTTCTATATTTCCAGATAGTTAAGGAGCTAGATAAAAACAGGGCAACATAGTGAGAAGCTAATAGAAATGAAATGATTTCTAGTGTTTGAAACTGTTCTGTTTTCAGTGATGTTGTCAGTATCTTTCTGTAGCTTCCTTCTTGATTCCCCAAGGAGTTGGATTTTAAGTTTATTTCAGTTCAACTTTCAAAGTGGTGAGGAAAAAACATAATAAAAAATAGGGATGCTCTGTTTTGCTGTATGATCACGGTTGCAATTTTCACATTAATGTTGTGGCCACTGCAGTAGACTTAAATCTCCAAATCATGCTGATGCATTGGACAAATGGAAAAAAATGATAGGGAAAAGAAAGAAAATAGCAGTTACAATCCCTTTACAAATTCAGTAGTGGGCTACATATTTTTTCAATAGTGTTTCCAGTCTGAAATATTCTCACTTTGCAAGTCTATGATATCTTTTTTACAGTTTATTTGCCAACACTTCCCCTGGGATCCCATTGGCAGACATTTTCTTTGTGGCTCATGTACTTTAACTGAGAGGAAACATTTTTCAATTATACTGTAGATAATTAGATGGCAGATAAATTATAACAAAATATACCTCCCAATACAGATAGATCTCCAGTGGTTCTGTATTGCTATCAGGAACAGAAAAAAGTCTCTGAGTAATTTTCAATGTGGGAGTTATATTGACATGATTTTTAGTATCCTAGCTATAACACAGTGATTGGTGGATACTTTGGATCTTAAGGATCCCATCTTTCTCCAGTTGCCTTTCCTCCTCATGCCAAGCCACAGGTACTTCCCAGGGATTATTTGCTAGAGGGGATTTCTCAGTGAAGTGTTTGGGTCCACCCTCACATATTACCTTTACATCAGGGGACGCTGATGGCTAACATTGATGGCCATTAAGCCAAAGTCTGGGGAGTTTACATTTCTGTGCCCAGAGCAAAAGGCTTGGCATGCTTGCACACAAAGTACTCAGATCCTTCATAGATGAACTGGACAACTAACCCGGCCTTGTGGTCACCTTGCTTCACCAGAACAGCGCAAGTAAAACAGCTACACCATTCAACTGTAACCAGAGACACTTCCAAAACCAATTTTTATCATACAATTCCTCTGCAGTTTTCCTAAACAGATCACTTATGGGACCATGAAAAAGGGTCAGTGATGGCATGAGTTCATTACAATATTGGCAGAGTTGGGGAGGAGATTTAAGCTCATACCTGCAGAAATCTAAGCATTTAGCTGCTTTCAACATTTATACAGTCCCTCTGACTTTCACATATTAAGTTTTCATAAAAGAAGTCTCTGTTTCTTTACATGCTGTTTGTGTTCTTGCAGCATCCCCCCAAATGACTTAGTCAAAATAAAATTTAAACTATCAAAACTTCTAAGATTTCTTCTCTTAAAAAAATCAACAAAGCCCAACACTAATTATCAAAGTAAATAAAAATCTAATAGTGATATAAAAGTAGCTGTGCCACATATTGCATAGAGACTATTTAAAATGTAGCTGACGTGAATACATATCATATACAGGATATTTAAGGTCTTGCACTAATAGTTCTGGGAGAACAAGCACTTCTTTCAGTGCTAAAATATAGCCTGTTGAGCTATCAGTTATGGCCACTACATTCTATCATATAAATATATTTTGAGCAGTCTGAAAATGTGCATCCTTAGTTGATATATTGCCATTACCTGGAAATCTATTACATTGTAGTTTCTAAATGAGAGACTAGAAAATTTCCAACACATTTTTACTATGGAAATTCAAAGCTCCATGAGTACTTAGGTTAAAGTTGTAGTCTGGGTGTACCAATTACTCAGAAAGTCATAGGTAGAAATTAGAATTTAAACCATGAAAAGTCTAAACCTCCCTGTTTACAACTCTCTGTGAACAACTTAGGTTCTCACAGTGGCTGCAACATCACACGAAGAAAAGGTTCTATTCATCGTATACTAAAGAAGAAAAGTCAATTCAGTAAATTCAAAGATTGGTTTCTCAGCTAACTTGTGTTGGAGTATGTTAGATTCAAAACAAATCTCAATACTTCCACAGTTTGAGAACTGTATCCAGTGATCTAGTTGGTTGAGGAAGGGGGTATGGTTTTAAATAGCAATGCTGGATTATTGTAGGCAGTTAGAGCATGTTTACCCATTCACACTACTTTGTACTAGTAATGGATATAATAAAAAAGAAAAAAAGTTTTAAAGAAGGGATAAAATATTATAAAGATTGTGCTTACTCTCTCGCAAAAAGATCTCACTTTTGCTCTTCACTGAAGTAGATTGTGCAGAGAGAGGTGACTTGAAAGTTTGATCTTCTAAAGGAGGAGGAATTAATCTGCCATTATAGGGTGGGATTACCTCTCTTGAAACCTGTGATCCTCACAGCTAAGCAGAAATGTGTGAGCTTCATCTTTGCTTGCAAGTCTGCCACCCTTTTCTCTGAATGCCTTTACTTCTTCACTTGCAGTGTTGCTGTAGAGGCAGCTTTGGTTTTTAAAGATAAAACTCTTCCTCTTCAATCTCACTAAATGTGCTGTGCTCCTTATCCAAAAGAGGCAGATCATTTTAATTCAAAGTATTATTTTTGTATAAGATATCACTCTGGCTTACATTTTCCATGTAAAACGACATCAATGACTTTTTAACAAGGAGGATTGTTCAGCAAACTTCTGAGATTATCACAAAACTGTGGGACAAAGCACTGCAGATTTGCCCAGTTTAATCAAACAGGTCACCAGCTTTTATTATTTCAGGGAGAATCAAATTGGAAGTTGCTTCTTGAACTAATCAGGGCTGATTTGCTCTAAAGTTGCTTCCTGACTTAGATCTCAGACAAGGAAGTGCTGTAATCAGTTTCCAAGGGCTGTCAGAGTTGTGATGGGATATTAAAGGAATGGTACACTACCTTTAAAGTGTTCCCTAATCTTGGAAGATTTTTTGTGTTTAACACAGTTAAACCTGAGCTTGTTGTATAGATACAAAGATTAATTTAATGAGGTAGCTTTATGTAAATCAAACGTACTTGAGGTAGCAGAACTGATTTTTTGAGAGAATATATTCCAGTCTCCTCCAGAGTTTGTACATTCAGTTAAAAATACAGACTGGCAGAATTGTTCCAAATCAAACATTTACTACCCATCAGAATAAAAAAAGCCCAACCAAACCTAACCCCCCAAAAAACTATCCAAAAACACCCTTTAAAAAAAACCAAAAAAAAATCAACCAAAAAACTTCATGAAGGAGAAAATGAGTCCCCCTGAGTGTCTCTGTTTGCATATTATCCCATAGCATAGGCTCTGCCAAGTTACTCTCTGACTGACTGCTGCAGATGCTCTTTCTCTAGTATTCTGAGTGAGATCTTTAGTGCAAGTCTTTGGGGACAAACAATAGCACCTGTTCCTCACAAGATAGCAGCCCAGTTAGTTCATTCATGTATCTTTAATGAAGCTCTGGGGCAGATGGCAAAAAATGGCATCATCAACGACTTAGCACAGAGGAGACAAAAGGGGAAAGTGTCGATCCAACAATGCGCTATTTTTACGAATGGGAAGAGACACAGTCAGAGTGTTTCTTGGGCATCTGCTCCCGTCTTGGTTTTCAGAAAGACCTGAGGAACATCTCAGCAATTAAAATTTCTGGGCATGTAGCCGATTTTATGAAGTACACCAATCAACCCCTTCTCCTAATTTCTCCCCCCTCAGTAAAATCAAACCCATCATCTTCATAATAATAAAATTCTCAGGGATAGAAACTCAAAAAAAAAAAAAAAAGGAGTTAACTAGATTTTTTTACATTAATTTTATATATTTAATAATTCTGTGATCCATGATACTTTTACATTCTCTTCCTTTTCAGTGCTTATTTGTACTTTTCAGTTGACCTGTGATGAAAATGGACCCCTGCATATGTAATAATTCTGTGTGAAACCAACATTTACATAGGAATAGTATTTCATATATGCTAGAGAGAATACCTGTGGGAGGGAATGGTGGCCTTTCAGTATGAGGTTTTTTTAAGTCTCTTAATTGGAAATCCAAACTTATAGCCTAAATGTAACCTTTAGTCAAAGTTATGCTGGTTTATATAGACTGAAGACCTGCTTCTGAATCCAGAGTAGGAAGAACAGCGGATAGCCAGAACCTGAAATGGTAATTCCCCACACTCATAGAAGTGCTTTTATTTGAGAGTTTAAACAAAACCTGTACAGCTGAGTAGATCAAAATCTACAGGAATGCATTGTAGGATTTGGTTGTGATATGTTTCAAATTATCTTTATGACACAATGGAGTAAAATATTGCAGTGAATATGTTTGTGCCTTCACTCAAACCACAGCACTCTGATCTTTTCTGTGTCTTGTGAGACTGTGTTGGAGTCTTGTACCTTTGCGGCCCCATGTAAATTCTTTATGTGGAGGATATTTCTTATGATTTTGGCTCCATTTGTTATTTAGGAACTACTGCAAATTTTTGCAAATTGCATTGCATTGAATTTCTTCCAGTGTAGTTGCTTCTATCAGACAAAGCCTGTGGTTTTCCTCTGCTGTCCTCTTGTAGAGACAGTGTATAGAAACACCATGCAGGAAAACCAGCACCATTTTATCAGACCTGAATGCCTGTTCTGGGCACATGGGGATCAACTTCAATATGACCAAGTTTAATGCATAACCTAAAACACACAGCCAGGCTTACCTCAGCTAAAATGAGAGAAATAGCTGCGTAAAGCTAGTTTCTTTCACGCCCCAGTGCCATTGCAGTAATTGCACAAAGACCTTTTTATTATAAGTTGATTTTCCTGAGGAATGGATTCAAAAAATACTGTAAAGTGTTTATTTTTTACTTGACCTTTATTAACCTCCATCTTAAGGTTTTCCCAAGAGAAGAGTTGTTGGTAAATTAACCCTCATAGAGACACACAGTAGCATTTCTGCACTGCATCAGTGGTTGTGAAAGAAATGGGGATATGACAAGAAAATTTGGCACTATTTAAACAATGTCATAGGTCAACATATGGGATTTAACCAAAAAAGTTTTTTAGGAATTCAATGCAAAAAATTGCTTGAAGTGTACTTTAAGTTTTTAATAGTGTTTAATTCCACTAATTAATGGTATGATGAGGGGAAATTTTTTTTTTCTGCCTAAAACCCCTTTTTTTCCTACATTTACCAGCTTTGATATATAGAGCATTAAATGTTTGCTTAACTGCTAATCAGAAAAATTGTAGTCAAACCCTTGGGTATGTCTGGGGTTAAGGAATGATGGATAAAAACTCTTTGAGGTCCTAGCCACTGTCTCTGAAACACAGGTACTGTAAATTAAGGAACTAGGAAATGATCATGTGGATTTAGCTAGCATCATCCTATCACATAATTTTCTATATGTTGACTATAAATACTAGTATAAGGAACAGAAATTTTTTTCCTTGTACGTGTTTGTGGTTTTTCGATACATTTATTATGGTCAAATTAAATTTGATATAGTAGATTTTGTTCTGGAATGGTCTCTGAATGCAGCTCCATAATTACCAAGCTACATGATAGTGCATAAAGCTATAAAACGCTTAGACAGACAAGCAATTTATTTCTTATAGTGAGGTGTGTGTGGCAGAGTATGTTAGTTTATTTAGGAGCCAAGATGTTGGAGGCTTAAATTTTAAGAATTGTGATGTTGACTAGAAAACTCTTTAGTACTCTGGTGAGACTTTGAAATAACATACCTGAGTTGTTATTTATGTGAACAATACATGTTGCAAGATCTCAGAATTAAAATTTCCCTAAGGTTACTAAAATCTTAACATCAAAGTAGATACTGCAGTGTTAGGTGCTTCTGAATGCTCGTCGCTGTACTGTCTGTGACCAAAGATGAGAAAACTTGTGGAAAATTAATAGAAATACATACCACACTACTTTTAGAATAAAAACTTTGGTATGTTTTGTACTTTTTTACCTTGTGCCAGGACAGGGAATATTAGTTGAAAACAAAAAAAGTAATAGAGGACCAGGAAGAAGTAGGGAAACGTGCAGTTCACTGAGACTGTTACACCTTTGACACTGAGGGAAAACAATGTTTGTGAGGGCTTTGATGTGATAATGTGAAGTTGGCAGGGATTGCATTAAGGCGAAGGTTCTATGGGACTGTGTGAACACAAGAACACTATCAGTGCCGGAGAAATACCTGTCAAGACAAATTTGTGCTATTTCTGATCAGAGGCTCTCTTCTGTTTAGCAGGTTCAGGGTCACATGCCTCCGCTCATGATCCCAATTTTTCCACACGACCAGCGGACACTGGCAGCGGCTGCTGCAGCCCAGCAGGGATTCCTCTTCCCCCCAGGAATAACTTACAAGCCAGGTAAGCTCACAGAGATGTAAGGCTATTGCACATTTTATGATGTTAACTGTCGCTTCTTGTGTGATCTGTCTCATTCAGATGATACACAACAGGCATAGCTGGTCGGAAGTTATGTGGAGCTTTTGCAACTCCACTTCAAAAAAACTTCTGGGTTGGAGGAGGTGGATGGACTATTGGTTATTCAACATCATGATTTTTTTAAACTTAATTTCCACAAAGGCATTTGCTTTAAATACAGTGGCCCACTTACCTAGCAATTTGCATCTGGTCTTCCTTGTACAACAGCTATATGTCTTTAATTAATTCTGTTATCTTCAGTATATTTGTGTTTTGTGGCACAATTCTTAATATTTTGTTTGATTCCAACCTGGTTAATAACAGGTTTCAGTAGTTCAATTCCACTCATCATTCAGACTCCTAACAGGTCACATAACCTTGCAGTGCAATATGTTTTGAAATGATTTAGCAAATATTATGATTTCTTTCTTTTTTTCCTCTGAGTTTACAGGACTCCTGGGGAATTCAATTAGGGATATAATAGTTTGAAGCCACTTTCAGAGTCTCCTTGTAAACAGGGCTTTAAATGTTTAAAGACACTTTGCCAAAGGAATTCAATGTAGCAAGATATTTAAGTAAATAAAAGTCAACCTTATTTTCATTTGTACATTCTTTGTAAGTTACCTCAGTCCAGAAACAGCAACCTTATTTTGCTCATTAATATATTCTCTGTCAAGCTGCCTTTAGAACATTAACCTGATAACTAATAACTACAAAACATAAATAACTGTTTATTTTTTTATTCATTAAATATGAAGCATGCAAAGTAAAGCATTGATCTTGCTCCCACTGATGTTAGTGGTGCTTTTGCTGTTGACTGCAACAGGAATGGGATCGAATCCAAAGTAAAGCCTCATAATGGATGATGTAAACAGCTTGCTAATTAAAAGCCAGGTTGAACCTAGGCTCTCTGCTAGCAAGTTTACTTAATATCAAATGAAGCAGGGGTAAGCAGGATTTCAGCAAGTATTTTCGTTTGTCCCATTCCCTTCTTCTCTTTAGTCCAGAAACTTTCCTCTTTAAACACGGGTTCTCTGTCTAGTTATCTTATTTTCAGGTTTTGAAATCCTGAAGTTCTTTTCTGATTTGACAAACGGATGCACTGTGTGCTGGAACTAGTTACTAGGGTTCTGAAAGGCAGGTAGCTCTAGATGGCAGAGAATGAGGGTTATTCACACCCGCCACTACCTCACAAAACTTAGGGACCAAGGACAAAGGCTTGCCAGTTGTGGAAATTGCCTACTACCCCCTGACTACATCTTACTTCTCACAGACTAGAGAAAGCACATGCTTTCCTTGCTTTTCCTATTTTAATCTGAGATGTTTCTGAGTAGTGACTGTTAGTGACTCAGCTGATGGTTGTGCTGCCCCCTGAAAGGCTTTATGTTCAATCATGTTGTGTTAATTCTGGCTCTGTAGACTTGGTACAAAAATGACTTAAGAGTTACAAGCACGTTTTCCTGAACACAACCAATTTTCTATACTTATTCTACAGTGTTCCTTATAATACCTGTCTAACTTGATCCTATTGGCCTCCTAACAGGAGGTGATGCAGCTTTAGAGCATTTTCTTCCCAGAATGCAGAAAGAGAGATGTGTAACAAAAGTTAGAAGAATTAAATGCAGATAGAAGTCTAGGCCTAGATATCTTGGAACACAGTGAAATTCTTTGCTGTTGTTAGTGGTTTTATTCAAGATGATGGTAGTAAAAGGCCAGAAGTTACAGTGATCTGATTACAACTAACGGCTTTAAAGAAGTTAGAATATTTGTATCTTTAATATATACATTAAATTCTACTACATATGTGGCAAAGGTAGCTGGGCAGAACAGTAGCTTCTGTCAGAGACACATGATAAAAAAAATATGCTGTAACTACACTTGGTATTGATTAATTCCTATTTTTGGCACTCTCGGTACAGTAGTTAAGGAATTAATGAAACTGGAGATTAAGATATACTCTTTCATAGAGAGGGTTCTTCAAAGTCATTTCTGAGGAATATTTATGAACTTGACTGCTACTACCTTTACTCTTCTACTTTTGTGAGAAATAAAACTTTCACCTGCAGAACTGTCATTTTAGACTTGCTCCTACTTCTGAGGGAAGACAGGAGATGCACTGACCCTTCAGACACTTACCATTTTCTTTTAGGTTGCATGTTTAACTTCTATTTCATTTTACTACATTTTGACGTCGGCAAGACGGTTTTGACCCTGCCAGTTCTACCTGACATTCAGAAAATACAGTATGAGGCATTTCAATTATAGGAGCAGTGGGGAGTAAGTACATTTGAAACTGACTGTGTCATTTAGGGAAAATGTTGAATACTGTGTGCACAGTCACTTAATTTGCTTTGCCTGCAAAACAGGCTAGATAAAAGCTGGCTCCAAAGTGGGAGCAGTGCATCAGTGTTAGCATGACAGGACAGGCAAGATGAGAAGTCCTGCCTTGGTGTACAAGCAGGGGTATGATTATGTGTCCATGTCCATGCAGAAATATCTTCCTGGCCTAAATTTGGAACCAATTTCATGGCTGTTTAGTTCAGTGTCAAGGTAGCAGTTGCTGAGTACTGTTGCAGATTTGCACACAAAGGCTAGGCCTTGGAGGAATAAAATTATATTCCTTTATAGCATAGAGTAGTTCATACTACTCAATGAAGGTCCTTTAGAAGAGAGAAGAATTTATTAGGTTCTGAGGCCCTTCCAGTACATGTCTTGCTGTTCACGAGCTTCTGAGCTCAGCAAATCATTATGAGCAGAAAACTTAAGGACTTGCTGATACACAGCTGTGATAAAGCCTGACAGGAGAAACTTTCCTTCTGCGTGGCAGAATCTATAACACTGTGATGGCTGTAACCCTTCCCCCACCTCCCCCCCCAGTATTTTGGAGCTCTAGGAGGTGAAACAGGCCAAAGTTAGCAAGTGCTGATGACAAGTAATAATTGCATTAAAAAAAAATTCCCAAAGTCCCATGCTTCCTTATGTATCTCAAAGTCATGTAATATAATTTTCCGGCATGGTAAGTACTAATTGAGAAATCAGAGCTGCATAGACCACCTAATTAATTTTTTATACATATTTCAGTATTTATACTGTATACCAGATTAATTAAAACTTTAGGGCGCTGTGCATCTCAAATGACTGTTGTGACTATTGACCTGCAGGCATTTGACAAGCCTCGTAGAGTACCTGGTTGTGGGGGTTGCCACTTATTCCAGTGGGAAGCTGAGAGTGGCAGCTGTTAGGAAGCTAATACTTGCCCAGAGATGCTACGCAGTTAATAGAATTATTTTGCATTCAGAGTACAGCAAAGCAACTGCGCTGGCTTTCTGACTGTGACCACCACACTTACTGCTTGGAACAGGTGGGCAACATGGGTACCATTATACCTCCTCTCCCACTGCAAATTTTCCTTAATTTAACCAGCCACATGCATCCTGAAAAACTTAGTGGGCTAGAGTATCCTTCAGCGTGATTAGTGTGTCCCCATTAGTGCCCTCGATCAAGAGGACAAAGCAGTGAGTAGGCTGAAGATAAGGAAGGACAGTTTCCTCCTCCATCTTTCAGTGACTAAAACATTAATTCAATCAAATCTTGTGGCTGAGAGGGAACAGGGAAGGAGGATGATGATGGAGTAAAGATATAAAGCAATCAATTCTTTGGTAGGAGCCAGACCATAAGTTGAGCAGATCTCAAATAGAGCTATGGTTTGCTCTAAGCCGAGAATGGGAGGGCAGATGTCCATGCCAGCTGCATAATGGCAGTCTGCGAGACTTAAAATATATATGATCACTTTTGCTTAAAAATGTCCTGCAAATACTTTGTATAGTACCATTTCTTTACTACATCTGGAAAATATCTCTGAAAAAGATTATTGATTATTATAGACATTGAATAGATTGAAACTCAATTTAGACAGGCTTGTTGACTGGTATGCTGCAGTGTATTTTCAAAGCTTTTTTTCATATTTCATACAAGAATGATATAAATCTCATGATTAGAGTGGCTAAGAAACAGCCCGTATCTACCTGCCTGGGTCATTTGGCTTTATGCACAAAAATAGCTTACAAGAGATTTTGCTATGCTGCAATGCAACATGAAAGTCAAAAGTGTTTTCCTAGGCTGGTGGCAGAAACAGTCAACATTTTGGCCTGATTCTGTTTCTAGTTGCACCGGGGCAAATCAGAGAAAGTAATATTATTAGGCAGAGCATGACAAACAGAACTCTCAGGCTTATTGTCATCAGGCTGGACTTCAGAACATTCCAATACTGTGAAATATTGTCATCAAACTAATTAAACTCCTTGATTACTATAGCTAATCCACATAACTCACATAATCTTAGATGTGCTGGATTTCTCTGATATCCGACATTGCAATTTCCATTTGGAATAGGTCTTTCAGAAGTTTTTTTACTAAAACTCTAAGGTGTTTTAGATTTTCCATATCTAAATATTTTTTAGGTGAGTAAGTAGATTGCTCTTCCTCCTGGCAAGTGAAATCAGGAGCCACACACCGAAGCCACTTTGGTGTTTTTGCATGCCTTCAGGAATCTATTGTTTAATGGAAGTTCCCCAGGACTGAGTTAATGGCTGTCATGTGTCCCCTGTTGAGTTTTACTTGGTTGAAACAAGGACTTTGTAACCTCAGGATTTGTAGCATTCATATGTACTTCAGTCCTAAGTATTGATGTAAAAGCCGGAAATGATGGCAGGCAGCTGGCTATTGTTAGGTAGGACTTTGCACAGAAATGTGCAAATTTCATAATTTTTCAAATATTACATGCACACAGAAAATTGTGGGGGAAACAGGTTTTGCTGCAATATGAGAATGTCAATAAGGCAGAGCCACAGCAAACCCTACACTGGACAAAGGCATAACTCAAGCAGTGCAATCGGACAGGGGAGATGCTACATAGTATTCCATTAGCCAGTTACCTCTGTTAACATCCTCCTCAACCCTGATGGCTCTGGACAAGCAAAATTTGTGCCCTGTGTGGGAATACCGTGGGAGTGTCCACCTCTATCCCTGCAGAATCCCAACAGCACCTGAGGTACTCTTTGCTCAGTCTGTTCATTGTCTGGAAGGATAGGGCCCTGGAATTGCTGATCTCTTGCAGCTCTTCCAACTCAATTTCCTCTCATTCTGTGAGTGTGAAGAGACATATTTCAAGTTACAGTCCCAAAACGTGGGAAACGTCATCAATCCAAAAGCTTTGTAACTCAGATGAGGAGAGTCAGCTTATGTCTTAAAATTGTGTTTTAGGAAAGATGGGTAATAAAGCAACACCTTCCCCCTACTCTGGGTCTCACGAAAGCCAGATATTCTTCTTTCCTCACAGTTCACAAAGCCTTGATCCGGAAGGTAAGTCTATACATCTCATAAATAAAGTCTGCTAAGCTTCATCTTTTCATCCAAGACAAAAAGAAACATTTACATTATTTCTGTGTAGAATAACACAGCACAATTGCTCACTGCTTTTATTCATTTGGAAATGTTGCTCAACCTGACAAATGAAACAGAAGTCTGGCATAATTTTCCATGGCTTGTAAACACCAATTTATATATAAACAACAGCAGCCAAATGTAAATAGACAATCAGCACAGCAAGGAGATTGAAAAGATCAGTTTGCAAAACATGACAGATTTTCTTCTTCCAGCATTCTTCTCACTTCTGGTTATCAAAGGCCAGCACACACCAGTACCTAAGGCAGACCTGTTTGAACATGTTCTCCTGCCTTTTGTACAAATTTAAAAGAGTGGATCCTCACGCAAGCATTCCAAATCAAGAAACAAGTTTGAAAAAAAATTTGCTACAAGACCCTGACTGATTTCTTGCCAAGACAGCTATGGAGGAGCTTCTTGATCCATTCTTGAACTGAAAAAATGAGAGGGGGAAATATGTACCTCTGTAATTAAAAATTAAAACCAGAGCATTCCTTGCATACTCAATTTGCTGAAGGGAGAAAGAAGTACCTTTGCTCTGCTTTTACTCCTCAGTGTCAACAAAGTACTCCAGAGCTGAAGTATTAATTTTTCTTCTCAGCACAAAGATGCTGTTGACATACCAGGACTTAGCCATAATTTAATACATTAAAATGAGGGCAAAAAGGGATAGTATTGAGTTTTAATAACAGATAAATGGTATAAGTGTGTAATTATTCTTCCTTCAACAAAAGGCAGCACTGTAGCCAGCAGGTGAGCAAGAGAACACTACAGGGTGTGGTGAAGACACTATTAAATTAACTGTGAAGCCAAAAACACTGTGTGTGTGCCCATGTGCGCATGTGGGTATAAAATATCTGGCTATTTCAAACCATAGGAGCATGACAGCTGTGAAAAAGGAGTGCCGCAGGGAATTCTTTAGAGTTTGCTTTTTTTTTTAAAATATGTTTGACATGGAAAATGTTTTAGTACAAATAAAGCAACTGGTATTGAACTTAAAAAGTGTATGCGGAGGGGGAGGGAGAAGGAAGAGATTGCTGTGTGGAACAGGGATGAATAATTCATGATATTTAAAGAAAGAATGCCTCCAAAATGTTCTGCAAGGCAGTCCATGCTGATAAGTTGGATGGTTATTTTCCCCCCCATTTAAAGCATCATTAATTCAACATCTTTGTGATTTTTTAAAAAAACCCTTGTAAAATATTTCTGAAAGAAACATTATTTAACTTAGATTAGGATCTTATTTATTCATATAATTTCATATAAATATCAAAGAGATGAGTGGAATTATTTAACCATAAAAAGACAGCTTAAGTACTTTAGGAAAATAATCTAAAAGTCTTTTTTGTTGGTTTTGTTTTTTAAAGAAAAAAATCCCAACATCATCGCACACCAAATCAACCTCATGGAATAGGGAAAATAAGAGGAGATATTTTGAACATTACTCCATAGGACACCAGTACAATATAATGTTAGTGAATGCATTGTAGCAGAGCTCCATATGCAATCAGAATCCAATTGTTACTGGACTGTGTACAAGCACATACTGTGCTCAATGGCCTGGTGAGGTATTATGGATATGATGCAAAGAGACCTTGTGGATTAGACATGTACAATTTATTAAAAAAGTGGAACAACTGAATATTTTAACTGAGCTGGATACAGTAGGACTTCAAGTGGTAAAAATAAAGAGTTTGGAGGAATCTGGTGACTGCAAAGACTTCAGTTACTATTTTCTTGAGGGGGTTGACAAAAAAAAATCTAGTTCTTGGAATGTCCTGATTATATTATACTGTATTTCTGTATTTTCCCTTATTGATACATTCTGCTTTCAGCATGGAAGAGTTTTTGTAAAATAGACTGCTTATTGTAAAAATATCTAAAAAATGCCCAGCTTGTTAAAATGTAGCTTGCAGATAGTATATAACCCTGATTTTAAATAAGTAGCTGGAGCCAAAGTGATATTCCATTAAATCACAGTTTCTTATTCATCACTGTATTAATTTTTATATTACAGATTACACTTCTAAGCTATTTCAGCCCTCTTTCTTTCATTACATTAAGTAAGAGTCCAAATGGAACTGTGTGTTGCACATCTATGGGAACACCCATAGATATGCCATAAAACATCATGTTACAATACTTAATCTGGAAATTTTACTGCCTGAATCTTCATGTAACTGAACACCTGTCTAATCTATTGACTTCAGTAGGCCCCCAGATCTAAGATAAAATTAAAATTATATTTCAAGCTATATGAAAAGGTGATTTAATTTTTTCTCTATGAATACCTTGAAGGAATTGTCCCAAGACAGAGAACCGCAAAGCAAAACAAGAAACCTCAACCTGTGTTGAGCCAACTGGGTACCTGTCCCAAGAGCCACCTGACACTGAAAAGAAATTACCCTGCATTAAACAGACTAGTATTTTTTTGGGCTATAACAGATTTATTTCTTTTAAGAAACATGTGGTGAAATCTATTTTTTTTCTTCTGGGAGCAACTGGGGTTTCCTGGGGTATCTTATCTGTGTGTCTGTGGTTGTAAGACCCATTTTGTGCCCAGGCTTCCACGCTTGATTTGAACATTAGCTTTTGAAAATGAAAATCACGAGTATCACATTTATGTTTTGCCAGGTTGCCTACCAGCTATCTGCTAACAAAAAAAGTTCCAAGGGAGCATGGCAAGTCCATGCCCAGCAAAGCCTTTTGTTTTTGCAGATGTTTAGGCTTAGAGGAGTGCTGTGGAGCACAGGCAATCCTAGGGCCTTGTTTCCACTTGTCTGCTGCTATTCTCTGCTCATTGTCTGAACCTGCACGCATTGTTCTCCCGACAGGTGATAACTACCCTGTGCAGTTCATTCCATCAACAATGGCAGCTGCTGCTGCTTCTGGACTCAGCCCTTTACAGCTCCAGGTATGTGCCAGAACAAAAAAATGTGGGATCGAAGCCAACTTTTTAGGGGAAAACTGCTAACCAGCTGTATGCTAAATAATAGCCTGAATGTTAAATAATTTTTGAGCACAGCCCAGGAGGATTAACACCTTACGTACTTACAATACAGCAAAGCGCAGCCAACCTTGATACTGTGAGTGAAAGACGTTGTTGTGTGTTTTATATTGGCAGTTAATGGTATTTTTTTTATTTTTATGAACAGTTGATGGGAGATAAGTTGAAAGATCTTTTCGTACTTTATTTTCATGTGGTCGCTCCTCTGTAGCTGCCATGCACTACCTATAATTGGAGCAGCCAGTGTATCCAAACAAAAGTGCATTATTGTTTTTTTTTCTTTTTTTTAACAGTGTGGTGCTGACAATCCAATAAATTACAAACTCTTTTAGCTTGTGTATGTAGGTAATCTCAACCTTTCTGTGCATTAAGCTGGGCAGGTGCCAAGCATGGTTGGGAGACTTAGTTTCGCCATTTATTTATTTTTGGCACATATAGAATGAAATGTTGTGAAAGAAAGAATTACGTGCCATATTATTAGCTAGCTTCTTGTGGCAAGAAGTTTTTAATTTCAGAAGAAAAGACACAACAATGTCATAAATAATGAAAAAACAGTCAAAAGCTTTCAGAGTTAAAATGTGTGGAAAGAAAGTGACAGTGAACATGAGAGGAAAGGCCATTAAAGATGCATGTAACTATTTGCAAGTAAACCTTTGAAACCCGTATATGAGTTAGGTTAGAATCGGGTTCAGAAGTAAAGTAGGAATAAATTGTGCCTAGAGTAGCCAAGTATTCCCATGCTAATATCTAAATATCTACTTTGCTTACCTTTCTGTGATTATGTTATTTTCCAGAGGGATCAAAGCAAATTAAAAATCCTTTCCTCTTTACCCTATGATGATATCCTTGACAAATTAACTTAGGATAAGTGAAAATAGGACCAGAACTTGTTCCGTGTCCGCTGTTCATTGGTGGTCCAGAGCTGACAAGAAAGACTCCTTGAGCTTAGGTCTGACCTAACCTAGAATCAACATTTGTAAAGAGAACACCTTGACTCTGCAGGCAAAGATCTCCGAAAAGGTTTTGGGTCGTAATAATGTGATGTTAAGACTGTACCTGGGACAGGATTGAAACCAGAGGGAAATTTCTCAAAAGGAAAAATGCAGGTATATTTTGAAAGTCAGTATTTGACTCCTTATTGAAGCAAAAGTCTCATTAACTTTAGTTGGGAAAATATGCAGAAATCAGCTTTGCAATTAGAGAGTGAATATTTGTGAATATTTTTGCTGCCTTTGAAATGCACTAAAACAAACAGTGAGTCTACACAGGACTGCAAGGCAGGAAAGGATGAAAACTGTTCAACTGTCAAAGAAATGGTATCTAAACCACAGACATTCCTGCTTCTTTTCTTTTACATGATCCATTTGTAATTTGACCCACATATATGCACATCAGACTTGATCTGAACCTGCAGCAATAATGCATTTTCATTAATTTGCAGAAATTATAGACTTAGTGATAAATATGAAGAGAACAATTAGAAAGAAAATAACCAGGAAAAATGTGTGCTAGTAAATTCAGAAACATTTAGGCTTGGGGGTCTGAATTTCCATTTAGATATATATTTGCTGTAAAAGACTTTTTTGTTTGTTTGTTTCCCCCCCTTTCTATTTTGTTTGAATTTCATCTCTGTGGGATTTCAAAACCTTTAATGTTTCATGGTTATAAGAGCTTAAATAGCAGAGCACTTAACCTTCAACTGATACCTGCTCATCAGATTGTTAAAGTGCCTGAACTAAATTTTATTTACTGCTACTATTAATTTTCTCTTTGTGTCAATTCTCCATGTTCTCTAAATGAGCACTTATTTCGGTGTGTTTGTTGGAGAGAATTTGTTGTTATACCTGATGTGTCATGAAGACTGTTAGGGGTGCAGCATTTCAGCTCATTTTTCCATCTTCCCTTTCCCCTTCTTTCTCCGTTCTGCTTCCTTTCTGCCATGCACCCCACCCACTTATTTATTTACATGAATGCTGTGACCATGGTATCTGAGTATTTCCCAAGTGCTTAAAAATACTGATCACAAAACTGATCTTTGTTCCTTTCAGCCAGTGGGAGAAATAGCTAATTTATTCGCAGGTTTGGTTTTGTTTCTACATGTGTGTGTAATATCCACGTTTTAAGAACCTGGGGAGGGGAAGCTATGTCAAGTAAAAGAGTTTTGCAGTAGCTCTAACATTTCAATTTTACAAGGGCATTGTTATTAATTCCAAAATTATTTTCTATAATCTGTATCCAGCTAAGGAAATTCTGCCAGCTTCAATCTTGTAATCTCTCTTTTTTTTTATGCTTATGTTTTCTTTTATTTGGATGATCATGCTGCAGGTAGGAGGTAGCAACAAATTTGTGTTCTCATTTTCCTGTGTGTTAGGGCAACTTCTATGCAAGCTCTGAATCTAATGGCACAGAGAATAATTTTTTACCAAGTACATCATGTAATGATAGCAATTATTTCACAGACGATGTTTCTCCAGTAGGCAATTGCTAATTAATAATTTGTCTGTGTCTGTCTTATTCAAGCTATTATCACATTGTTATCAGAATTTACTTTCTCTGAATTCTATATTTGTGTTCAGCAGTGGATTATGTATCTCCAAGAGCTCAAAAAAACCTTTACTGGAATCATATACAGAAGTTTCTCAAGTAACTAGTTTGACTTTCATGTGTCATGCATTAAAAAAAAAAAAAAAAAAAGGGAAAAAAAGAGCTCTCCTTCAGCAACAGACCAGTTTTACCCATCCTCTTATTAGATTTTTTATCACATTGATCAGCTCATGGTAAGTACCATTAATATTCAGTTGTAGCTTTCATTATACTGAAGTGAAATAGTAACTACCACACTTTTATGCCAGTCCAAGTTTCTGAATTTGTGGCTTGCTCTGCTTTGGATTGATACCAGATAGTTTCTTTTGATCTGTATACTGATCTCATGAAGGTGTCTTTGACAATGTGGTTGACAAAAAGACTTAAAACTCTGTGTTCCATACTTCCCATTGACATCTCAGCCCCATCTCACCAGTTTCCTCAACAAATCAGCCAAAAATTTAAATAATATGCATGATAGGACCAAGCCTTGTTAGGACTCTTGTCATAACACCTAGGAACAGTTCTCTGCGTATAGTCTGATCAGAAAAAATAAGGTATTTCTGTTCACCCCTCAAGCCTCAAACAACTGTGAGTGATTAGTTTTCAGAATTAGTACCAAACACACCCATGGCATAGTGGCGTGTGAAACAGTTCTATATCTTTATGTAACAAAAGCTTTGTGCTTTAATTAATCAGTATGAGCTGTAAAACCTGTTGATAATTTTCCTTTTGCTCCTCTTCACAAATACCTTCTCTGCAGTTTCCCCCCTTTCCCATTTCCCTGAACTTTTTCTCAAGTTGTCAAATGGTTTCACTGATATTAACTGATCCTAGAGATGCATGGCCAGCAGTATTCCCAAATGATGAGTGGACCTGGTCATGAAACAGGTTTTTCCAGCTCTCATGCTGCTGGTAGCAGTAACCTAGTTACTGGGAAGTCACCAGTGGTGGCAGATGTGGCACCTGTATGTCCTTTCTGTCAAACAAGGAATGTTACTATGTGCCCTTTAGTATTTAAAAAACACCCCTGCCTTCATTTTTACATATTTCTACAAAGCTGTCTAGGAGATAAATAAGGAAGTGTTGCAACTCTCTCAACCACGACTGATAAACTGTTGATAGAAATGGAAGCATTACAATGATGCTTGCTGGAGTTATTCCTAAACAAAGTGAGCTCTAGGAAAAAAAAAGCAAAACAAAAAAGCTTTAGTTCTTAACTCTTTCCCCAAACTATTTGTGTAATTTGTCCTTCAGAATTTATTGCTTATAACACTAATGAACCTTGGCGAATCTTAACTACAATTGCAGCTGTTTCTTGAAACCTGAAGTTTTTATAACACAGTTAATAAAAATAGAGAAAATTTTAACTAAACACATATTTGCCTATTTCTTTTCTACCCTCCCATCTTATCCTATTCCTCCATACTGTCTTCTAGTTGCAGACAAAGTAAATGACCTTTTTTTATACTGCTGGGTGCAGATCCAGTGTACTGCTGAAGCATTGCATAGCCTGCCTCAGGGGCACAATATTAGTAGAGGGAAGGCCAAAGAATGCTATTTTTAGTTGAACAGTTCAGCAGATGGAGGCATGAATACTCATATATCTGAAGGTTGAGGGGCTTGAACCATTAATTTTGATAATGTATTTAACCCTGGGAACAATCAGAAACTGTAACTCCAAGGTTACAATGCTTTTGACCTTTAGAGAACAGAGGGCATTTGGTACAGTAAACAATATATTACATTTCTACTTATTCCAATTCTCTCACACGTATAAATTTCAGGGCATAGTTGACATTTGCTTTCCTCAGCTATTTTAGTGCTGGTCCTCAAAGTAAGTCAAGAAGAATGTGCAGGAAAGAGGCCAATGTAATGCGACAGTCATGTAAATATGTCCTTTAAATAGCTAAGTTGTTAAATGTGGCCCTTTATGAAGAAATATTATTCTCAGATATCAGAATCTGGGTGACTTATTATTTCACTGAAGAAATTGTTTTGGTAGATGGCTGCTCTTACAGAGTTTCCTCTGTATGTTGTAATCTTAACACGATTTTTCAGCAGGGCTAATGTGATCTGATAGTGAGAGCTCACACTGGAGGTGATTTGGTGCCACTCTGGTACCACATCATGCAAAGTGATGTACCTGCCTTATGTCTTACTAAATGATGCATGCTCCTCTTCAACAAATATAGCAGTTAAATATCACGCAGCTTAAGTATTTCTAATTAAAATATCTCCATGTGTCAGCATATTGGTAATGTATTATTTTAATCCATTTATTTTGTTTATGAAACAGTGACATATGTTTAGATTGTGAAATATATGAGCCTTAAAAATCACTTTATTGAAGAAAATTAATTTCTACAATGCTGTCTCAGTAATGTGTTCACTCACCCAGTCAGTCACTTGCAGGGCTGCCAGTCTTAATGTTGGTTAGACACAGTTTAACAGTTTTATCTGACATAACACTCTCAGATATAGGCAATAATAAATTTTTCAAATGCAAAAAACCATGGATTTTTCTATTTTCTTTCTTTCTTCCGTTTTTTTTTCTTCTTTTTTTTTTTTTTCCTTTTTTTAAGGCAGCAAAGAATGGGGATGGGGTAAATATGAGAGATATTTGGTGAGACCAATAAAAATTAAAACCAGCTAGTTACCTTTTCAAAGTTAGACACTGTAATTTGTTTGTCAGCAGGTAAATGTTTGGGTCAGCACTGTGAGTGAGTGACTGTCAGCAGAAATTCCTATAAGACAAGTAATTTCCCTCAATGTATTACTGACAGATTGCTCACTTCTTCGAATCACTAGAGAAAACAAACTTAATATTGTTACAGGCAGAGTTTCTGTCTTCATTAGCCTTATAGAATGATTTTATTCATTCAAAGACTACTGAGCTCTAGGTGGACATATTTTAACAGAATGTTCCTTATTATGATACAGTGAATAGTGGTCTAAATTAAGGGGATGGTGTGTACAAATTTCAGAATATGGAAGCAGTAAATTACACATCTTGGTCCTTTTCTTATGTAGAAATTTAGGTTGTAGCAGAGAGAGGAGAGAGGTCGAAAGAAGATTTTATTAAGGTTCTGAGAGACCAAGCACACCTTTTAATGGAGATAAAATTAAAATTATGCCAACCTTGCAATACTAAGGAAAATTTAATTAAAATCAATGAAATAGTTATTCTTGTGCCTCTCCCTACTTGAATGTTTATGTCTCTGTATGTAATATCTGTGTTATCAAGTTGAATTATATCAGCGGCAGTATCAATGAAAATGATGTCATGGAGTCAATATTTTACCATATGACCTCCTTTCTGTGCAGATTTTCTTAGTACTCCATCTTTTCTTACTCCTTCTAATCTTCAGCCCTGAATTATCTGGCAATGTGATTTTCATCAGGAAAGGACAGCCCATCAAAAAGTCTCTTTATGCAGTAAAATATCACTTAGGATGAATTTTTTCCCCAGGAGGATTTTCCTAGCTCCACCAGTAATATCACAAGGGAAAAAGAGTCTCCCTCTTCCCTTCTAGCTGGCAAAAATGGACAGACAAACAAATAGAGCCATTAGCTAGAGTAATCAGCCTGGTACAGCAGCATTGCAGCTGCAAGATCCTTTTCTCACCCATTTCATACCCTGCACCTCCAAAAACTGCTTTAAGCAGCATGTCTTTGTTACACTCCTTGCTTACTGGAAGAGTCATGTTATTTTATAAAAAATGTATAGCGGTGTTTAAGAGGCTCTTGCTATAGTCTGTAGCAGTTCTAGGCAAACCCAGGTCCATTCCTGGGCTGGTGTTTCCTCCCAGTGCAGGAAGGACAGGGCTACCAGCCTGTCACCCAGCCTGGCACAGCTCTTTTTCTGTTCCCTTCAGATGCCCAACCCCTCCTCCACCTTGGGAAAGGCTGCTGTCCTGCTCCTGCTCTCCCAAGAGGAAAAACTTTTCAATCTGGCAGCTAGGGATCAGGCTCCTGGCATGATTCCCACCTTTTGCACCCTTAGATCTCACCAAGCTGGACAGCTGCCTTCCACGCCCATATGCTGCTCCAGGGAGAATTTACCATTGAGATCCTAAGTGGCACAGACATCAACTCACTTATCAGGGAATTTGTATGTTTAAAAGTATATCATGCTTAGAGCCTGGATGGCAGGAGGTTTCCTGCATCTCTTCAGTCTATATCAAGGCAGAAGCAGGAGCCCAAGTGACTGGGACAGGCTGAGCCCCCAGCGTCAACAAGATGTTCTTGCTGCCTTAACTACTGGCTGCCCCTCGCTGAAAGCCCAGGCTCTATTTTAAAATCATTGTGCTTTGCAAAGCTGCCTCCCTGGGGTATGTATTCACTCAGAAGCCAGTAAGAAGCAAATAAGTTACTGCTGCATTTACTGACAGAGCACCAGAGGCACCAGTACTACAGAGTGCCATCAGGGGATGAGCACATTTTTTAAATCTCTTTTAAAACTGTGGCATCCCTTTGGGGAATAGGCTGACTGTGAGGCATACTCTGAGCTGGCAGTTGGATTCCTTCAAGCTTTCTAGAAATGTATATGGTGTGTGCCTTACAGGAATTAGCTGCGAGTGAATATGTTTCTGGAATTTTATTATACTTCTGATAACCATAGAGCAAGCTGCTTAATTTGGCTACAAATTACAAACATGAAGGATTTTTTGTTGTGACAGTGTTAACTTGTTTGGTTGTTTAGGAGCTAAGCAGGAACCAGATTAAAGACAAAAATGTCTTTTAAGTTTGGTCTATGCACAAAGGAAAATAATACACGCCACTATTATCATTCCATCCTGACTAATTGCTAGAGAAAATGAAAACTTAATAACTCACTTTCATCAGAACTAAAAGTTCTAAGAACAAGGGTGGTTTAAATTAGAGCTTCTATGTGTAAACTAACACACGTGTGCTCAAAGGAAGCAGAAAAATTCTCTTAAAGATGCTTGGATGGAAAAGATACCATCACCTGCTTTATTTCTGAGGGTCTTTGATTAGAAGAGCATATGCCCTCCCACTGACCCAGTTCAAAACAATAGGGAAATTCATAGAAGATGAGATAAAACTCCTCAAACCAGTGTGTAGATAATTCTATCACCAAGTTGAAGAGGCTTTATGGATGGTGAAACAGGAATGGTGTGGCCTTCAGTGCACTGCTTTTTTAAAATACATTTGGTTTGTGATGTTTTTAGAATCCATATGAGGAACAAGAAAAGTGTCCTAACTAAAAAGTATTGGATTCATCTGTCTATTCCTAAAACTCAGCGTGAAGGCTATATATGGCTGGAGGCACACCAGAAGGTTTGCATGTCAGTCCTGAAAAAGAGACAGGAGGGAGGAGCGTCTTCAGGTGCACAAGATAAAAACACATCATGCTTAGATTTCAGTATTAAGGAATTATTTTAGACTTAAAAGAATCTTTCACATAATCTAGTGAAGTAAACATAATAGGGCATGTATTTTTGTGTTGGGCATGAATTATAGCAAAGCATGAGAACAAATGGAATTTCAGGTGTAGGAATAGCGAGAGTGTGTTGTCAGGTCCACTGGCATTTTTGGAAGTGAAGCGAGAAATCAAAGAGGCAAAGTCCTTTCAATGCAGTTGAGTCATTTGTGCTACACTCTAGATACAGAACAAGACACCAGATTTAACCAGTTCACAGTGTTATTTAATAACACTTCTCTGAACTGTCCAGGGTAATTCATCCAGGACAGGCCCTCTCTTCTGCTGCTGTCCTCAACACCTAGGAGAGGGTTGTTCAGCCCTCATAACCTATTCACCCCAGTCCCAGCACTGCTGCTGAAGTATCATCACACCCACCGCAGTTCAGAAAGCACAGCAATCTTATGCCATATTCACATTTACTGGTGTAAAATACATCATCTTCCAATGAATTTATAATAGTAAGTTCCCAGTTACCTGGTTTTGAGGTGCAAATGTGATTTTTTTTCTTAGATGTAATTTTTATAAGCCCATTTGAATATGTTTTGCATAATTTTGTATGTACTTCCTATAAGGAAATTATTTAATTTTCCTTGAAGGTGCATGAAAGTTCAAAATATACGGTAAAAGATCAGTGTGAGTGATCTGCTAAGCAACCTGTAAAGCACAATTATTTCTAATGCTTTAAAATACCTGTAAGCAGGGCTTGTTTTCTGCTTCACAAAGAAAACATTTCACTGTTTTCTGCATTTAAATATACATTTTAACTATGTTGACTTATCAGGTAACGCAGCAGGCTGAACAGGGACAAACCATTTTTAATGGTATGTTAATTGAATGGGATGCTAGAGATGCACCTGAGTGACTTTTTTTCCCAGATGTGCCCCAGCTGACTGATAAAGCTTCTCCTGATCAGCAGAGCCAGTATATATTTATTATATCCCCGTCTTCTGTCCATTTTTGCTAGTGAAAATTGTAGAATGGCTGCAAGCTACCATATGAACTGTCGCTCTTATAAAAGTAAGAAAACATTGCAGTTTCAAATCCCAAGCAGCACTTTCAAATATTCAGCTCTTAAATGTAGAGTTGCCTCGGCATCTTCTCACAAGATGGGGATTGAGGTGTGGGAATTGAGAGAGGCAGTTTAAACAGGATTCTTCCTTTTTCCTGACTTGCACCCGTTTATTGAGGCAACGGTGTCTTGTTATTCTGTCATGGGAGCACATAGGAATTTAATTGTAGAACTTTTGCCTCTCAGTGTGCTTAGCAGTGGTGAGAGAGCCTTCAGTTTCCTTGCTCTGTGCCTGTACAGTTTTGCAAAGAAAATACTGCAATTGTCATGTTAGACAATTTCTCCCTCTGGATGGTCAGAGTGAATGAACCCACTGATCTAGGAAAGATTTTATGAGATCTATCTAGAGAAAGTTTGTTGCCCCTTATTTTTTTTCCCGTGTTCTGATTTCCTTTTTTCTTGCTTATGCCTCAGTTTTTCTGTGTGCCACTAGGGTGCCAGACCTAGGATGTGTACACTAGAAGCAGCAATTGCACAAGCATCTCCCATAGGATTAGAAGAATAATTATATTTTGAGACCACTTCATCTAAGATTGTCTACATTACTGGCAGTCGTACCAGTGACATGGACATGTGCTCACTAGGAAACTCATTCACCAACTCATTTCACACAGCTCAACAAGCAGTTACTCATAATTGCTTGTAATCCTGCTGACATGAGACTGAATGAAACTCCTGACTTTTCTCACAAAGCCCATCTATGTGTTAACATTTTTTGAAAGAAGTATCAGAAATTCTGAAATGCAAAATTTGATAAGCTTTGATAGCTATCATCCCTTCAGCAAACTTACAGTAGTTAATTGCTTTTCCATAATTTAATTTTTTTTTCCTCTTATCATGGGGGTCCTCCTTCTTTTTACTGTAGCTTTAGTGCAGAAGATATTTCCATAGGTAAAGTGCGTGAAACTATCTGAATTTGTGAGGTAGCTGCTTTTCATATAGATCTCTCACATATATTGTTAAAAATACTTCATATTAGCAGTAAGGAATAAAACACAGATTTTAAAGGAAGATCTTCTGAAAGAATACCAGAAAACATTTTAAATTCTTTTTATGAATAATCTGATTTCCAGTGTCACCAGAGAAGGTAATACTAGGATAGCATAAAGTGAATGAAAAAACCTGTGTTCTGATGCAACCATCTGGTTATATTTTTGTATTTTTCTGATAGATCTGGTTATATTTTACTTTAAGTAAGTACCACTTATTCAGTTCCTTTGGATATAAGAGAAGAAGTTTAAAACACCAGAGCCTTTGTTTGCAGGTATTTTTGGAGCCATGCTGCCTAGTCCTTGCTTGCTTTCCTAGGTGAGCTCATTAGTCTGTAACCTTTAGTTCCATCCTCAATTTTTATAAGGAGGAATTTATGCTACAAAAATGCCAATACAAAATTCTAATAGTAGCAAACATAGACAAATCATATACAGATTTATCTTTAACATTTCACATTTTTTTCTTGTAAAACATTATCTGCTAGAAACTTGAAATTACTTTTTTAAGCAAATGCAGTTGTCCTATGCTGTGACTAGCTTTCTACCAAAGGTATCTAAGCAGAGTTTGCCACAGTTATTTTGTAAAATAAAAAATGTTGACGATTTTTTGCAAATTTTCAAGATGTGTAGTACAAAATATAATCTGGGAGAACAACAGATAAGGCTGTTGTGTTTTTTCCTGTGCATGGTAAATAACAGGAAAATTGTGATCAAAAAGTAGCATATCAGTCATCTGACAGCAGTAATGAAGGAATGAAAATCTTTGTGCTTAAGAGACAGGTTTTACTGCTGTTTCTCTTATCCTCCTGCAGAGGAAATGGCTCTAGCTATTTGATGTATTTTTTTTTTCTTTATATTCACAGTATTTTATTAGAACAATGTTTTTATTAATGCCCCCATTCATCTGTACTACGAGTACCTGATGTTTGTATTCAGATGTATCTAGTTTAAGTGCTGTGGTATTGCAGCAGCAGTGGATCCATTTCAAGAGGAGCACAGGGAAGATGGTGACTTGTTCAGGTGAACGGAGGGTGGGAGTGTTTAAATGGAAGGCTTGAGGGATGATTCCTCCTTCCTGTGTCCAGATGCCCACCCCATGCCAAGGTGGGGCAGAGCAGTATTTGCTGCCTCTCACCCTCTGTGCTCCTGAGGTGAGCAATGTCCCCAGGCTGGCCAGGGAAAGGGTGAGCTGGGAGGCTGCACTGTGAGAGTGCAAGACTCCTGGTTTAACAGCCTCTCATTAGGTCCTTCTCTAGAGAAAAAATACAGCAGGAAAAAAAGAGGCACTCTCAGTTTGGGCTTTGATCTTGCTTTCATAAACAACTCAAAGAATTTGCATAGGAGCAGGCAACTATTCCATTATTGTCACTAGCAAAAGTACAAGAGAATAGATACACAAAGTGGACGAGATGAGAACAGTTAGCACTCCTTTATTCCTTGTCAGAACTTAATCTAGATCAACTAAAATATTTGCTGTTTTTGTCATGCCTCAAGATAAAATGTCAATGTTTACATACGCCTTTCTTTTAGACAAAATATGCTTATTGTTTTTTAGTCCCTGAGTTCTAGCTATAGGAAATTATAAATATGTAAGAGATGCCTAATTTTGTCTCACTTTCAAGTTGTGTTTTTGGCTGGGTTTTTTTTTTTCTATTTTTTTTTTTTTTAATAAAGAGCAGTGGCTATAACCACAGCAAGCACTTTGTGTTACATGCTTCTGTGCTTTTCCTTATTTTTGTCCTTTTCTTACACCGTAAAGAATTGAACCACAGTGAAGTTAGTAAGATTAGATGCTAATGTGTTATGGGCTGTTGCCCCACTAGGGGGAAAAATGCTAAGGATATGCTGTGTATAAAGTGTTTGTTGTTTTTTTTTTTTTTTTTTTTATAATTATCACATTGTCCTTGATATTTGCTTGATACAGAGTTTTTTAGGGATATGTACAGTGAGCAGTGCAACTGCAGCATTTCACTCCTGGCTTCCCTCACTCCCCTATTTTGCGCGGCCGCCTCTGTGTATCTGGCAGGTTGTACGCCAGCCGATGAAACAGATGTTTGGGCCATACTGGAATGGAGTGGCATGCTGCATCAGGACCTGGATATTCCTCTTGACATCTGGATGCTGCTGGGCTGGGAAGCCTGCTTTAGGCCGGGAGGCTGGAGGAGCCTTGTGGCAGTAAACATAGGGTCCTCGCTGCGCTTTAAGCGATTAGTGCACTGGAGCAGCAATAATGCTGAATTATCGCTTGGTTGCGTTCTTCTAAGGAATCTTGGGACAAAGGGATAGTCAAGGAGGAGTATTTATGGTACAGTCATGTTCAGAAAGACAAGACTAATTGCCATGTGTTAAAAAGCTTGCTTTCAACCGATAGTAAAATTATTATGAACACTTTAGGAAACTTCTTTACAAAGCAGCAAACAAATAGCTTGCACAAAAGCCTCCCTTTTTAATTTAAAATCACTAAGATGAAAAAACGGCAATTTCAGCTACTTTCCAATTTCATGCTCTAGTCAAATTGTAGGGAACAGACAGAAAAAATGTGACTGAATACATGAAATTGTAGGTAAACTAATGTGCATGCCTACTAGAGACAAAAATGTGAACTTCTAATAGCTGCAGGGAAGAATATTAGGTATGGAAGCTGTCTGACTTATGCATCGACTCTTTATAGTTTCACTTTATCAAGCTGAAAATTCTGCTGTATGTGCTGCTACAGCCTAAATTGTCTGCTGCTATACTTTCCTTTATGATGTGTGTTATTTAAACACAATAGACATAGTGTGTTGCATGGAAATAGGTGTTTAATGATGAGTGAGTACTGGCTGTTGGATAAAGTAGCATTTAGCATGGTTTTCCCCCTCCCTGCTCCCAGTAAATTTTTTACTGTTAAGACCAATGTGTTTAAACAAGGGCCTTCCCAAACAGAATACAGCTTTTTGGGGAGCATGAGTTAATATTTGAAGAAGACCAGTTTGTTGCTCTCATTTAACCTCCAGTATTCTGAAGGGGTTATATTTAATTAACACTGGCTAAAAACCTGACCTAAGAGGCAACCAAAAGTGATTGAAGTGCATTTTCAGATCTAGGCTGTAATCTGTTGGGAAAGGAATAATAATAATAATAATAATAAAAAAAATTAGAAAGTACCATTTACTGAAATTCTTTCTAACTAAGCTGTATTTCAATGGGCCATTTAATGCTCAGATGGACAAAGGTATTACTTCAGTCATTGAATTGTATCAAACCCTTTCTCAGAGGCCCAGTTTAAAAACTCTACAGGAAAAGTGGCTTAGCATCATATTCTCAGAAGACCAACACTCAGTCTGTTTGGAAAGGGGAAAAAGAAAAAATAAAAAGAGTGAAATGAGGTGTGACACAGCCGCCAAGTCAGTGAGGATTTTTGCTGCTCCTTCCAGTCAGTGGCTTAGCAGGGGAATTGTTCTTCAGAAAGTAAGAGCTCCATATTGGCACAGAAGGCCTTCAATTCTGTATATATGTTTTAAAATTTCATTTTGTTTTGTTTTGTTTATTTGTGTGTTTTGGTAGCTGTTACTCTGTTCCCCCTGTCAGCTTTTGGCCAATCTTTTGTTCTTTTCTGACATGGCAGAAACTTAGTTTTCTCACTAGGGAACTGAGGATCAGTACCTATACTTTACAGGGTTAGTTTTTTGAATCAGTAACACTGGAAAAAATTGAAAGTCTGATTTAAATATCACACTCTCTGATGCTGTGAGATGAGTAGTCACTTTCTTTCAATAGATGTATCTAATGTTATGTATGTTCTATGGTAATACAAAATTTCTAATGTACTGTCTGAACTTTAGCTGTGTAAAAATTTCAGGATCTATATATATATATTTTTTATCAGAAAGTGAACTTTTCTTTCACTATTTCCATACTTTCACAGAAAATTCCCAGCAGCTTCATATGTTGATGGGGTGACATTTTATCTTGAAAACTTGTCAAGGTGCTGTAAAACATCAGCTTTACTTCCAAAGGAGAAACAAACACAATATTACAGAGACAACTGCCAGGTGCCTAATTATGTACATTGTCTTAGCCACTTGCAGTGATTGATAATTTATTTCAGCTCTAAGCATTCTTTCTTGGCTGTGTCCACAGCTTTACAGTAAATAGGTTGTGAACAGGCAGTTGCTGAGTGATTGTATTTAATTGTTATAATTCAATGAAATCAAAGCCATTTGATTTCCGAGGGCCATGATCTCAGGGATGATGCCTGCATGAGAGATCCTGCATTCAGGCAGCAAAGCAGAGAGAGCTGTTTTGATGGCCATTTCTAATTCATTGTGTCAAAGCAGGAGGAGGTCAAAAGAACAAGAAATACAGTTTGCAAATGAAACAGAAGTGATCTTAAGAGCACCTTAATGCACATATGCCTGAAGGCAAGTTAGTTCTTTATTGCACTGGTGCATGTATTTTAAGTCTATAGAATTTCTCCAAATTTACATGACTGTAACTGAGAGCAACTTTCTGGCTGGATGTCTGTTCTGTCAGGCCAGGGTGAGAAAAAGGTGGGGATAGGAAAAAGTGAGTAAGGCTCTAAATATGGATCTTGCTGCAGGTGTCTTCTCATTCCACATGCTTTCCTTGTGTTTTTGGGTGTTTTTTTTGGTTTGGGTGTGTTGTTGTTCTTTTTTTTATTTATTTTTTTTTTAATGAGGATTTTTGTTGCAGTTGTTTGTCGGTTTGTTTTGGGATTCTGGTTTGTTAGTTAGTTAGTTAGTTTGTTTGTTTGTTTTCCCACCCAGAACATCAGCATGACCCTTGGGCATGAAAAGTATTATCTGTAATCCCTTTATTTTATAAAAGGCAATGCTAATAACTTTTAATGAAATACTGATAAAATATTAATTTTGTCTTCACTTTACATTTCCCCTCACATTATAAATTTAAGTAGATATTTTATAGCTGACAATACCTATTCAGGCTCCCCGCATATTATGATGAATGAACCCAAACTTAAAATAATAGTTCAGGAAACACAGCATGCAGGAATAGGTTATGGACAAAAAGATCTATCATTTCTTCAGAACACATGCCAATGTGGTTTGTTAGTCCATTCATATTTTGAGCAGGACCTATTGTATGTGCTGTGGGGCTCCTCTCTTAAGTAAGGCAAATTTTCTTCTTCAAAAGATAAAACAAGAAATGAAAATCTATGAAGGATAGATATGTTTTGGCTAATTATTTTCCTCAGAAGAAGTCTGGGTCTTTGTCACTGACTTATTATACAGATCATCTTAACATCTGTCCAGCAGACTGTGCACTTTATTAACAGACAAGAGACCCACCAGATTTAGAGCCTGCTGGGTGCGTCTTCATCTTCACAGCTGTGGATTAACTCAGACTTTCCAGAAGAGGACAACCATATGGGATAATTGGTGTCATTGGGTAGCTAAAAAAAAAAAGAAGAAACAAATGTCGTCCAAACACAATCCACTGTTTTTACAGCCACAATTACTAGTCTGTTTAAGAAATAAGAAAGGCAGCATTACACTAAAAAAAGAAAATCTATTCATATCTGTGTGGGAACCTAATCAGGCTCTTGTTTCCAATGACGATGGCTCCACAGTCACACCAGGTCTGCAACAAGAATGCTCCTTTTGTGTGCCGATAATGTGGAAGCGATAAAATTTCCTATAAGGGACATATGTGTTTACATCATGAGATGTGTTATTTGACAAAACGCTTTGTTCTCTGCATATTTTCCACGCAGAGTTTCATGCTGGGTTGTTTTGCTGGAAAGCTTTGATTAGCTAGAATTAGTTGCTGAAGTAAAATAGACACTTTTGTTTTATGAGTCCTCTTGCTGAGCTGTAAATTATAGTAAAACATATAAGGAGTGACAGAAAGAAGTGCTGATTTGAACCTCTGACCCATGATCGGCATAAAAACATAAGATAACTCTTTCAGAGGACTACTGAGAGCCATAAATATTCCATGGTCCACTTAAAGTTAGGCTCTTTTAACAAAATAAAGCTGTTATTTTGCAGTACTACAACAATGCATGCTGCAGTATCTGAAATGTGGAGAGATTATTTTATTTTTGGTTTGGGCTGGCCATTAGTCACAGCAGGGCAGCAGAAGAGATGAGAGTGATTTTTCTTTTTCTGAACCAGTACAATGAATTTGTGGTCAGTGAAAGGAGTTGGGACTGGCAGACACTCAGTGGTGGAATTAGGTAACTGTTACTTTGCTGCTTGAGAGTAAAGCAATATAGGCATGTGTCTCTCCTAAGGAGACTGGAACTGAGGGGAAATTAGGGCCACATAAAGTTTTCCCTTGACATAATATACAATAGCAACTGACAGACACTAAAATTACTGGTGTTAATAGCTAAAAAAGTAAAAAGTAAACTAGCCAAGAGCTCTGAAGTGAATGAATATGAATAATTGGTAAAATCATTATTTAGGTAGGAAAGAATGTTTTTCAATGCACAGATAAATGTAAAGGGAAAACTGAATACTTCTAATTTTGACTGTGACTACAAAATGTATTATTTGTATTTTTACAAATACAGTTAGTTTGTTTGCACATATTGGGTTTTAATAAATCGGAGAGCACATTAGTCAGCAAGCGCATAAATAATCACAGCAACAATCTTTGTTATTATGACATTAGTTATGATAATTCATTAGCTGCCTGTTTGTGTTGCACCTCAGTGCCTTTTTGCAGAGGTATTTGGTGTGTTAGTGGAAGATGTGGAGAATATTCACATTAATACTGAGCAGACTCTGCAGGAGAGTGATCTATGGGTGTTTAAAGTTGGAATGTTATATCCGCTATGGATACATTAGACATGAGAAAACAGGGAAATAAAAATGGTGCTGCTACAAGAAAACTATGTACATCTCCATGATGCTTGGATTCTGTAGAGGGCCAGAAGTATTCTCAATAATTATTACTTTTTATTTATCATGCTTCCAAATTAGACATTTTTTCATTTTACAATTTCATGTAGCTGTGCTTGATCAATGCTCTTTCAGATATACCCATGTTGAGCCAAATAAGTCTCAGTTATTCAGCATAAAATTCTCAGTTAAGTTGATCCATACTTGTTGTTTCTTAAATACTAAGCTATTTATTATCTGTGTAGTGGCGCACGAGAAAATGAGAGTCTGGCCCACAGTCCTAAAAGGTCCGTAAAACTCACCTTATTTCTTTTTGTTAGCATTTTTCTTAGATAAACTGAGGAAATGCTTCTGAGACATCTACATTTCATAATCCTAAATTCATAAAATACTCTGTTTTATCAGGTAACAGAAACAAAAGGAAACATACACTTTTGACATAAAATATTCAGTCCTGAAGTGATCCTCTTTTTTTCAGCAAAAGCTTTGATTTTTCCAGGTTTTGAATTTTTAAATTCAGCTAAGTGTTGCTTTCATGTATATGTACACTTTCTTTACAATTTTGTGTTCACCTTTCCTACTCTTCCTCCTCCTCCTTTTGTGCAGAGAGTTCTGCTAGGACACAGATGCTGAACCTTGGAAGGTGTTTTTCTGGTGATGGCATCTGGCTCCTTGGCAGACTCTACAGGCCGTAGCTGCCTTCGAGTTGCCCCTGGGTTTGTCACATGGTTAAGCTGCCGATGGGTTACTTAGGCTGTCTGGTGATTCTGGATGTTGTTTTCTGTTAGGCTACCTTTCATTCTGAGCATCAACATAGGCAGAATCTTAAAGAGAAAAGCAATCCTTATGGGTGGTGGGGACTATTTTATTCTTTTTTTTTTTTTTTTTTTTTTAATGCTTATATATGTAAATAAGCCTATAATCCCATTTCTTACCTTGGTGCTGTAGTAGAGCACTTAGCTGCAGTGTTAGTCACAACATATTTGGAGCAAAATACACGTCAATACAAAAAAAAAAAATTATATTTATATACAAAAATGGGAAGGAATGAGTACAGTTAACATCACTTTAGAAGTAGTTCTTGCACTTAGATTAAGATGTGTCTGAAATTTTTGAGTAGGATATTCATGCTTCTACACTGCTTTCTGAAGAGGTTGCCTTTCCGGAACTGCTGAGGGTTATACCAGTGACACTGGAATCAGGTCAGCACTTAAACTTTATTTCCATAGTTATTATCTGTGACACCCAAAACATGGGTGTGAACACTAATTTGTTCTTCCTCCAAACAAGAGAAAAACGTTTTCAATCTGAAAGTCTCTTTCCTTTAATCTATTTGACATTAATTTTTTTTCAAGCACCACTACACCAATAATTGAAAACAAGCAGTCCCACTGAAGGTGCAATTCTTTTTTTGTTTTCAGTAGCTTCCTTTCAGAAATATGTGCTGGAAATAGTAAAGATGTTGCTGGTTTTGGTGAACTTGTAAAAATCCTTTGTCATCAGATAGTTCTAAGTATTATTATTACATATTATGTACTTGGAAGAAAAATGCTGGTATTGTAGCTTTGCAATGCTACTTACTAAATATACTATGGAAAAAATAACTGCATTACCTCTTGTACTGCAGGATTTCAACAGCACTTGCAGTCACTCCTTAGAGTTTTTCATCTTTAGAAACCAAATTACTCATTGTCTAAATAGCTGAACTTTCATCTCTATAAATAAGATATTTCAGCTTTGCACAATTCATTTAAAATGCTGACAAATAAGGATTCTCACTTGATTCTCAGTAGCTTTATTGTTCAGTTTCATTTACTGTAGCAAATGTATTTGTTGAAGATGTAACATAGGGCTTCCATTTTTAGTAATGGAAAACTTCAGAATTAATCAGAGTTCATAAAATTTTGCATTTTTCCTGAGAAAAGAAAATAAAAGGGTGAAAGATCCTAGAACAGATCTTTTCTTTTTACTTCAAGCAAGCCACCTTCTACTGAAACTCTTTGTGATGCATCTTCCAAGTACACCCATTGCATTTTGTTGTGCTAGGCCAGCCCTCATCACCCACACTTTGATTATCTGCTCCACTGAGTATTACAACCACCCTTTTCCTTATCTCCATGTTTCACACATGGCTTTCTTATAGTTTCTTTAGAATTCTGCTGCAAAAATAACATCTGAATTATATCCCCACAGCTGTGACCAATGTTCCCTCACCAGAGTCAGCTGAAATGTCTCTAGCCCTTGCCTTTCTGTTCCTGTATGTATGAGTTCAGCTGGTCTCACCATTTCCTCCCTGAGATTGTACATCTAAAGAAACTCCCTCACTTACTCTTTTTTTAAGTATCTTCTCAAAACCAATTTTTCACTAGGGCCTGTCCTTGACAAGGCCATGGTAAAAGGGTTATGATGTGGATGTGACACTTTGGGGACATGGTTTAGTGGGTGAACATGGCAGGGCAAGGCTAATTGTTGGACTTGATGGTCTTAAAGATTGTTTAAACTTTAGTGATTCTATGCCTCGTTTTGTTTCCCTCACCATGTGCCACTTCTGTAACATTTAAATCTCAGAATTCTAAACTCTTATTTATTCTTTTAGACACAGATGATGCAGCCTAAGAGATAAGTATGAATATTCCTGCTGCAAAAAATGGGAAAATATCTGATGCATAGAAAGCTTTGCTCTGTTCTTATTTGCCGTGCTCAGTGTCATTTGGCAGAGGATGTGTCCAGGAATGCCATAGATCTATGTGCAAGAGAAAAATGATAGGGAAAGGGGCTTGAGCTTATGAAAGAGTTTTGATTATTGAAAGCTAGCTGAAAAAACTAGATGAAAAAATACTGAAACTTTTGAGAGCAATGTGTGAGCCTAAGGCCTTTGTCTTTTGGCAAGGCCTGAATGAATGCTGGCAGTAAAGGCAATTATGCTTCTGTGTTATGAAAATATCTCACAAAGGCATTTTGAAACTTAGATGGCATTAGAAAAGGTTTTACCATTTGGATCAGTCAAGATGGTCTATTATTAGTTCATAAATTTTTAGATAAATTCTAGATCGTGGATGTTACTTTTTATAAGAAAAGTGAAATTGAAATAATTAATCAGGTTCTGTAGGCAATTTCTGAAGCAGAAAACACCATCACCATCACAACAGGATTATTATTTTTGTTTCTTATTCAATTCTTCTTGACTAGTTATAGCTCTAAGCTCTAACAGAGGCTTAGTGTGAGCTCTGCCATTTCCAGGTAAAAAAATCAGTATGCGCTTGTGATGTTCTGAACACGTGCTTAAAACAGCACTCTCCTACTTGCTTGAAATTTTTTTAAAGTAGATGAGCATCATTCAGACTCATGGTGACCTCCAACTTTCATAAATTCCCTTCGGATTTTAGTTGATTACAGCTGGAATAGAGTTTTAGTAATAAGTGCTAAAGTCTGAGAACCTGTAAGTTCATAGGTGCTTAAATGTGAGACTCAACTTGCCATTGCCCTGAGACTTGTGGCATTTTGAAATCCCACCCTTAGGTGTCAAATCTGACATCAGAAGAAGCCTGATTCTGAAAACTGCAAAACTGCATCCTTGTTTATATGCCTTAAGTAAACTGGGATTGAAAATTGTTAGCAATTTCAGGAGCACTGAGGAATCAAAATCAGCATTATTTTTATTTAGATGCTGGGAACTGGATTATAAGAATCTAACTTTGTGACCTCTGAGAACAAAATAAAAAATAGGCTATATATTTTTAAGGCTTCTTAAAACAATCATGAATATTTGATATTTTTGAATATCTGATTTTTAATCAAGAGCCTCCTGAGTCAGTGGTTAGCATTAGGATTATAAAATGCTCTTTTTATGTGATAGTAATAGATCAAAAATAAGATATGTTTTAGTGTTTATGGTATTTTGATTTTTTACTTGTGAAATTGTTTGTAAGTAAGAATTTAACTTGAAAATAATTCCATTGAATCTTCTGCTTTTGATCTTTAGAAGCCAAGAGTCAACATTCATTCAATGTTTGGGTTTTATTCCTCTCCTCAATCTTGCAAATAAAAACTTCACAATCTGACCATCTCTATGTGAGGTCCTAAATTGCCATTTTGGTCCACAGCAGTGGTATTTGCAAAAATATCCTTTTTTTCCCCCGCAGTGATGGCATGCACATATTTTTCCACACTGGCCAGCTCCCCATACAAACTGGTATTTAAAACTTACACAGCTTTCCAGTCCACACAGCAATGTTACTAGTGCTGGTGTGAATTCTTGCAGTATTTGTACTTGCTTGCAGAACAGCTTTGTTTTAAGCAAAGCAGAAAGCCAATTACTGTTACTTATTTATACATTTACTATATTTACTATATCTATGTTTTAAAATAAATTTTTAGATATGCTAGGTTAAGCCAGTACTAAGACCTCGGAATAACCCAGATATCATTTATATATGTATACAGACACATAAATGACAAAATTTCTTTTATTCTGTCTTCCCTTAGAAACATTTCTCCCTGACAGGACTTGCAGTACAGCCAATACAGCCCTCAACACCCTGGGAGGGGAGTGGTGAAAAATTCTAATTTTATTCTACTTTTCCAGTTTGCATTTCCAAAATCAAGCAGTTTCTTAAACAGTCACTAGAACAGCTCACTTTTCTTGCTGTTAATCCTCAACATGCTGAGGGTGTTTCTGTTGCTGGTCCTGGTGGGACTCAGGTGACCAGCAAGTCCTGTTCTGACTGGTGTCATGTGTCTCTATCTTTGCATTGATCTTGAAATATCTCTTCAAGAAATTTTCGAGGGGAAATGGCAGGGATAGTTCCTTAGTATTTATCTCTGTTTCTTGCCAGGCAACTCTACTGTAAATTAGAATAAATAAATTCTTCCCAAGCTAAATTGTGGGGGGTTTTTTGTGGTTTTTTTTTGTTTGTTTGTTTGTTTTTTTGTTTTTTTGTTTTTTTTTTACTGTGATGGTAACAGGTAAGAGATCTCCCTATCTTTACGATCTTTGACCCACGAGCTTTTCCATCTTCTTTTCTCCCCTATCCTCCTGAAGTGGGGAAAGAAGAGACTGACTGACTGGACAACTGGCAGGCAGCCTAGGTCAACCCACCACACTATTTTAATTGCCACAATTGACAATCAAGTTTTATCTTCTATAAAAAATGGAGTATTGTAGAAAGAATAACTTATACCCTGTATTTTTGTGCCCTAATGGCTTACCTGAGAAGGAAATTCTTTTGAACTTTAGTTGATAAAATTGAGTTTATTTTTACACAGAATTTCTTTCACACTCTTGAAAGTGCAACACACCAAGCACAAAAGTTTCAGTCTTCTTTTAGTAAAGTATAAGTAATGTTCTTCAGATAGTTGAAGAATAAGTTAAATTTATTAAAAAAAAAAAGGAAAAGTATTTATAGACAAACCACAGAATACTGAGAAAACATTTATAATTGTTGGATTTTGTCTTTAAATTGCATTCAATTTTATTGTGTTATCTTTTTCATAGTGCAGTGCCTGAGTATTCCAGATCTGAGAATGTACAGGATTTCAAAAGTTTGTGAAATGTGTTTTTTACTCTAAGTAGATCATCCTATTAAGCAAGCAAACGTTGACCTCAAGAATATTCTAGGAGGGATAAGATCGCATTAATGGGGGGGAAAAAAACACCTACTGCTGTATGAAAGGCTTCATTTTCATTGTCCAGGACATCACCAATAGCTGCAAATTTTTTTCTATTTTCAATCTTTTCCTTCTAGAATAGGAAAAAACCTGGTACCTTAGCCAAACTATTTAAACACCACTAATTTCTAAACATCAAACTGTGATCCTTTTGCAGTTCCCATGTGGTACCGAAAAGGGGTGGAAACAAACAAACAAACAACAGTTTTCATTTGTCACCCTGAGCTGTGACTCTGCTTCTCCCTCCTGCATTTGTCTCACCACTAAGTCACTGAACTTACAGTATTGTGTAACTTTCATTTCTGTGGGGGCTTGTTATACCAGAAAAATTGTTCCAAAGAAAGCAACAATTATGACATAAGCACATCTGGCTCTTGCAAATTATTCTTTATTAAGCTTTCATTTAATTACATGTGCTGAAAGGTCTGCTTTCGATTACTGTAATTTTTTTTTTTATTTGTCTATCTGAATGATAATAATGTTGGAAATTACATACAAACCACCTGGCTTTTTTTCTCACTAATATGGCTAAGTTTATGTAGATCTATGTGTAGAAGAGGGATTAGGATCTTCCCTGTTCATGGCAGAAGAATTGTTCATGATACTAATTCAAGGTGAGGGCTTAAGTTTGGTGACTGGAAAGAAATTGAACCAAATTGATTTTGTTCAGTAAGCACTTTTTACTGGTTGGGATTGTTTATTTTAATATAAAAGTCTATGTTTCACTTAAACTTTTTGAAAAGTTCCACTAGAGTTTTTAGTGTACTTTCATCACTATTTACAGGAACTTTAATTCATTATTAGCATTTATAGAAGATATATCCCTGTACAGAGAGATTGAGACATACCTTGTTGGCTATTTTAACTTTGCCTTTCGATAGGAAGCTATTCTTGTGGCAGCACCCAGTAAAGCTTCTGGAATTAGTGGTTAATTTTTTGCGAAGAACAGAAAGACCTGGATTAATAGTGTTTCTGACAGGGGCTTATACCTCCTTTTCAAAAAGAGCCTTATAATTTTACCAGTTTTGTTTTTAATATTCAGGCACAGTATAATTTTTTGCTCAACAGCATGACCATCATTAGAAAGAGGGAAAAAAAAAAGAAAACAAGAAAAATCAGCAAAAGTCAGATGAAGAAAAAAGATATTGTTGTTTGGGAGTTTTCCCAACTGTTTTTTTCTCTTTTTTGCAAATAACAGAAAGTGAAGCCACAAACAAGAGCTGAAAAAGATCCTTTATGAGAAGAAATGCCAGTGGGGGAAAAAAAAAAGTACATTTGCAGCTTTCTTTAGGAATATTGCAGGAATATATGTATATCTTCTTGTCTTCCAGCAACTGTATGCAGCTCAGCTGGCAAGCATGCAAGTTTCTCCTGGAGCCAAAATGCCATCTACTCCACAACCACCAAATACAACAGGGGCACTTTCACCCACTGGGATGAAAAATGAGAAGAGAGGGACCAGCCCGGTAACTCAAGTTAAGGTATTTTTTGTAAAGAAAAAAGCTGGTGTTTGAGAAGGACAGTAAAATCAATGATCTCTGTAACTGTTTTACAGTTGAAAGTTGAACCACGGTACAGTTCTTCAATATTCAAACAAGAAGTTCCATTTTAGTGCTGTATTATCAGTATAGAAAAGGGAAGAGAAAGCATTCACTTGTTTCCAAAAACACCAGGCATCCCTCTTCCTACCAGAGGCAGCACAACAGATTCATCAGTAAAATGTGATATTTTCAAGATTTCAGTTTGTAATCTGGTAACACACATAAATGGCATCCATTTCATGAATTGTTTCATGTTGAGCTCTTGAGTATCTTGAAATATGATGCTGGCTTATATTGTTAGGGTAAGAGAGAGACTGTAGAGCTTCTAATTATTTCACAAATCTCTAGCTGTACTTAATTCTACAATTTTGGAAAAGCCTCCTTTAAAAATAATATGTAATACAGGGCTCTGGGGAAAACATTGTGTCGCTGCAGATTGATTTGACTTTTGCTGATTTCACACAGCTGCTGACAACCGCGCTGCTCCTCGCTGGTTTTGCGCCATTGCTGAGTGCTTGTGCCTGCTTATTCTCACTAGCTTGGAACCAGGCAGCTACAACATGGCATTTGCCAGGAGCCTGGGATGAGCACTGTGAAACCCGTGGAGCAGCCTTTGGGTGGGACTGCCTTCCTTCTCCTGCTGTGTTCTCCCGGAGTGGTTGGGGATTACATGAGAACGAAAAACATGCTCAGGATCAATTTACTCCAAACCAAAAAAACCAAACAAACAAACAAAAAAAACCAAAACAAAATACAAAAAACCAAACAAAATCAACATTCAGATGTTTTACCCACTTGAAAGATAGAGATATAAATGCTCAACAATAAAAAATAATCTAAAGGTGGCATCTAGTGACTTTATAGGGAGAGAAAGAGAGGTTGTATTGGGGTTTTTTTGCTGGCTGCAAACACCTTACTGGCAAACATTGCTTAGCTTCAACCCAGCCTGAGAAGATTTTAGTCACTTGAGATGGTGGTTTCTTTTTTTTTTTCTCTTACATTTTTTGACACAAGAGTAAAATATAATTTGTTTTTTCATTATCATCAATCATTATGGTAAAGTGTCGGTGAGTAGATATTTCTGCCTGGGCAGATAAATTTCTATGACACTTTTTTGCCAGCCTGAGAGTACTAATAAATAAAAACTATTCCATTATGGCCAGATCTAACATTTATTTAGCAGAGCATTCACTTTACTTAGCTGTAGATGTGTATTAGTCTAATATTTTACCTCTTGTAATCCAACGCCAGCTTTGAGAGCAGCCAGGGAAATTTACTGCATATGTGGAGTTTGCTATGGTCAATACAGAAGCCACCAAAAGCAAAGCCCAACTGTTCCAACAAAGTTACCATAGTACAGTGATACCTAACACCAGTGATTTATGGCATTGGGAATATACTACTGACTACTTTAATGTGAAAAAGTAATTCTGGGAGTGAGTGAGCCAAATGAACCTACACCAAACCAAACCAAACCAAACCTTTACTGTACGAGTCAAATTTTCCCTGGTTAAATTCAAGCACATATCTTCTTGAACCAAGGCCAATACTGGTCCAGGTTTGTTGCCAGCTGAGTCCTATTAAAAATTGACCACATGGAAATTCTTGGGGGTTTCACTACATAATGTAACTTGAATGGACTAAAGTATATGTTAATAAAACTGAAGTCTTATGATTATTTTTATTAAGCACACTACTGCATTCAGAATATTAAAGGTAAACTACAAGTGCTTTGTGTGGACAAATACCAATATCTAATGAAGAAATTATTAGTATGAAAGTCTATATTCAGTCTCTGCAGATTGTTGTCTTTGTTAGCGGTGACAAAACGTGACAATTTTGATGGTCATGCAGTGCTTAACAAATCCTCTATATTTTCTTTGGTTTTAACCAGTTTGTATAAGCTACATGCATTATTTATTGAACGAATGGAATTCTTTTATGGTAGACAGATCTTTCAAAAAGTAATGATACGTTTACCTTAAGTCAGTGGCCAGAATGTTTTCCAGTTTTTTGGTTGCCTTGCAGAAGTGACAATATTGTCCATATAATACAAACAAACAAGTTCTGGCAGTGTTTAGCATTCTTTCACAATTGTAGCAGTACTAGATGGAAAACTATTTAAAAACTGAACACTGTAGCATAGATTTGTATGTGCATATGTTCACACTACCTAGCCAACTTCATGGTCTGGATGGGGCTCTGAACTGTTGGAAAAGTTCATGAAGCCACTTTGTGCAAGGAAAAGAGGTCACATATAATTATGGCCACAAAGCACCAAAATGGACTCTGTCCCTTATACCTTTGAGCTTCTGCTCTCACCTAGACCCTGAAAGGGTGTGGACATTTTTACACACTCTGAGGCAAGGAAGAATTGAAATGTCATGCAGTTTTATGGGAAAAATTTAAAGCCGGTGATATAGTGGCATTATAAATACCTGTTTGTTATGTTTTCCTGTTTAATGCATTGTGTGTGACCAGATGTACTTGGCTTGACAGTAAGGAGAAAGGAAAAGATGAGTTAATGTGATGTATTACTGAATTTTGACATAATTCTAAGCTTCGAAGTGATCAGTGCAGAGTTTTAAAATATGAACAATCTCTTATATCCAGCATAATTCTGCTCTGGGCATATTTTAAACAAGAGATCTGTCTTACTGGGCACTTTAATGACAGAAAATCACCATTTCACAGTTTTCCAAGTACTCTGTCTTGCTTAATGTACTAAGCAGAAGGAACAAGCTCAAAGAATGGGAAGAAGGTTGCACTACAAATGTTTATAATTATCAAAGAAATTAATTGCTTGAATAAGTCTTCAAAAAGTTGAGATATTTTTAGATGGACCTATTCTACAGCACAGAAAGAAGACACATGTCAGAGTTTCTTCTACAGTTGATAATGAAATTATCAATTCATAGAAAGGTGCTGGGACTAGATTTACAAACCCTTAAAAAGTTCCTTGTCTTAATGCAAATGAAACATACAGATATACTAGAAGTTAAATGCAGCAGAAATAAATACAGAATACAGGAATAATACAGAAGTATCAAACAAGGAACAGAGTACCAGTTATGTGGAAAATAGATTTGATTTTGCATAAATCTGTAAAAACTTGACATTTGAAAGTTAACAAAATTAAATAGTAGAAAATAAAATATATTTTTAAATGCATGTGGTAGTAGTCACTAATAAAGTAATAAGCAAATAAGTAAAGTAATAAGTAAATAAATAAGTAATTTGAATTCAGTGAAATTCTTATCTCCTATTATGTGGGACCAGCATAGATTAATTCACTAAACAAAATATGCACTCTGAATTAGATGCATGGAATATATAAGCTAGCAGCAGCTCTAAATGTGGCTCAAGGAGCTGTGAATTATTCTTTCATAGTAGTACTTCTGATTCCTTAGTTTCTAATACATTTAAAAATAAGCTACATAACTTATTTTTATAGTGCCAGGAACTTTTCAAATAGAACCAGTGCAAAAGCATTACTGAGCTGCTGGAAATTTTAAATAATTCTTTATAAATGCCCTAGGTTAATTTAGATCTCTGAAAACACATTAGGAAATTAAGCTGTAATGTGAGCTAATTCAAATTTTAATTTGGCAAAAAGAATGATCCAGTCACATAGTTAATGTAAATAAGAAGCATAACACAGAGAAATTAATGAGGTTTCCTTTCGATGAATCTTAAAGGAGGCAGATAATTAGCTTCTTTTGTTATTATTGCTGTGGAATGTGGTATTGTCTTCGAGATGTAAAGTAACTGCTGCTTGCAAAATGATGCATTCATTTGTCTTTTCCTAATAGTTATTTACATTAAACTCTTGCAGGATGAAGCAGCTCAGCCACTGAATCTCTCAGCCCGACCCAAAACAGCTGAACCTGTCAAATCCCCAACATCTCCAACACAGAATCTCTTCCCAGCCAGCAAAAGCAGTCCAGTGACAGTGTCGAACAAGAGTGGCATCCCCAGCCCGCTCAGTGGGTCTCTGGGAAGAGGATCCTCTTTAGGTAACTATCTGTCCTGGGGAAAGGAGAAAATAGGCATGTTTTCTGCAGGGAATTCCAGTGTGAACACACTTAGTTCTGGATTAAGCAGATACTTGGGCGAACATTTCAGTTAAAAATGGAAAAAATTATATATAGTGAAGCTTTTCAAAGAATGATTGATTACCAAAGTTTTATAAGAATATCCAGAGATGTATCAGTGTGTGACAAACACAGGAAAGAAATACATTATATAGGAAATACATACAAATAGGCACAGATAAGTAAATAATGATAGATATATAAAACCTGTAAAACAGGTTTGTGTGAATATCTCTCCTAAAGGCATTTACTGGGTATATACACACAAAGTTAACTTTTAAATTTTGACTTCTGGATCAAAAAAATAAAAAAACTCTCTTTGCATGCACAGAGCCACACAAGATACTAGACAGATTTTTTTTTTTCTTCTTTTTAATAAAGATGGAAAGGCTTACGTCTGGCCAGCTTATGCTATTATTTGATCAGTTTATATTATTTTATCATATTTTTATTGTTTGTTCAGCCATCTGACAGGATTTTGTTGATTCATATGGTTACAAGTAGGGAATTTTTGACCTGTGTTCAAGATTCTTTAAGCTTATTAAGTGATGAATCAAAATTGGTCTGAAAACTATGTATGAAGACTACTTTAACCAGTCAAGAAACAGAATCAAGAGCTGCAAAATGTAGATGATCAGCCCTAAAGTTCAAATAGTAAATTTTAACAGTGACTAAATACTTACTACAGACCACTTATTCACAATCTGTAACTCAAGTGTACTTGTAAAATATATAGAAACACTTGTGAATAATGAATAGATATGTTAAATACATATATTAAATATATAAAAATTATGGGTTTTTTCCATTCCCAAACACTTGGGAACATCATGATCTCTGAAAGATATTTTCTGTAACTATCTAGATACTCTACCTGTCAATTTATTTGCAACTCTCACTGCACTATCTTACATTAGAAAGTGAAATATCAATCTGAAGTCATAGACCATTCAAGAGAAAGGAACACAGAACACAAATAGTGCCTAGGGTGTAAATATTTTTCATGTAAAGTCATAAAAAATTTTGTCTCAATCCTTAAGTATAAAAAAAGACAGGAAGACATTACCAAAAATCAGCAAGCCCTGTAGGAGCTTTTGTTGCATTTCAAAATAAATGTAGATGATTTAAAAATCATGCAAATATGGTTCCAAATTTCTTTAGGGTCCAGAAAGGAAGTTAGTGGCTGAAATGGTCCAGAACATCTCAAATTTTCCTCAGCAAGAGCAATGATTTTCTTATAATACATTATTTTTATTTTGAAGAGGGATGACTCATTCAGATAGAAAAGATCACCAATCCCACACCTTGATGGGATGGGATGAAAACATCACAGTCTACATCCCTTCTTACTTAGGCCATAGTATTGAATTAATACTAATAAATAGCATTTGGTTCCCTGTATGAAGTGTGAGAAACACCTAATAATTTTTATTTTAAAATAGTTTAGGGTTCTTTGAGGTTGAATTTGTGGTATTGTACTCAGCTGAACTTCACTGAAATGAAAAGAATATAAAAATTATCTTTGTTTGGTAGTTCCAAATCTTAGCCTGTTTGGGTTTTTTGGTAGTTGTTTTGGATTTTGGTTTTGGTGGCTTTTTTTACTTTTCCATTTTCTTTTTTTTTTTCTGTTTAGTAGTAGACTGTTAATAAGTACACAAATCTAGTAACTTCAGAGCTTTTGTAAAAGACATCTGCTGGTTAGACAGATGCACAGGTCACACACAAACAATGATTGCTCAAAATTCCCAAGCTAGGGTATATGTGCACCAATTTATCCACGTGCAATATAGAGAATGCTTCCATGTAGGAGCAGGTGGATCACAGTTTTACCACAGCAACAAAAATGAAACAGTCACAAAATAATTTCTGCCTTTTTCTCTCAAACCTAAAACTGTATCTGGGTACTCATCTTCATGAATCACTGTAAGATGCAACAGGAATGCTTGCCTGAGTTTGATGCTTGTTTAATAGTTTCTTCCTGTTCAGAGCAATAGAATGAAAAATGTTTTTTTCTCTACTGATTTAGAGATTTATACTCATATTATGGTCATAATGGCCTTTGTCCCCCAAAAGTAAATGCAAGTGCTCTTTCTGAAAAGGAAATCCAAATGTCTAGAGTGATGGTTCTCTCTATAAAGAAGTTTTAAGAACTGACATGGAGTTTAATGGCCTAGTAAATGAGATTTGTTTTCCTTTGTTCTTTTCATTAATTATTTATAATACCTCAAAATGTTTCCAGTTTAAGCTTCAGAATACTGATGTCTTAAACATATATTTAAAATTGAGTCCATGAGTATGCTCAGGTCCTTATCAGGCTATCCCAAGACCTCATTTGTTGTGTTTCATGCAAAAGAAGTGCATGAGTCTCTCAATCAGTTCAGTGGAGTAATTTAGTCTTCAAAAAGCAAACAATTGCCACTCCTCCTTCTTCTGCAGATGTTGGTTGGGTGCAGCTCTAGGAGTGTGAGAGCAGAGTTCTTACCTTGGATTCCAATTTGGATAATTACCTAAATAAATTATGTTCTCTGTTTATAGATATCCTTTCCAGTCTTAATTCACCTGCCCTATTTGGGGACCAGGACACAGTTATGAAAGCCATTCAGGAGGCTCGAAAAATGAGAGAGCAAATCCAAAGGGAACAGCAGCAGCAACAGCAGCCTCATGGTGTTGATGGAAAATTACCCTCCATGAATAACATGGGTCTAAACAACTGCAGGAATGAAAAGGTAATGTCTCCCATGTCCCCACAGTCTGTCACTCACTCTTCTCTTCCCTGCAAAACAGCTTCTCATTTTTAAATGAAATTTCTTTTTAGAGCTTTTAGGCATCTCTGCTTTATATGTTAAATACACCTTGTCTCTTCTCAGTACTGTGCTGCAAACTTCTCTAGGTTTATGTGACAACATTCACACCCACAGTCCTGTGCACACACGTGATGAAGCTGTAAGCATGCACATAGAAACATGGAAAAGGGGTTGGTTGAAGCTTCCATTGTTCATGGTCCCTAGATTCTGAATTGTGCTTTTGAGAATGACTGGATTGATAAATACAACCAAAAGGCCACTTCTGTACTAGCATGGTTGAGTATTGCAATGCCAGTGTATGAATTGTATGTGCTTGAATCTGTGGTTCAGGTGCAACAAAGTACTTAGGCTCAAAACAGCCGCATTTGGTTCTCAGTTGCAGTGGGAAATTAGAGATAAGACATTCTTTGTTGAATCACTGAAATGAGGTGGCACACTAGAGTAAAAGGGTAAATGAGAGAAGGGTTGGGATAACGGGACCAGCACTGGACTGAGCAGGACATGATCCAGTTTACAAAATAGCAGCCTGGGATCATCTATGAAAGGTAAGGAACAGTGTCTACCACACTTGCTTTAAGGACTAGTCAGAGGACAAGGAAGACTCTTGGAAAATCCCCTGAATCTGTGTTGTCCCATTCTGTGGTATTTCTGACATCTTCAGGATCTGCTCCAGCAGCAGGTCTCTGCATGTACACCTGGGCAAGAGAGAAGAGGATCTGGTAACTGGCTGAGGTAAAAGGCGGCCCTTTGGATGGAGAATGCTTCTCTGTTTGCTTCCCTAGAGGTGCCACAGGCTGCAAAAAATACAAGTTGTTTTTCACCACTAACACAAAATCAGTTAGAGACCACAATACTTATTCCAGTCAACTAGAGAGGGAAAAGCATTATCCCAGTAATCACTAAAGCTTTGGCAAATAGAACAGTTATCGTGCAATTTAGTAATGAATGGAAAGAAAACAGACACATTAATTAGCCAATACAGCAACTAGTGTTTAGACTAATTGTTAAAACACTCCAGAACAACAGGTCATTCCAATTCCAAAAATTCTGTAATTTTCTATACCAGAGGTAGGGTAGGTTCTTTTTTCTCTTGTGTAAGAGAGGGAAGATTATACTGTAGCCCAAAGACTAACAGGAGTTTTGAGTCCAGGTTGAGTGTAAGGCTCAGCAGAATATTAACTGTAACTTAAATATGAATTTGATATTACTCTGAACTTTTCTCAGCCCACTAGGGAATGCTTGGGTGAGTGTTTTGTAGCAAGGCACCAAAATACAAAGAAATGTTATAAACAGACCCATTAAAGATTGATATGCACCTTTTAATTACATTTTATATTTTTGCTTGATAGTTTCTTTGCAGTACTCAAAACAAGTAGTGTCTGGTAAAAAAGATTGGTTAAAATGTTGCCACACAGGATAAACAATGCTTTTCCAAGTCAGACTAATAAATATATGTTATGTCTAATAGATATATGTAATATAAATATAAATATGAATAATATGAATAATATGAATAATATAAATAATATAAATAATATAAATAATATAAATAATATAAATAATATAAATATATGTGTCTGGTAGTATTAGTTTAAAAATCATAATTGAAAACCTCATTTAATACAAATTGATATTATTAGAAGTATAGAAGTTAATAACTGTTCAAGCAGGCTGTATTCAAACAGTCTAATTGTAAAGGCAGTGTTTGTCTTAAGCAATCAAGAGGCAGGATACTAAAGCCCAGGTTGCAAAAATAAAAAAATGTCACGTACATGATCAGTATTAAGAGTTTATAAAATTATGCTTATTTTAAAATTTATTTTATGAGCTTCAGTGGCTTGACATTTAAAAAATATCTAATATGCTATAAGGGCTATTAAAAGAATTCTTAACATTTGATTTCACTTTGAAAAATATGTATAAAAATGGCATCCACTTACTTATTGAGTCTCTTCCCTGCATATTTTCAGTATCATGTTTATGTCTTGTATTCGATATAACAAGTTCCTATTTCATCTTTCACCCTTTAAAGCAGAGTCAGTAAATATTTCAGTGAATAATATGAAATTTCTATTTTGTGCTGGTTACTAGCAATACACAGACTGATGCACAGCTTCCAGATTGAGGTTATGCATCAGGCACTCTGAGCAAAAAAATTTTATTTTACTTACAAATATAGCAGAGTGAATCAGAACTCTTTAGAGATACAAACAACACCATTCTCAAAGGCCATCTTTTGTGAGGAGATGGTAGCACTAGCAACTTTTAAAACCAAAGAATAATATACCAGCAGGGAAATCTGTTGTTAAGTCTCTTTGTGACCCTATGTAATCCTGGTGGGTTTATTTATTGCAGCAGGTACTACAGAACCATTAAGGCAGGAAAAGCTTGTAGTATGTACTTTGGTTTTACCTTTGATGTGCTGGTCTGTTACCCTCACCCCATAGATGTGAGGAAAGACAGGGGTTGCACAAGAATGGGATATGAATCAGTAATTTTCAATGATGGTATATCCCCACTTATATCCTAAAAAAAATAAAACTATTAATTTTGTCATGAATACTAAGAAAATGTATTTATACTTTATAGCAAGTATAAAATACATTAAAACCAGACGCATCTTTTGCACAAACACAATTCTAGAACACTCTTCTTTCTTCCTTCACCCTCTGCCTCTCAATTTTTACATTATTATATACTTCCTTTACTCTAAAAATGATGGACAGGATGATCAAAATGGAGGTGGGGGAGCAGGAATACTAGATCACTTCAATTAGAGAAACATAATTTTGAAATAATTGTATGCCAAGAAAACTACGTATAGTTTCTGTCATGATCCCAGTGAAGCTTTGATAACAGTTGCAATTTTGGATTGGTTTCTTTTGAAGAATCAGAACCCTGTGTTTTCAGGACCAAATTTTCAGAAATTGGCTTCAGGTAATTAGACTTGCAGAAATGAGTAGCTGGAAGCTGGCACCAGAAAAAGATGGCAAATTAATTGCCTGCAGCTGGTTTAAAAAAGCTATTGAGTTCTGGTCAGTTACTGGTCTTCAAGTTCAGATAGTTGGTAATAGTTTGTTGTGCAAATGATTGCGCTCACAAAATTATGTACATAACTTCAAAGCCTGGGCTTAGGCCTTTTTGAAAATGTGTCATTTAAATCTCGGAAAGCTTTGTATTTGGTTACAGACACAGAATTGAAAATTGCTTGTGTTCATATTCTGCTGTTCAAAAAAAAAAAAATCTACAAAGCTTTCAAAGTGCTCACAGAGATTCACTCATAAGAAGGGCCAAAACAAAAACATCCAGCATTCTGGGACTGTCCAACTTTGTCATTTGCCAAAGCATTAAGGTTAGCTTATACTTCTGAGATGATAGCATCCTGTGGAGCTATTTGAGTTTGTGGGAGTTAGGATAGGCAGGTAAGAACCATGCAGCCGCTCGCTCGCTCCCATCAGCGGGATGGGGATGAGAGTCAGAAGGGTAAAATTAGAAAAGTTGTGGGCTGATTAGTACAGTTTAATAAGTATAGCAAAAGCTGTGAATGTAAGTAAAGTAAAACAGAGAATTAATTGACTACTGCCTATTGCCAGGCAAACGTTTAGCCATTCCCAGGAAAGCAGGGCTTCAGCATGACTAAGTTACATGGGGAGACAAAAAGCAAAACACCAAGCATTTCCCTTTCCTCGTTCTTCCACCAGATTTTATTGCTGAGTCTGATGTCATATGGTGTGGAATATCCCTTTGGTCAGTTGGGGTCAGCTGGGGTCAGTTGGCCTGGCTCTGTCCCCCTCTCAGTGCTTGGCACACCCCCAGCCTCCTCTCTGACAGAGCAGCATCAAAACCAGAGAAGGTCTTGCTGTAGAAACCCTGTTTGGCGATAGGTGAAATATCCCTGCGTTATCCAACACTATTTTGGTCACAAATCCAAAACTCAGCAGCACGTGAGCTAAGTTTAACTCTGAGCCTAAACCAGTGCAATGCACATGAGGAAAATATCATAACAGAGTTGAATTTTTCTGCTCCACCTGAGGTGGACCAGAAAATTCAAGTGTGGTCTGACTGAGGAAAGGGAAGAGTAATGGTGTCAGTCATTTTACAGAGTAAACAGAAACAGTGGAAAGGGGAGAACGTTAACAAAATGAAGAAAATAATACACAGAGCTTTTACCGTGTAATAGAAGCAAACATAAAATCACACCAAAAATTCATCTTTGTTTAGAGCATGTGACTTTTTTCCAGTCAAGCCATGTTCACCTTCAACAAAAGAGTACTTAAAATCTGCATTGCTTCAGCTACTTGTATTTATTTAGTATTTCAAACTACCGTCATTGCCTAGATTTGCTTTAAGATTTTAAATGAATCTGAAAACGTTATATAATTTATAAGATAACTGACATTCTTTTAAAATGAATCAGATCCTATCTTTTTTGTACACAGAGCAGGAAAACGCTGACAAAGATGTTTCAGAAAATCTTTGTATAAAAATATAGGTAGAACTGTGATTGCAGAGAAATATATGAAGTCAAGATAGAATAAATACAAAATCAATTACAACAACATATTTGTATCCCCACATTTTACTTACCATGAAGTATATTCATTGAGATCTGAGAGTAAGCAGAATTTAATATAACATTTTTATGTTTATATTCCATTCTTACTCTTTTGTAGATTTTCAGACAACTGTGTATTTGCAGCAGGAAAGCAGAATTAGACCCCAAAATAAATGACATGAGTCATTGCCTATTTCCTGGGAATTATGGTACTTTAGCACCTCTTCTAATGAGCCTTTTAGTCCTTTCTTATCTCTAAATCAAAGTTTCACAAGTTGAATCCACGTAATTTACCCTAATATAGACCACAGTTTGAATGCAAAATGTGTACATTCTTAAAAGCATTATTTACCCCTCAAGATATTACAGTCTATTGATCAAACTCATATTTAGGCAGTTGGATTTGACTTGATAAGCCATAATGACCCCTTTGGAGGTATTACGCTCTGCTGTATTTAGGGACTGTTAAGTATGTGGATTATTGAGACAATAGAGTGTAACAACTCCTCTGGAGCTGTTACACTTCATCATGTTTATGAAGCTCCTGCACACATGTACAAACTTGTACAAAAACACTTCAGGAAGTCTTTGTAGGAAAAGTCACTAGTCATGCATAATCTCCTTTTGGCTGCCTACAGCCCTGCAATGGCTCCAGCATTGTACTGTTTTTTTTCCTAAAGGCAAGCCATGCTGCATTATACTGGCATCAGTTTTTTGCCAGCTTTTTTCTTCCCATACATTCAGCATCAGAGACAGAACACCTTCAGTGACAGGAGTCACACTGTTCTGGATTTACAGGAGTTTCTCAGACAATCAGAGAGAATCACCTTGTTACAAGTATCCTTGCTATTAGTCAAGTCTCGTCTCTGTTAAAAAAACCCCAAACACATAGTTAAGCAAATACTTTTCCAGTTCATTCTGCATGCAATTCACTTTTTCCTTTTACTAAAAGGAGTCCTGACCACTCTTAAATTTAGAACATGAATTAATTGGTCATAAGGGTCTTGTGGATTTCTTATAAATCTTTATGAATATGTGGCTTAGATTTGTAGGTAGTGATCTCTTCTCATTTCCTTTTTTCTTTCAAGAAAAACTTATATTTTCTTTTATCCCCCTTTAGTTTCTTTTAACAGACTATCAATACTTAGTAAATAAGAAGTCAATGCTTATATTTCAGTCTGCAGTGAGACATGATAGAAATTGTAAGCATTTTCAATTGGACCCTTATTTCTATTGGTTAAACCTTTGTTCTACTTATAATTAAAGGGCGAGTACCTAAAAATTAGGAAAAGAAGAAAGAAAAAAAAGGATAGCAGTAACAACAGCAGATGACTAGTTTTGCAAAGTTATTACTTTTTCTATGGTATTGTCTCCACAGTCATTGTAACAAGTTCTGGTCTCACTGTAACTTAAGAAAGGTCCTGCCCCTCACAGCTTGCACTTAAGTATAATGAAATTTAAGTATTTAGATTCTATAATAAAAGATCTAGAACTGTACAGAAAGGGAAAAAAGAAAGACATTGATTTCCTTGAGGAACTGTTAGTGTGGTCTCACTTTCTTGCAAGAATATAGGCAATTTATTCAACTCAGTGGGAGTGTATTCCATCTGTCTAATGAAGACTCTGATTTCTACAAAGAGACACTGCAAAGTGTTTTTTCCTGAGTACGTCATCCTGCTCAGCCGACAAACCTTTCCCTGGGGACTTTCTGCGATGTAGAAGGACACATTGCATAAAGACAACCTCTTTGCAGATCCATCATTTTAGAGCAGATATGTGACAGGTCTAAGTTAAACGCCTTGGAATAGGGAAAAGTTTCAAATACAAATCCCAGCAGTCCTCATATTTCTTACAAAACAAATGTCCTTTATACTTGACTGTGAATCTGCTGAATTTAGTAATCTACTTGTGACTACACATAATAAATGTAAGCTATAGCTTTTTTTTTTTTACATTGGGTGTTCATAGTTAATTTCCTAAAGCCATATTTGGACACCAGTATTTTAATATGAAAAATCTATATTATAAAAAAAAAGAAAAAAGAAAAAAGAAAAATATACCAGTTTGTTCCAGAATTTTTTGAAACTGCAGTAATTTTGCAATTTCCTTTTTAGGTTTAGGGCTTATCCTAGCTACATAAACACTTCTCTTCATTTTATACCCATTGTAATATCTCAGTAATTTTGAATGGAAAATAGTCACTGAAGTAAAAATTTTTTGAAGTGGCTGCAATGCAGGAGCCTAAGTCCCACTGAACTAGGTCTGAAAATTTTACCCCAAGGCAGACAAGCAGATTTATGGCTGCATACATAGTAACAGTCTATTTTCAGTGAAATTCAGCAGTCTTGTATCTTTCTCCAGCTCTTTTAATGATAATTTGGACAATTCAGAATTTCAGCTGATGTAATACTGCCCCCTTTTATTAGAACTGGAAAACATGCTGGACCTCAAACATTTAGTTTTTTAGCTGGAGAAATTCTGTTTATTTATGTTGTTGCTTCCAGTATTTGAATTTTCATGCCAAGATAAGATAAAGGCTGACATCCATATGCATTTATAACAATGAATCGGGGAAAACAGTAATGATTCCAAGCAACATATTTTTTCAGGGTGTATTGTGTGTGCTATGACTGGACTTCCTAGGGAGCATATCCCTTCAGGGAATTCCCTGCTATTTTTTTAAGAAGTTCAAGGTGTAAATGATTTCTGCTTTTGTATGAATGTCACATGTGTTTGCTTTGGCTTTCTAAGTGTATTTAGGGGCAACTGAGCATTGCCATTTTTGTTTTTATTTATGAGTTCTGATCAGGAATTAGATGTATTTTTGAATAACTGAATGGTTTTAATATCTCTCAGACAGAGGTAAGTATTGCAATGGATTTATGCTTTGCAACTAGAACTTTGCATGTAATTTGAAATTAAATTCAAAGCAGAGCATCTTGGGAAAAAAAACAACCCTGTGTCTCCAACCACATCTTTTAAGCAGAAATGTTTCAATTATAAACTAAAAAGGAACAGGGCTAATCTGACTTTGTAAATAACCCTGAGCCTGTAATGTATCACTATTCTGTAGCTATTCCAGGAAATAAAAACAGTTCAGACATTGTACCCATACTTAGAGAAATGTTTTATCTGATCTCTATGTATGTAGTGAGAAAGATGATGGGAGCTGTAACTTCTCATGCACAGAGGGGTCAAACACAGCCGTAATATCAGTGCTCAGGTTCTAAGAGTTATGGGAGGAAAATACCAGTGCTAACGTTAACCCCTGCAGAAGAACACAGCCCCATTATTGAGGCCAGGTTTGTAATGGGAACCAGGTGCAGAAGGCTGTGGGTATGAAATCTTGTCAAGTCTGTTCCTCCAACCCCAGAGATAGAAATATTAAAGCTGCTCATGAATTGTTAACTTTGTATGTAATGTATGATACGACCTTTAATTGATCACATGCTCTTGCTCAAATGCTATTTACATCTAAGTAGTCACACTCATGCTTATCAATGCACCTACTAAATTTTTTTTTTTATAGATTTACTTTGTATGCTGTGTGTAGAAAGACATACAAATAATGTATTTGAAATTTGCACATTAAAAATACATGCTCACTGAAACTGTGGAACTGACAGGGAAAAGACAAAAAGATACAGTGCAAAATCTCTGGCATATGTAGGTCATCTAAATTTGCAGATAATTTAGCTTTGGTGACAGCTTATGAATCCAGTTTACACCTATATAAGAATTTTCTATGTGACCTTTGTTTTTAAACCTTTTGCTCAATTACTTTACTTTCAAAAATTGTCATTATAAAATTGGTAGTTTGTGCATTTCAGTTCCAATGCATTAGATGTACAGTGAAATTCATAGTCCCTCAAGTCATGTAGAAGCTGATTAAAATAAAATCTAAATTATTTTTTTCTATTAATTAAATTATCAAAATGAATTGAGTGAAAAATATGCAAATTTGCAAACTATAAATCACAGAAATTTTACTGGACCATAAATTTAAAAAAATGTTTGACTAGCCCAATAGTGATGTACATATATAAGAAAATAAAAGAGAACATACCTAGGCATAAGCTTCCGATATGAAATGTTATTATTTGAATTACTGTATATACATGTATATAGAGGCATACATATGTATGCACACATACACACACTTCAGAGGATAGAAACTTGCCATATTAGGTGAACTTTTAAAATTTTTCATGCCTTCAGTTGAATGCCAGGAACACGTGGTAACAAAATACTCTTTTCAGGTAAGAAATCAGCACAGACTTTTGGTATCAAGGCCTATTTTTACACTTGAATAGTGGCTGCTAGAGGTTTGGCCACTACCTGTGCTCAATAGTATTCTTGCTGAACACAGTTATGATTTTTTATTTCTGTTGTCAGGGCTAATTGAAGAGGTTGTATAACTTAAGGTATTAGACTAAATTAATGATAGTGGTAATTATAATGATGATGATGATGATAATAATAGTAATAATGAGTAGTTGTCCCCTTTCTTCTATTGCCTTTCCAGCTCAAGAAAAAAATGCCAAATACACTGTTTTTTCCCTTGAATGTGGGATTTAATGTGAAAAGGATACAAACTTTGCCCCATTTTGGTCTTCTCCCTTAAATTTTGGAGCAGCTGAAAATTCAAAAGGAACAGAATTAGACTGGAACATGTCTCAGGGATGTGTTGAAAAATTTGCACAAACCAACAAGGATTTTTTTTCCAAAAGATGATGTTTTACGATAAAGGATAGTGCCTTTCTGGTGACTGTAACAGCATAATGATCTTATACACAATACATTCCCAAGATACTCAAGAGAATTTACAGATATATACTGAAATTTATTCTGTATTTTTATTATACTTCTCCACAAAACAATGAAGATAGGTTGAAAATTATTGTTCAAGCATAAATTTGCTAGAACAGGAATATATTCATTGATTTTAATTGTGGGTCAGAATGGCAGCTGCACAATCCTATCATATCACTTCCTCAATTGTCCTGAGAACTACAGAATACATTTGCATATTATTTCACACTTAGATACAAGCAGAGACATCCACAAAACTTACTTCCATTTTTTTCCAGGGTCTGTGTATTCCTCTAAGTAAATTTGCTATACCAAATGCATTGCCAATATAACTCTCTACTGCAGCAGATAAAGTACAGCAAGGATAAATTTGGATTGCTTTCCCTAATACTTCATTACTTTCTAAAATTAAAAATGTCTCCCATTTCTCAACTGTCATTAGGCTGCATCAGTTGGTATGATAAATTCAAATACACTCCCTGTTGTTTAAGGATATTTACTAAACTGCCTGTTTGTGGAATTGTACAATACTTCTTGCTGGCTTAACTGTTCTGCTTCAATCAAAAGAATAAGCATGCTAACAGGTAAAATTGTCTTCTTTTATCTCAAAGACTTGAGCCAATAATGTGAAACAGTGCAAGTTTTTGTTTGAAATCTGATTAATAGAGTTTGACCATGCTTAGTCCTTCATTTGTTTATTTTCACAAATATTCACGCAAACTTCATGAATATTTGTGAAAATATTAATTTTCATTTTTATTTCTATGAGTGTATTTACATATGAACATGGATATTTGTGCACAATTAAGCATTTGCACTTTAAGCCCAAATTGCTCAACTCCTCAATAAGAAATGGAGGCTTTGATGCAGCACCCACTGACCAAATGAGGAAGGCAATATCAGGGAGATCTTCCAGCCCTGATAAAGTGTCAATGCTAATTATAGATCTTTACAGCAGCTCCCTGAACTCTGCAGCAATTTGATCTAGGGCTGCTGAAGGACTTGCTGCACTATCCCTTACCATTGCCATCTCTTCCCTACCAGTGGTATGCCACAGGCAGATTAATTGTTTTTTCTGTACAGTTGAGGCTTTTGGGTGCAGGACCTAATAGAAGTAAGAGCTTTTCATTACCTAGGAGGTCTGAGAGAACTCCCAGTTGCCTTTTTTTCCCCCAGGTAATTTAAGGCAAAGTTGCATTATCATTGAGTCAGGCACTGAAAACAATGCCATTTGTCTCAGGTGACTAACAACAGCATAAATCAGAAGTAGGAAACCATTGAGCATTTAAGTGTATCATTCTCACAGAACTTTAAAAAGTTAGATTGTTAAAACACTGACATTCAGACACGTATAGAAATTTCTGAACCTCCAGCGGTGGTTTGAAAAGATAAGAAATACTCTAATTTCTGGATAAAATGTTCATGCATATAGCTTGTTCATCTCTAGTCACATAATACTAACTCTACAACCAGGTCTATCACAATTGGAAATGTATAAAAGGGTAATAAATGATACTCAACATCAGATTGCTCATATTAAAGTCTTATTCAAGTCATAGTAAGCTGTTATAGCACTAATTGAAACCTAAAGTATGCCTAATCTACAAGCTGAAATTGCCCAGCTTACATCCTGAAAATCTACAGACAAACATTAATTTTCCAATTTTATGCCTGTGGCCTCTAACATGTTACAAATGCTTCTATAAGAAAGGCTAGATAAACCTATCAAATTTCTCTTCTAGTCCACTTGCTGGCATTCATTAACTGAGGGAGAACATTGAGACATGGTTTTGGAAAGATCTCCTCTCTACCTCTAGCCATTACAAAGCAATTTATTAAACATTCAGTAAGAGAAGTGGACACTTGTGGTTTAATGTCAGACCTGTGTTGATCAGTAGCTGGATGCATGATTTCACTGTTATCTTGCCAAGGGCTTCTTGAGACAGCAGGCAGTGTGAGCATTCCTATCTTCCTGCCATTTTCTTTGCATCCTTGAGTTCAGTTGTGAAGTAACAATTTCATTATATGCCTATTTGGATGAACTGTCTTTTTTACATACATAGAGATTCTTGCTTTGTGCATCCCACTTTTTCAATTTCTAAAGCACAGGAACACTCTTCGCTGTATTTTGGATGCTGGTACGTTTGGTTTACATTCTGTTTAGAAGCCATCATTGGGAGGATGTGCATTAGAGCTGTATACAAAGTGAGTCACTGACACATCATGTACTGTAAAACTTGGTCTGTCAGAGGTTCAGCAGTTTGCCAAAATGTATTCAGCTGCCAGCTCCCTGCCAGAATTCTGTTCCTCAAGCTCTTTGAATACTATGAATAAGATTAGGTTGTATAGCTGCACTCTTCCTCCCAAGGGATTCCTTCCTCTTTATCAAGGGGTAATCTGCATGACCTTTGCATAACTCCTGTGATTTATTCTCCACTGTCACACCACAGATCACTGTGTCATTTCAACGTCTCATTGAGGAAGTGTATGCCAACTCTTAGGACTTCCATTCAGAAAGAACCCAAAACTTAGAAATACAAGGAAGATCTTTTCCTGTAGGTCTGCTCTCTTTCATGCAAGGTTTATTTTTCCTCTTTCACTTCAAGGAATAGTCTGAATTAGAATGCTCACAGTTATAAACTGACCCTATATAGACTAGGATGCCTATCAGTGTTTGCAATAACCAGCATGCTCTGCTGTGCAAGATACCCATTCCATTTGGTGCAAAAGCCATCCAGCGGTTATCAGTATGTACTCAGTAGCAGGGACATGCAGAAGTAATGAACTGCAGTATGGAAAATTTGTAGTGCATGTGTGAGTTATCCTACAAGAGAAGGTGATGAAATGTACTTCTTGCTTGGCTTACCAAGCGATTTCCCTTTTTCCCCACCCATGCCATGTTACTGTAGTTACCATATGTGTTATAAGAACATAAAGAATTCAGTTAAAAGGGCAAAAAAGCACCCAATTTCCTGGTTTTGACCCCCCTTAAGTTCCCCTAATATAAAGATTTTGCTACAGTAAGGATGCATCTCAGCACATGTGCCTCTGAATCAGGGACTGCATTACTTAATCATCCTTCAACTGCTATGAGATTCCAGTGCTGCAATGTTAGAAATGCTCCTAATGTTGTGCAGCCTATGGTTTAGGTAGTGGAAGTCTCTATCATTCACTTACCACAAGGCAGAGGGGGAAATTTTCTTGCAGTGCTTGCAGTGATCTACTACTTTGTGTCTCCTTTTCTACATGCTGCTGCTCTTCTCTGTTGCTTAACTTCACCCTTCTTTTCCTAGGGCTCTTGTAGTGTCTCATGAAAACAACACTTCCATTGCTGTTGTGTGTCACATCTTAATTAACTAATAGGACAGCACACAATTTCCACATTAGAATTTCCACTAACATCTCATGCTGTGAAGAGATACAGTGTTATTTCACCTCTTCTTGTTATTTTGTGGGTATGTTCTCTATACAGCTGCATTCTTGTTGCTAAATCAGCCTTGGATTTGACTTCACAACTAAGCTAAATGCTGACCCTTTTCCATAAGCAAAATACACAATTTATCACATTTTTGATTGCTTGGAGTAGCAAAGGAATAGAGATAAAATTTAAAACTTCATTGTGAGTTGTCAGTCACTTTTTTTCTCTAATAATTATATTTTGTAACTGATGACAGAACTCATTTAGGATCAGACCATTTTAGGCTGTGCTTTGATACAAACCAAAGCAGTTACAGCTCCTGAGATGAAGATCCTTAATAGATTTGAAAGGCAATAGCTGTCTTGGTCTAGCATGTTACCTCTCCAGTGCAAACAGGTTCTTAGCATCTTTAGCTGCAGCTCACTGCCTGCTCAAGGACAGAACTGACTGAGAGTGATTCCACTGTAAAAGCTGCAAAGGCTTTGAAAACAAAAGCTTCCTGTTTTATTAAACTGAAATATTTCACTGTTTGATTTTTCAATAGCTGAATCAGAAGTTTTAAAGTACCGTGGACTGTTTGTGGGGACCAGCAGGTCAGAAGTTGAGGGATGGGACAGAACTTCACTCCTGCATACCATGTCCCTGAAAATGCACTTTGAATGTATTGCAGGATAGGAAATGAGAGTGAGGGAGGGCACAGATAGGAATGTGAAGATCCTATAGTTTAAATGGTGGATTTACAACCAGATAGCTCCAGAGTATATAGCTCTTTCCTTCTTTTTGGCATTATCCCTTTCAGTTCTCCCAATATATAATAATTTGAAATTCCTCTTAAGTCTCCGTTTCTAAACCCTAAGAAGCAGCAAACCTGAGCCTTGCTGTTTGCATTCTTCTGATATCAAAGCCTCCTATCCCAGTGAGGCCCTTAGCCATAGGAGAGGTTTGAGGGAGGAGGAGGATGTTTTTCCTTAGCTGCTGCATCACATTGGAGGGTGGGGAGGGGAGAAGGAGCAAACATAGTTTTTAATATTCAGAATGGAGGCTGGGATGTGACCGCTGTCTGAGCCTGACATTCTGCTGCCTATCTCTGTTTCCCTTAGCTGATGTGACCGTGGGACTGGAGCTGGGTGTAGATTGCTACCTGGTGATGAAGAGTGCCCATCCTCTCAAGGAGTCAGAGAGAGCTTTGGTTAGCCTGATTTGCAGAAGCTCATACCCCAGACATATCTTGTACTACAAATCTAGCAGTAAAAAGATATTTTCCTTTATGTTTAAAAACCTGTGCTACAGATTTTCAGGAAGTATTTATTTATTCTTCAAATTAGCTGAGTGGGAGAATTAGCTAAACAGAGATGGATTTAGAGGACAGCACAATGCAGGAAGATTAAGAAATCCTTTCCATGTGAATTAATGAATTTCAGACTGCTTTTCATAAACTAGTTTTTCAGAAGTAATCTGTGAAGCCTTGTATAAAGAATTTTTAAAGGTAACTTAATGGGATGGAGAAAAGGTTTAAAATTATCTACAGGGGCTGTTGCAGGAGATATTAAATATTGATTTATCTTGGAGTAAGAATCATACTAAAGAGTGAGGCTTGTAGTCAGATCAATTTATCTGGAATACAAACTATATGGCTGTATTTAGTACAATGTCAACATGAATCTTAAACAAGTAGATGTGAAAAGTTGATCGTTTAATCTAAATAATTTGGTTTTCCAAATCTTCAATTAAAAAAGAAATCTGAACAGTTCAAACTGAACTGCTCCTAAATGCTTCAGGTAGTTTATCTTAAAAATATGCTTGATTTAGTAAGCCATGCTATATCCTCTGCGCATCTTGTTGTAACTAGGAATAAAAATACACAGTCCAAGACTTCTCCAAATCATGAGTTTTTTATACCTCAAACTTAAAATCCCAATGTAAATAGTTAAGTAATCTGGCAAATAACACTGCAAGCAATTTTCTGCTATTTGCCACTGCTGCTGTGCTGCCAAGGTTTTGGTCATCCATAATATAAAAGTTGGCTCTGATTATTTTTAACCACCTAAAACTGATTATGCTGTTTTCAGGCAGAAATAGATACCAGTATCCAGCTAGAGGTACTGGCTAAAACATTTTTCAGTACGTAAAAGAGTACATAGGTCTCCAGTAGGAAATCCTTTATCCAAGCGTGACATTAAAGCAGGATGTCTCAGATAATTTAAGTGTTACATTTGCTTTTGTTTGTACTGTTTTCTTTAAACATATTCATTAAAAAAGAGCAGAGCCTTTAATGTTCCATGACTGAAAAATCCATCAAGCAGATTTATGGCAGGGGCAGTGTGGCATAACAGCCAGTGGACTGGCTTAATGTGCAGAAGTCCTGGGTTCAGCTCTTATCTTAATCATTGACTTTCTGGGTAACCAGAAGATAATAATTTCCCCTCTCTGTGCCTGAAGATTCAGTTACCAACTTCCTTTTTAGAATTATTTAGGTATTACTAATGAGCAGTTGTAAGTAATGCAATTGTCTGCATATATCATAGCAAAAAGCTCCAAAATGTTGATTGCTTCCCCAGAACAATATTGTTCTCTTTCCTGTGAGACAGAGCTATAAAACATGATCACAGTTATAAAGCATACAAGTATACAAAGGAGTAAGGAAAGTAATGAGACAGGAAATTCCCTCTTACAGATTGTATTTATCCACAGAACAGCAAAGAATCTTCCACTGGAATGAGGTGCTGGAATGTTCCTTCAGTGAATTGCATGAACTTTTCCATGTGTGTCAACTCGAGTGGGTGAACAAGGATGGGGAAAAGAGAGAAAAAGATACATTTAAGTGCAGAGAGATGTAGTAGGACCCAGTTTATACTTATCCTGAAGATGAGGTAAAAAATAGGTCTTAAGTAGGACATAAGTGGCTAATTTATGGGTGAAACCACTACTTTTGAAACACACATTCAAGGTTGGTGGTTAAGGTATAAAAGCATTTTCTAAATTGTATTGTTGCCTGTAGCTGAAGAGTATTTAATGGATAGCTTATCTAAAAAGTTGAGACAAATTTTTCATGACAAAAACAAAAGAAGGTTTATAAAATCATTCTAGTTTAAATGAAAAGCTAGAGAATGGATTTTTGCCAATGGCATTAGCTACTGACTGGCAGTTTTCTCTTTGCATATTGCAGCAGTGAAAACACATGATTTTTTTCCACCCATACATAGATAGTTATTTTGCATTTAGGATGGTTTCAGGTGCAAGAATTCCTGGATTCTGCATGGAAAAAAAAAATGCAGTTTTCAGTTCTCCTTTTAAAGTCCTCTGTCATTATTTTGATTCATAATTCCTTCATGGAAGAGCTACTCCTTCCGAGACATGTAAATCTCTCCCATTTTCTAGGAAGTACATATTTGCCTGCATTTGCATGTCAGATATCCCAAAGAGGGATTTTATCCTACTTTATCAGTTGACTTTTGTTTTTTTTGGGTTTTTTTGGTTTGGTGAATGAGCAACCTGGTCTAATGGAAGGTATCCTTGCCTATGACAGGGGTGTTAGAACTAGAACTGTATATTCTCTATGGTCCCTTCCAAACCAAACCATTCTCTGACTCTGGGAATTCATAGTCTTCATAAAACCAATTTGGGCTGCTTTTGCCTTGACTATAAGTTTTAAAAACATGAATCATGAATAACTTAGTTCCGATTATGTTAGGGAGATCAGTAAGTAAATATAGCAATTTCAGAGATGCAGAGTTATTCCTTTGCTTCAGCCAGGCCATTGCTAATGCCAGGCTTTTTCTGCTCAAATAGATACTTACTGGACTGTGTTTTTGGCTTTATGGTTTTATTCCTAAACAAGAATAATTCTTCGTACTAGAAGATCGTCAACCTACCTGTCTCAAAGGGAAAAAAGAATAATCAGTAAGAAGGAGAAAGCATCTTTTTGAGCCTGGAAAAAAACAGGCTCAAATTAATTTTTATTCTCAGACTCCATGTAAACATAAGAATTCCATACTTTGGTCCTGATTCAGTCACGTGCATTTAGTCCATCCTTCATATACTCCCTTAGACTTAAGTACAGATTATCTGTGTCCTTGAGGCCTCTGTTGGACTTGAGTGAAAGTATTTTGGCACCTTAGAAGATTAAGGCCTATATGAGGCTGCAAGAATTTGTAACTCACTGTTTTGTTTTCTTTGTTTTTGTTTATTTTTTTCCCAGTTGCATGAAGATTAAAGACAGGAGCTAGTTGAGGGGTACATTTATATTATCACAGGCATTATGTACATCATACTTGATATTGTAATCATGCAAACAGTAATCTTGCCTTCTTGACATAAACAGTAAGCAACACTTTTTCCTGAGGCTGAAATAATCACAGAAAAACATGGCAGTGATGGAGGTACAAGAGACAAAACACTGCATAATGATGTTATTATCATTGTTCCATTGTCACCCATCCTTACACCTTAGTGATATGATCATTTTCTCTCTGAAGATAACAAAAGAGGCCTCAGTATAAACAGAGCAATGTATAAGCAGCAATCATAAAATGCAACCTTGAAAAGTGTATTTAAAATGCTACCAAAAAAAATCATCTCGATAAATACAGAAAAAAACTACTTAATCTTTATATGCATGGTATGCAATTATATATTTACATCCAGCACAAGGCAAGGCATATACTTGAAAACAGTAGCATTTGGTGGGATTTTGCTAACTGCCTTGATTGCATTTCTAATTCTAAATATGAATATGAACATTTAAGCCCAAGAGTCTTTTGCATCTCCATTTTAAACTGCTTCAGGTGTATTCCTGAACATGGGATGGAACAGGCATGTCTAGAGGCTTGTGTTGTTTATAGAGGTAAACAAAAGGGGTGGGTACCCCCAGTAACTCATTTGTGATGTCTGGGGTTAGATATCTGTGCTGCCAAAGCCTGCAGAATTTACCCTAATGGACCTACTCAAACCTATGCTTACAGTATACAATATTATTCATGTTCAAAGGTTGCTGTAAAAAAATGCCAATAGGTTTAGTTCCTTAAATGAAAAAATACTGGCAAATAGAATATTTGAAATATTTGCTTTTATACCTTTATAACTACTAGCCATGTGTTGAGTAGGAAAAGTTGTATTTATTGAGATTTGATAATTGATTATGGAATCACGAAGTCGATGTTTATTAAAATTTTTCCAACGTTATCCGACGTTGTCCAAAACTCTGACATGTGCCTGTCATAAGGAACAGCTGAAACAATGGAATGGAAGTATTTATCAGAACATAATCTGTCTTTCTCTTTACTTTTATAGGTTTAAAATTAAGCTTATAAAAGTCTGTTTATATATGCTTGATTTTTCATATTATTCACAAAAGAACATCAGATTGCTTCTGAAGATGTTTGACCAGTTTCATGTGTGCATGTCTGTCTGGATGTGTGTTTTCTGGATTTTTTTTAAGACCTTTGTTGTCTCAACTCCCTGTGTGGGTAGCAGCTGAAAGCAACAGCTTTGTGCTGTTGAGGTTTGCAGAACACCACAATGAAATTGAAATTGGTGACTTTTTTCCTGCCTCTTTTTTTTTCCATTCAAAAAAAATTGTTGTGCTGAACCTAGAATAGTTTTTCTAGTTGTTTCACTGCTGTGGCTTCTTGCTAAAACTGGGTTTTCAGCCTGGAATATATTACTAGGTGATTAAGAGTGAAGGAGAGTCACAGTTTTGAACTAGTAACCAAATTCTGTTCTGATTCTAATGTATGAGAATACCTTCAATGAAATTTAGTCACAAGCATAAATATCTGAGGAAACAAGCAGATATATGTACAGAATCATGAAATTGCCTAAATTTGGTAAAAGCATTTTTGTTCACTTTTATGGCATTTAAATGGCTTCATTTTAAAATACTTGGTGAAAATGAGGCCATAATTGACAAGGTCCAACCACCTGCAAAATTAAACTTAAATACACATATACATTTATTCCTTTAAATGTATAAGTATATTCCTTGAGCCTAGGAAAAACCCCTTTGTTTTGTCATATCCTTGCACTTTTATTCTTGTAAATCAAATGTTAGAAATTTAAATGAACATTGTAAACATCCATGAGTAGCTATTGAATTGCTTCCATTAGTCACTTTATAGCACAGAAAAAACCAAACCACAGTCCTGCTATTTCCTAGTAGAAGTCAATTGTAATTTGTGTTTATTTTTGTCTGTCTCTCAAAAATGCACATGTATGTGTTTAATTAGAAGAAAATGTTGGGGTTTTTTTAATGGCTGCATTCAGATTCCTTCTAATTACAAGGTAGATTATAGATTTGATCTATACCCTTTACCAGTTCTTCCTTAAATTTAGCGATCTTATAAAAGAAAATTAACTTGTATCCCTAGAAGGCTCCCAGTTAATCATCTGTGGAGTTGGTCAGGAGCATCAGAGAGGATGAGGGAATTTCTCTTTGACTCAAGGCCTTTCTCTTTGACTCAAGGCCTACACTCTGGAACAAGAGATTTGACTACCTTAGCATGTGTTACTACAAATGTTATTAACAGTCATAAAATTATCCAGCTTTTTTAGAAACAAGTGACAGGCCAAACTTTGGACGCTTTCTGACCCCTGGGAAATTCTACAGCATTCATACAGAATTATGCAGACTGTAAAGTAGTAACTCCTTTTGTTTGGTTTTCATTTACCAGCTGCTAATTTAATTGATTGTCCTTTTGTTTTTCAAGGACTAATTTCTCCTCAGTCTGTTGTGGAATTTCACAGCTTGGGTGATTTTTTTTTTTTCTTTTAATCTTTACCTTCTAGTCAGTATATCATTTTACTGTAGGCTGCTGCCAAAGTTTGCTGCTGAAACAAAGAGTTAATCAGAATGGTCTCAGATACTGCCATGCATCATGCCTTCGTACATGAATAAAAATTTGGAAACCGCATGAAAGCAGTAGTTGGGTTACCACACAACTGGATATGCTTAAGTCTGAACGCTTCATAACTCTAACTACTGGGGAGTTGCAAACTTATAAATAACCTTGCAATTGGTTAAAACCATATTAAAACCATATGAACAAAGACATAAAGCATTTGGTTAAGGGGGCTCAGTAAATGCAGTAATCCTGTTGAAAGTAATCTAACCAGGGCAGATCCATAGCTTAGGAGTGCCAGCAAGCATGGCAATAGTTATGGAGATGGCAATATTTCACGTGCAGAAGGCCATAATATTCTCCTTAGGTGGAAATATTTGCTATCAGTTTTTTTTCCCCCTCTTTTCAAAAATAGTTTTGAATTGATACACTTCCTACTAGAAGCAGTCTTCTATGCAGTGAAGTCTATAAACATCTTAGTATCTGCTGAATGCTCCTGATAATCAGAGAATTCATTTGAATCCTTCTTATTTATATTCAAGATCAAGATGGCTACAGCTCACACTAGCTGAGAAGAAGCTCTTGGAATTCCGATCCTTAAAATCAGGCTTCCAAAATGATTAGCTGAAGACAGTGTTTACAAGTAGGCTATATGCATTGGCGTTTACTTTTTTTTTTTTTTTTTGGCTTTAGCCCATTGGTTTCTAGACTGGATTTTTTTCTAGACACTTTAAATTTTGATGAAATTGCAATTCTCAATTTTGACTCCAGAACCTGATTCTTAAAAGAAGTTTCAGAATATGACAAACACTGTGAAATTCTGTTTCTGAACAACTTTGGAGTATTTTTTGCTTGTGATGGTCCTGCACATGTCACATTGTCACATGGAAGCCAGCTGAGGCTTGCCAGGCAGGCAAAGAAATTTTAGTGTAAATTCCCTGTTATCTGCTTTTAACCTCTTACTTTTCAGTTATGCTTTAAGATGGAAGAATATATTTTAAAGGGGACCTAGTGGCTTCTCTCTCCCCACATCTTTTCAAGCAAGCTGTTTGCTTTGAGCACTGCAGTGTGATGCAAATCTGTAGTCTGTTGCAGGGATGCTGGTCCATGCTGTATATTACTGGAACAGTTTATGAACAGCATAGGGGCTCTCAAAACCTGGAAGCAGCAGTATTTCAGGGTGAAAAATCACTCACTGTGCCTCTCTTGGTCCCTGAGACCAGTGAATTCAGGTGTTTCATTTACAGAAAAAACAAAGAAAAGGGCAGATTGTGTCAGCATAATAGATGTCGGCATATCTGTCAGTCCCAAAACCTGTAAATCCTTGGAAAAGGTACACCTTTTATCTTGTAGTATCTTAAAATAACAGCTTTCCTACAATAAGTTTTCCTGCTTTGCTAATTTAATTTTTCTGTTTTCTTGGAGCAGCTCCTGGTGCTATGATATTGAAAATGAGTCCTAGACATTCACCACAGTTCTGCAAAACCAAGGGCCATGCTTTTAATTATAACAATGGTGCCACTATTGTGTTTATCTCCTCTGCCATCCAAAGAATTCCAGCAGTTGCATTCCTGCACACTAGTAGGATGATTGACATTGTTGTAATAAGGTTAATGTTTAAACTTCCCACCCATAATAACTAAAATATCCAAAGATAAGGCTGAAAGTCAATTTGTAATTATCCCTGCTGTGCCAAGACATTGCAAAAGATTCTAAGTGGAGGGTAATTTAACTTTTCAGTCCTAGCTGTTAAAAAGCAGTAAAAGAAGGTGAAAAGCTCAGGGCATTTGTATATTGAGCTTGCAGGGAGGGGTAAAAAGGAGTTGTAATTCCTCCTTTTTCAAACTGGGAATGATTTTCTCTGTGTTCTACTGAAAATGTCCTTTTTATGTTTGGAATACATTAAGTTGTTTGCTGTTTGTTTACTGTCCACAGTACATGAAGGGAATAGATCATAGTTAGCAAATAAGCTACTAGAACATTTAGTATAAAATAATTCAATTGAAATACATTTCATACATAAAGACAACATGTGATAATTATTTGTAGTCATTCTAACTAAAGCACTGTCCTCAGAAGAAATAATATCTCTTCAGTCATATGTTCTGTGGCTTCTGTGAATGACCCATATTAATTCAATTTCTAGAAACTGGCTCTTTAAATTAATGTTGGGTAACTGCTTCCATGCTAGACTATTGAAATAAAGGTATTACATCATTGTCCAAACATGTCTACTTCAATAGAAGTATTTGTTTGCAAAAAAAGATATATATATTTTAGATCTTTTACACAAAGATCAGAATGCATGCCATTTTCCATTTCAGGCAAAGCATACATTTCAGATGTGGAAAAAGCAAGCATGTTGAAATAATTTGAGGCATGGGAATAGTCAGATCAGTCTTGGTAATTCAGAAGGGAGGGGTGCCCAATGTATTATTATGTTTCATATATTATTTTTCAAGCGATGGATGCAATCAGTCATCTTCTCACATATGGTTTGAAAAAAAATTGTCTTGCTGGCAAGTAAACTGTTATTTAAGTACACAATCCACGGTACTACAGAAACAGTTTTGCCAAACTTGCCCAAGTATTCTCACATCCTTAAAGATGGTATAAATATCATTTATGGCAAGCCGTTTACTTCAGACTATACGGAATGCCTTCCTGCTCCCCTGATCTAAGTGTCCCAGTTTGCATTATGGCCTTTATTGCTTCTGTTTGATGGAGTGATCAGTAAAAATTTAATGACACTATAAAATAATAAAAATGTCATTAATTTACCACGGATCCTGGATGCAGTGGTTGTAAAGTTACATTAATAAACAGAATATTTTTTACAACAAAAAGCATTGTTACGTGGGAACGTATAAATAACACACATAAATTTAAGAGCAATTTTACTGTTAGCACACACATTATTATGGAATAGCCAATAAGTGTATAAAACATAGTATATAAAATTTTATGAAAATATACTGTGCACATCAAAAATTCAGCTTTTATCTAAGTGCAGAGAAAAGCCATTATTGTGTGCTTACTGTTTCATTGCTCTTCTTTCACAAGATCACAATTTTATATTTGTTTCTAGTCATTTGAAGTTTGCAGCCTTTTCCAAGGCAGGGGCTAAGGCTTCCTTTTGCTTTACTCGGTGCTTCACTGAATCATTCTTTTTACCTTCCACACGTGAAGAAAAAATTAATACTTTCTGGCAGAACGTGACAGAAAAGTTGCTAATTTAATGCAAAGCTAAAAATAATGCCAAAGGGGTTGAAAGGCTTGCTTGGCGACACTGGAAATAAGGGATAACTATCTAGCAGTCTATCTGTCATCACTGGGGCTGCTCCATCACTGACTGTGATAATATGTGAATATGATGGATGCCACAGCCTTGTGGCTCATAACATTTAACATTCATCAGCTCTCACTAACGGGGGCTTTATAATTTAAATATCTTTATTTAATATGCAACATCTACCTCATACATCATAATTTCAAAGCACTTAGAGAACCAACATTCCTGCAAGACAGTTGAGCAGACTTTAATTTTTTCAATAACTTTTACGTTTTCTGCATGTTTGTGACTGACAACGCATAAATAAGTGCCTAATCATATTACAAAATGGAAAATTAAGGTTTGGCTGTAAGAAGGTTCTTTTTTCCTCTTCTCTTTTCTCATTTTGAAGAAAGGATTATTTTTGCTATGTGTTCAAAGTATAAAGAAGCACAAAGGATCTGATTTGTGTTGGGAAGCGCTTTCAGTTTCCTAATGCAAACTCCAACTGACTGTGTTGATCTTGTCAGGAGAAAGGGTTGTCAGTGTCTTCCTAAAACTTTTTTCTGAGATATAAATGGAAAAACTTAAAGTAACTATACAGTACAAGCTCCATAGCGATTAGAAAAATAAGGAAAAGAAAAATGTTCAAAATAGGGGTCAAAAGTGCTTTTCACAGGGGAGGAAACACCTGCACTGTCCATAGCAGTGCACTTTATTACAAGCTTACCAAAGTTTTCTGCTAATAGGGGTTAGGCAGGCAGCAATCGATCCAGTAGTTGATGCACATGTGTGCAGATGTAATGTATGTGTAGATAACATATTTGTTCATGCAGCCATGTGTACCAATTTATTTTTAATGAAGGCATGTCTTTTTTTTATTTTTTTTTAATCTAGGAATACAAAGTAGAGAATCAATCTTCATCTCAGTCATACTAGGGGAAATATGTACTTTTAAAAGATTTTTTAGTCTATTTTCTCTAGGATGAGTTTAAGACGGGAGCAAAGACATATCCCACTAAAAAGGATTTGAGCTTAGTGAGATGAGTTTATTCTCTTACAATAAATGTCATGTGAATTTGTTGTCTTTCATGGAATTGTAAAGGCATCTTCTAGATTAAAGCATTTTTAGTACTGGGGAAGATTTTCCTATTTTTTAAAGTTCTCTGAATCTGTGTAAAACCAATGCAAATATTGACCATTCTTTTCTATCATTATGATGACAATTTTTAGTAAAAAAAGCAAGCAAAGGAATGACTTCAAAAAGCATTTCAAAGACTGAAGTATATCTACCTTTGTTAAACCATCTCATGAGTTAGGAGGGGGTTATAAAGTAACTATAAATACAGCTCATTTTTTTTGACAAGAGCAGTTATTTTTATGGCATAAGTGCTTTCATTTTAGTGTTTCTGAACCTTATAATGCAATTTTTTCTTCTCTCATTTCACGTCAAAATATTGATATTCTTGTAGAAACTTTTTCTATTTTTTTTTATTTTTTTATTTTTGGTAACAGAATATTTTCTGGTAAAATCAAAGAGAATGAATGACTAGAAAGATATTCCAAATGTGCATATTGATATGTAGCTAGGTCTGTTGATTTTTATAGTGGAGAGGTATTCCTTCTTTTTTCTGAAACACACTTAAAGGCTATTCTTCCAAGACTACTGAAGGTGCAGTATTAACATCCTTAAGAAAAACCTTTAGTGAAAATATTTTGGAAGAGAAAATAAATGTGCCAAAAGCTGTTTTCTTAGCACTGATCTTTGTTTTTATCTCAACTGCAAATCAGCCCTTTGCAATGGAACACAGTATGTTTGATAAACTTATTTTTCATTCTCTCTACCCGTAAGACAGATCCCATCCTGATGATTCAAGTGTATTGTTACAATGCAGAACATTTTTCAGTAAAACATTGGGCCTCTACTATTGTACTGCCTTTCTGCAGGCAAATTTTATTTGTAACTCTTTCTTTACTCTTGAGTTCCTTTGTGTGTGTAAGCTCCTTCGTCAACCATGGATTTTACAGTAGAAAACAAGTGAGGTAATTAAGCAAATATAAAATGCAGAGTTACTTGTCTGACAAGCAGGAGATTCTGAGGAAACTTTAGAAATGCATTTAGGACCTGAAATGCCTCAGCTGCATGTTGTGGCAAATCCAGTGTCAGATTGAGCTTTCTTTTCCTGTGCAAATTAAACAGAGAATAATTTTAAAAATCCATGGCTGAAGGAACTGAAAGCATGAGGAATTGAAACAATTCCTCACTCTTCCTGATGGGATTTCATGACTGAAACACAATGACAATAGAAAAATAATAATATTGGAAAGCAGAAGCAGTTGGAGCTGGGGCAAATGAGGAGTCAAGGCCATGTTTTGTCCTGAAGTACATTTCCAAGTTTCTACCATCTTTTAGGAGAGAAATCTCACAATGTTTTCTCCTCATGTCTAGTATGCACAGCGCCGAACTAGGTCATTGAACAATAGACTGAACAGCAGTCAGCACTCTACTTCTGCATAATGCATTAAGTATAACATGGAGAAAATGTTCAGAGAGCTGAAAGCTGGTGTTTCACATCTGTAAATTCAAGCTGACATGACATTTAATATTGTTTCATAGTAATGAACAACAAGGTTTCATTCATTCACAAGTACAACATAATGCCAAGTTTAATCTGAAGAGGTAACAACAAGGCAAGAGGGAAAACATGCTGTGTTCCTTCAAATGAGAACGCTAAATTAATGATAACCATTGAACACTTTGCTACTGATACACAGCACTATGGAGACCACTATTGAGGAAGACAATATTACACTGCCTTTATAGTGCCCATGTCCAGGAGCTGAGTGAGGACCTGGGTTAACATATGAAAGACTTTTCAGTTTCCACTTTCTGGTTCCAGGTTTCTTATGGAAGTCTCCAGCTCTCAAAAGCTTTCTGTTTTTCTGAGAATGGGCATTCTTTTTCTTTTTTTTTTTTTTTTCTTTTTTCCTTTTTTCGTCTTCTTAAGTTCCCTTTTCACTGAGGTATAACTTAAATGTCTAGACAAAATAATATTGGTGCTGTCCTCCATTATTCCTATTTGAAATATTTGTCTTTGGAAATCTCTGCATAAAATTCAGACATGTTTTCACAGAGGTATGAATGCAAACTTAAATCTCAGAGTGGGGAAAAAGTGTTTTTTTTCATTAAAATACCAGTGCATTTCAATACAAACTCTTCTTTCAGCTTCTGAATTTTCATGTTTCCCAAATGTTGATTGTCTTTTTCAGTTTAAGTTGGAAAATAAGTGGAAAGGCAAAGTGAGCAGCATTGATCAGCACTGTGTGCTGCCAAGAGTGTTTTGTATTTGCATGTACAATCGTTTATGCATTATGGCACTGCAGATCAAAATAATCTCAAAGTTTCTGTATATGTTTCACATTTAAAACTGATTTTCATAAATGCAAACATTCAGAATCTGTAAAAAAAAAAAGAAAAAAAATGTCCCTGAGCTAAAATTCTAATTAGATGCATTCATTATTTGTTCAGATTTAAAAATATGGCATGTATCGGTGCATACCCATATGCACTGGCATATAATGAGAACTATCCTATATGGAGCATTAAGAGTCCTTCTGTTGTTTTCCAGGAAAGAACAAGGTTTGAAAATTTAGGCCCACAGTTAACAGGGAAACCCAATGAAGATGGAAAAATTGGCCCTGGTGTCATCGATCTTACAAGGCCAGAAGATGCAGAAGGTAAGTTGCAATTTTGATCATGGGTTATTGAACACTGCATCACAGGATGATATGGCTGAAATACTGCCGGTGTCATAAGTACTGTCTATGCTACATTCCAGGGTAAGACTCGATTGATTTCTGTCTGAATTTGTGAGATTTCAGTAAGTCCATATCAAAGTGTGGAGACATGAAAAGGATTGTGTAGCCCTTTTAGCCTCTGCAACACAACTGTCTTTTCCCCAAGCAGCTGCCAAATAAGTGTTTACGTTTTATATTCTTAATACAATTTTAGGAGATATTGAGAAAATTATCTCAGGAAGGATATACATTCCTCATTTTTTGTAGTGTTTAGCAGCTTTGAGGAAGGTTAGAGCATTTTCAGAAATCTGCCCATCGTGCATCACCTATTCAAGACTTAGGAAGCAGAATTCTATTCATAGGCAGCTATCAAATGATAATGGAAAAATAATTCATCTTTTCTGTATGAAAAGGTCTTTTTCATTATATAAGCCTGCAGTACATTCATTTTAGCAAGAGTTTATATACATACATATATATATATATATATGTTTTCATGCCTCAGGTGGAAGTCAGTGTTTATCAGGACTGAGTTGAGTCTCTAGCAGGATTACCATGCATGCTCTGGAAGTGGATGTCACTGGGATCCTCTCTATCCTATGGTACATTAGGGGAGCACATGTACACATAAAGGAGCCCTACCTGTCAGAAGATTAAGTACTATTCAGATACTATTCAGATTATGCAGGATTTTTCCCTCTCAATTTACTTCTGTTTGAGAATAATTTTGCCCTTTTTAAGCTGGGGAAATTCTAGTTATAGCTTAAGAAGGTGAAAACACCTCTGAATTTTTCCATTAACATCCAAACATCTGACAGATCCCAAGTCTGGTTTTTTTTCTTGGATCAAAAGAATAGGAGCAGTAAACTTTAGGGAGCTATTATTTATAAGCTTTGTTTATTCATCCTTAATACAATTTGACTGGCCACTGTTGTATCATCTATAAACAGAAAAATAACAAACAGAATGTAGGTAAAAAAATAATTTCCAGACAGATGTTTTGCAATGATTCTTTATTTTCTAGAAAAAAGGAATCAGGAGATACATGGACTTTCCAAAACACTTTTTGACCAATCAGTTATTTATATAGAGTGTTTTATAAGTAATGGGGTTTTTTTGGTCAGTTTGGGTGAAAAGTTGTAAGGGGCTACTTACAGATGCACAGTGACTGGTTTAGATGACATCAGGCCTCTGACCCCATTGTTGCTTTAGCTAATTTCCTTCAATTCATCCATTCTCCTCCTAGTGTTCTTAATTTAGTATCTTGATACCCCTCGTGGCACTGACAGCCTCCCCTGTTACTGGATAGTGCAGAGAGAAGCTTTGCCATATGTAACCCAAGCTACAGTGATGTGTGCCAGTTTAAGGACAGTGTGCATGTCTTTCTAGAGCTACTGGGGCACTTTGAGGCATGGTGTCTTTCCACATTAGAAATTTGAGTTCATGAATGGATTCAGATTTCCAGAATTTGTTTAGCAGCCAAGAGATATCTCTGGAAAAGAGATTCTGGGTGCATAGCACTGCTGATCTGAAAAAAACATTGGCAGGAATTCTAAACTGAGCTGCTTATTTGTCCTTCTTGTTGTAGACAAGGTGAATTTAGATCTTAGCTGGATGAAAGAAAAAGACATTCAAAATATAACCTAAGTTTTGCCCCTTATATTTGGCAAGCAGGCTAAGAGATGGCACTTCTAGCCTAACATAATTTACAGTGGAAGTGCACTGCAACAGTGCTGCTGAAATATCATCAGTTAAACTGTGGTCTCTGATATACTGTACCATGCTACAGACTCTGCCCAGCTTCTAATTATTGTGAAACTATTAGAGCTCTTTCTGGGTTTGTCAATGTTTTTTATGCGTGTTCCTATTATTTTGTGTTTCCAAACTTCAGCTCTGGGTTACTCTGAAACTTGACAGCTTACTCTTTAGAATAATAGAATCATTTAGTTTCGAAAAGACCCTTAGGATCATCAAGCCTGATGCAGCACTGCCAAGTCCATGATGAATCCATATCCCAGAGTGCTGAATCTTCTAAATACCTTCTGGGGTGGTGACTCAGCTGCTTCCCTGGGCAGCATGTCCCAATGCTTTTCAACATTTTCAGTAAGAAAGGTTTCCTTCATATCAAATCTAAACCGCCCCTGGCACATTTGAGGCCATTTCTTCTTGTCCTATTGCCTCTTCCTTGCGAAAAAATACTGAGCCCCACTTCTCTGTAGCCTACTTTCATGTTGTTATAGAGTGATAAGGTCCTCCCTGAGCCTCCTTTTCTCCAGGCTAAACATCCTCATCTCCATCAGCCTCTCATCATCAGACTTGTGCTCCAGACCTTTCACCAGCTTTGTTTCTCTTCTTTCACTTCCTGTAAGAATGCCTTGTTGCATTTCATTGTGTTGCCACAGTCACAATCTTGGCTGAATGTCAAAGGTTCCTAATAGGCATAGTCATGTTCTTCAAAGACTGCATGTGTTTCACACCTTTCTGTATTGTCATTTTTACTTTAAATCTTTTCTTCCTTTTTTTTTTTTTTTTTTTTTTTTTTTTAGATACTGTTGGAATCCAGGCTGCTGTAGAAATCGTTAGCTAATATTTCTGTGGTTTATGTGTGCTGGTACACATATAAAACAGGAATAAAGATTCCTGAAGTAACATATTGATGGCCAACTTTTGATGCCCTATCTTTTCTTGTCAGAGATACATCCAGATCTCTGAGGCCTGTGCAGTTGTGACACAGTGAATGGATGGCTGTTAGATCTGCCAGGTGGTTTTACTATCACCACCAGAATTCAAGGACTTCAGAGTTATGAAATTCACTACATTTAGAGAAGATATTAACAATTTTCAGAGTGTTCTTTTAAAAGGATAATGGGGGCAGGTGTAGGGGTGGGGTAGTGGTGTAGCAGATTTTTTCCTAAGCTAAGGATTCCAAATTTAGTCCCACTGCTGGCCATAAACTGGGGGAAATGCAGTTTGGGTTTTATTCTAATCCCCTCAGTGGTCTAGAGCAAAGGCGCTCTGGAAGTGCAGTTTCACTCCCTGCCGACCTGCACATGTGCATTTCCACAGGAAACTGAAGTGAGCAGAGACGCAGTGCATGTCTGTCCATCCCAACAGGCATTTGAGATAGACCAGCTCTAGGAAGTTCTCCTGATTCCCATAGTTTTGAAACAACACTTAAGGTTCATGTAATTTGTTAGAAGACATACCAGCAGACTTCTGTTTTATGGAATGCCTTTATATCTAACAATGATTTCTCTCTACTCCTTACATAATTTCTATAACATATGGCTGTGATCTGAGTCTGACATGATCAGAGTCTTGTTTTCCTGTGATTTTAGAAGTGCTTGTGATACTAGCTCATTGACCAGAAGCTGAAACTACAGGTTTTTGGGTTTTTTTCCGAGTCATGAATTATAAGTATTATAAGTATTCTTTAAGCTTAGAAATTAGACAAATATGAATTTTTTTTTAGCTTATTGTCCCTGCCCAGTGTGTGAAAACCTTTTCAAGATTAATTAAAGGTAGGATTAATTAATGGTTGCTAGTTGTACTTTCAGAGATACAAAGTTGTCTTCAAAGTTTGTGTTGCTCATAATGAGCTAACAGTCATCTGAATGGAGGTCTGAAAATCATTAGCAAGAGCTTTATATTGAATATGACATAAACCAATACTTCTATTACTTCTTTAGCCACCAGAAGGACTGAGCTATCTGCATTAAAAATCATCCTCATACTGTATTTAAAACATTGCCACTTACTGTGACACCATTGATGAATAAGCCACAGCTGTTATCCACTTGTGTCATTACCTGAAATCCCAGTTGCCATGTTAAAATATATGATACATCTGTAGTTAGCAAAATTCAAAAACTTGATTTGAAAGCCTCATAAACATTTGGTGACTGGTATCCAAAATTATAAACAGCCGATTAGAGAACTAAACAAGGATTTTTCTTTCCCCAGAAACATGAAAATTAATATTTTAAAGGACACAACTCTTCCTGTAGGTGGCTTCATAATTTTGAACATTTGGGGTTGTCAGTACTGAAATATAGCTAACACAGGGATGGATGCACCAAGACAGCTTTGAACATAGGTATAGTTAAACCCTCTCTTGAGCATGACTGACATACATCAGCTGACCAGAGTGTGTAGAGTGTAGTCAGGAGTCATAGGTAAGCCTGTAAGATCAGAAACCTATGTAATTGTTTAGTATTCAGCATACTAAATACTAAAGTATCTGGTTCTCAGTTATTGAGAATATTGGATTATGTGAATAAGTTTTTGGTTCAGGCTCTAGAAAAAGGCTTTCCTTTCACAGATGCTCACTTTTGGGTGATTGTTCTGCTTCTTTTGAATTGTAAAATGTGCTCAGTGCTTATGGATCCTTCTGATTTTGTGGATGTGGTCAAATTCTTTGGAAATTTGTAGGAAGTGTGTTAAGATTTTATTTTATAGTAGATAGAAATCTGCAGGGTAGACCTAACACTCTTGTTGACAATTACTGATTTTACCTTAGTTGCATTGTGGTTTACTTCAGTGGTCATATTTAGAGATTCAAATTCCATCAAAACCTGACCTTCATTCCTACCAAAGAATTGGATCTATTAAAATGTAATTTTCTTGATTGGATCCTAGGTTCAGAGAAAAAAAATATCTGAATGTTATTGTTTTGCCACTATCTCACAGTGGGATTTTGTAGAAGAAAAAAACCTTATCTGTATCTGGTTTTCCTTAGTGAAAATAAGATGCATTGCAAAGCTGAATTAATTTTTAGAAAGCAAATAGAAATAGATGAAAATGCCTTATTAGTATTTAACATTTAGTTCCATGTTCATTCATGTTGATATTTTAGAATCAGGGGCTTGTGAATTAAATATTTGGCCTTGCAGTTTGCCATTTGGGAAAACATACAAAAAGAGTTCTGGGTCCTGTTTTGATGTTTGCATTCACATTTTTCACACTGTAGTTTTCTTGATTCTGTAAACCTTTTGTTTAGCACTTGCTGCTTCTTTCTTTGATACTATTCTACCAGTGTGTGCTAATCATGGACCAGAAAGGTAGGTACATGTCTGCTAGTTAGGATAGAAACAGTTAAGTAATATGGTGGGATCTGTCTATCCATTTTGCTTGTATCTGTATATTTATTTGTCACTGTATTATACTAATGAGATTTTTCAAAGTATCCCAGAGGATAACTTTTGCTATGAAACCTAGCTGTAAAGTCAGTCCTCAGCATGGGCTTGGCACCAGCCCATCCCCTTAAATTAATTTATTTAGTGTCGGAGTCCTTAGTGCCTGTGTCCTTCCTTGCAATGCTTGCTGTCTCTTACTTCAGCTTGTAAATTCCTTGGTTTAAAGATTGTGATTTTCTGTATATCAAATCATGGTTTGAGATTACACATATTTAAGCTTTATCTGTGTGTTCCTGGTGTCTTTGACCCATGCTCCAAGTAAACTAAACTTCCAAGCTAGTTGCAAGCTAGATAACCATTGGTAATCGACTGGTTCCAGTGTAGTAAGGCCTAGCTTAATGTTAACTCTAGTTCAGTTTTTCGTCTGAGCCTGATTTTGGGCCAGGTTTTTGGACCTGATTTTTTAATCCAGACTTGGAGGAGAACAAGCTGACCTCATCTTTTAGAAGAAAACATTCCAATTCATCAGTAAGCTTAAGAACCCAGTTCTGCAGCATTTCAGATGATAGATTTGTTGTCCAACATAAAAATTCAGTGAATAGCCCAAGATTCCCTGCAGTTAATAGTCAACAGTCTTTTTATGTGCAGGAAATTAGCTCTTCTGATTCTAATTTGACTAGAGCTAGCCATGTTGCAAGGAATGTTGTTGCAAAACAGGAGATTCTACCTGCCCAAAAACAAGGGAAATTAAATGGTAGAGAAAGAAATGGTGTTAGACATCATCCATTATTTAACCAGCTGCCAGAGCATGGTAAAAAAAGAGTAGCTGTAATTGCATGAGCAGCAGTGAATGTGAATCATGTGAAGGAGAGGAATGATTTAAGTGAGGAAAAGACAGGGAGGAAAGAATATGGGAGAAACATGAGAAAACCAAGATAGAAGGGGAGCACGAGGCTGATCTATGAGGCTGAGGAAAAACTGCCACCAAGTTCTGTCCATCTGTCAAAGTGTCATTTTCTCCCTCCGTGGCAAGAGAGCAGACATCATGACCAGTGCCTGGGTTTTGCACACCTACTAGGTGTATTATTAAAGGAGCACCTCTTCCATGTGCTCAAAGCCTCAACAACCTCATACACGCATAGTAGCAAATAATTGCTTATACAAAAAGGTGAGGTTTTCTTCTCTACTTTAAAAAAAGTTGGCTTTGAGCAGCTGAAGAGGCAGGTGAAAGGGAACCATACACTTGCAGGCAGATCAACCTTGGCAGGCTGCCAAGATGATCCAAACCTGTGAGGTGACTTGTTTAACACACTCCTGTGCAGAGGTGTAAACAGCAGGTAGCACAGGCAGGGTAAAGCATCACCTACTTTTCTGACAGTGCTTCATAAATACCGGAGGAAAGAATTCCTCTCCAGGCCAGAATTTGTTGCACATAAATATTTGTAATAGTTGCTATGGCAGTTGAGAGGAGAAAGATGAAAATCAGAAAACAGTGAAAGCTGTCTGAAAACAAAGAAATGTATCCAGAGAGTAAGCTCAAGTACTGGAAATTTTATTGCCCTGAATTCTTGTTATAGACCTTTGATTGCAAAAACACCACCCCAAAACAAAAAAACAAAAAAACAAACCCAAAACTTCCCAAATTAATAATTGTATCTCCATATTTAAAGCTAAAATAACTTATTATATTAATAAGTCCAGATGCTAAAATAATCACTAATTGTAGTTGCCATTTTTAACATCAATGAATCTGATTGTGTCTGACACATGAGTGATATCCTTAAATTTTCCAGAATAACTCGTAACAGATAGGAATCTGGGATGAAGTGCTTAGGCATGGTATTTCAGTTGCGTTGGATGAGATTTAGTGCTTCAGCCCTGGAGTAACTCAACACCTGCAGATGGGATAGGAATAAGACATCTTTAAGAACCATCCCATCACTTTTCTGATGGCAACCACTTCAAGCATCTCATTGTTGCCAACATCTCCATAACATTTTAGAGGAGGAACTGAAAAATCCATGCTGGGAGTGTGTGGACTGATCTTTCCATAACATTGAAACTTATTCCTGTCAAGACACTAGTATTTAACATATAGTGTGCTTCTCATTTTCAGAATAACAAATCTGTGTATCCTCCACAACTGTTGACTTTGGATTTTTTACTGTCTTAGGTATTTTTTTTCCTACTGCTAAATATGAGGCTTTCTTGTCTGACATTACCAAGCTACTGTAATTGGTTCTTACAGAATAGTATCTTTATTTTAAAAAATTACACTTAGGATTTTTGATTTTGTACAATTGGCCACTTTTACAATGCCCTGAGTTTTACATAGGGTTGCCTATTAGCACAGTTATAACTGAGAGCTTTTCATTATTTCAATTATATAGTAAAACATTATTTTCAGGAATTTAGGAGGTGGCTGTAAAAAGCAACCGCAGGCTGCAGTTTTACACAGAAAATCTTTGCCCATGAGAAAATTATTGTCACAAATGCTGAAAGTATCAGTTAGTATACGTAGCTATTTTTCAGGAGGACTGACTGAAAAATTAAATATAGTAATTCAGTGGTTTAAAACATTTTTTCACACTCATGTACAGCCACCAGGTGTAAAGCACTCCATGGTCCTGATTCTCTGGAGGTTTCTTTCTAGTGCTCCAATATGACAAAAGAAGCTTGGAGCTCCGTAAAATAGTGTAAAATTTCCAGGCACAACTGAATTTTCAGTTGATGGAGAAAGCCACCATTATATCACACTGAGTGAAGGAGGGAGGAATCCTGCCCTTCTTTGTTAAATCCTTGAGCACAGGGAGTGGAGCAGAAATATGAATACACTAAGGGAAAAACATCATATATCCTGGCTAAGCATGAGCAATTGGTACAGATTCAAACAAGCCCTCTTTGTACAACGGTCTATTTTTATAAGTCTAAAATGCAAACCATTTTCTCCTTCAGGAGCCTCAGTATCTCAGAAATAGAAAAGTGTTTAGGATCATTTGCTTTTCTTCCATGTAGATATGCAGTGTCTAAGCAAGTACCTAGTGAGGAACTTGGTAGCAAGGGGAAAATATTTCCTTAATTTGTACTTTGATTTAATTTCATGGGATTAGTGGTCCAAAGAGTATGTAGTGTGAGCATTGCAGCATCTTCATAAATTCTGCAAACAATAAATGATTGTGCTTTCAATTTGGCAGGGGTGGTTTCAGATGAATTAAAAAAAATATAATGATTTTTAAATTTTCATGTAAGCCCTATTTCATGGCAAGCACTATATTTTTTATCCAAACTAGGTAAATGTGGTCACATATTGAGACATGCTGTTGCCATATTTGTAAAAATTTCTTCCTGGTTTTTCTCACAAATCTCAAATGGCCAGGGGTACCTTACTTGAAAAAATTAGCCTGCAGAACAGCTCCTGTTATCATGCTGCTTCTGCTTCTCTCTTTTCATGTTATATTACTTACTAATTACATTATCAGTTGTTGTAATATCAGCATCCCATGTTAAAGGCAAGAAGAATTGGCATATGCATATCCTAGTCCCAGTTCCTTGCTAATTATTGATACGACAAGTGGAAACAGCTAGCACTGGATGGAAGGAATTCGGTTTATTGATACAAAGAATGATGTTGCATCATTCAAAAAGTGACATTATTGAAGATTGAATGCAGGAAATGGATCACTAAAGCAGTGGCTGCAACACATTTTAAAATCTTTTGCTAAGTATTCTGCATTTCTTAATCACGTAATCATATAATTTGAGGAAGGTGGTTTTGTAAAACCCTCTCCCATTGTTAAACATAATTCTCTTTTACAAACTTGTAACTTACAAACACTGTACTTTAGCTTTTAAAAATCATTGTTTTGGTAAAGAACATGTGAGCAAGCAATGAACACTGTTCAGCCACACCTTGAGCAATGCATCCATCAAATATGAAGTCAGACTGCCTTCTTTCTCTGTCCTTAATTCCTGTCTGTCATTTCTCCATCTTAAAACAAAACAAAGCATTGACTGAAGTATGAATGGATCACTATGGCCCTTGTTCAAACAGGACTTTTTCAACAAAAAAGCTTTTAGGGATGACTGAAGACTGCAGAATTAGCCTCTGTGTTTTAAATTAATGTTGTGTTTTCTGGGTGTTCTAGGTGACACTCATGTAATAAGAAATTTGAAATGATGTGAATAACAGCTACACTAGCAGTAATACTGTTACTTTTATGGAAACATTTTTATGTTAAATAGATTAGTGCATTCTTCTTTATGATTAATATAGTATGATTAATATGATTAATATAGTAACAAGAATTGCTTAGCTGGTAGACCAGCTGTGTTTTTCTGAAAAATAAAATCAAATTCATAGATCTGGTCATATACCTAACAATAATGGTTAGTATTTTTTCTCTTGGACCAGGCTGTTTCATCCATGATTTTCCTTTCTATGGGCCTCTATTTTCCTCAACTGAGTATGAAATGACATATCAAAGGGATGCAACAACAATATTTATGGCTTGAATAATGTAGTTTGTTGTTAGATCTGATGACTGGCAATCCCTTACTTCTGGCATCATTACTTAGGCTGAAAAATTTTCAACTTAAATATTATTCGTATTTCTCTTGTATCAATAACATTGAAGTCAGAATGGGGTTGTTAGCATTTAATTAATTATCTGTGAAGGGTCTTGAAGTCTGCAAGTGGCACATGATTGAAAAATATGATGACACTTAAACACCTCCCCAAATTTATAGTAGAGGCTGCTTCTTCATCCCAGTTTCTCTATGGATGTTTCGTGGATCTTCACAGAGTAACTCTTATGTTATGCACATATGTGACTATGCCAGCCATCAGGAGCTAAAGTCAGGCCTCAAGCCCTAATTAATTCAGTTAATATCTCATATAATTTAAAGCATTATTCTATTGTTTTAGCCATAGTCCATGCAAAGTTTCCATGAGGGTTTGCTTTGCCATAGAATGTGGTCAAGAAATCTAAACTGTTTGTGTAAGCCATCAAACAAGTAGCTGCATTTAGCAGTATTAATTCATTTAAATAGCACAGATTTGGGCACGGCTGGCTGTGTGAAGCGTGGATGTGCTAGCAGCTTATTTAGAATTATTGTTTTGGTATTTATTAGGGCACAGCTAACAATTCAGCTTTAAGCACTGATGAGCGAGCTGGTGGAGCTGAGAACAGTTGCTTTGATTTCACATGCAGCAGATATTCCACTCTTAATTTTAGCTTTAGACTTTCAATTGGGGAAAGATGTATATGCAGGTTGTGAGTATGGCTGTAAAAACTGGTGCTGTGTTTTAATTGAGATTAAGTATTTTGCTTGCATATGTAAAACAAATGTACTAAAAAAAGTAAACTCGCTGCCACCAAAACTGAAAACAACGCACTCTGGAAAATATATGCTGATGTATAACTGGCTAGAATTTCCTTCATTTTGCAAAGCCACGAGCCACATGCATCAGCTCTCCACAAAGTCATTAGGTCTTTTTAAACTCAGATGAAAAACATTAACAAATACCACAAAAGGCTTTAGTATGGCCCCTTTGTTCATTCACATATGGCAGTTTATAACTCCTGCACCACTTGGGTTGTGTGTTTGTTTAAGCTGCCTCCATCAGGCCAGCCCTGAAAGAACAAAAGACATCTTGAACGATCCTAAGCAGGAAATGGACTAATCTAAACATGGCTTGTGACACTATAAGTAGAATAGAATGGGGAGGGATTGATTAGTCATTAATGTCCAATTGACTCCATATGGATGTTGCAATAATAAGGCCTTTTTCAGTGCAGTAGCGGAGTTATTGAATTAGAGGTTTATATTTCCTCAGAGCTGACCTTAGGGAATTCCCAGTTGGTTCTTGTTGATGTTTTAAAGAGAACAGAGTCTCTTAGCAGGAAAACAAGAAGTCATCATAATGAAGTGTTGCTTGGATGTAGCTAACCTGTGCTACAGTATATTCCCACCTCTTAGTATTTACTTAGGACATTTCAGAATCCTTGCAGGTGAAAAATTTTAGAGGGCATTTAAATATTGCAGTATTTCACAAATTGCTTGTGGCTTTCCCAGTTTTTCTCCCCATTCATTCACTGACATGCAGCCGGTGAGAAGTGTTCAATGCTCAAATTGCAGCTGAATAATATTTATTTAGCATTTGGAACAAAAGCTGCCTGACAAACAGAACATTTGTGTCACCCCTGTTCCAAACCTAGCCATGTTTCCAAGTGAGGATTTTGCCAGTGATGATAAGACATGCCAGTAAGGACAATAACTCATGAGGTATCTGTTTATATTGCCTCTCTTGCTGGTAATAAAGAATGAGAAAATCTGAATGGTATTGGGGATGAAGAAATAAGAGGCAGGCAAGGGGCAAAACAGATAAATGTTATTCTACAACTGCTACATGTCGCTTAGATTACAATGAAGTAGTCGTAATTATTGTAACTTTTTCTAAAATTGATAACCCAAATAGTAGTTAAATGACTGCTCTTGTGTTCTAAGCTTGCCAAAGCTGCTCTTTCCATTCTGTTCTTTCCATATTTGTATTTTTCTGTTTGATTTTAAATACTGCTATATGTTTCACAGAGTCTGCATTTGTCTGTACACAGGTTAAGAGCAGCACAGAGGACTGCCAAGCTGGTTTTCCATTCTCCCTGTTTTTATGGCATTTCCATGTTTATGAGTTACCCATCTCTTGCAGTAAAAGAGTAACTCCTGTTTGCAGGTTTATCAGGTTCTGGTCTCTGCAGTGCTAGCTGTATCACCACAGACAGGGCCAGACATTTTGGAGGTCACAATCAGTCTTTTCCAAACTAGGCAAATATGTCACCTCAGTTTAATGAATAACTAATGATAGGACCTTTACTACTAGCCAGTCATTTTCATACCAGAAACATGGAAAGATTGTCTTTATTTCTATGTATCCTGTCTTGGTGTGTGTCCATGGAAGATGATCTGCAATGTATTCTCTAGATTAGCCAGACTCATTAATTGGGAGTAAGTCAGGGGAAATGTATCACTTCAAACATGAATCAATGGCAATAGTGTGAAGAGTAATTAAGCAGTAACAGTGTGACTGATAAAAATCTCTTTCTTTTTGCTGTCACTTCTATTCTCTCTTTTCCTCATCTTTTTCTCAGCCTTTTTTTTTCCTCCTTTGTATCACTATTTCTATCTATTTGTTTTCTGGTAACAATAAAGGCCCAATTTCAGGTTTTGTTGTAGATGATGTTCAAAACAGAAGGTAAACCGACATCCCAGTAAAGACACTAGGATTAACCCTAATGTGGCCAAGATTTCAGGAAGCATGCTGAGGGATTACGCTTGTCCTAAAATTCATTTCATTAGTAAGTGTAAGAAACTCAGATAAAGGCAGGGCTAAATAAATAAACAATGTAACAATTATTATTTTAGGTTTCTCAACATTTATATCACATGAGGATGTTTATCTTTCTTGATGATCAGATTCTTTTATCTTTCTAATGTTCTTGATTAGAAAGCTCTTTAGAAATGAAAGTATTGTTGGAAACTATTTTCATGAAGCTATAGCATTTTTAGATTTATTCTGTGGCCTTCTTTGCCTCATTATTGCCCCTAGAGCAGTATGGAATCCAGCTTTCACAGAGGGGCTGCCTGCCATATAGCCACAAAAAATGATCACCCTTCTTTAATCTGTTTTTAGTCTTAAATCATCAAAGTTATGACAAGTTGAGCAAATGCAAAGGATCTACGAAGTAAGGCAGTGAACACATCCAGAAATGTCACTTTGAGGATAGCTCCTGTCTTTAGTCCAAAATATAGAGTTCTTTGCCAGCTAAGCCACTAGGTCAGCCAAACTGCTTTTGCAATAATTTTAAATTCTGACCAGACCCTTAATTCTGAAAATCCCTCCTCCTGTGATTGCAGTAGGAACAGTAACTGGCAGATAGAGAACTAGTTGCCATAGAGAGACAATTACCTATTCCTTCTCGTCTTGCCCTTCACTGGTAATACATTTACATTTTATCTGTTATTTTTGGTTTATTAGTTATTAGAATTTCCTGAAAATATTTCCAGAAAGATTTAAAACACCTACTTCTTTGCACTTGCATATATATTTTTGTTAAAAATTTCAGGTATCTATTTGAGCCTCTGTCAGTACTAACTATAATTATCACAATAGGAAAAAACTCCATACTTTGTTAAATCTGTTGAAATTGTTTTTATAGGGCACAATAAAGTCAAAATATCTGTTTGTCAGGATGAAGCACCTGAGAACAACCAGCTTGAAAGCTTGTTCTTACGTGTCTCAACTTGTAAAACCTCACTGAGCATGTGTATTTGTATCATTAGCACCTCATTTCTAATCTAAAAAGGTACTGAGATCTTCTGACTTCCCCCATGGAATCGTATGCTACAAGAACTATTTTAATGTAATGCTTTATATGCTGAATATAATTCTGTGGTTCTGAGACAGAAAACCATGAAGACTATATTGCTTTAGTTATTTGCAGAAGTTCATTTTGCAGTTGCTATTGTGATGGCCTATAGGTCAGCTTGCAAATATTTCCCCAGAGATCAAGCTCAAAGAACATCAACTCTTTGGCTGCTTTTTCAAGTGCTTCAAGTATGGACTTGCATAAAGCAGATGCAGCCAGACTTGACCTTCTTGGGATGGTTGTAATTTACTACTCCAAATAAGAATTGTTTTCTAACATAACCTTTCTATGAAAACAGTTAATTTGTGATGGTTTCCTGCCTTCTTTTATTTTTTTCTCTTTCTTTTTTTCTCTTTTTTTTTTTTTTTAATTCCATCTAGATTACATCCAGATTAAAAATGCATGTATAATCTTGCTCCTAGTAAAACTACTCTTTACCTGCATTAGGATTGAATAGTCCAAAATTGTGTAAGAAAGGGCTAAGGACAAACTTTTCCTTAGCTGTAGTGATTAAGTACCTTTGGGAAAGTAAAAGCTGGAAAGAGATCCTATGGAGTCAAATATGTCTTTCATGTGCTGTGAGTAGAGCAGCTGAATCAAAAATTGAAACTTTTGCATAAATAAGAATTTGTTTTTGTCACCAGCTTCCAAATTGCCCGTATTAGTAGTAATATATTTTTATTACATTATCTTAAAGGATAGAACAATTGTTACGTGCTACATTTGACTTTTCTCAAACTATCTAGCTCTTTGTCTCAAATACTTCAGTGTTGACGTACTATGTTTGCAGCTTAATGCAGTTTCTAAATAAATACCTCCTCTCTCAAAATATGGTATCTTTGATATGTTTGTGGTTCAAGGCTTCTGGCAACAATGGACAGAGCCTAATCAGCCATTCATCCCCCTCAACTGGTTCTACCTGCAGATCACTCTGTAAAACTCTTCTTCCCTTTTGCAGTAAAAAGCTGACTACAGCCTCCTGTAAATGCAGAACACCTGTGGCATGGTGCTTAACTTAGAACAGTGTTAAAACAGCTCACATTTGCCACAAACCTGTCTTCTTTTATGTGCATGCATGTTAGTATACAAATTGCCAAATTGGTGTCAGTTGTAAAGTAATGGCATTGGAAGCATCATAAATTACCAGGGTGATCCTCAGAAGACACTGCTGTATGTGAATGAGCGTTTTGCTCTCGGGGTAATGTATGTCTTCATCTGGCCCAGTAGTCAGCATATTGCCCTGTGTTGATGGATATAGTCAGCTTGAAACTACACTACATTTCACTGCACAATAAACATGGCTGTCAACACCATATAAAGCAAAATCAATTTATCCTGTATGGTCAGTGCATTTTAAATGAAATTAATGTACTGTGGACCTGGTGGCAAAAAGGTAGTATATTAGTTATGCATCCTCTACTTTAGGGCCCCTTTTTCATGCAAATGTGTTTCTTATATAGAATTTTTTAAAAGGTATGCCTATATAATGGTTTCACTCTGAATTAGGAAAATTGATTTTTCCACAACTAAAAACTTGTGCCTGTATTCAGTAAAACTGCAGTATTTTGTTTTACTTACTATCTTATATTATTTTGCAAATAAATTCATGTTGGTAGCTATAATAGTTTATAAAAAAAAAATTAGGTTTATTGCTGTACTAACTTGTTGTCACGGATCTTGCCTTTTCAAGGTATTAAATTATATGACCAGTTTGATGAGGTCTAAGACTGTCACTCTTCCACTGTAATACTTTTTGCCTTTTTTGTAGCTAAGGTATAACTCTAGAACCATATATAAAAACATCATCACAATTGCAGAAGTTTTTTCCAGTAAAGGCATGCCTTGGTAATCGGTTTCTCCCATAGCAATTAGTTCTACACCTCATCTCTGTGATCTCTAAACCCTCATGGGGCTTTGTTGATTGTGGTCAAGAAATAGGGCTGGATGCATTCAAAAATACAGTTAGGGTTGGCATGTACAAGCTGAATTGATGGCAGATAAAGACAGGACACTGGGATACACTAAAGCACAGCAGGCATGGAGCTGGAGTGCTTGTCTCCCACTCTGGAGGCTCCAGTGTGCAGTGCCTGTACCTGTTGGAGTGGGACAATTTTACTACATATATGTGGTTCAAATGCTCCAGAGCACATCTAAAATTCAATCAAAGCAGATGCAACTTCAAAATGTTCAGCTCCAAATATAATCTGATCCATAGAAATGGCAGCATGTACCTGGTGCACTGTATAATTTATTTTCTGAAAATGTCTGACATGTGCTTCCCTGCTCAAGCAGCAAAGTCATTGTCAATGGCTTGTGTCAACAGGCCTACAATAGTTTGGATTCTCAAATGTAACTTTTAAGTGAGTTTTGTTGAGCATTCAGAGAATGTATTTTATTGTAAAGCCCCAAATGGAAAATTTATCAAATCTTCATGTCTTAGTTGGAGAAATACCAGTGCAATTTGTTTCTTCAGTTTAATGGTGGGTCATCTCAGATGGGCAAGCCTGGCCAGTTACACTGAGACCACTGGTTGTCTCTCTCTCACATAGATCTGGTGGCAGAGAGAGAGAGACAGAGCAAAAGAGGCTAAAATAAGCACAGCACTGAAAGCACTTTCCTAATCCACGTAATAACGTTTTGCATCCATCTTGTTTCCTCCTGCCCTGACGTTACAGGGAGTAAAGCAGTGAATGGCTCTGCCGCTAAACTACAGCAGTATTATTGTTGGCCAACAGGAGGGGCCACGGTGGCTGAAGCCCGGGTCTACCGGGACTCACGGGGCCGTGCCAGCAGTGAGCCCCACATCAAGCGGCCGATGAACGCCTTCATGGTCTGGGCCAAGGATGAGCGTCGGAAAATCCTCCAGGCCTTCCCCGACATGCACAACTCCAACATCAGCAAAATCCTAGGTAAGTGCGAGGCAACGGGCAGCAAGCTGTGCTGGCAGGTTTAGGTTAGATATTTTTAAAAAATTCTTTGCTGTGAGGGTGCCAAGGCTCTGGCACAGGATGCCTGAGAAGCTGTGGATATCCCATCTCTGGAAGTGTTCAAGGCCATGTTTTATGGTGCTCTGAGCAACCTGGTCCAGTGAAAGGTGTCTCTGCCCATAGCAGTGGGGTTGAAACTGTATGATCTCTATGGTCCCTTCCAACTCAAACCATTCTACAGTTCTGTGAACTTCTCTAATTTTAGGACATAATTTTTTGGGGGGAGATGTTCACTGAAACTGGAATTACTGAAACTTATACAAATGAAAATTCATGGCTTGTTTTCATTTTCATTCCCTTTCTTTTCCCTTTCAGCCCCTTCCCTAATACTTTTTATTCTCAACAGCAGTCACAACATGCTTTAAAACATAGTATTGTTGAAAAGGAATGTTTTGTGAAATCTCTTGCAAAAGTGTGTCCCAATAAAGTCCCAGTATTTGCAAGATCTCATTAGAATGCATCTGAACTACAAATCACCTGAATGCAAAATGGGACTTGCTAGAGTAAATACTGAGATAAACTTAAAAAAAGTACAAAATCAAAATCAGAGTATTATGTCAGACAGTTCAATGTCAAAGAAGGAAATCTGCCATGGTTCGAAAGACCTGTACATGCAAACCTCACATCCAAAATGATGTTTGGTTCAGAACGTTGCAATGTTCAAAAAGTTAACCACTAGAAGCATGCAATTAAAATATTGCTTAGTTGAAAGACATTATAGTTAATATTTAATTTGTATAGATTGGGACAATCAGGGAATATTCCAAGGGTTTTATTTTGCCACTGTACAAATAAATGGACTAATTTTTGAGAAATTTTGATTTGTTTTTTAAGACCCCTCCAGAGAATTAGAAACATACGCGAGAATGAGTGGTGAAATGTTAAAACCTAGATTTGCTTTTTGAGTCTTTGAAGTGAAAGATATATTCCAAAAGTTGCTCATAATAAATAAAAAATAAAGTTTTCTCTGTAATCATTTTACTGTGAACTCTGGATTCAAATACATTCTTAGCAAAGTTTGTTGCATGTTAGTTCAATCAGAGGCAAGAATACATAGAAATAAATGTTACGTTGTCCTAAAACTTCCAAAATCTTTCTTAGTAGTTCTCATATTTTTGTCTACCATATAAGTAAGTAATATGAATAGCCTTTCAGTTTTGTATAAAACCTTCACTGTTTCAGTGTTGGCAGCTGTAGGGAATCTATATTATTTGTGTGCATTCTGTGAAAAAACCTATTAGGAGCATAGTAACTGTATTCATTAAAATGTAAACTTCCAGCATAAATATTTCAGAAGTGCCAGCAATTGAGTGTTTGTTAACCATAGAATTAACCTGTCAGTATCTGCTCTGCCACAAGTAAGTCTATGTCCATATAATATCTGTGCAACTTTTCCAGGACAATGAGAAAAGAGACTGAAATATTAGAACTGACACAGACTATTGCTGGCTACGGATAATATTTATACAACTTTTCCATTTGTTGATGTATGAAAAATGTTGGTAAAAGAATAGCTTCCACCCACGTTTACCACAGCTGTAATAGTTTTATTAAAGACACCAAAAAGTTATTTTCTGCATTTCTTATTCCTGTCTCTATTCAAGTGTCTAGATAGCTCCTTACAAACAATACAAGAGATCTGAATACTTTTGCCTCTTCCTGTGTACACTACGCTAATTTTTAAACTTTTTTTTGGTGGAGCTTTCAATGAGCATTTACAGTACCTGAAGTGGTGTATATAGTTACAGTGTGCTTTCTGTTTTACTTTTTATCTTTCCAATGTGAGTTTGTGAAATGTAACTTTCTTGATTTAGTTCTGTGTGCTTATTACACCTGGCCAGAAAATAATATGCATAATAGAATTTTAAATATGTGTCAGTATTATGCCAAGCTTATATCAGAATTTCAGTAAATTTAAAGCACACAGACAGTAAGGGATTATTCATAATTTTGCTGAATCTATAAGGTTTGATATTTTTTTTCCTGCTACATAGCAAGTTATTAATATCTATTAGCAGGAGTGTATAAACCAAATTCTCATAAAAATATCAAAGAAGCCTCTGTCCCTAGGCAATGTGTTAGGCTTTTAACAGTGAAAGTATGGCTACAGACTTTCCTTTACCATCATACTGTGTGTGGTATTACAGAGGTATAGAATTACTCACAGATTAATGCTCTTATTGTAAAAAATTAAGTAGTCTGTTTTGCAGCACGAGGCTGAGATTTTGAGACTTAACTATTGATTTTAAGTGCACCCTGTTTAATAAAGATTTACATATGCTTTGTCTGCAGCAATATCTGAAAGTCAGGGTTCTTTTAATGTTTTAAGGAGTCTCAGGTTGTGCAAGCCAATGTATGTGCAGAATGATGGAAATTTAAATCAGTTTATTAAACTAACTTAATTAAGATTTATTATGGTGAGAAGGCACATTGAATTGTGTATGTGTAAAGCTAAACCTGCTTTACTTGAGCATTCACTAACATTTTGTGTCCATAGGATCTCGCTGGAAGTCCATGTCAAATCAAGAGAAACAACCTTATTATGAAGAGCAGGCACGACTAAGTAAAATCCATCTAGAAAAGTATCCTAATTACAAATACAAGCCTCGACCAAAACGTACCTGCATTGTGGATGGGAAGAAACTGCGTATTGGTGAATATAAGCAACTGATGAGGTCTCGAAGACAGGAGATGAGGCAGTTTTTTACCGTAGGGTAAGTACAATTGTTGTAATTGTTTTCCAAGACAGAGCACGCTGTTTGAAACGAAATAGACTTATCTGTTTAAGTCACTGACTAATGTCATTTAGAAGGAAAGGATTTGAACTGGTAAGACCTTATTAAAAACATAAGATGGAATATGGAGCTATCAGCTTGCCACTGAATGCTGATTATGAGACTGATTGTGGAATTCTTTAAAGTCAAAAGAAGTTGTTTCCCATTAGCCTGAAAGATTTGAATCATGTCTTTTGTGAGTTTTTAGTAAGCTAATCCATTCTGGGTTAGTAATGACTCCAGCATAATTTCCTAAATTAAGAAAAGAACAAAGAGAAAAACACTAAGGATTATTCCTGTGTAGACTAAGGAGTCAGGAGAGGGGGAAAAAGGGAGAGGAGTAATAACAGTTGCATGAGGAGCACACATGAATGAATGATACCATGGTATGAAGTGACTAGGAATTTTATTATATATAGAAGTGTGTAAAGAAATATTTTTTAAAAAATAAGTTTTAGAAAGAGTCTTTCAAGTAGTGCATAGATAGACTGGGTAGATTTATAACTCAAAATATATGGCCCAAAAAGATCCTGACAGAGTTTTAAGAACATTGTGTGTGTTTTTAGCAGTATTTCCTCTAGTGCTCAGCAGAGAAAGCAGTGCTATGAAACATCTAGAGGCTAAAGATTACAAAAGTCCAGTGAAACAACTGCACCATAACTGATTTCTATCTCCTGTTGTTTTTTGTTGTTTTTTTTTTTCTTATGAATTAATCTGTGATGCTCAGTGCTCTAACACAATGTTTCTGGTGATTTACAAAGAGTCTAAAAGCTGTCTCCAGTGCCAGCCTTTCCAAATTCACAATGTTCTGCTTATTTCTCTAATCACAATAGTCTCCTTTTGTTGGGTACTTCACTACCAGATAATTGACCTTGACGTTGATTATGTGCCCTCATTTTTGGCTTGGGATGCAGAACTCCTGTTGCAGTCAATTATTTTGTGGTACAGCCTGCAACAATGTGGGCTCTTTCTTCAATCAGTCAATAGTGGGGGTTTTGATATCTTGAAATAGCCTTCCAATCTATAGTTATGACATTGTTTTTTATTTTCAGTCTAAGAGAAATTGTTTACTAATAGTGTTCCATACAAATTGCACATAGAATTTTAACTAGAAATCTGAATTTATACAGTACATCACAAATTATATTCAGATTGAGGGAATGACATTCTAGTTTAAGTCTTCCAAAGCATATTGACAGACCAAATCACATCTAGTAAAGAAATGCAAAAGAAATGCCAAAACAGAAGTCTGAACAATTTCAGAATTGTTTGCTAATTCAAAACAGTATTAAGCAGTAGCATTTTACACATTAAATGTGATGACTAAATGGGAGTGAATATGGAGGAAGGATTTAAGAAACTTCTAGAAGTGCCTACTTAAAGAGTGCTATTTCTATTAAAAATATATATACTGAAAGCCATTCAAAACAAAACAGGTGAAACCTAAATGTAACATATTTCTCATATATCCAGCAGTGTGATCACGAAGACCATGAGAATGTCACCATTTTTTGAAAGGATTGTTTCTAATTCCTATTTATCCCTAATTCTATTTCACCATGTTCTATCCATGCTGAAGGAGTTTAAAGTAAACTACCTCTGTGCAGTTATATGATGACGCAATGGACTTTACCAAAACCAATTACTTTTAGTTGTGCAAGTGATGGAAAAGGAGCATGAAGTCTTATGGCTGCATTCAATAAAGATGAAATGAGATCCATGCTGCTGTTCAATGTGAATATAGATTATTGTCCTGAGGAATCATAGGTTGGGATTTAAAAAAATTATTTTGTATTTCCCTGAGACTTCCCACTGTTGTCCCAAATTCCCCTTTTCTCCTAAAGAATAATTTAAAACAAGCTTATTGGAAGACACCAAGGAAAATTAGTGAAAAAGCCAGACTAGACCATCTTTTTTGAACTGAAACATAAAACATGGAATCATTTGTCACAGAAGAATAGTTTACTAAGTAATGAAAAGCAAAATTTCTTCCAAATCAGATTATAACTGAAATACAGTAATTGAGCCCATCAGCTTCTTAAACTTACTCTTCTCTGTGTTTAACATAAATATCACATAAAGCATCAGCTGGAACAGTTTTCCTACCTGACCCCACACCCCCATTATTTTTCCACTGTTTTGCTGGAACAACATAAATCATCCTTCAGAACTGTAGACGTGAGAGTTGAGATGCTGTTTCCTTTTCTGAGTGAAATAAGAGACAAATGTGGTTTTTCGGATTGAATGTGCTCTGTGTTTACAGTAAATATTTCAGTGGAAGATAGAGAACAAAAGTACAAAATAGACTCCAATGAAATGTGCCAAGTGCTTCATACTGCTTGAAGTACTGCTGGGTTTTTTTGGGGTTTTTTGTTGCTTTTTTTTTTTTTTTTTTTTTAAGAACAAACCAATTAAGTTGGGAATGGGTATGCCAAAATGGCAACAAAGTATCATCACAGAATGAAAAGATAAGTAGGAGATGTGTGAAGAGTCAGATACACATTCAAAACAGGTGGCTAAAGAAAATAGTAAAAAGCAAGAATTTATTTTTTTTTCATAATTCTGTTTGCTTTTTTTTTATACCAAATGTACATTTATGTTTTAGGCAACCTAGTAAAGGCTAGCTCCTGTCAGACTCCCTTAGGTGAGCCACTGACTAATATAGTATGATTCTGCCATGGGTACAACCCCCCCACCACAAACATGGAGTTCTCCATGGCTCAAACTTTTTTGATGCAAAAGGCTCATACTGCCCACTTCAGTGAACTGCATTCTTTGATAAACTTTGGTAAGATGCATAAAGGGAGTTTCAAGAATCTCTATAAACTAACTAGAATTTAAAATAAAATAGAGAAATAAGCTAATGAATGGCCAGGTTCTGTTCTGATTTTTAAAGCAAAACCTCCAAAGAATTGAATAAGAATGAAGACTTCTTGGAATGATTTGTGCAGGAAATTAATGTTTTCAGATAATTGTTATATATCTGATAGACCAAAATCTGGGAACTGCCAAATACTTTAAAGAACAGAGTGGAACTTACAGTGTTCATAGGCCTTCTATTGCATCCCTGCATGAATGAATTTTGTTCCAAATGAGGCAGATAATATACAGAAATAATTCATGCTTAATGCAGAATATGTTAAAAAATTGCTGCTTTCAATCTAGGGATTCTGTATCTGTATCTGAATCTGAAGCCAGCTATGTCTTTAAAATAATTGAGTTATTTTTAATAGTGAAATTATTAATGGATCTTGTGAAGGATACCTTCAGCATAACTTAATCCCAAACAAGCTTCAAGTGATTTACAGTTTATCTTCAATAGTAGTTTTTTGTAATGCATAAATAAATTTGAGCTAACAAATGGATCATATATAAACCATAAATTCAGATATTTTGAGTCTGTCTTTTGTTGCCTTGTCTTACAAAGATAATTCATTGCTCAGTCATTTTAACAGTCTAATACACTCTAAATAAAAGTATATGCTATATACATTTCTCTGCAAAATTATGTAAGCAGTAACTTTTTTCTGTGCTTTACCAGGGTAAGATGTTTAGAATAAAGCCTTTATAGTGTTTATAACTACTGTACACATGTAGTCAGAATGCAGCTAGGCTATAGTTTTGAATAAGTCTGTAATATTATACTCCTGTAGCTTGAACTTAAAGCAAGCACACAATGGGTGCTTTTGTGAGATTTACTGTTATTTCATTCCTTATGGGAATGTAAGTTTCAGGGGTGTGTAACATATGAGCGTTTTCCTTAATACAATCAATTTTTGCTTCAGACATTTAAAGAGCTGTCATAAAATGGTTGTGAAGGGATCAGAAAGAAATGGTCATTTGCCAATTGAAATGTTTGGCTGGTTTGGCAAAATTCAGAAGAGGAACACTCTCCAGAAAAACACTGAGAATATTAATGCCACAAATATGTGGCAGGTCAGTTTATCTAAGGATTTTCATGTTACTTTTATATTTTTACATTAACTTAAAAATTTTAGGCCAAATCTTTGGCCCCAGACAGATGTTATCAGTGCTGGCAGAGCAGAGGAAAGTGACCCCTAGAAATTGTCCACATAAGGATTTCTTTGTTAAAGAGGAGATGGTGGGGACAGGAGTGGTTTGAAGACAGGGTATGTAGAGATGTGCCACTATTCCTCATGGATCTGAGGAGCTTGGGAGATTAATGTTGCTTTCTGGAAATCTTAACAGGCAGAAAACTTCCATGTGCAACTGAGCTGAATTGTAACCTGTAGCTTGCAGGTAAAGTATGTTTTTATCTCCCTCCTCTAAGCTTCTGTAGTTGGTAAAACTCTAGCTAGAGGCAATGATTAAATGTGTGGAATTTAATGTAATAAAACATTCTACAGTCAATGTAGTCACCATTAATCTAAATGCCTTTAAGATCTACAAGTATAAGAAAACATAATGGCCAGAGTTGTAGGTTAGAAACTCTGACTCTTCCTTTCAGGAAGAGTAGTGGGAATTTAAACAAGTGCTCTGTTTTCCTCCCCACAAGAACTTAATTACCAAGGAAATGATAACACTCATCTCTAGTAACATATGCTATCCACATAGTTTGTGATATTTTAAAATAAGGTTTTCTGGGATGTAAGGTAGCAACTAGAGAAGAATTTACAGCTACAACCTGATCAGTTTTAAATAATAACAGGTATTAAATCAAAGGTAGGTGTCCAGTTACTTGGGATGTGTAGATGCCCATGTTTAAGTGCTAGCAAATTGGTAGCAATTTGAGAACCTTTCCAATTAGGTGGTACAGTTACCACATGTTTACAGTTCCACAGTGAGATATAGGTAATTTAAAATTATTTCCCAGCCAGCAGTAGGCATGCACAGTATGTCTGATTTTTGTTTAACGTATAAAAAAGGACTGCATTTATGAATGACAAATTCAGTAAGCCTTTAACTTTCCTGTTATACCAGTCAAGTTCTTTGACAATTAGATTAATTCAATAGCTTGCCATGCATTTGTCTGATGTGCTCCCAGGTAAAAAGTACCTCTTTAAACTTGGCTTCTTTATGCTCAGATGACCTTCATTTATACTTTGAAATGGGTGGTACTTGGACAAATGTACTCAGTCCCACAGAAATGTGGATGTGGAAAAGGGTTCTGCTGACTTGAAAAGCATTAGAAAGAATACCAGGATTTCTCTGTCCTTTAGGCCTTAGCACTGATAACCATCACTTCATCAACATACCTCACAGCATTGTCTTAAGCAGACCAGATTTTTAAATTGCTCTTGCTGCTTGTAAAAAGGCATTTGGCTTCTGAAAAATACAAACTTTTTGGGCAGGGGAGGTGTAGAGGTAGATATTAGTGTTCTGATACTTAATGTCATCTGTAATACAGCAGCAACTTCGGCACTACCATTCTTTGAGTAGGTTCTACAACTACTGTTATGGGAGTTGTGAGAACTTCTCTCTAAGCATCATTTGGCATTGATATTATGATGTTCTTTGATAAATGACTGGTGATGTTTTGTTTTGTGAATATATTTATTCTGTGAAATACCAGTGGAAGATTATTAGATGGACAGATTAGAAAGAATTAAGTGTCTACGGCCTGCTGACAACTGCATAGATTTTTTCTGTTGACCACATGTGGGTTTCTTTTTCCTCTGTTTTGTGGAAGCATTCATTAATGTGAACATTTTCTGTGTCTAAAAGTTGTGGAGGAGATATGTGTGGGTTTTTAGCAGTAATAGCTTATACTCCTGAAAACATGTAATCCTAAACCAGAAATGTTCCCATGTGAGGTAGGTGTTCAATTTTATGGATAAAGTATTGAAAGATGTTTGCAGAAAATCACTTGCAAGCAAATACACTGGCTGAAAATTGTTTTCACAGAACATTTATCAGACCATTTAAAAAGTGAAAATTTAGTGAAAAATCCCAAGCTGTTTGTAAATCATCTGCAAATCATCATTTGCAAACAGGAGTATAATGACTGTGTCAAACGAATTACTGCGTTTTTGCTCACTGCTAGCCAGGTGTACGAGACTTACATAACAGATGTTTGAATTTCTCAAGCTGTGCAGAGGCTGTAGGAGTCAAGCTAGCAGCATCAGCCATGGCAGGACTACAAACTATTTTAGTGGTGTGCTACATAGGGTGTTCGTGATTTCACTTTATCACTACCCAAACTTGAAGGACTGCAGGTTCCCCGTAACTCTCTAGTGTGATATTTATCAAAATCAGAGTTTGATCAATGAACAACAAAGACTCGGCATTTGTAAATAAGCTTAATATATATATATATATATATATATATATGTAATAAGCTTAATATTATTTTTGTATTGATTTAGCCAACGATTAGGAAATTGTGAGACTGGTTTATGAAATGTCCTTTGGAATTTATTACAGAATGACACAATGGTCAAGAAGTTGCAGATTCCTTAGCCTATTCAAACATACCTGACAGTGTTTCTCCTGCTAAAATTCTATAATTCACTGTTACTGGGTCAATATTGCTCTGAAGAAGGTTGGGAATACATTGAGATTCTTTAAATAGACTATGCAAATAGGCATGTATAGACAATAACTAGTCAATACAGGGCAAATTTGTTCTTTTTATCAGGTATTTTGCTTCAAAACTTGGCTTCTTACATAAAATCCTGAAAAGGAAATGGCATTCTGATGTTAAATCCAAATAAAAATTAAAAGCCAGCAATCAAATGTCAAAAGAATGTCTGAGTGACATAGGAGTCTACATAGAAACTACAAAGTAAATTAGATACTTACAGTTGCCTGCCATTTTAGGTAATCTTGAGGTCCTCTCATTAAGAGAAGCTCTTGCCATGAGTTTAGAGAGTTTAGATTTTGGATACAAGGTGTCTACAGTAGCAGCCAGGCATTGTATGGGTGCCTGAAGCCTTTTGACAGTCTCTGTCTAAGTGCTAATTTGTAGGGTGCTTTAAATAAGCACATACAATACATGGAAGGACCTCTGGTAGTGACTGAAAATTCTTCACTTCCCAGTCATCCTTTGGTGGAGATAATGAACCAATACCATAAGGGACTATGAGCCCAGAGGAAGACATGGAGCCTTTCTAGGAAAACACCTGCTTTTCTTTCCTTTGGACTTGCAGAAGGTCTTCAGTCCTCTAAACACAGGCAATGACATTTCCCTCTTGTTTCTCCTTCCAGACAACAGCCTCAGATTCCAATCACCACGGGAACAGGAGTTGTCTACCCTGGTGCTATTACCATGGCAACCACCACGCCATCCCCTCAGATGACATCAGATTGCTCCAGCACCTCTGCCAGCCCTGAGCCCAGCATCCCTGTCATCCAGAGCACTTATGGTATGAAGACAGACAGCGGAAGCCTTCCTGGAAATGAAATGATAAACGGAGAGGATGAAATAGAAATGTACGAGGACTATGAGGATGATCCCAAATCAGACTATAGTAGTGAAAACGAAGCCCATGAGGCAGTCAGTGCCAACTGAGGAGTGTTCACAGTACTCAGACTTATTTGGGGTTTTTTGGGGTTTTTTTGAACAAAAGTTCTTAAAGAGCCTGCATGCATGTGTGGCTCCTACATTTACATCAGCAGAATGGTCTTAAATGTTTCTTATCGTGTGAGACAGATTGTTTCCCTAATTTTTCACGAACTTGGGGTTTTTTTTCATTTTGTTTTTGTTTTGTTTTTGAATTTAGATGAAGACATTAATATCAGACATCAGGACTTGAAAACTTATATGAATCAATAGCTGTCTTACAAGTCTTACCTTTTGTCTTTTTCCGTTTGGATGCTGATAAGGGTTTAAGTTACTGTTTTAGATGGGGGTTATACATTCTCACTCAGGTATGCTGTGCCAGCCTACAGGTTGTGAATGTGTTTTTATTCTGGATTATTTTAGAAAACAAAAACTGCAGATTTCATATTGTGAAATAGAACAAGTCCACAAGTGTGCACACCTGTGCATCATAGCTTGTCTTTAAAAGAAGTCTCTGAATTCCATTTTTTTTTTCCATATGTATAGCTGAACTTCTGATGTGCCAAACTTTTCATAACTTTTGAATCTTAACATTTAAACAAAAAGTCTTAAAGGAGACACTGTAAAGTCTTAGACAATCCTTTGGCATCTTTAAAAAAAGTTATATATAAAACCTAATTTTTTTCCATAATATGGTAAAGTACTCAGGAATCTGGAGACAAGATATTCTTAATTAGTGAACATGGTTGCCATAGTGCATGTGCCCAATTGCTTTTGCCTCTTGATGTGCCATTAGTGTGAAATTTTAAGAAAGCACAGAAGAGCGATCACCAGCTATGGACTGGCCTGTCTTAGCAGTGTGAGGCCACCTCTGATTACATTCTCTACCCCTTTGCTTTTAACCCTTGCATTCAGTCTTAACACATTTTCTCTTAAATAATTTATTCATTCCAGAATGTCAAGGGTCCAAATACTTAATATTTATTTTTAAAAGTACAGTTGGTGGCATTACACTTACAATTCCTTATTGATATTTTAAAGAACCTCTTTGTTCCCCTTCCCTAAATCACACAAGTATATGAAAATAAAAGTGCACCTGCTACTAAAATGAACATGACCTTTATGAAGGAGAAATTCACTTGTTCCTCTAGCACTGTATGTTCAAGGAGCACTTGGAAACACTCTGCTATATGTATTGCAAAATAAAGTGAGTACTTTTATATGTACATAGAGTACAAATACCCCTAAAAATGTGTTTATAGTTATAAACCTCTGCACTTAGCAAGGGCAGATGTAAAATCAAAACTGCATTTACAGGCCACCTGTATGCTGAATTTTTAGGGCCTGAGGAATCTGTGGCAAATCATGGATCTGTACATCATGTTCCTATTGCCACCTGAAGGAACTATGGTACCTTAAGTATTTATGCAGTGATTTATTTGTGAGACTCCAAGTTGGGGAGGGAAGGCCACTCAAATATCTAATTGCAAAGGTGGAAAAATGGGTAATAACAATAAAAGTATTTATTGTTTATTAGTCACGTGGGAATGTGACTCGTCAAGTGCTTTGTGATGTTGGGACGTAAGGTGCTATAGAAACCAAAATTTCTGTTTGTATTACTTCTAGAAATAATGCAATTATTGGAGAAAATTCTGGGAAATATGCAAGAGAGGCATGTAAAGACTGTGAATCTATTAGATTTCAAAGATGGAGGAGAAACTGCTTTTATTTTTTCCCCTCATATTCCACTGTTGCTCACAAATAGATCACTGTATATATATGCAGTTCCAACAGGCCTGAGGAATAACTGTGCTGAAACTCCTCGACTCCCTCAGCTTTTATTTGGAATTGGCTGTGTTCAGCACACTGGTGATAAATTCAGACTTGGGCTGAGAGGTACCAGTGGGCCTAGAGTAGCTCCACTGGAAGTCTGGGAGCATCTTCTCACTGAGCTGTGCAGGTTTTGCTTTGGACAAAAAAAGGAATCTGTGTTAGCCTGGCTGTCCTTGTGCATTATGTTCTGCAGATGCTCCTGTGAACTGCAATGGCACGATGCTCTGTGGAGCAGCAGCTGCCTTGCTCACAGCCCCACTGATACCTGTTCAGTCAGAAATAGCCATTTTTGCAGCTGTAGGAATTGTGTTTCTATGTGAGAGAATGACCCCCCCAAGACAAAGAGGATTTTTCAATTTACAGGACAATATATAAAGATAATGGCATAGAAACACAATGGTCAAATTTCTCTGACCATTTTGTAATTTGGAACAAAAAAAGCTATATTTTTAATATTTATTTAATTGTGTTCTGAGTCCATGTCTAATAAGCAATAAACTGGTCTAGCCAAGTCTTTAAAGGCATATGCTGTGTCATTAGCTGGTGAGCGTCCTCTTTAGGCTAAGGTACTGATAGAAAGTGTTTTGTTGTTCTTAAAATAGCTTGGGAATTTGAACTGGTTTTAATACATTCAGCTCAGATTGGGGGGAGGACATCATTTATTCTTAAAAAAAAAAAATACTATTTATTAATGTCTTACATAATTCTCCAGTTAGAAGTATCTCTCCCTCCCCCCATGTCACTTTCTTTTTGTCTTGCTCTCTTCTTTTTGGTTTTGTTGCATAGGTAGAATGCTGTATTGCTAGCATTGTATTTTATGTAATTATTTTTTTGCACAAAGGCAAACATTTAGATTAGTTGGTTAATTTTTTTTTTTTTTTTTAAATTTTATGACCATGCCAAAATAATATTCTGCAGGCTTGTGGAGAACAAAGGACTGTTCTTTAGGACTGAAACTTGATTTTGCTTGTAGTACAAAAAAAAACACACACTCACAGATGTTGTTTCGTAAGTGTTATAAGCACTGGATATAAATGGTATTTTTTATCACTTCTGACTAATGTGAAACTGTTGTACGAAAACTACATGAACAAAAGTCATCTGTTTTGACTCGTGTGGGCCTGCCTCACAGTTGCCGGATTTGAGTCATTTTTATGTCTTGTTATTTCATTTATTTATGCAAAATACATGTATGTATGAACACTTTGTTTTAGCTCCAGTCCTGCCTCAATGCTGATGCTCTGTATGTTAAAGCCACATTCTTGAAAAATGACTGGCTGTTCAGGAATCACAAGCTGGTAAATATTGCATTTACTGGCTGTGGGAGTGTGAGGAACATATTTGAATCTGAATTGTGCCTATGAGCATGCTGTTCTATTTATTAGCCAACATTGGCTCTAAAATGTCAGTAGGAATCTAGGAAGGACAATCATAAGGATGAAACCCAATATTTTTACTTTATTAATTGGAGCTCAAAACAAAGTTTTTGATGAATTTACCATCTCATTTTAGATTTTTTTTAAATTGTGTAAATATAACATAGGAAATAGAATTTTATTTTTTGTTCATGGATACTTAGTGAAGTATAAGTTATGTATTTACTTTTGTTCTATATCAGTGTATGTTGGTCCATATTAAATGCTGACAAGTCACTGTACCTCATGTAGATGCTGAATTTACACCTGCAGTGTGAGCGCAGTATTGTGGACCTGTAGCTGGGACAGCAAGATGCCTCACTTGTGCTCTGATTTTTAATAGCATATTCCACAAACAGGGAATACATTCTTCTATTTTAGAAAGTTGATACATGAAACATGCCAAATTTTGGCTACATTTGATGGGAAACACAATCTCTGAATCCAAGTAAAACCAATGAGATATTTTACTTAACAAGAATGGCATTTTAAAGTAAAAAGCATATCCCTGAAAGATTAAAATGACTGAAATGGCCCTTGCAAAGCAGGCAAGACTAAGTAATATCAAACCTTTATGTTGTACATTCATTTAATCATGTTATTGTTATATTAGGCTATAATACCAGAGAAATTGTTCACACAATATACAAAGAAGATTTATGCAATTGCTTCTTAAGCTTTGTGTTTGAGGCCCATTAGAAACTGACTGAGAAAATAACTCCATTCAGGAGCACTAATATAGTAATACTATTTTCTCTGTGAACAGTTTATTTAATTAACAGATGCAATATATTTTCTTTTGGAAAATTATTGAATACTCATATTCAAGAGAAGAAGACTTCCCCAAACAGTCTGATTACAGCCAGAATAGTTCATTTCTTATTTTATAAAAATGGAAGATAAAGGTCTCAATGGAAACCATACTGCTTTCCAGGGTTGACATGCAGAAACAAGTCTGGAGAATTAGACAAATTCTGGTCTGCCTGTATGTTTGGGCATTGCCATTTAGCTTGTGAAACCACCTGCTGAGCACTCACAGGATCCTGAAGTGCTCCTAAATCAGCGTACTTCAGGTGCAGAGTGAGGCAGGGGGAGGGAAAAGATGGGATGGCTCTGGGATGGACATGCAAACCCAACAGCAACGTTAGTCCCAATAAATACATGACCCTGAGCAAAGTGCACAGCAGCCAGCTGTGGGCAGCTCCTGCTTTGGATAAACACAACACAGCCCTGTCCCTGTGCCATCTAATCTCTGGGCTGGCTTGCTGGATTTTGTTTTTCAGCCACATCAAAGGCATTTCAAAATCACCTCCCAGTGGAACATTCTACAAGATTTAGACCCTTTCCTACCTGCTTAATACGAAGCAGATTAGTACTTCCACGGTGGTCATGAGGACCAGTGCAGTGTTGGTGTTAAGTGGGGTGAACTTTGCTGAGCCAGGGCCACAGTAAGAAAAACTGCACTGGAGATGCAGCCAGCAAGATGTATGATAGAGTTCTTCATGTTTTTATGAGAAGTAAATAAATGGGCTTGGGCCCCTTGGTATTTTGCATGCTTTTGTAAGACTCAACTTGGCACTTAAGCATGTTCTTTTAAAAGAATAATACTATATGACCTCATTTGATCTTTTACAAAACACCTTTTCTTTTTAAAAAACTAAGCTTTTTTTTTGTTTGTAAATCCCATTAAAATCCATGATTTTTCTCAGATGAAGCTACATTTTTGATGTGTAGCAATGCCCTGCTACAGAAGGAAAAAAACAATGTATATACAAAACCATTTAGTTTTAATCTGATGCCCTTTTTTAAGTACCAGAATTGTTGGAAATGGTGACAAAGAAGTATTCTGAGATTTCACACGCTGGTTAAAAAGGGGTAGGGTGGGGTGAACTGGGTTAAAGGAAAACTTATCAAATTGGTATTTATGGCAATATGAAAGCTATAAAGCAACTTAGTGACATAGCTTGCTTTGTAATTTCCGCTTTCTAAAAACCACAAGTGAGGTCCTTGGTGCTCTTGGAGTATGGGGAATGTGCAAATATTTAACTGTTTGTATGCTGCACATTGCAGACCTGCTAATGTGCATTCTCCGTTTGTCTTCCTTTGTCATTTGTGTTTTGCTTTCCAGAAAGCAATGTTGTTTGTTTTTTTCCTTGTACCCTTCTTCAGCTGGTAGCAAACTAGAATGCTTAGCATTTATGTCCATTCATTATTGTATTTCACATGTAAAATTTTTTTTATTACATTAAGACAAGCTTATAAGCTGTTACTACATAACTTATCTTACTGTAACTCTTATTTCCTGACATTGTAATTTGTTTGTGATGTATATTGTGAGATTGTACTCTATGTTAATTTAATCGGCACAATTCACTGACATGCTGGACTGACATGCCTAGCTGCTGTTTCAAATTGTAAAGTTTGTGTAGAGCTGTTGGGACAACTGAGACTCTCTTGTCAAGGTACTATGCTTTGATTCCTATAGCAACACCGTGGGTGCAGCTCTTACTGGTGAGGGCTGCTTGTTAAACAGCCACTGGCTTCTTAATGGGCAGGTTTTCTTTGTAGAAATTCTATATACAGTGCAGGTACCTACCTGGGCCCATGGCCGGTAATTATTCGGGCGTTTAGAGGAAAAACTAGTGTCTATTGCTGCTTTGAATATGTTTTAAAGTCTGAAAATGTAAATAGTTTATCAAAAAAAAATCTTGTACAGTCCAGTGTAAAGTTTTTAAATGAACTTAAAGGTTGCCATCACATCTCACACTCTCCTCTTGATACAGTAAAAAGAAAAAAAAGAAAGAAAAAAAGTTTGCTAAGGATATTGATTTAAGAAAAAAATCTGTTCTCAGATTAAAAAAGAGAATAGTTATTCTTAGCTCTGCTTCATTGCATAAACAGACTTCTTGGATTTTGTTGTGCAGTATTGACGTGAGGTAAATTAAATATTAAATAATCTTTCAGTGGTACTTTTAAGAGTCTTCTCCTCCTCTGCCTCAGTTATTGATGGAAAAGACAAAATTGAAAGACACTGTCCATATACAGTATGTTCTGGTGTACGTTGGCACCTTACCTACATGTTTTGGGTGGGAGGGTTTTTAAAATTTTCTTTTTCTTTTCTTTTTTTTTTTTTTTTTTCTTTGCACAAGGTGCTTTCCTGATATGTTAAACATGTCATCTTTGGGTGATACAGTATATGCCATGATAGGGGTTTAGACCCCTCAGGGGAGTGTCTATAAGACTGCCTATTTATGCTCATTTACCTCAAGACTGTCCTCTCTACCCTTAATCTATTCACCATCACTCCATCTTTTGTACTGCTGTTGACACTTACAAATTAAAGATAAATTTTGTTTTATGAGATGTGTGTTTGACTTCTATGCATCCCTTATTCCTTTGAATTTAGTATTAAAGACTGACCATGATGAGTTGATGGGAAAATGCAACTAGGCCTGTTCATCTGGCCTCCTGTAAATTTGGTGACTGAATTTTACAGCTCTAATGTTTTGCCCATGTCTTTCTAGTCTATGAAGGCATTTATCAGCCTCTTAAATCTATTAACACCATATGCTGTAAAAGACATGCATGATAACCAACCTAATTTGACAATACACACTGAATACTGTCAATTTTGTGTGCAGGAAGTGCTGTTGGTAGCAGCACAATCTCAGAAGGATTTTTAGTGAGTAGAAATGAGATAAAATAGTTCTCATGTTTCTTCTTTCTTTGCCTTCCCCTTTTCTGCTACATATAACTTTAAACAAGCTGGCCAAAGTTAAACAACAAAAAGCCTATAGTTGCCATATTGCCATGTCTGTAAATGGCTGCCATTGGTGTGTTGTGATTGGTCTTTGACTTAGCAATTAGTCATGGTTCTCACAGGAAAATTATAAATTACATTGAAGTGTACTGTACTGAAGCAGAAATGTAACAGAGCCTTTTGGTTGTACATTACATCAGATTCCAGTGAAGTTTCAGTTGGTGCACAAACCACTCTGAAGCATTCAACTAGGACTGACTCCTTTCTTCCTTGGAGAGGGCATCATTCATGAACTTCCTAAAAATTATATTCTGGATTATGAATCTGTGTGGTGGAATACTTCCAAGTCAACAGTAATGAGGAGTCTGACCAACGTGTTATAATGGATAAATGCATAAATACTGGCTTGTACAGTTTAATCAAATTTATTTCCTCTGTTCCGCCCACACACCTGTTACTGTGTGATTTTTATCTATTTTCTTACCGGAATCTGCAGCTGTGAGTACTGATCAGTAATCTGGAACACACTGATGTTGGCAGCTGGGTTGTTACAGAAGCATAATGAAAAGCAAACCGGGCAATGGCTACAAAAGCTCACTGCTTCCTGCACCGGTTGGACACAAACTACTCATGGGACAGCTCTAGGTGCCAGTCTAAGAAAAATATGCACTAATTGCCATGTAGGACAGGGGGCTGTCTCCACATGTACAGCGACCTTCTGGACAAGGCAGTGTAGAGGGGGCTAACCCATATAGCAAGACAAACATATTTGTTTCTTCTGGTGCTGTGGAGAACAGCACCTGTGACCAACTTTCTGCCTTCCCTGTGCTGGTCTGGTCACCCTAAATGCTCATCTTAGCCTTCAGAAATTTGGCTTAGAACACAATGTGTTCACCAGGTCACTGCAAGGGAAAGGTAGCACTGAGTTGAGTAATAAATAAGCTCCTAAAGTACCATGGTTATTCCAACCATCACAGGAGGCCTCTACTGCACTGGAAGCACCAAACAAGTGACAGAGCACAACTACTATGAGAACTGAGGTGCCCCTGCCACTTTGTTCCATTCTCGGGCTTTCAGATGTTTCTCTCTGGTTGAGCACAAACTCTGATCACCAGGTGCAGGTCACTTGGGAGCCCTCAGGATGGCTGCAGTTTGGGGTTTTCAAGATTCCAAGGTACAGCAGAAGTCTGTCTCCCTGCTGGGATTTTCCTGTGGTGATTAACTGCTAGCACAGTAGCCCAATAGCAGCAGCCCATATGGATTAGGAGGAGGGGGAAAAGTAGTAGTTGATTTATATCTTTAATATGGTTTATAATAGAAAATATGAACTCCAGGTTGTGTCTCTGAGCAGTTAATGACCAGCTGGGTTAAGGGCCATCAAATACTGCTATTGGTCACTGACTGTCAGGAAGTATCCTTTCTGTCATCTATTATTCCTTAATTGTATCAAGACCCACTACAGCGGAGGACTGTTAAATCTGTGGATTAATTGGAATCTGACCCTCAGTAAGTTCTAATAATATCAAGGCTGTTGCAGGTTAGCACTGGGCTCCTTGACATGACAGTCCATAACAAACATTTTTCAGAGCTGTTCTGCTTTGTATTAATGCCTGCTGGATGACTGACACTGTAAACCATAATTGCCCTGTAGGAATCACTGTGGTCAGTTGTATTAAGAACTACTTAGGGACAATTTAATTTACTTTGGCACCACAAAGTTTAAAAGCTTCTCTACTTGTACTAAAACCTCTTAGACTTTTGGTTGCTCTTGTATTTTATCAGCAAAAGATGACTGGAAAAACAGGTTATTATTACAGCTTTAAATAATACTCTTCAAATAATCAGATTACAAAAGAAAAGCAAATCGATTATTTGGGTCTTTTTTTGCCACTCTTCTGGGCTATCAAGATGTGTGAAGAAACCAAGCAGGTATTTAAAGTTTCAAAAATGGGATGTGAGCTTAAAATTTGCAAACATGAAGGGAAACACCCCCTGACTCTTGCATTACTTCTACAACTTCCAGCTTTAATTCTATGAATAAGGTACCTCACACTTCAGATGCATGACCAAGCTTTAAGTCATACCACAGAGACTGTATTTCAAAATCAGAAAATAGAAATATTCTGCTATGAGCCAGAGCCATGCCACAGAACCCTAGACTGCAAGACACTACGATCTCTAGGTAGTAAGTAATGTCTGTCTCTGTCACTAAGCCCACATAATGGCTAATAATTTCTCTCTAGTTACTGTATGTTCACAACTAATTAATCACAAATAGGTTACAAAATTGAAAACACAGAAACTGTTTTACTGGATTAGAATCCTAGTCCTCCTGGCCCAGTAGGTTTATGCTCAACAGTTGCAACAGGAGATAACAGTTTATGAGAGCATCTGAGCCTGGCCAACATCTGCATCTCATTCTCATGTTCCTCAGCACTTATGGTAATCGTGCTGGGCTATGAATGTATGCAACCCTTTCCTAGTCAGGAACACGGGCTGGTACTTTGGTGGATGAAATCACTGAGGGAAAATTAACAGTTAAGTTTGTATTCCAATGAACAGCTTTGATAAGGAGTTTTGCAACAGCCCTATTTATTCTTTTTAATGGAAGAAAATCAGGGAAAATCACAGTCAGTTTATGTTCAACTGAATTGCAAAGTCCCTTGTATGATCCAAAATACTTAGGATGATAAACTTCTCTCAATTTTTGCAGAATCTGGTTAAAACTTAACAGACTTAATTCAGAAAATCTGGAGATCATAGATTTTAATGATCAAATTACTCAAACACAATGAAATATCTTTTATTCAAACATCAGGAAATCCACACTTGATTGAAGACTTAGTTAATTCCACTAGAATCACTGCAGCTACTGGAAAACCAAAAGCTAAGTGGTGGAGAAGGAAAAAGAAATCCTCCCAGATCCACCTACCCACCCAAGAAGAAATGCAAGTCTTTTGCTGTGTGTTGAGAGATCATGTAAGGAAAAGGGCTTTTGGAAAAACCGTTAGGTACAAGACACCTATTTTGTGGAGTGTTACTGTAGAAACTAGAAAGTTCTTCTGGTTTTGAGAGCTACAATATGGGTTGAAAGAAAAAAAGTGAGGAACAGTCAGTTTATATGATCTTATTTGTATCAGCTTCTCCTGTGAACAGAATCTGCAGAGCCTCCCTAACACTGCTGTGACTTTATATAACACCAGCTACAAGAGGGAAGTACTAGATATCCCAGCAGCTTTAGATTATTTTAAGGAAAAAAAGGGTCTAATTTCAAGAAAAATGAATAAGTATGAATATTTACATAATATTATTGTGCTGAGCTGCAACAATCTGTGTTAAGAATGGCACCACTTCCCTCATTCTGTGTATACGAGTGTGAATGTGTAGTGGTTCCTAAAAGATTAATGGCTCTTTTATTCTATGATAGATGGTTTAATGTTCATTTGCTGTACTTGCAGTTCATCAGTTATTTAAGGTGGTCTTCTAAAATTGCAAAATTATGAGGAAATTAATATAAATCTTAGAAATCACCAGCTGCTCCCACCCCTCTGTGGGGAAGAATGCTAAGTTGATCATTATGCCCAGTTCTTCATCCAGCCCATGGCAGCAGGGCTGAGGGCAGGGGCTGCTGGCATCCCTCACGTGCTGGGATAGGGCTGCCACCTCTCCAGACCCTCAGTGCCTCCCTACCCACTGCTATTCCTTCTTTCCTCTTAACCTTGTCCTCCCAGGGGCAACAGCAACAGCAGAGGAACAAAGGGAAAATACAGCATTCCATCCCCTCATGGGCCTCCAGTCCCTCCAAAAGGATTATTTTTGGGTTCATTGTGACCTGGGGGAAAGCAGGGAGTGTTTGCAGCATTTATTGCATCACATCTGCTAAGGATGCTGGTGCTGGGTGGCCAGAGCTGTGGGCAGCTCCTTGGGAGAGGCTGCAGAGGGATTGTATCACTGGGAAGAGATGTGAGGAGAACAGAGCAAACACTGTGACTCCCAGGGTGATGCAGGAAGCAAAAGCACCTTCAAAAAGACCTCAGGATGGTGACAGGAAAACGTAGCTTTTCTTCCTCCTGTAATTCAGTAAAAAGTTATGAACAGTCAGAGGAAATTTGATTATTGAACTTAACACTTCAAATTCTGACTAGGCCTCCATTTTTTCCTATTTCAGCCTTTGCTGCTGAGGAATTTGTTTTGAATGTATCTGTGCATCCTCAGTAGGACCCCCATGCTACCAGTGTTGCAATGTGAACAGAATAGCTGTGGGTTCTGTCCTTTAGGCTCTACCACACAACTTGTTCTTGTTGGACTCTGAGCTGATGCAAAGGACCTGATGGACTAAGTTCCCCCAGATGACCGGAAGTTACGATTTTATGGGATAAACCTGCCTGGGATGAGGAGAAGTCAGAGTTACTTGAGAATGTGTACTGTTATTTTCTGTCTATCTTACAGTAGAAATAAAAGGCAAAGGTTTTGAGCATATTCTTATCTTTTTCTCTCATGTTTAATGGAGAAAAAAACAAATAGAAGATCCCTGGTGTAACTGAGCAACATCAGTAGGATGGGTGCTTGGAAAGTGCAGTGATGAAGAATGTAAAAGAACTCACTAGTCCTGTATTTTGTTAATTTGGGTGAGTGGAGTTAAAAAAAATATATTGTTTGGTCAACATGGTATAAAGGATAGTGAATGATTTTAAATTACCTGGTAAATATTTTTTCTTTTGAGATACCAGGTTGCTTCTCTGAAGTTCTGAGTATGTCCTGCTCCAACTGGTGTCATGGGAAGAAGACAGTTCCTCCTTCAGCATTTGGCAGTAAGTGCCAAAGGGATTTCTCTAGACACAGTCCTAGGATTCATATCAGTTAGGTACCTTAGACAAAGATTCATAAAGCTACCTTCCTTCATTAATCCCTCCCTGAAAATCCTTAGACTGATCACTTGTAGAGACAGTTCTTCTGCAATGTTTTGATTCTTGTACTGCAAGGAGTTTGTGATTGAATTGCAAACAGAATAGATCAGACAATATGTAGCCTTAAGATGCCTGTAAAACTCATGGGTTGTGGAGAATTTCAAATTGATTCAGTTGTTTATTCATTTTTAATGGGGTAAAGTAGTGGATTTCCACAACAATAAGACCAGGCATGGTAACAGTCTGTGCTCTCTTACCCCTAAACTTCAAAGACAGTGGGGTTCTGAAATGAACATAAAGCATTCTGAAATAATGAGAAGAAAAATAATATTCTTTTTATTTTCTGAAAATGTTATTCCGAAATGAGGGATAAAAGTAAGAATTAAATAACTCGTACAGACAACCCCCAAATTTCCTACCTTTTCTTAAATCTTTGTGCAAAACATGCTGCATTTGGAATCTCAGAATAAACACTAAAGCTTCCTAAAGTTTTCAAATTTTCTGTCTAGATATTTGCTTATCTTCTCTCTCATACTTGCTTTTAATGTCTGAACACTTAAAATGCAGGCATGCTTTCCACCTCACCTCATTTACCTCCAACAGCTTAACCTGCAATTTATTGTGAGGATTGCACCTATAAGTAAAACAGGATCAGACCTTAATTTGATCTGCTATTTATCCGTTGTGTTAATTGTAGCCACAGGGTTGTATTAAGAAAGTCAAAAAGTACCACTTGTAACTACAGAGTGGCTCTCACCTTTTAAATGGAAAAACACTCATTTTCTAGAAAAAATAGGAAAAAGGTGGTTATGAGATAAATGAAGAAGGCAGAAGGGTTTCTGCTTTTCCATTTTCAATGTAATTAATATAATATTGGCACCCAAAATGTAGCTATTTGGGTGCAAGCCTGCTCCTAGCTTTTACTGCTGCTGGTGGGAACAGATGCGTAATTTCTCACACTTTTGTTTGTTTGTGTTTTTAAGCTGCAAATTGGGTTCTTGTTAGGCTAATGGATCTTGGGTTTTTTACTTCATATTAATCAGGACTTTCATCTGCTTGTGTTTTTGAATGATGGATTCTTCTTATGCTCAGGGTTTTTGGGTTTATTTTCCCAAGAAAGAAGACAATAATTTACAATATGAATGACTGAAAAAGAGTGAAAATTTGCTAAGAGAAATTCTAGTCCTACCAAGCCACCATAGTGGTAAATTCCTGCTGCCCAGAAAGGCTTTGACTGAGGAATCTGTGTTATCTTTCATTGTGCCCACTGAAAATAAAGCACCAAGCCTGAGAATAGTAAATTAAAGGGAAAAATCCCACCGTAAGTATCTTTCAGGGCAGACTTGAAAATAGAGGTATATAAATTTTATATTTAGAAGTTATAGGTTTAGAAGTACCTATCAGGTTTAGAAGCACCTAATTCTCTTAGCCTTTGAAACTCTTAGCCATAAGATGCTCGAGGTTTTTGGAAAATGGACAATGAACACTTTCAGTTCTCAGCTTTGGGGAGCAGTTTTTCTCAGCTGGCAATGTTTCTGCCTTCTCACCGAGAACAAAACTGTCTTGCATGCTGAAATCTAGGACTCTTTGTGGGAGCTGTAGAGCTCCTGGAGAGGAACTATTGCCCCTAAAACGCTGATCTGAACAAACTGGGTGCTTCGTGAAGGTGTTTGCTGGTGGCCAGCACCTTTCACGTGTTTATTCCTCTCTTGTGGTCTGGGCGAGGTTTGACAATACTACAGGGGCAAGATATGTACAATCTAGAAAGACCTAAGAGCAGCCAGACTTCCAAGTGTCAGTGCCATGGGAAGGCAGTTTTCCTGGGTGTTGCAGCATCCATTAAGGATAAAAAGGGTTGAGAAGAGATAGGGTGGCAGTCTGTAGAAAAGAAGGGAGGTAAAATTGGATGTTATCTCAGTTTGCCTGCTTTGGTTTGTGTGATGTGAATACATTGGATGCTTGATATAATTATGCCCTCCTTACCACATCTTGTGCCAAATCAGTATCTGTCAAAGATCTCTGATGATATTTCAAGGGAATTTTCTCAGGTGTGAGAGTTCTGTTCCTCAAGTATAATGTGATATTTTCTTAAGCTGAGAAATAAGTGGAGAAGAGGGTTGCAGTTACCATTAGTTTTCATACTAAACTGGGTAAAGATATACCTAAAGAAAATGCAATTCCAGCCCCCTGCTGTCAAAGGACAGATGCTAATGGCCATTTCAAATTGCACTAAGTTTCCATACCCCTTCCCGCTGGCCAAAAAAGGCCCTGACATCAAGGATGTGCTATGCCTAGTGCTTGGTTTTGAACCTAAGTGCTGAGAAGCCTGTCTGGCACTGCATTATATAATGTCCCATTCCAGACTAGAGGCTGCACAATGTGTATGTTGTGCTAAAGGCCCCTGAAAGGGTATGTGTGGGTTTTCCTTTTAAATATCACCTGAAGGTAAATGCTGTTTCTGGAGCCATGCTTCTGTGTCAGCGAAGCACAGTGCAGTGCTGTACAATGCCACGTTGTTTTCTGCATGACAGTTACAGGGTCACCCTTGCTACCCTGCATGTGGTTGAGCTGGTTCTTGATTAGAGATCAGAAGGGGATTTTTGGCAAGGATGTAAGAGCAGAAATCTGAAGAAAGCTCATATTTTGGAGACTTAGCTTATTGTGGACTCTAACTATACTTGTACCTGATTTTTTTTTTTTGGACCTTGTTCTCTTTCTGCATTTATGCAACAACAATAAAAGACTTTTGTGATGTCCTGTATTCTGACTCAGTCAATGGGATGAGGGAGTCTCCATCTGCTGTTGTTCATATTTAGAATTTATGGTCACATTGCCATAAATTACAGGGTGGTAATAAATTAAGTGAAAATTAAAACATGTGACTACAAAGAGGAAAGAGACAAAAATTAATGGTTATTCCTTAACTCTGCCTACTCTTTCTATTCTCCATTCTGCTTTTCTGGATGGTTTAATTTGGAATGATTTTTAATGCTTATAGTGCAAAGGTGTGTTTTGGTTTTGGTTTGTTTGTTTGTTTGTTTTGTTTTGTTATTTTTTTATTCCTTAAAGAAGAAAATTGATTCCTTATGTTCCATACATTAAGTTTCCTTAACATTTTTTTCAACATGCATGAAATTATAGATCTCTGGAGAGAATGAAGTACCACAATATAATACCCCACCCAAACCCTTTATTTCTCCCCTCTGCTGCCAAACCTTCAAAAAATCACACAGCATTAATGCATTTATGGGTACTGGTTTTCCATGTTTGATACAAAGTAAAAATATAATGAGTGCCCAGGCACAAAAATATGTGATGTCAGTTTGTGGGGGATAAATACGATTCTGGGGAATAAAGCCTTGAATCTGCTGCCCACAAAGAGTCAGAATGGAGGACAGATTTGGTGTGTGAGGATTAATTTTAACAGTGCCATCCCGTGTGAGACTAAGGAACTACATTGTAGATTTTAGATAGTGAATTAGCACCCTTGAGAAAATTAAAAAGATGACATCAAATTTTATAGTAGAAGCAGATTTTATGGGAGTAGCAAACTGTACCTAACATAAACCAAAAGGGAGGAAAATATATTATTCACAGTTCATCATTCTGTACTGTAAACTCGGGGTATCACACTGGGTTTGGATGTATGAGTCTTTCAAACCAGTGAGAAAGAACATCAGGTTTGTGGACTATTGGGTATTTTTCATGGTTTGTTTGATTTGCATCATTAAAGCAAAATGCCTTTTCTGGGTGCCAGTGGTGGAGCAGACCGTGTAAAGAAGGTCCCCCTGACAAGCTGTTCCCAAGGAAGTGAGGAAGTGGCAGTGGAGTTTGTCTCCAACTACATATCTGAGAGGAGGTGCTCAGTGTGTTAAAGTGATGTTGTGTTTGTGGCTCAGCAAGACAGATACCAGTTCTACACTGAATAAGTAATTTACTCTGTCTCCAACTATATTATTAGAACTGGTTTTTCCATTCCTACTTAAAATTTTTTTCTTTCTAAATTTTCCCTCCTTCAAGTTCTCCATCCATCTCTGTTAGCCTCTCATATCCTTCATTAATCTCTTTCTGGAAGTTCTGAGCACCGTAGTTTCACTTCTCTTCTCTCCTCTAGGATTTTTCTTTTTGTTGTTGTGACTGTTCTGGTTTTCTCTTATTTTTTTCCTTCCAGTATTTCCTCTCTCCACCTTCACTTTGCATGGACTATATATCAAGTCAGCTAACTGGGTGTGTACGTGGAACATTTGAGAAAGCCAGAATAAGGTAGAGGAGGGTAAGGAAGAGAAGTCTATGGGTAATTGTTTAAAGAGGGACTTGTGTTTCCAGCACCTAACGGGGGAAAGAAACAAAACAAAACAAAACAAAAAGATGGGGAAGTAAAATATTGAGAACACTTCTGGTGAGCTCTTGTTCATTTTGAATCCTGTCAGCAGAGGATCCAGCTACAATAACAATAAGTTATTAGTTACCTTGTTTTATATGCATAGATTATGACACTATTTGTACAGGTAAATCTGTTGTGACTTCTCCCTTCTTTCTCACAAAACAATTTGTAAAAAAAATTGTAAAAGGAATGTTGATTACCAAATATTTACAAAGCCACTTAAAAAGTCTTTTTTTCCCCCTCTTTTCAGCAAGTTTCTCCATGCCAGCATGTGCGGTAAGTTCCTGTGCCTGAGAGTTTGCACCAAACCCACAGTTTGAACCAGGCTGTGCATAATAGGCGCCTCTGTTAGCTTCCACCAACTGAAGCTCCCAGCAGTGGATGGAAAATCAGACATCCAGCACTGCACAATAAATCTTATTGTAATTCACTCACTTAACATCACCGCAAACAGGCCTTGAAAAATGTGTCGTGTGTGCTTGAAATCATACTTGTGCTCCTGCCATTAAAGAGCAAGAAAAAAAAACCCTTGTAAAAAAAGTTTAATTTACTTTTTTGTTATAAAATACTTTTTACTGGTGCCAGCTGGAAGGAAAATGACCCAGTTAGATCTCAAAATTATGATCTAGTTTAAGTGTTATGTTTAGATTAACTGCCAAAATGTTAGTATAAAGTGGTAGGTGTTTGTGCTGCAGATAATAACTAATGTACTGTTGGTCAAGATAGGCCACTGTTCTGTTATTATTGTATGGATCTTATGACTAAACATTGGAGCAAGCCTAGTGGAACAACAATATTTTACTGTGCCTGGAATACTAACTTGTCAGAACTTAATTGGGGGCGCCAAAAATCTAATGAATCAGATTGAGAAGATGTCTTTTTCTTTTTTTCTTTCCTGTCTGCTGATAGTTCTGATTTGTATTCCTTGCTCTAAATCAAATTGCATTTATCTCATGTATTTCCTGGCAAGTGCAAATACAATCAGATCTCTCTGATTGTCAAATGATTATGATCTTCCAAAGACAGTGAAAAGACAGTGAAAACATCTTTGGTTTCTTTTATTTTTCCCCCTTTGCTTGTGAAGCTGGATTAAATGTGTTGTATATTTTAAAGGACCTGGCATACAAGGAAAAATCAAGGTTAAAAGCACTTCAGAACTCAAGTTGTGCTGATGTGTATGACCTTTGGGCCCAGAATTAGCTATTTTTACTCTGTTGATATAAAACATTAACCTCAGTCAAATGCTTCTTGCAAGAAATGAAAACAAAACCGTGATGTTTAAATACACAATCTAGATGTACCTACACCAGTTGCCATGAAAAAGTCAACATTTGCTAACAGACACCACATGGTGGATTCTGTGGTACTGCAGCTTTTCCCTTGAAAAGGAAGGGAAGTACCTGTGGGAGAGGAAATATCTGAAAAATCTTGAATATACATGAGCTGCTAACCAAGCTTCTGTTGTCATCAGCCCTTGCTTCTCACTTTCCCAGCTCCCTGCTCTCCCCTGTTCTGCTGTATCAAGGCAATAATCATGGTTAGATTATGTTCAGTACTGTTGGGTACTTGTCCTCTTTTGGCTGCTTGTGACTCCTGTGTTACTGCTGAGAGGAAAGGTTTGGTAAAATAGATGTTGTATTGGATTTTTTTGTGTTTGGGTGTTTTTGTTTGTTTGTAGTTTGGGGCTGTTCATTTGGTTGGTATTTAATGAGGGAGAGATTAGGTTGAAGCAAACCAAGAAATACTTGCAGATGTTTCTTGGTCTAGTTCTGCTTAGAACTGAGCTGATCTTAGCGTTGTGTTTGGTCTTCATTTTCATAGCTGATAGAGCTTCTAAATACTACTAGGGCCTTTTTTCAGAAAAAAGGGTGTTCAGAATAATCTCTAACTCTTGATTAGTCCTGGGCTAATGGGTGGCAATGCCATCTACACATTGCTTACAGAAGCAGCAGATTTCCAAGGAATATGCAGAATCAGAAGAATTTTCAGAGAAGAGCAACTTGCTGAAATTTGCTACATTTTTCAAAGCTTCATCTTGGACACTAGGTTAAAAGAAATGGATATTACCAAGCAAGATAAATTTTATATTGAGAATGTGCACTAAACAAGATTAACTTTCAAACTTTTTTCTGGTATCTATATAAAATCTAGTAAAAAAGTTCTGCATCTATGATAAACAATAGAGAGAGAGATGATTGCTAGATTAATATTTATGCTTTATTTCAACAGAATTTAATAAAATACTTTCTGTTTTAGTTTCTGTCATTTCAGGAATGGATATGGAACAGGTGGTGGTGTTTCAAATAGGATATGTAATGTGTTTCAAATAATGCTATTATATTGATCTTTTCACAGCAGTGCTTTCCTTAACATTCAGAATGACCAAAGATTTATGTAAGCTCCTCTGTATTAACTTTGAGTATTAACTTTGCTTTGTTAGAGTATTAACATTTTTAGACTAAGTTCTGAGTCTTCTGAATTGGGAATGCTGTAGACCATAGTAAGAACACATATCTAAGAAGTCCTCCTTCTCTACTCAATCTAATATTAAATGTACTTGAGGTTTTATTGCAAGTTCTCCTTCTTGAATTCCTGGAATGAAAACTTTACATCTCAGCCTTTATTGTACCAGGAAGTGATCAGTGGAACGCTATAGACAGCGAACATAATTTATTTTAATTTACTACTCCAATTAGAATATTCAATAAGAAAACACTTTTAATTAAAATATGGATACTAAAAATATTACATTACTCTTTTTCAAACTAAGATGTCTAAAATAGACAGTACTATGGAAATATAGAAGTTTTTACTACTTTTTCTGAAAGCTATGGCTGAAATATTTGAATAGATGTCCAGCAATGAACAACAGGGACAGTACCACAGGGACTGCATGGTTAGAGTGAAATGGTATGAGGGTACTGAAGTTTTTCCTATGGAATTTCATAGCAGAAGTGGATCTAATGTAGTGAATAATGCACAAACACAGGGCTTCTAAGTACACCTTTGAACTACTTCCAGAAACAGGGCAGAATGTGAGTCCTAGTCTAGCAAGCTGTGATAGAAACGATGCAACAGGAAAATCCACCTTTGGATTTTTGTACTGGCTGCTGAAGTCCTGATTCCCAAACTGTGAAGCCTTTATCTTCCTTGTTCCTACTGGTGTTTCGTCTCAGAAGCAAGTCTGAATTGATGCTGGCACATTTCCATCACTGCACCGGGTTTTAGGTGTGTGGTTAAGTTTGGTGCAGATTTTGCTCAGTCTTACCTGAGGGTTGGTTTTTTAATGGAAAGACTGAGGTTTTTGTGTGTTTATATTTGCTATCTGGGAACTATAAGAGGAAACCTCCAACAGTCAAAGTTCAATGCTTTGTTTTTCTTAGTAATGTGAAACGTTCAGAGGAATTAGAAATAATAGATCTTGGGTTAGGTTTGTTTATTTGTTTTGGGTTTTTTTTCTTGGTTCTGTTTTTGGTTTTTGTTTGTTCATTTGTTTTTGGTTTTCATTTTGGGTTTTTTTGGTGGTTCTTTTCAGTACAATGAATGTGAATCTCTATAGTTTATTTGCCTGGCAATTGTAGTTTGATACCATATTTTTTCCAAGTGTTGCAGAAATTGCCAGGTCAAAACCTTACTTATTAATAGCTGTAGGTTTGCTGGGATGGGAATGGCATCCAGTTCTGCTGAGAAACAGCTGAGTATCTGGGAATTTGGGATATGTATGTGCTTTTATTTTTCTTGTTGAACATATAGTAACTAAAAGGAAGGGTGTGGGTTAAGAATCATATGAGTACAGGTACCTCTGTTGGTGAGATTTAAGCTCTGGTAAATGCCACGTATTTTTCAAAATTATTTGTAGACAACACATAATGTTTCCATTAACTGCAGCAGTCTTAGAATCTGTACCATAAATAACAACACTGTGCGTTCATCTCATGTGTTCACAGTATATAGGATAACCACTGCGGGTGCGGGCAAGATCATTAAGGAAATTCTGTGTAGAGTCATAGCCACAGCAATATACAGCTATGACTGCATTCCTCATAGTCTAGGGACAGTACATGTAGTTATATTTTATCAAAAGTAAAAGTATTTCTTAATTATGTCAGTTTATTTCTAGATAGCAAAGCAGTCCAAGCCAAAACACCATGCCTGAACAATCTCTAGCTTTAGTATAGTTTAAAATCCCAGGTTTGCTCCTGCCTGAAATGTCTCCAGATCCTATGTGTGTACAGTTGAAACCCATCTCAGCTTTAATGTTTATCTAGATAGTGTGAAAATTGTAATGATAATTTACCTCAACTGCTGACACACCTGCTATCTTCAAGTATTCCACGTAATTTCTCTGGGATAATAGAATTGTATTTTGGATGGCCAACAGCGCTGTCTCAGGTGTCCTTACTGAAAATTAAATACTGAAAATTTGATTTGGGTATTGCCATGGATGAGTAAAGGAATCTGTGGTCACAGGGAGCGGCATTGCTGATGAGGATGCTGCTTGGTTTTGCAGTGAAAGAAGCTGGCTCCTGCCTGCCTACTGCAGTCGCTGGACAACTGAAACTTTACAGCCTGAATCCTTCACCTCACAAAGCCATGAGGCTGCTGCAGGAACTGAACACCTAATTGTTCATTTACAGACCTAGGAGCCTGCTCTGAATCCTCTGCCTTACATGTTCTACACAGAGACACGTGCTGGGGATTATGTTGGGCCCTACCAACAGTTTCAGTTTTAGGAGGTGCATGTTGTCATGAGTTCCATGCTGTGCTGATTAAGCCACATACTTCACTAATCAAGCTGCAAAGTTAAGTAGGTGAAATTTAATAGACTCTACTAATCAAGGTGCATTCTTTGTTGAGCAAGCTGAATATTTTAAATGTAGAGGGTTTTTATGTACTCTGTGAGCTGGCTTGGAGGCCTCCTATTGCCTACATACATGGCTAGCAAAAAGCTACCAGGAGATGTTCCATTACTGACAATGGAAGGAATGTGAGCTTTCACTTTGATACTTGTTACAGTAGAGCTTAGGGAAGAAGTAATCAAAATTAGCCCTACTGAGCAAATGACACTATTTCGCTTTGATGAGTCTCATTGGATTACACTGGAACACATTCCTAACATAGCAGTTCCCACCAATAGCAAGGGTATGTGTGTTCCACATGACCTGTGCACCTCAATTTGTCTGCAAGTTTCTCATTGGATCATGACTGACCTTTAAGGCCCTCTCAGGATGATCTTTGTCCTTGTTCAGATAATCTTAATTCAGTTTTAATTCTGAACTCTTTTTCCAGTCACACTTTGATTGGCAAAGGCAGAAGAATGGTGGGTTTGTGTCTTCCTCCTCCTCCAGGAGCAGACAAAACATATTGGAAAATATGTGGAGCAATGGAGGCAAAAAGCAGTTGCTGCAGAAAGTTGAGCAGCAGCATCATTGTACACTAGAACTGTGTAAGTTACATGGAGCCCATGTAACAAACAAAATATTCTAACTAGCTTAGGGAAAGTGTGTAATTAAGAGGGCAAAATGAAGCATGTAGATAGAGAGTGAAGCTGAAGGTAGAAGAGAAAGAAAAGTGAGCAAAAGTGATTTTTACAAATTTCTACCCTGAATTCACCTGTGATAATAAAGATCCATAGATATCCTTTTTGTGTTGCAAGTTCACATGTTATATAGCTTTGGTGCTCTTCTGGGTCTAACCTAGGGGTGAACTCTTTCTCTGTTTGCAAAATGCTGATGGATTAATTGCACTTATTGCAGGGAAGAACAGATTCCTTTGGTCTAAGTTAAGCCTTCTTCTGCCATTTTGTTTGCTTCACCCTGTGAATTTTAACACAGGAACACCTGTATCCAACAGTGTGTAGCAGCACCCTTCTCTAAGGAAAAGTTTTTGTCTGTGTGTTTCAGCAGTCTAAAAAGTGGCATATGAGAAATACTGGCTGTTTTAAAAAATCACTTGTTCTTCCTGGTGTCCATATGGAAGTTAGGTAAATAAAAGTAAAATTCCCAGCCAATAAAGGCTTATGAGCATAAAAAAATAAAAAGAGAAGATGAGTGGACCAACACACCTTCTTGCAGGTGATTTCAATCTGGAGCACTACTGGAAAGAAAGAAGTTGTGCAGAAAGTGTAAATGTTTAGTTCCAATTATTTTGGAAATGTCTTCTGCTTTGGTCAGTCTACATGCAACCCACTCGGCTTCAATTCACCGACTTGTTTTATGTTATTATATTTATGCCTGTGAGTTTCTGGCTTATATGCTTTGGATCTCACCACTAATTTGATCTTAAAGCCATCAGTAATTGAGTAAATGACTTTTTTTTCTGGTTGCTTGTTGTCTCAAGGGCCATAGTGCTGTCATGCTTTTTGGTTCAGAATGATCACTGAACATTATCTTCTTGTCATATTTTATATAATCTTTATCCCTCTGGTGGGATATATGCAGGGAGAGATGAGGCATGTGTAATTGTAAGGAAGGTATAACTGCAGCTTCTAAATACTTGCTTAATATCTGCTGTCAAACTGGTGACTTTCCAGGCTAGCGACATAATGGTTTCCAGACACAGAAAATGTTGCAGTTTGTTTGTCATCTGAATTATTGAGATGTCCTCTGCTTTACAGTGAATCAGTAAAGTACTGTATTACAGTTAGTAGGAACAACCAAATGACATAAATTATTAAAATTAAATTGTACTTCTCAATGTAAGCAAACAGAATGCAGTACAAATCAATGACTGTGGTGTATTAGGTTTTGGTGGGTTTCTTTGGTGGGGAGGTTGAGGAGGGTTGGTGCCTTTTCTGTTTGTTTGTTTATTTGCTTGTTTTTTCTTTGCTTACCAAATTATTTGCTCAAATTAGGATACCACGTTAGTGAAAAATAATTAGTTCTACTGTAACTTTAAAATTTTGATTGGTGACCCCCGTAGAGTAAGGACTTCTTTTTTGTTATGTACAACACCGGTGTTCATGGTGTACACAACAGAGGTCTGGTCCAAAACTGAACTGGATTTGATTGTTCAACAGGTATTAGACACAAGTGGATCAGTTCCACTAAATAAGACAATTAAACACAGATTTAACATGCTCTTTCTCTCCTAGGCTTTCAAAGCAGGAGTTTCTGTTGTGTGAATTTTATTTTAAAAAAAAAACCAAATGCTTGTGAGATTTTTGCTTGAAAACTGTTGGAAGTAAAGTCTGACTGCTAGGTTGCTTCATGAGTTCAGGCTACGAAGGGCAAACATGTCCATCTCATGCCACACAGTGTCAGTGTAAAGCCTCATAGAGTGCATAAATTCCATAAGATGTAAATTCCACTCAGTAGTGTGCAGGTTGATTACGGCTCAACATCTACATAGGCTCCTTAATTAAGAGTAAAGGTCAATAGGTTAAATAAGTAACTTAATCAGAAAATTATGCAGAAGTACCACAAATCAAATGCATTAGTCAGCCCTTGAGATCGATAGGGTATGCAAATCGATCAGTAGAGTATATACTGTGGGACTTCAAGTACTGAAACATGCAGTGTGATACTGCAAACACAATAGTTTATAGAGTTTGTCTCTGTTTACAGCTCAGCAGTTATTTATTTATTTCTCAGTTGCATCTTTACTGTGCCATGCACAGTGTTTCATTCCCAGGTTTCATCTCATCCTGAGCGCTGTGCAAAGCTGTGAGGGGTTTGGACGAGTAAGGGAGAAGTTTGAAAGCACGCATGGTGTTGTATAACCCTCAGGTTGGGTAAGGGGCAGGGCAGGCAACAAGACTTCTTTAACTAGGAAGACAGGGCATAGGCCTTCTAGAATATCAGAGGAGCAGGGTCCAAACTCTCTTCTCTGCTGTGGTTTGTTTGGCACAAGGAAGAGGCGACTGATTTACGGCTTCCTCTTTCTCCCAGTGCCAGCCCTGACCTCAGCATAGAGAGAACTGCTTTCTCTTGTGAGAGCTGGGGCAGGCCGAAGTGCAGGATGTTCCAGCCACAAGCCTTCCTGCGTCCCAGTTTATTTGACAGGACATAGGGAGTTGGGACCAAATGTTCAGCATGCGCAGGTTTACTCCTGGCACTTCTGTGGACCTCTGCCCAGATACAGTCACTTTCTTTTGGACTTCATGTGCTCTTTTCTGGAGTCTTGTTTTGCCCCCATTAAAGGGCAGGTGACTGTTGTGTGTAAGAGCCCAGACCATTATTTTTGATGTCTTATTGCAGGAGGAGGCCATTGCAACTGTTTAGAGGGTCAGTAAAACCTACACTGTTTTGAAGGATTGTTGATCAGAATCAATCACTGAATGATTGGAAATGCATTCCACAATGAGATATTTGTAAGTGATAGATTTCCAAACAGTGGGAGCAATTTTTATCACCTGCTGGGATGCAGTGTGGTTTCAGTGGGAAGAAATGTGTTATCAAGTCAGAAATACACTGAGATCAGATGTTCAGCACCTCTTCAGATAAGGAAACTTAGGGATAGTTAGTTTCAGATAGCACATCTGGAAAAAAAAAAAAACACCAACAGGCCAACCCTGAGGAGGGGAATGATTTGACTGTGCTCACAGCAAATATGCAGATTGGTTGTGTTTGGTTGGAACTGGGTTCACACAGTGTAGTCTTTTTTAACTCTTCCACATAGTTTCTGAAAGTAGACAGAGTTGTTATGGAAATAAGGCAGATGGAAATCCCCTCCTCCAGTAATCCTAGTGTGATGGACTCCTTGGCAAAGGAGCTGTGATATCCTTTGCACAAACATAAAAGTCATTGGTGTTTAGCAGTGGAAGTGCCAAGTGCCATTCTATTGTGTTTTTCTTCTCTTTCCTTTCCACTTTAGCTCATTAGAAAAAGTCATGGCTGAATATACTCTGAGCCACTGTGTTGTTGCAAAGACACTCCATGGGAGGGTCCAACTCAGCAATACAATACTACTGAGAAAGAGGGTGTTGGAACTTTTTTTTTTAATCATTTTTTCCCACTGATTTACAGAAATCACATTTCTGTGTTTATCTTTCTGACTTTTTTCCCATTTTTGTTCTTTCAGTGCTTTTATTTTGTTTGTTTTCAGGTTATGTGGTATATTATATAGCTGCTATTTTGTCTACCTTTTATTTAAATTATAGGTAGTTTAACTAGGTAGAATAATTTCTGAGACTATTTGACAATCTCTTGCCTAAGTTAATTTCTAGAAATCTGAGCTTAAAATACTGTTTCAAGCTGTAGGCTACTTCTATATTTGTAGTAAGATTTCTGCTTAGTGAGCTAATCATATTATCACATTTTACCAACATTATTCATGTTATCACATTTTACAAATATTATTTCTGCTGTGGGGAGAAGCTGTGTCATTACTGAACTTTTAGGATGTTTTCAAGACACAAGTCTTAGACTCTGTGGTTTGTATTGAAGCTTTCTAATTTGTATGCAAATGGTCAAAATTCCAACCACATCTCTCCTTGGAAGCAACTTTCGGAGCAGTGGGTGGTTTCAGAATGAGAGAACCTTTGCAGCTCCATACTAGATTTCATACTAGCTTTCTTGTACAACTGTATTATATTTTGTTGGAGTGCTGTGTCTGCCAACACCACTTGTGATTTAGCTGTGTTAACTTGGGTGTTTCCTGCATACCTGATTTCAAATAAAACTAAATGAAATAAACAAAAAAAGTAAAATGTCATCCTGGGAAGTTTCCCATGATCACACAGATAGATGGAAGTAAAGAAAAAATAATTTTGAAAAGGGACTATTTTAAATTAGATAAGAAACTGAAATCTTACTATTTTGTTTCAGTTCTCTAATCCTGGAAGCAAGAGGCTTTCTTTCCCATCTCTTTGCTTCTCTCCCTTTTTTCATTTTTTTGTTGTTGTCTGTGAATATCTCAAAATGAGATTTGAATATGATATAAATCTTAGAAATGAAAGAGACAGTAAGAGAAATGCATATTGAATGTATTTCAAATCTCAGTTTCTTTTTCAATGTCATGATTTGATAATGGTCTGGCTTGAACTTTCTAAATGTTTGTGTTTGGCAATGCTCAATTCCATCAATAATATATTAAAATTCATAGCAGAATTTCTGAGCATCTGGGGAGATGGGGTTTCCTCCAAAGATCTATCCCCCTGCACATTCTGACACTGGCAAAACCTGTAAGATCTTTTGTAGTAGCACCCACTTGTCACTCCCTACTCAGTCTTGACATACCCAAAACTTGGGTGGGTGTTGCTCATGTGTTTCCTGACAAATCTTTTCATAAAGAAACAATAATTTTTTCAGGCTTGAAAGAAAATCCAAAACTAGGAAACATTTCCATTTTTCTAACATTTTGCTGCATAGGTTTGGTGGAGCTTAATGACTTACATGTATCTGCTCAAAGTATCGTGGAAGTCATCCAAACCTGCTCATAGCAGTCACCTTCAGAATCTCTCTATACAAGATTCTAATTAAATTATTTAGTAAGCTTGACCATATTTTTGTCAGAAATGTGCTGCCTGTTGGCCTTGCCAGTTAAGGGAAACAGAGTTGGAGTAGAGCATCACTCCGCTGTCTCAGATGATTCTTGCTCAGTGGGCCTCAGGAATGACAAAAGAAGCTTTTCCAAGCTCCTTCTCCATGAATGTGCACACATTCATACAGCTAGAGTCTGTGCTTGTGTGATTCTTTATTCCTGTTAAATGCTTTCATTCTCTGTATGGTCCTATTTTTCATTTCAGATTCTAAGTTGATTCTTAACATACAAATCTTCAATGTTTATTGCATAGCCCCATCTTAAAATCATAATGCTCTTGCTTTGCTGTAGGTTTCATAGAATGAATTGCTTTGTTTTTTATTACCAATAGAAGGTAGAATCAATAAACCTCTATGTCATTCAGTCTATATATCATTTTATTAGAAACGTCTGTGTGGAAGGAACTGCATCTCCAGGCTGAAAATGTTCTATTTAAAAGGTTGCACTGGGACAATGAGTAAAACTAATATTTTAATGGATGACATCTATATTGTTTAACCAGTGTAACTGATGTTTCTGTTACTAATCTAAATTCTGAAGCCCAGCAGAAGAAGGCAAGTGTGTTGCATTATGTAAATGATGTATAAGGTTCACATTGTCGAGAATAAAAACCCCTGAAATAGATATTGAATTGCTAACCCCAAGGCAAGGATCACCAGCTGTCTTTCAGCTCCATAAAAGACCTGCTAAGAGGAGCAGTTCATATAACTCTCAGCACTACTATCACTTCTTAACTCTTCCAGTGCATAAATCCCCTATTGAACAGAAATAAAAAAAGTTAGTATTTTAAAGTCTCTGTTTCTTTTAAATAGAAAAGTAGGATGTTTTTGTAAATCTGTGGGGGTTTTATGGTTATTAAGCTAATACACTTTAGGCTATTTGGTCACATTAGTAACTGAAAAATTCAATAAGAACAAGAATGTGTTATCATAGTTGATCTGCAATACTTCAGGTGTGTGAGACATGGTACATCTCACTATTATTTAGCCCTCTGAGGTATACTAGGATCCTCATAGAAGACACAGTCCTTGATAAATAGTAAGTGATTACCATCTCAAGCTCTGGTCCCTCAATTTACTATAGGAGCAGTACTTCCATCTGTGCAGAGCCTTATCTGCTTCAAGGTTTCAGTCACATAAAGAGCTGTCTGCAGGAGGATGCCTGGCTTCAATAGTTCCTTGTTCTCTTGTAGATCCCTATCTGGGCAGAGCTTCTTCTGTGCTCAGGGCCTGCAGACTAAACCAGGATACAATTGGCAAACATTGTTCTGCCCAGGGATCTGGGAGTTGCTGCGGGGAGGTGGGTGCATGCATGTTCTGGTGGTTGTGGTTGTGCATCCTCCCTCACTGCAAAAAGGAGTGCAGGCTTTCTGTCACAATCAGCTTGAGTTCCATTTTTGAAGAAATAGTGTACTGTATTTAATGAGGACCCATGTAATCAGGACACCTGCATTCTCGGTATGTTGCCCAGGGAACCAATTTACCCTAATGACAGTGAATGACATTTGCTGCTGCATAGACTGTGCTTAATTTAAACAATAGTGCACTAGCAATATTTAACTTAATGCGGATGTATTGGGTTCATGCCAGAGGATTAAGTAACATTTAACTAGGTGTTAAATGGGTAATAATAAAATAATACTTGGACTTATGTAAGGCCAATATATTCTACCTGGGAATCTCCTAGTGTTAAAGAAATATTAAGGTACTATAACTCAGAGTATCTGTTTTGAAAGGGAAATAAATTTTTCTCATTTTTCAGAGGTGCACAGAGAAACTGGGTTTGTCTAGTGTGTCCTCAGTTTGAAATTCAGTAATGTATTGATGCTAGTTGTGGATGGACTTGTGAGTGAAGTATTTCATTCACAGTTTGTGAATCTGGGATTGATTTGGGCCCCATACTTGAATTTCATAACCTTCTCTTCACTGTCTTAGTTATGCAACAAACCTCCCTTTTTCCTATTAAATCAAAAGCTCCTGAAATGATGTAAATTTGACACTGTTCTCCACTAACAGTGAGAACCAGATGAAACCGGAAAAATACTGGTGTAATATGCAGTTATAGAACGAAGTTTCGGTTTGGCTCAATTTCCAACACCATTAAGATGTCAGAGCCTGGAGACAGTGGACTCTTGGTGAATAAAGGAAGAAGGTTTAGAAGTCAGAAATGTGATTCTTCATTATAATTATTGGATTTAACTGTACCATACAAACCATTGTGAAAGCTGCTGTGTACAAGAAGCTAATATCATGATCTAGATCCCTGTAAAATTCTAGACTATTTAACTCTGGAGACTTGAACTTGTCAGAGAGATGGGTCATGCTCTGCCTGCAACTCCAGCTGTAAACTTCCTTGCAAGTGTGATTTCAATTGCCTTCATATCAAGCAATCAGGGCCCAGCTCTTGCAGTCCAGCTCTTTAATATGGACTGCAGCTGCTACAGCACATAAACATCTGCAAAGAAATAAGAAAGGTAAAAATACAGGCAGAATTTTGAATCATGATTGTTGAGAGAGGGTCATTAGTAGCTCAAGGGTTCTGGAAGAGAAAGAGCAAGCATGGAAAGGGATAGAATCTTAAAAGGGAAAGGGGAGTGTGGAAACTGGGGTCCGTTGTCCAATAAATAATTGCATTACACTTCTCAGATAAGTATATCCTGCTTGCTGCGTCTCTTTGTGCTTGGCTGATGCTGCTCAAACAAGTTATAGCAGCACCTTTAAGGCATCTCTAGCTCATCTCTGTTTTATTTAGACAGCACTACTCTGCTTGTGGAAAACCTGTTGAATTGACTGGAAAGTTTGTTGGAAAAAAAGCTTGTATTTAAATCTGATTTCATTCAGGTTTGCTCTTTCATGCCTTCATAAATGCTACAGTTCTTAGATTACCAGTGATTACTTCACAGGAATTAGGGATAGCTCCACTATAGTGGTCTTAGAATCAGAATCATTAAGGTTGGAAAAGATCTCCAAGATCATGGAGTACAACCTCTGGCTGAACAGCATCAGGTCCACTAGGATGCGGCACTGAGTGCCACCGTCAACTATTTCTTGAACATTTCCAGGGATGACGTTCCCACTACATTCCAAGGCAGGACATTACAATGTTTAACCACCTTTTTGGTGGAGAAATTCTTCCTGATGTCCAACCTGAATCTCCCCTAGCACAATTTGAAGCCATTTCCTTTTGCCTTTATTCTGATATTAATTAATGTGATTAAAAGCTAGTATCCTGCCTAAACCAGGATCAAAAGGGACTTGGATACTACATTTTCTTTCTGTATAACCAGCATATGAATGATGTGTGCATACATATTTATATGCACATAAATATATATACTGATGAATATTAATTCATATTACACATTCACATATACGTATATAAAATTATTATATTTATATATAAAAGTATATGAATATATAACATTCACATAAATGTTGTTAAATATATGGAAATACAAAGGAAAAGTTAGTGATACTTAACACTTTGTGTTTACACCTAGATTATGGGCATATAAACCTCTTGTAATGTTAAAATATTGTCAAACTGGAACATTGCAGCAAGTATTTTATGTCTAGATTTTTTAGGTATGTTTTACTTTCTAAAGAACAAATTATCTGATTGTGCTCTGCCCTAATTTTGGAAAACAGACTCCTGAGCTGTTAGACTGGTAGGAGGTTTGTGGCATTTCAAATGGAAATAGAGTCTCTTAAACTTTTTTGCAGAGTGAATATTGATTCTAAGGTTGGTACAGCTAACAAAAACATATTGTATTACGAAGAAATCCTTGGGAAGATAAGCAATAGAATTTTGTGCCTTTAGTGGCAGCAAAGAGCACCAGAAAACTTAGTTTTAGCTTGTTTGTCAGATTTTATGTGGTTTGTTTAGTTTGGGGGGTTTTCCCCTTCATAATGTGAGGACGAGATATGTTGCATCCTTCGTCTTCTGTAGATTTTAGGTGTATTATTTGTTTGATTGCATTGGTTGTTTGATAATTGTATGTTTTTTGTGGTTTTTTGTTTTGTTTTGTTTTGTTTTGTTTGTTTGTTGTTGTTTTCTTGTGTTTTTTTTTTATCTTCAGAAACACTTTAGGCAGTGTACTTACAGGTAGTTCATATTTTGCAAATGGTGACTGGTTATTTCAGCTCATGTGTTTTGGTTTGGTTTAGTGTGAATTGATAAGGCATTTTGCCAGGCATAGCTGCTTTCTTGTACTACAGAAAAAAAACCCTTGGGCTGGGTGCAAGAATAGCACAGCCTCAAAGTGAAAAGAATTAACTTCTCATGGGCAAGAATCCCATTGACTTCAGTGAGTGGAAGCTAAGTCATCAGATTCGGAAAATGTATTTACAATGGGTTCTGTCTATGTCCAAGCAAACAGTGGGTCTATATAGGGGAATCTGGAAGAAATCAGCTGAAAGGGAATTCTTCCTTCTTCCTTCCTTCCTTCCTTCTTCCTTCTTCTTCTTTCCTACAAAAGAAAACCAGCACAGCCTGTCAGAAGATGAAGTAGTTAAATAACTTATGATCTGGGATATCATTTTCCTTACATGACAGGATAACTATGAGAACTGTATTTCCTTGCAGTGATGGATCCAAGACTGTTTCCCTGGTGACTTCTGTCATACATCAATACATCATACACTCCCCTGCATGAACCAGTGATTACCAGAGTCCTTGTTCCTTCATGGAGAGCAGAGTAGAAGCTTGTGCTGTAATGCTTACCCATGATTAAAGCAAGAAATTTGTGTGTAAACCGTTATTGTACCTTACTAAGTCTGCTACTAAGTCTGCTACAAATACAAAAATTAGAACATTTTTATCTGTATGAAACATTAGTACAGCAAAAACCACTTTGCAAAAGCGAACAAAAAGTAAAGATCAGTGTGATGGATTAGCATTTAAGAAAACGAAGAGAAACACCTAAAGAAGTTAAAACTGCTGGAGGTTGGTAGGAGTTTTTCTCCCAGCCAACAACTGGCCATTTCTAAGAGTTGACAGCAGTTTTAACCATTGAAAAGTGAGATCAACCTGTGAACACCACCTTAAGACCTAAGCCTGGGAATTTCTTGCTCCCGTTGTTTCCTGGCTGTGAAAGGTAACAGAGCTCCAGCTGGCTTCCCATTCCTCTGCCCAGGCCATGCGGCCCGGGCAGGGGCTGGGCTGGGCCTGCCGCAGCTCCCGGCCGGGAGATGGGGCCTGCGGGGCTTCTCCTGGGCTCTGACTGGACCAGGCCGGTCCCTGGCTCGGCTGCAGTTTTTGCTGTGACTGAATTCACCAGAGACTGCCGAGTAAAGAAAGAAAAAGCTCTTGACCTGCGGCAGGCTGAGACAGTGACCACACTCTCCAGAGCAGCCATGAAGAATCTTCCATCGCAGACAGCTCCAGCCGCTGCTCCAGCAGAGATCACAGAACCATCTACAAAGCCTGGGCAAGATTTTAACCTTTTCATTACCTAGATGAGACTTGCAGATTAATCCTTTTTTTGTCCAGAAAGAGAAAGAGAGAGTAATCAACATGTAAAGAGACTTTATAAACTATCAGAGACAGTAAAGAATTAAGCTTCAGAAGAGGTAGAGAATAAGGAGATGCTTTATAAGCTGAAATATTTTTCTGTTAAAGCTATGGAGATAGACAGCAGTGTTCTGAAAAAAACTCTTTTAATTCATGACAGAGTACATAGGGAAGAATAGAGTAGTTCAAAGTGTGGATTTGGAGCAAAAAGTAAAGTAGTTGTGATACAGTGAGGTGCTGGAACTGAGAAAGAGAAGTAATAGTTGAAGATTTGTAGCTTTGTAGAGGCAAAGAGAAAACTTCTGTTTCCAGAGAGGCTCACATAGACAGATGAAGAGAACATTTGCCTTTGAATAACTCATCCTTAAAATGACATTCCTAGACTCATTGACCCATAACACACCTCAGAGTGATGTGAAATGGGAGGAGTAAACTGATGACAGATTTTCGGGCAGCTGGCATCAGAAAAATGGAAAGCTATGAAGAAAATTAGTTTTCTTGTGAGAAACTCCATAGATTAGCAGAAAAAGACTTCTGTTTCTCTACAAAGACTGATCAGAAGACTCGAGCAAGAATTGGGACTGTTTTAAACACCAAAGTTTTTTGTCTCTATGTTGTCATGTGAACAAGAGAATGGTTGGGTAGTGGGGGAGAAAAGGGTTTTCTGGAAGTTTTATTCTGGTTTTCTTATTCTTATAGTTTTTGTTAATAAACTTTCTTTATTCCTTTTAAGTTTTAAGCCTGTTTTGCTCTTGTTCTAATCCACATCACACAGCAAGAAATAAGTAAGTTTTCTAGTAATTTTTTAGTTACTGCTTTAAAACCACGACAATCGGTTATCGCCAATGGGGATGAGGTTTGGTAGTCAAACATTGGGTACACTTTTTAAATGCATCTCCCTAGAGATGAAAACAATGTGTTAAATTCCTGACTGAACTTGATATACGCATCTCTAGTCTGCTTTGCTCCACGACATTATATCTGTAGGTAAACATGTGCAATATTTAATAGATAATTTAAATACTATATACATATGCATAATATATAAAATGACATATTGCTGCATAAAATATAATAATAATATTTTATACAACTATATACAATATATCTAACACTGTGTATAAATAAAGAAGAGAAGTGATTTTGAGGATGACCTACCACTCAAGTTTGATTTGTTGAAAACAATAATTGAAACAATAGTTGTAGCTGTACCAGGAAACAACTTTGAATCAATATATTAGCAGTGAGCGTGACTGATCCTTTACTCCTTAAAAGGATTTCTTCATTTGTCCAGAAACAGCTCTTCAGAGCTTCCCCCAGAACCTGTATTAATAGCCTACTTCAAGGCTCGACGTATGAGGGGTTTCCTGGGAAGATGTTTGCTCTATGAGTTTGTACATCAGGTCTTGGGAGGTTAAGAGAGTGTGGGATTAGTCACGCTTCTACTGATTGATGGGATAGGTCTCTCTATGATTTCATTAAATCTTTCTATTCCTTACACCTAAAGGGGTGTTATGGCTCACCTTGCTGATTAATAGCAGTTTTTTCTTGAGGGACAGAAGTCAGTGATTAGTGCTATAGAGGGTTGCAGGTGTATTCAAGTTTGCTTTTCAAAAACTGTGAAAAAAATTGTATTTGCAGATGAAATAAATGGAAAACCCCTTTGTGTTACAGAACATAATTTAGTAAGTCGTAGCACACCTTTGGTTCATGAGAATGGGGGTTCTGCCAAGATCAACAGCAAGGCTCCCATTGCCAGCACAAAGTATCATATGCTGTTTTATAATAGGAAGAGGAGTTGACAAGTGTCAGCCTGGGGTTTTAACAAGTTTGTGTGGTCCCCACAAGGGAACTGTGTGACAGGTTCAGAGTTTGTGCCAATAACAGGAACAAGTGGAAAGAGTAGGTGATGGCGGGGGTGGAAATAAACATATGACTAAGCAGTGAGATCCTGTTCTTTCATCTGATTCTTGAGGCAAAGAGTCAAGGGAGAAAAGACAAAAGTGAATAAGAGGATGATGTTTTCTCTGTTTATACTAAGTGTATTTCTCCCACATGAGTGATAATCCTGAGTCCTGGCAAAGAGCAAAGCTGTTTTCCTTCTGTCTCTGCTTTGTGAGGTCTTAGGAAATGTTTTCCTCCTGGCATCATTTTCTCTATGGTGGTACATGCTAGCACACTCTTCCAGCAATTTATAGGCAAGTTAAGACAGAAGGTATAACACTCTTGTTCACAATGACAGGGAATAGGGATTTCTTTGGCTGTGCTGTGCAACAGATAATCTCCTGATATTCTACTTGCATTTCTGGAGCTCATTCAGCCCTGAATCTGTAGACATGGGTAGAAGCACTGCTTGTTGTCTCTGCTATGCAGTATCACCTCCATAAATTCATCTGCGTTTGAAATAAATTTTTTAAAAAATAGGAATTCTTTGCAAAGATTAAGAAAGAAACCTTAATGCTTATAATAGATATTAAAAACACAAGCCCACAACTTTAAGTGAGGACAGTGAGGAAATTTGTAATTAAAAACCCAGGTAGTTATTTCCACTTTGAGGTATATGTGATTCAGTATAATATTAAGAAATACAATAGCATTAATGTCTAAGTCTAAGATCAGTCTGAAACTTAGGATAGAGTCCTTCCTCCCTCCAAATGTGGTGAAATACTATTATTATTCATTCGAGAACTCCATGCAGTTTGATTTCCAGGATCATTTTGGTTTGGAGTGAGACTGTCCTTTTTTTTGCTCTTCCTGCCCAGATAGCATTCCAAGTCTCTGAGAGGAACTGTTGTAGTATGTTTATTCAGTTTTGTTAAAATTATTGGTGTTTTGTCTGTTTGGTATGTTCCTGGTTCTCCCCCATTTACTGCTTTGGTTGGTTCCATTTGTCTGTTATGTAAACCCCTCCCAGTTTTCCTGAATGTTCCCTGTCAATCACCTTTACCCTGCCCCATTTCCCCATCCATCATCGTAAACCCCGCCTCTCCTTCCAGCTCCTTCCATGTATATCATCCCTACCTCAACACGTTATTGGTTGTTATGTTATGTTCCTGCCTTCTTTGTATCCCCATTGGTCCCTGACATTGTAACCTCCTCCCCTTACCCCTCCCTCCATGAGCTCCCATTGGACCCTGGACTGTGCCTGCCCCAGAGATAAAACCCTGTGCACAGAGGTGCTCGGGGCTCTCTTCGGACCTGAATTCTCCCAGCCCGGATCCTTGTGCTCATCCTCTCTCCTCAATAAACCTGTTCCTGGGAAGTACAGCCGAGTGAGTTTCCTCCTTCCTTTTGCCATCACCCACAACGCCTGATTTGGCAGAGCCTGGCAGGATTTGGCGCTCTGAAGGTTCTGCAGTGGGATCGCCTTTCCCCTGCAGTTCCCCACTCCTGGCGACTGCCTGTGCCGGAGTGGCACTGTAGAGCTAGCCCGGAGCTCCAGTGCGGCCAAGAGCAGCGTCAAGGAACAGAGGGATGTCTCCAGTTGTCCCTTCCTGTTGTTTTCTTTCTGAAAGAAGAAAGAAAATTCATGAAACTTTAAAGATTATTTTTAAGAGTTTTCTTCAACTGTTCTAATGTAAGTAACTGAGAGACCTTCCTGATAGTGGAGAGAAAAGGGGGGGAGCAGTAATCTAACAATCATACAAAGGCTATTTATTCTATAAGAAAACCCCAAGAACAAGAGATGGGAGAAAAAAGTAAGAGTAGGAAAAAGAATAAAGTTGCATGTATAGTGTAAGGAAAAATAATTTTCTTCATGAAAAGCTGCACATAAATGAACTTGCAGCTCATATTCATGGTAGAGAATTTTTGGTTAAAAAGATTGACATTTTAATAAACTGATCTTAATTAACACTACTTTGAAATTCTGAGTTGTATGCTCCCTATCTCAAAACACTAGAACCAGTGGCGTTTTAAATAATTTGCTGCTTGTGGGTGATCTCTTTTTTGAAACAAACCCAGACCCTCCAGTCACAATTTATTTTTTATTTCAAAAATGATTTTTACTAGCAAATTTTGCTTTGGTTCAAGAGAATTATAAATCATTATTACACAGCCAGACACTTCAAACATTTTGTAAGAGCTTTGTGACCAATGAAGCATCAAAGGCAATGTTGAAATCCATGATTACAGCATGGGTGCACGTCCATTCATTAATACATTAAAGTTCAGGACTCTAATGTTATTAATAGGATTTCCAGATTGTGGTGTATTTCTCTCTCAGAAAAGGTGGCTCTTCCTGTCACACAAAGCAAGAAGATTGTTCTTCATTAATCTCAATTTATGGAAACTTTTTTTTTTGTAGACAATTTAGGGCTGAAGAACTGAGATTTCTTAGTAGCTTTTGGCTGTTATTATTCACCAAAGATAGATGTATCTTTTATTTCCCCTTCTATCTCTACCACATTGTACTGTTGGCAATGTAGGGATGGAAGGGAAGGCAGGCAATTTTCTATAGATACTTTTCTTGACCCCTTCATTTCTGACACGGAATTACACTCAATGATCATGATCCTTTATTGAGCTCTCACTCTAATAAGCTCTTGGAGACATACTTAGTATGGAACAGTATGTTTTGGAATGTACTTCAAACCTGAGATAGCCCTTAAAGGTCTTGCTGGGTTCAGATCTCTATTGTAGTAGACATTGCATGGATCTATAATAAGTGATGGCCCCTGCCCTTCAGCATTTACAACCCATGCAAATGAGTGGATGAACAGAATAAATTAATTGTTGCCTAGATTTTACTGCTGGGGAATGAAGACTCAAGGACTGAATGACGTGTTTAAATAGTGCATCAAGTCTGTAGAACTGGCAAGTGACTGATTTCTTTTAAGAGCCCATCTAGTTATTTCTCTCTTCTCAGATGTGAGTGTGGAACAAAAAAGGATTGATGTACACCAAAATTCAAAGAATTTTTGGTGTTGTATGATATATGAGGAGATACAATAAGAGATACACTAGTTTTTGTGCCAACACAAAACTGCTGATATCAGGTGTTATTCCAGGGACCCAGGCAGGTTTTGAAAGTTGCGACTTGCTCACTCAACAGAATTCAGTGTTCTGTTCTCCTTTTGCAGTAATTGTTTAATGGGTGCAGGTGTTTTTCAAAACTAACTTCTTCCTACCAGCAGAAATTTCCCTCCTTCTAAGCAGAGGCAGCTTCTCCAGTCTCATTTAATTATCTTCTTTCATCATCTTAATTTCCTTCTTGCTTCTGTCAAACACCCAGGATAGATTTTTTTTTTTTTTTTTAAAATTAGGTGTTTCTCTTCTGGTTGTCAAGTTGTGGTACCACTTCTGTCTCTGGAAATAAAATTTCACCCAAAAGCTAAAACCTCAGTAGCCACTGCACCTCCTTCTTGTACATAGAGAAAACATTGTACATGTAACTCCTTTTGCTCCCGAATTTCTTAACAGGTGTGAGAGTAGGAAAGTAAAGGATAGTGTAGGGGGCTGCTGAGGAGCTCACCCTCAGGAGAACGGCCATGGTAGCAGAGGTGCTGCCTTGTGCTAACATGACTGCTTGTGTTCTGGGAAACTCTGGGTTTGGGAGGAAAATCTCAGGTCAGAGGTATTTGTGTCCACAGCTCCTTTGTACAGCCGAGTACTGAAAGTGGAACATCTCCATTGTGGCCTGTTCCTTAACAACTGATTTACTCCTCCAGGAGAAATGGCAGTGATTGGGAAGAGTTGTGAGCTGAAGTTGTTGGAATAAGCATTAAGTTTGGCCAATCACTCTGAAGTCAAAAGGGTTTTGGCAGGTGCCCAGCTTGGCCGATGTTTGTTTCAGTAGGGAGAGCTCAGGATGTCATGTTGTACCTGGGGTAATTTCTCTCTTTAGATGTACTTTTCCTATGGGTAAGGTAGGCTAGAGCTGGTTGTGAAGGTAATGACACAGATGGCTTGCATTCTAGTTATACCCCTGAAAAGGGAAGCACAAGAAAGGCCTAGTTTAGGCTCTTTTGCTCCATTTCTGAAGCAGTTCCCTGCAAATTAGGAAAAGGCTTATTGTGAGAATGCATGCTTTATGCTAACTGAAATATGGAATGAGTTCTAATACATTTCCTTTGAGTCCTACAGGAGGCTTGAAATTTATTTGCAGAGGAAGAGGCTTTGATCCACATATTTTCATACGTATTCATAAAGATACAGAATTAGAAGCTCCCCTTTATTCCCCTTTTCATGTGTGCTGGTTTTGTAACACATTTGAAGCTGTGGAATTGATTGAACTTCCAGTGAAGCTTCTTTCCAGAGATTGGTAGACTAAAATGCAGGGTATCACAGGAAGTAAAAATATCTGGAGCAATAGAGTATGGGGGGAATATTGAGATTTACAGACTCTACAGTTGCTTTCTTAAACTACCTACATAAGTACTAGAGCTTTCATGTAAGCATTTCAGAGTGCTTGAAACAGCCTCTTCCTGCTAATCTGTATGTGGAAAAAGGACTGACCCTTCACAGGTTTTTACTCCAAAACTTTATCAAAGCGGTATTGGAATAAAACCCTGTTCACTGATTGTATTTCTTGCATGTATGTCTTTAAATTGTAAGTTTCCTATTTAAATTAAATAAGAAAGCAGATGTTCTGGGTTTTCTGAGTTATCTGATTCTTAAACTTTGGTTTTTTTTCGAATTCAGGTTACAGAGCTAGTCAAAACCTTTGAAAAGAGATCCCCTAAAACACACCACACCTTTTCACCTAGCTCTATTTCTAATCTCTATAACTTGCTTAGAACAGAAGTTGTTACTGGAAATAATTCAAATCTCACAATAGGCAGTTTTAAATCTACTACCTAGAGTCAAGGATGTTTCAAATCTCAATCAGAAAATTGCACAGAAAGGAAGGAGTGAGGAATGTCATAATGACAAAGGAAGTCTGACCACATCAATGTAGAATGTGTATGTTACCTGACTGTGCTTAAAATAGGTTCCTTAAAATAGAATGAATGGGATATTGTGTCTCTAAATCTCTACTTCATATATTCTGTTTGCTCTGCTGTACATCTGGCATTTTATCCTGCTTAAAAAATTATAGGCTGTATTTCAAATCTCCTATGTCAGATTCTTAGAGCTTTGCCAGAAATTTCTGGTGTCACCCGCTCTAGATGATATGGCATCTTAATGCATCAATTCCTTTCTGTTAGGTGAGAATATTCCATTCTGAATCTCATAGTGCTTAGATGAATACAATGTAAAGTAAATGCCATGATTATGAGGAGCATGTATTGCATCAGGCCGGAGCTTATTTGGCTCTGTCACTTCTGCCTGCTCCAGGAGTGGGTCACACCCCTGGATCAGGATGACCCGAGGTGCGACTAGAGCATTTGCTCTATGACTTTTTGGCTGTCAGTCTGCGCTCTGAGGAGGCAAGGACGAGAGGGAGGTCTTTTGCATGGGATAATAGAGGATTTATTGCTCTGGGGAATCTTGGGGGCAAAAGACAGAAAATGCAAGTGTGCAACAGCTGAAATAGGGAGGAGGTTCATAGGGAGGGTACAAAGCATCAGCTAATCAGAGATATCCTGGGGAGGGTAAAAGGCAGAAACACACTGCAACATCTCCCCATTTTCTATTTAAGGAGAGTTTTGGCATTGAGGTATAGATTCTGATTGGAGAAACATATTTCTTCACCAGGACTGCTGTGTGGATACTGCTACGTGATTGACTTCAGCATGGTAAACATTAACTAAAAACATCTGACACATCAAAAAACATCAATCACTGAGAAAAAGAACAGTCAGGGATAATCTGACACAATCAATTAGGGAATCAGGGTTTTCCAGCTCCTTGGAATTGGCGCCTCCAGAGGGAAGCCTCAGCTACATCTTTGGTGGATTGGCCTGATCATGGTACGGGCTTGGGGATGTGCAGTTTGACCCACTTTTGAGGGACCCATCTCAACCCAGAGGCTGTGGACACGCAAGCGTGTGTGGTATCCCCAACCCCAAGTGATTAACTCAAATGGGCCCTCTACTTTCACTGTCTCAGGACTCTTTATTAAAACTGGGGGGTGTACTCTCAATTTCAGCTGTGTGTTACTGCTGAAATGCCAAACAACAGGTGGGTTCAGGTGTTCAAATGAGCAGTTTAGAAAATTTATGGTAAACAGTGCCTTACAGAGCTTAATCTGTGGTGGATTGCTGGTGGTATTGCTCTGCTGCTGCTCTAGGACTCTCGAGTGACTGATATGCTCGCTCAATGATGGCTTGGCCTGTGGGGGATTGGGGGATGCCTGTTTTATAGTTTACTCCCCATTCCTGCAGGAACTCCTGGAAGGTCTTGGAGGTATATGTGGGACCATTATTTGTTTTAATCTCTTTTGGGATCCCCAACAAAGAGAAGGCCTGCACTAGGTGTTTTTGTGCATCTGTGGTCTTCTCCCCTGTGTGGGCAGAAACATAGACCGCTCCAGAGAAAGTATCTACAGAAACGTGAACATACGTCAGCCTGCCGAATTGCGGGACGTCCATCTGCCACACCTCACAGCTGTTGAGGCCTCTTGCATTGACACTGGCACTCAAGGTCAGTACTATGTACCTTTGGCAACTGGGACATGTAGCTACGATGACCTTGGCCTGGTCCTGCTTTAGATGGAATTGGTGTACCAGGCCAGGCACATTCTGATGGAATTGTTGATGGGTCAGTTTTGCCTGCTGAAAGATGTCCGGCAGGTTGACCATCTCAGCTGGGGCAGCCAGAGCATCTGCTTTTCTGTTGCCCTCCGGGATGAAACCTGGAAGATCAGTGTGTGGCCTCACATGCATCACATAGAAAGGTTGGTCTCGGTGGGAAACAAGATAAACTAATTTTGAGAGTAACTTAAAGAGGTTAGGATTAGAGGCCTCCTTTAAAACAGCATTTTCGGCTCTAGATACTACTCCTGCAACATAGGCTGAATCAATGACTAGATTAAAAGGTTCAGAAAACCTCTCAAAGGCTCTGACGACTGCATCTAACTCAAAAATTTGAGGGGAGCCCTCAACCTCTTTAACATCTGTCTCCCATTTCTGAGTCTGAGGATCCTTCCAAGGCATCACTGACTTGTGGGATGCTCCGGATGCATCTGTGAAAACTGTCACAGTATTGAGTGGCCTCCAACTTCGTTTTTCTTTGGGGACTAATTTAAATACCGAATTAAGTAACTTATGTCTGGGATTATTAATTACAATTTGTCCTGGGTAGCTATCTAGAGCAAATTGGAGTGTCTCATTTTCCCTAAGTAACTGCTCTAGAACCACTTTTGTTAACTTATCTGATGTTAAGGTAAGTGGTAGCAAGCAAAGTCACACCCCACCAGTTCTCGCATTCTTGCCCTGGGCTTCCAGATCAATTGAGCCCTTGTGGCCTGGTGATACTTTTGGACCACTGGTGACATAGGAATACCCACTCTATGATCAAGAGTGGATCCCTCTGGCTCTGATCCCACTGGAACATATAGGCCACGGAGATGTAGCAGTCTTCCCAAAACAATAAACTTGAATGGCAAGTCTGGCAGGCAGCAATGAGCTTGTTTTGTTGCCATCGCCTCTTGAGCTTTCTCCAGAGCTAGCTTGGCCTCTTGGGTTAGGACCCTAGGAGAACTCAGCTCCTCTCCCCCTTTCAATAAATTGAAAAGTGGGGCTAGATCTTCTGTTGTTAAGCCCAGCCAGGGTCTGACCCAGTTTAAGGACCCAGACACCTGGTGGAGATTGGCTAAGGTTTTCAGGTTGTTTCTGATCATGAATTTTTGACGAGTAATGCTCCACTTGTTAATTTGGAGGCCCAGATACCTTCAAGAGGGCACCCGTTGAACTTTGTCCTTTTGGAGTTCAAATCCTGCAGAAATCAAAACATTGACAATTAGGTCAAGTGCATGCTGTGGTATATCATCATCGGGGGCACATCATCCATATAGTGCAGGATGATGGTTTCTCTTACTTTGGCTCGCACTGGGGACAGCAATGAAGCAACGTACCACTGGCAGATACTGGGACTGTTTTTCATGCCTTGCAGCAAGGTTTGCCAATGGTAGCGCTTCATTGGAGCTTCTCGATTGATGGAGAAGGCAAACCGTGGGGCATCTGCAGGGTCAAGGGGAATCTGGAAGAAACAGTCTTTTATATCAATAACTGCCAAATTCCAACTTTGGGGGAGCATTGATGGGGAGGGCATTCCTGGTTGAAGAGACCCCATGTCTTCAATGACTTTGTTAATTTCTCTAAGGTCCTGGATGAGCCGCCACTTGTTCTTTCCCAGCTTCCTGATAACAAAGACCGGGGAATTCCAAGGGCTAGTGGTTGGCACAATGTTGCCTTTTGCTAACTGCTCTTCTACAAGTTCATTGAGCATCTTCAATTTTTGTTTATTCAGCGGCCACTGATCTACCCATACTAGGTGTTCTGTTTTCCAGTTCAGCTTCTGGGCAGGGCACTCATCAGCAGCCACTATGAAAAATCCCAAGGGGTTTTTGGGATTTCAATTTTCACTCCCCATTGGGACATGGTGTCTCTCCCCCACAGCGGAACCTTAGAGTCTAAAATGAATGGGCGTAAGCTGGCCAGTTGTCCATCTGGCCCTTCAATTTGGACAACACTCAGATTGTTTGGCTAATTGGGCACCCCCAATGCCCTGTATTTACCTATAACAGGTTGCAGTTCCCAATATGGCGGCCATCTGGTGATTGGGATGATCTGCCCCTGTGTCCAGCTGTCACAATCTTCCCCTGTGTCCAACACTCCCTCAAGGTGAAGGTAATCTTCACCTTGCTGGAGCCCACACCCCATCCAAGGCTCGTCTTCTGCAATGACTTCTGCCCAGTAGATGCCTGGTGAAGAATCGTCCACTGGCATCTCGTGCAACATCGGAATCGCCTGGGCAATGATTTGGCCCTGTGGCATAAAGAAGGGTGGGTGGACACCATGCGCCATGAGAATGAGTGCCTCCGGCTCTGATGTTATTATTGCCAGAAAGATTTCAGTCTCCTGGGGTGTGTGATCGGTGTCCCCAATAAAAACATACTTACAGTCCAGTCTGGCAAATAAGTCTTTGTCAAGTGGGTCAACTGACACAACCTGCCAGTCATCTGTATTAAAGAATCTGTTTTGTGTCACGACTAGCTTAAAGGGAGCTTGTCGCTCTATTAGGAACGGCGAGAAGAACAACACAGACTCTCTAGGAGTCAATTAGGAGAATTTCTCATAGTTTATTACTTCAGGTCTCTTTATAGACCGATACGTGGAAAGTACAGAAAGGAAACTCTTACTGGTTAGCAAACTACTACGTCGCCATCATTGGTCAGTGGGGCACACACCCCCCGACCTTCTCCTTGCAAAGAAAACAAGGGACAGACAAACAGCACCTGCAAGGCTGTTTTCTGTCCCTGAGGATTGTTTTGAATCCTCCTTATGAATTTCCCAGGCCACCTTCTCAGGCAAGACTGAGAAGCTATGTGGCCTGCAACTTCTACAGCTCTCTGTTTCAGAGTTAGCATCCACAGGAGCTTGTGGCTTCCAAACCTTCTCTGGGTCCCCATTCTGACCAGCTTAATTTTTGTCTACCCGTGACGCAGGCCCACGCTTCCCATCTAGTTTTTTGGAAGCCGTTGTTTCTCTCACCCCTGAGAACTTACTAGTTTGTTTTGCAGAAGCTGCCTCTTTGGGCAAACTTTGCTATGTGTCCCTCTTGCCCACAGTTAAAACACCAAAAAGGGTGTTAGTGTGTATTTTTGGAGTAGGAGCAGCAGCTGTTTTCTCCATTCTGTCTCCTTTTCCTCGAGGCTCTGGGATGATGGCTCTCTTTGTGCAGGCTTTGATGATCAAGTTGAGGGTTGGTGATAGCTCAAAGGGCAGGCCTAGGATGATCTTCTTGCAAATGTCATTAGCATTTGCTTGGGCTACTTCCATTATTATCTGTTCCTGTAGTTGCTGACTCTCAACCTGCCTGTCCACTTCAACTCGGAACCTTTCAACAAAATCTATAAAAGCCTCAGAGGGAAACTATTTAATATTCTCATAACTTTGCTTAGGTTCTTTTGTGGGCATAAAGACAAAGGCCGTCTCTGCAGTTTTATTTACCCATTCTAACACAGGCTGTGGTATTTTTTCAGCCTGCATTCTAGCTTGTGACCAATCCCCTTGACCACACAAGTGGTCCATTGAGATATTGTTGTTATCTGCATCAATGGCACAGTCAGGGCTTTGGAAGAGCTCAGGAAGGAGTTCCCGTAATAATCTCTTTCATGTCCTCTCCCACAACAGATATTCTGTTTGGGTTAGGAGACATACAAACAAATCCCTGATACTGTTGGGAACTAGTGTGTTTGAGGAAAAAGTGGCCTTTAAAAGGCCTTTAAAATATTCACTTTTTCTCCCAAACTCCTTCTTGAGCCTTGCAAAGCTCCTTTTTATGCTGATAATCAAAAAGCTGCCATTTAAGGGTTCTTCTTTTTTGGGTATAGGTAACAGGTGCAGCAAAGGGGATGGTCTCTTGTTCCAGGTTCTGTTTTTTGGGCTCGTGGCTTCCAGTCCCCATGCCAGAGTGGGAACTTGAAGCTAGAAGAGAATGAGAGCTGCCAGAGAAGGAGAAGGGAGCAGGGGTGGGACAGCAATTTGAATGGGAGTTGCGGTCCACAGGTGACATCATGGGAACAGATGATGTCATGGGAATGGGAGGCGGAGCTGGTGGAAAGGAAGGGGGGGGATACCCAGGGAAGGGGTGGAGTCTGGGGAGAGGGGAGGAGAAGGAGGGGCATGAGTAGGGGTGGGGTCAGGGGATAGGAAGGGGTTGGAAGGAACAGGGTGTGTGGGAAGAAGAAGCACAAGGTGAGGGCCAAGCCATGTGGCTTCCACCATCTTGTGTCTCTTGTGGGTCATTCTGAGGGGCAAAGGAGGACTCAGGGAAAACTTGGGAATCTCCTTTGGGAGCATTAACTTGAATTGGAGGATTAACGACTGGGAAAGAGGGGTTTAGGAAAAGGTCCTTGACAGCTGTCCTGGTTTAGGGCAAATTTGGGAGAAAACCTCCAGTGGGGCTCCCCCCGGGAAGCAAACCCACGTGGCCCTTTTCTCCCACCCCCCAACCGGTTCGGGAAGAGATTTCTCTGAGAGAAGTGGAAAAAACCTGTTTATTTCACAGGCACAGCACTACCCAGCACAAAAATGAATGATATCAAATTACAAAACCTCTCGCCGTTCAGAAAAGATGGCAAACTTCAGAGGGTCTCTTTCCTGTGGGTGTTCGCTCTGTTATCAGTCCCTCTGGTGCTGGAAAATGTTGCTGCCCAGGCTGGGCTCCCGGTAGTCCACGGGTGCAAGCTCCCGGTGCTCCCCGGAGTCCCCAGTCCAGAGCAGGTTCGATTCGTTTCAGAAAAAGGGAAAGAAAACAGTCCAGGAAGACCTCTCTGCTCCGGCTAGTTGGAAAGCCAAGGCAATCTGTGTCTTGTTGTCTGTCTGTGCTGTAGTCAAAACTACCGATGTTGGGGGGGAGCAAGTACAGTCTTTGATAACAGAGTCGGTGCTTCTTTTCCACTCACTTTTACTCTTAGATGGAATTTTAAGAATACAAAACCTGTGTCTGGGTTAGGTGGACAAATGGGGATACAATTGAACATCATAATCAACCCAGGATATTCCACCCCTTATCCCCATATCGTCGACTTACTGCCAAAACTAACATTCCAACTCTGCACGCATTTACATACATAGAAACTTCCCCTCTGTTCCACCCGAAAAATACAAGCAATATATCCATCATGCCCCTGTCAAGCCCCACACCAAGCTACTGAATCCAGACCCCCACGCTGGAGAGCTGCAGGATTCCCCACTCTCTCATTTTACTCACTCAAAACACCATCTTTCGCCTGCTCATACCTTCAACACTTACACATTTCCTTCTATTTCATGTCTGTGTGGTTTAATGTACAGACAATGGCAGTAACCTTTTTACCCAAGGATCAGGTCTCCCTGAGGTACACATCGTGTTGTTCCATCTCTCTGCATTATCCACCATGTGCAACCTGTTCCTTGAGCAAAGACAACCCCACGAATGGGTTTGTCTGTGCTCGAGGTAGAATTGACCCAAACTGTCTTCCCTAGCAGACCTCTGACATGTGGTACCACTGGGACTTTGTCTCCATCTACTACATGTAAAGACTCAGACTGGGCAGGACCTGCTCGGTTGGTGGAACCTCTGGTGTTGACTAACCAGCCTTTGCTAGATGTTGCTCCCAGTTTTTAAAAGATCCTCCACCCAGTGCCTTTAAGGTGATTTTTAATAGTCCATTGTACCTCTCCACTTTCCCAGCAGCAGGTGCATGGTAGGGGATATGGTACACCCGCTCAATGCCATGTTCCCTAGCCCAGGTGTTTATAAGGCTGTTCTTGAAATGAGTTCCATTGTCTGACTCAATTCTCTCAGGGGTGCCATGCCTCCAAAGGACCTGCTTTTCAAGTCTCAGGATGGTGTTCTGGGCAGTGGCATGAGGCACAGGGTACGTTTCCAACCATCCTGTGGTGGCTTCTACCATCGTGAGCACATAGCGCTTGCCTTGGTGGGTTTGGGACAGTGTGATGTAGTCAATCTGCCAGGCCTCCCCATACCTGTATCTGGACCACCGCGCACCGTACCAGAGGGGCTTCAACCGCTTGGCCTGTTTGATCGCAGCACATGTCTCACAGTCATGGATAACCTGGGAAATGCTGTCCATGGTTAGATCCACCCCTCCGTCTCGTGCCCACTTATAGGTGGCATCTCTACCCTGATGGCCTGAGGCATCATGAGCCCATCGGGCTAGGAACAACTCTCCCTTATGTTCCCAATCCAAATCTATTTTTGACACTTGTATCTTTGCAGCCTGATCTACCTGCTTATTATTTTGGTGTTCCTCATTAGCTCTACTCTTGGGGACATGGGCATCTATGTGGCGGACTTTCAGGGAAGTGGTCCTCTGGATGTTAGAGGGTTATCTCTTCCTTCCCCAAAGAGCCACTAGAGAAAAACAGGTCTGCTGCACTCAGAGGCAAAACTTCTTGGATGAAATCCACAGTTCGTCCATGGGGTCCACTCACAGGGCCCCACACGGTGGGCGCCAGCTATCACATTGGGCCAGAGCTTATTTGGCTCTATCACTTTGGCCTGCTCCAAGAGTGGGTCACACCCCAGGAGCAGGATGACCCGAGGTGTGACTAGAGTACTTGCTCTACAGCTTTTTGGCTGTCAGTCTGTGCTCTGAGGAGGCAAGAACGAGAGGGAGGTCTTTTGCATGGGATAATAGAGGATTTATTGCTCTGGGGAATCTTGGGGGCAAAAGACAGAAAATGTGAGCATGCAACAGCTGAAATAGGGAGGCGGTTCATAGGGAGGGTACAAAGCATCAGCTAATCAGAGATATCCTGGGGAGGGTAAAAGGCAGGGTTCACAAAATCATCATCCAATGAGTGGGGGAAAGTTGGGTCACATGGACTAATCAAGCGTCAAAGTTTAGGGGATTTCTGAAGTGGAATTCCAAGCATGCGGTGGGCCTAAGACAGATTGACAGGAGACTCAGGGTAGATTGACAACGTAGGGTGGGAGGGTCTCGTTTGGACCAAACCATCAAATTAGGCAATAACAGAACATACCATTAACAAGAAACACACTGCAACAACCATGCAAGAACTTTAAACAGAAATCAGGGCTTTCCTGAGAATGATCTCCATTTTCCTATATCTCTCTTTTTATGTAGGCAGTTAAGGGGAAAATGAGGCACTGACAATGTCTGGTGAAGCCGATCTGCAGTACAGTCAATGGCACATCTCCTGACTTTGGCCTTCTTTACCCTTTCAGTATCTCTTTCTACTTGCAGAAGCACAGCAGTCTCTCTTGTTTACTTATATGTTTTCATTTGTTTTGTTTTTTCCCAAAACAATAAAATATTTAAACACAATAAAAATGTTTATTAGAGGCAAACAGAGCAGTGACTATGTTTAAAAAGGAAATGTACAAAACCACTGTGAACAAGTCTTACTCCCAGGTGTTTCCTTGATGCCAGCCATGAAAGCTGGAAGAGTATTCATTATAAACTATCAGTTCTTCCAAGATCAAGAGTAGATTCCTGGAGTGAGAAGAACAAAAGGAAAAATAAAAGGATCTCCTCTTCTGTTACAGATCATTCTGTATATACATATGTATATGCTGTGCATGTATGTTTGTGCATATGCATGTGTTGGTTTATACACAGTCTATATAAATCAGTACTGCTATCATCATCTATTGAAAATATTCATAAAAGTGTGCTCTTTGAAATGTGAATATCAAAAGAATTTTTTTCTCCATTGTGAAGTTCCCAGAATAAAACAACTGGAGGGAAAATTTGACCAACCCACTCATATTAGTGCCTATTTGAACATGCAGCCTTTATTCTCCACTGAGTATACCAATCCTTTGGTTGCTATTCAGGTTCTATTTCTCAAACGTGTGGTGTATGAATATGTGAGAGGCTGGAAAATACACCTCACACATCCTCTCTCCATAATATACACAAACATACCCACACTTTCCCCCTGAAAGAACTTCAGGATGTCATTTGGAAACACGTTGCATTTGGAAACAGCTCCTGGAGTTAGTGTTCAGGGCCATGAAATACTAAATACTTGGTTATGAGGGTGCTCAATTTTATACCTTTCAGTTCAGACCACACAATCCATAATCTTCATTCCAAGACCGAGCAAAGTACTAATTTACTAAAGGAACAAGGCAGTATTTTCTGCTTTCCTTAATGTACTGGCTCTTTGTCTTTGACTTTTACAGTCAAAGTCACTGCTTGGAGTTCTGGAAAACTAGCCTGGGTACCCTTGTTATACCAGGCTACCTGTCCTAGGGTGACTTTATGATCCTTGTATCCCCAGTCACCTTGTTTATGTTACATATTAAGTTCTGTACATTTAAGACTGGCTCTGAGAGCAAAGTGGGGGAAAATGAAGCGTGCAGTTTGTGTTGAGTGAAAACATCACTGCCCTGCATCCTGCTCCTGGACTGTGGTGTCTGCAGCATGGACAGACAGCGGGGCAGAGCTTCTCTTTGGCTTTTAGTTAGTTTTAGCTAGCTGAGGCAGAGGAGTTCCCTGGACTTTTTTCCCCCATTTTTCTTGGATCTGTTCAAACCTGCTCTGGACTGAAAAAATGCAGCCAAACCCCAGGAGCTCATGCCTGTGGCCCACCGGGGCCTGGTCCTTGGCACTTTCCAGCGCCGGAGGGACTGATAAGGACTGAGTGAGCCGAGCTACACCACATGAAAAGGACTTTTTTCCTGGATTTGCCATTTCATCGAACAGTGAGAGGTTTTATTGTTTAATATTATTCAATTTTGGTTAAATAAAAATGTTTCTTCTACTTCTCTCCAAGGAAATCTCTTTTCCTGAACCATCTGTGGTGAGGGGCTGCTTGAATTTGCTTTTCTGGGGGAACCCCATTTGGAGGGTCTCTCCAAAACTTGCCCTGAACCAGGACACTACTTCATATTGGCTGTCCTGAAAAAGAACAAACCACCTTGTATTTATCACTAGAAAATGTGATACAATTCCTTGTATATGTGTTGGAAGGGACTTTAAAGATCATCCAGTTCAAACCCCATGCCATGGGCAGGGATATCTTTCACTAGACCAGGTTTCTCAGAGTCCCATCCAGTCTGGCCCTGAACACTGCCAGGGGTAGGGCATCCACAACTTCTCTGGGAAAATTGTTGCAATGTCTCCCTACCCTCATGGAAAGTAATTTCTTTCTAATATCTGATCCAAACCTTTCCTCTTTCAGCTTAAAACCATTCCCCTTTATCCTATGACTACATGTCCCTCTCAAAAGTCCCTCTGTTCTGTATTTTCTTGGCAGCCTCCCTTTAGGTGCTGGAAACCTGCTGTAAGGTCATCCTGGAGCCCTCCTCTTATCCAGGCTGAACAGGGTTCTCAGCCTGTCCCCATACAGAAGGTGCTCCAGCTCTTAATTGAAAATGCTATTTAAGAGCACCAGTCCCAAGACAAAGCCCTGGGGGACACCACTTGTCACTGGCCTCCACCTAAACACCATTGAGCCATTGACCTCAACACCCTGTCAGCATCCATCCAAGCCAATTCCTTGTCCAATAAATATTTTATCTTGAAGATCCATGTCTCTCCAGTTTGGAGATAAGGATGTTGTGTGTGGCTGTGTCAAAGGCCTTTCAGAAGTCTAGGTAGGTGACCTCAGTCAGTCTTCCCTTGTCATCTGTTGTCATCACCCCATTATAGGTGGCTGCCAGACTGGTCAGGGAGGATTTCCCCTTAGTGAAGCTCTGTCAATGCATCTTTGTGTGACCATGCTATAAACTGGGTTGGTCCTCAGTGAAAGAGGCAAACAAAGCAAATGCCCCCCTTTGTCTCAATCCAGCTGTTTTAAGCAAGATCTTTTTAGTGATCTACTCTCCTAAGCAGGTGTAGTGGCACCACTGACAAGGTGGTGGCTAATAACTAAGGATGAGGGAGAAGGAATATAAACGTGGGGATGGTTTTTGGGGTTTTTGGTTTTTTGGTGGTTTTGTTGGGTTTTTTTCCTTTTTTTCTTTTTTTTTTTTTCTTTCTCTGGGACTTCTTTCTGTCAGCTCTGAAACAAATGTGTTACAGAACTACTTAGTGCTACATAGGCAGTGTGATCTCCCTGTTAGCATAGCAGACTAGCTCCAGATGCTTTTGTTGATGAGAATGGTGTGCGAGAAGCAGGAAGACTGATTTCTCTGTGCTCTGCTTAATGCTTTCACATGGGCCACAAAGTGGTTGCACAGCAGTGGCATTCTTATCTGAGCTAAAAAGAGTTGGCTTCCCATTAAGCATCACAGAGCATTATGCCCCTAAAACTTTTGTACAGTTAAAAAGGCAGCAGCTATTCTGATTTTAAAATGAGGAAAATATTTGTGAGAAGCTGACTAATTCTTCAGTGTAAAATGTTTAGCTAACACTGTTTGCCTTGTGATATGCTGTAGTATATCTGCCTAATTTTCTAATTTTCTAGGCCCTTTGATGCTACCCAGTGTAATAATTCATAATCATTTGTTCCTGTTCAGTGTTTGGTGGTTTCAGTCCAAGTCAGGACAGGCCAGGTCTTTGACTCAATCAGGATGAATTTTCCCATAAGGAGGTAGGATCCTCGATAACTTTTTTCTGGTGATGGTGAACATCTGACAGTTTGTGCAGAATCATGAGCATCTCAGAAGAGTCTTTTGCATTATAGCTTTCAGGGGAGAAACAAGCATTTGAAAACATGAGTGGATGAACAACAAGTGAGAGTAGAATGAAAGAGTTTGTCCTGCCACTGTCCACATGCTATACATTCTGTGGCTTAAACATGATTTCAAGCTGCTGTACATTTTTGAATTGCTATGAAAAAACTTCTTACACAAGTATGCTAAGAATATGTTTCTCAAAAAGTCCCTGGACAACAACATCTCTGTTTCAAAATATGGTAAAAGTGTGATCAATTGTTAATCTCTGATCTGAGATAAAGAAAATCCATGGGAGATAAGAATTTGTAAAAATTATTCTGAGTGAAAAGTGGGCAAAAGGTCTTAAAAAAAAGGCAAGTATGGTCTTCCAGTACGTGAAGGCAGCCTACAAGAAAGATGGAGAGGGACTTTTTATAAGAGTGTGTAGTGACAGGAAAAGGGGGGAATGGTTTCAAACTGAAAGAGAGTAGGTTTAGATTAGGTATTCAGAATAAATTCTTTGCTGTGAGGGTGGTGAGACATTGGAAAAGATTGCCCAGAGAAGTTTTGGACTGCTCATCCCTGGAGGTGTTCAAAGCCAAGCTGAATGGGGCTCTGAACATTCTGATCTAGTGAAAAGTGTCCCTGCCCATGAGAGGGGGGGTTAGAACTATAGTTTTCAAGATCCCTTCCAACGTAAACCATGCTATGATTCTGGGTGTTAATTTTCATCCTGAACTGGCAGTCGCTCATATTCATTAAAAAAACCTCGAAACTTTAAATACATTGCCTAGCTTTTTTCAAGACACTGCTGGCTGTATTTGTGTTCTAGAAGGCTCAGTCCCCTCATGCACCTGAATTTTCTTTGCAAAGGGAATTGGTGCTCAAGGAAGGAGGAATCTCTGGTTGGTCCAGGAGGATAAATAGGTCTGGACAGCTGGGGAGAGACACAGGATTGTGCCCCTTAATCCCATCAAGCAGGAACTGCTGTTGATCCAGTCACACTGACTGCTATGGACACCAACTTAGAGCTGGAAATTTGATATCATATTACTGTTTATTTGTGTAAAGCACATAGGCGAGCTGTCAGTGTTTTTAGGATAGTGGAAATTATAGTCCAGCACTGGTTGCATGCAACAAGTGGTGTAGAAATTTAAAGAACAGGGAGTGGCAAATAACTGAGTTTTCACAGCTCAAGGAATTGCTGCTTATTGCTCATGAGTGTGCTTCTTACTGTAATTTCAAGGTAAGAGGTATTCTATATTAGAATATCTTGATTCAAACTAGCAACTTAATTAAAATAATCTTTACAGTAGCAGTGAATCAGAAGTGTGCTGTGATACATTAATGCAACTCAGCTTGTAAGTGGGGAAATGGCTGAATTGTGCTAACTGTAACTAACTGTGCTAACTTTGTGGTTGTCTGTCCATATCCTAATTTGTCACATTTTTGGGCACTTATTCTTTCCATAATTTTTCCTCTCATCAGATTTGGGGAATAAACACTTCCTATGAAGAAACATTTAAGAAACACTTTAAGAAAGGAGTCTCTAGGTTTGATTTCAGGCAGTTGTGCCATGTTCATCAGCACTGGACACCCCAGTGTAGAAGAGCTGGCCTGTAGTGTAGTATAGTAACAACACAACTCCAACATGATTATTACAGTTAAAGTGTGATGAAAGCACCTGTGAAAATGTACCCAACCCATCAAGGAGCACCCAGAACTGAAGTGAACAGTTGCACTGGCAGTAGAGACTGGTGATCAAAAATCATCTAGCAGCCTAAGTATAGACAAAGCTGAGGATCTGAAAAGCATCCCAAGTTCATGTGGGAGTCTTAGTTTTCTCTTTCTGCTCTCCTGTCACCTTCACCATTATTGCCTGCCGAGGAAGTAAAATTTTTCCTCTGGGTTTGTTGTGACAACATCTCTGAGAGTTTACAAAATGATTTTTGGTGTGAATCTTCTCACCTTGCTTGACAATTTTCTTGCCTCTTTATAGTGTTCTGTGGGGTAATGTAAACTATATTTGAGTGGTTCTCACTTTTGAGAAAATGTGCCTCAAGGGGTATGTAAAGGCAGGAGATTAAAAAAACAAGTAAATGAATGAAAAGCAGCCTGACCAGGAGCTGTGGGAGAGAGGGGAGGAGAGGCTGCATTACTTTCTTGAATTCTTTGGCTATAAATGTGGCCTGGGAGCCCCTGAACACAGTCAACTGCATAATTAATGTCAGCATGTGACAGAAAACAAATTTTTTTTCTGCAAACCAAATTAATGTAATCATTCCATCTAATTTTATTACATTACATTGGCAGAAAGACGTAATGATCTGCATTACAGGGAATTGTGGGACAACACAAGTTCTCTCAGTACTTATTAGGAATGGGGGCAATGCCATGCATTTGAGTTGTTCGTGTTAAACTTACAGCACGACTCTCCCTGCACCACAGTTCTTCTTCACTGAGAGAATTTTTTCCCATTTCTTGTTATGCCCGAGCCATGAACATTGTTTGAGGTTGCTCTATTATGGAGACAAACTACACAGAGTAAAGGAGGTGGGTACTCAAGCCCACGTCCTGACTCCATGCTGTCAAATTACTGCAAATTACTTTGAATGGTGGTTTTCCTTCATAGTAAAAAAATGGGGCTGAGGAGGAATTTGTATCTCCTTATTTCAGCCAAGAGAGATGTGGAAGGTGTTTGAGAGGTGGGGGTTTTAGAAAGGACTTACTTTATGAAGAGGCACTGATGGTTCTCCAAGAAGGAGCTAGTGAATACAGATTATAAATCTATTTGAATAAAAGTGAATTGTGAGCATAAATTAAGAAAAAAAAATTGATTCTGAATATTGGGATTTATTATTCTCAGTACATTGATAAACAAAATTTGAAAATCTGCATGTTTTGTGATGGTTTTAATAAAATTATGAAATCTAAATTCTCGAATTAACTATCACACACACACACACACACACACACATACTTATATATATATATATATATATATACGCACACATATCCCATAATCATATTACATATCACATAATATATCCCATTATATTCTGACTAGCTCAAGAGCAGGCTGACTTGTACAGTAGTACAGAACTCAACATGAATGAAGTAGATGAAAGGTATTGGATAAAATAAGCCCCTTGACTGAAATGAGAATTCATGGCCATACAAATAAATGGATAATCTGCAATGTATCTAAAATCAACACTGTCTGTGAAGCTCTGTTCACTAGCGTATCTTTGAAGAAATTTAAAGAAATATCTAAAATTTAATTTATTCAGAACTTCAGAAAGCTGTATTTGGCTACACAAACAATTCTGCAGTAAGACATGAGGCCATAACCTTTTACCTACAGCTGGTAGACATGAGTAACTTTTTTTCTAAATGTTATAAGTTCCTGACTGCTTCCTAAGGGCTGGGACTCTGAACATCCTTCTTACATGTATTTGCAAGCAACATAGATGTAAGATGTAACAATTAAATTGTTAGTAATATTTCTGCACTTTTTTCAAATTTTTATTCATGTATTAAAAAGATTCTCAGCCATTGCTTTATGCTATTTGAAGCCTCTGTGCCCTTTTGTGTTAACTTTCTTTACTTCAGCCCATTTAAAGTTATCTAACCATTCTTTAAGAGGAGAGGATCTCTGGAGGAACATAATGCATTCTGGGACCTGGCCTTGCCTGTGAAAATCCCAGCAAAACTCATTTTGGGGGGAGCTGGCAGCTGTTTCTGTAGTGTTCTTTGCACCTGTCAAGTTCATTGATACAGCTGTGCCAGTTTTAGCGCTGTCTTGTGCAGGAGATGTACCTAATGGAGAGGAGGCAGGTGATTCAAATGTGGTGGTGCACTGTTCCACTTGAAAAGACATTTCCTCACTGTAGTTCACACCATCCAAAAAATCTCACTGCAAAACACTGTTTCTGTCTTGCCTGCATACACAGGTTTCTCAAAAGACATTACAGAACTATAGAGACACTACAGTTTTGTGTTACTGTCTTTCAGTGTAACTTGGTGGCTCTCAGGATACACATTAAGTTTTAAATACTGAAATTCACCTTCAGTATTAGGACATGTAGGATATAGGTTTATTCTGAAAGAACTGAAGGATGTAAAAGGTTTTTTTTTTTTTTCTGTGTATGGAAATATGTGGGAGTGGTCATCTGCGCTTTTTTTTAGAAAGAAACATATTTCTCCATACTCTTCTTGCTTTTAAACAGTTGCTTTCATGAACAAGGGCCCAGGCTTTGCTATTTTATCTTTCAGATAAGGCAACAAATTAATTTTGTTTAAGAAATAGAGCTAAAGATACTCAAGTAAATGGGTAAAAATTTAATACCTCTTGGGAAACAAAATGTATATTTAAAAATAAATTAATTGTGGAAAGTTCTCCAAAAGGATCTTTTTAAGTTTATGGCAAAGAATTAGTCTGTGGCCTAAAAAAGAATAAAGTCAGCAACTGCATGGACTTTTCACGACTCTCATGTAAAACCTGGCAAACAGATTATTTGTTGGCTTAGTAGATTAGACATGAGGGCTTCTGTAAATTAAAAACAAAAGCAGCTTTGGAATGCATTTCACTGTCTCAGTTGGAAAACAAAGATCTGTTTCCCTCCACCCCTTCTTTTCCTTAGGATAATTAAAAATAAAAAAGTGTGCAGAGCCGTATAAATAAAACAAGGGCTGGGATGAAAAAAAAAAAAAAAAAAAAGAAAATCTTCCTTCAAAGAGATGTCAGCAATCACAGTTTTCATTTGTCTGTGCCAAGAAATGTGCTTATATGTAGGTCTGAATGTAGTTTATTCTTGACTATTTATGGAAGTTATGCTCTTAGAGACCTTAATATGTAATAAAAAAGGAAAATCCTTAATTAAAATCTGTTTTAAATGATGCTTAACTTAAAAGCTTTCAAATACTTCTCTAAGCAAGTAGAATGTTCTACTGTCTTAGTTTTCCAGAATTTCTCACTGGTAGAAATACATTATAGGTTATACTCTTAATTATATTGAATTCCATTTTAATTTACTTCAGTGAAGTGTGAATGCATTCTTCATGGGCAAAATATGTTACTTTGAAATTCTGAAAAACTCTTTTTGCTATGCAACTTCTCCTGAAATTTGTAACCTAAAAGAGATCAGTCTGTAGTAAGGAACATAGAAAATACTTAAAATACAGCTAACTGTTAAAAATCAAGTCGAGAAAGAGTAAAAGCACACAGTCCAGGATTGTGAGTGCCTGAGGACAGCTCAGAGCTGTGCATTGGAATATTATGCAATTACTTTTTTATTAAGTGAGAAATTTAGAAATTGCCATAACTGACAAAATACAGATTCTGACCAGGAGCTACAAGAATAACTTGTAAGAGATGCTTGCCTGACATATACACATTTCTGCCTGTACAGAACTCTTTTCTCAATGCTTATTCTTTCCCTTTGATTTTATTTCTCTTCTCATATTTAATTTTGGGCTGAGTCTTGTCAGGCTAGGATGGTGGGACCATGACAAATCAAAGGAAATATGGGATTCCCAATCACAAAAATGGCTCAGAACTACCTTACTTTTCCAGAAATAGCAGAATTTCCTCTGCTGCCCCATTCTGCAGGGCTACATTCTGCTTGAGAAGAGGATGTGGAGGGAAGAAGAATAACAGTGACACTGTTCTCCTGGAAGCCACGTGTTCTAGGTACATCCCAGCCCATGTACCCATCTTAAAACCTTGCTAGTCTTTGACAGGATGCTTCTGAGGGACATCAGTGGCATTGCTTTTGTTCCCTGGTCATTTACAGAACTTAGAGTTCTCAGGATAATCCAAATTAGTTTGAAATTTGTTTACTGCTTCTGGAAAAGTGGAACAGCAGGTGGGGAAAATCAAGTCCTTTAAAGTCCTGTGGAAATGTAATGGAAAAAAATTAACAACTTGTTGGCACCTATGTATGTTTCATGTGTGGCACCATTTTTTCCTCCCACTTTTTCAGGACTTTATAGGAGGAGAGGAAAAGAATCAGGACTTCAGGATGTTGTATGAGGAATGCAGAATCGGTTTTTGAATTAGTAGTTGGGAAATGTCTTAGGCAGTTTTCGTTAATAGAATTATCTGGCCAGTTATCAGGCATGTTCCGTTCAAGACAGTAATTCTCAAGGATATTCTTGATTTTGATTGAATGTTTTTTTATCTGTGAACACTACAGTCTTTATGTCAAAACTAATACTCATTTTCACTTCTGGGCCAACAGGCAAATCCAAATCCAAATATTACTGATTGGCTGCTCATAAGCCTTTCTAGCAATTAATTCAGTTATAAATGATTCAGACCTTTCTGTAACCCAAAAAAAGATTCATGCCTGCTTTATTTCTCACAGAATTATTTCATGCTAGAAAAGGATGTGTAACAAACCATTATTGAGATGGGGGAAATCAGATGGGTTTTTTTGACAGTCCTCATTACCTGTTCTGCAGTGTAGCAGACAGATAAAAAGTAACCTTTATTGTAAAGCTGTTTCATGTTTTTATAAAAACACAAAAAACGTGGTTTTGTAATTTCCAGCCTCTGCACAGAACATCATGTCAACAACTTCGAAACTCAAAGAAAGCATAAAGAAAGGTGACCTAGGAAAGAGGTAAGATTTTAACCCCGACCACTGATACAATAATGAACTAAATCTTCAGTAAAAATTATTTATTTAGTGTAAGAAAACACTCCTATGTGTTTGTGTGTTGCTATTAGTTTTCCAGGTAAATATTTTCTCATCTAAATCTCTGAATTTTGTGGCTGCAAGTAATGATGTGTGCATTTCTTCACTGCATTTCTATATGGTGACAAACTCATGTGAAACATGGCCCCTAATGTAACTTTGTCTCTGTGGATCCTGTGGCATTCTTTGCAAACATGTAGGCATTTCATCCCTGTATTCCAGCCAGATTTACATTTGCTCCTCTAAACTGCCTTGCAGTCACTGCTAGCACAGTGTTCCTTCACATTTTCCAGTTTGAAACTTTTCTCTGCTGAGCTAGACAGCTGCATTCCAACTTTGTGACATCTACATTCTGGGGATGATTTATCCCTGGTCCATCCAAGGACCACCACTTCCTTTTTGGACAAAGAATATTTGGCATCAATTTGGTTTCTACTTCTGAATTCCTCTAGTAGCATTGCATGGCTCTTTGTTCCTACTCCTATTTATTATGAATGAAATTCAGAGCCCCGTAATGCTGGGATCACAACAAATACACATCTGTCTACTTTTAAATTTTTTAATGATTGTCAGAAATTGCAGGGCGGGCTGGGCATACCATGAACTCAGAATCACAATTAGATTGGATGAAGGTAAAAAGAAGTAACATCTGTTGTCTTGGAAAAAGAACAACAAGCCCACATGTGAACCAGTAGAAGTCACACAGGCCTCTGTACTCTCCTCTAATGCAAAAAGGCGCAGAACAATAGTGAAAGCAAAGATTCCTGTTTACTTTAGCCATTCCTCTCACTGTAATTTTGATAAAGATGCAACAGGGTCTTTTCTAGCACCTCTCAGAAAGTTCAGGGAGAGGAGAGGAGAGGATTTTGCATAGTGCTTTATTTCATTGTGGTTTATCTCTCCTATGCAATAACCTGGAGACTAAAAGGGCATTGCAGAAGCAGAGTTGACTACACAAGGCCATTGCAGCTCTGTTGCAATGACTTAAGTTTTACCTGACTAGGGTGGAAACCAAACCAAGACAACTTGCAGTAAATAGAAAGTTAAATTCTTGCCATTTGCTTCTCATATGTACTATTTTCAGGAATATTTACAGCTTATTACAACTTATTCAATTAATATCTGGCTCAGAAGTTATGCTGTTATTCACCTTAAGTCAAACCTTACTTGATTTACTAAAATTTGAAACAAAATGCAGGTTTGACTGAGAGGAAATGAGAGTTCATGCACATGTCTTCACGGGCATTTAGAAGACAAAAAAAAAAAACAATAAATGGAGTCTTCTTTGCAAGTAATAAATTTCTTTGTCTATCCTAGGTTGTGAATTCCCCTTGGACGATTTGGGAAGAAAATGTTACTGTGATTGTAGAAATCTCAGTAGCTTAAGTAGACTAACATAGTATGCTAACATAGTAGAACAGACTATGGGCTTGTGTTTTGCCAAGGGCCTTATTTCATGCCAGAACACTATTGTTTTTTCCAAGATAAAAGTCTTTAAAAACTTTTCAGTGCAAAACGCTTCTTTTCAGGCGTGCAAAACGCTTCTTTTCAGGCATGCATAACTGTCCAGTGTGGTACATGTTTGTCCAGAAATTATGAAAGAGACAGATGATTGATTCAGACCCAAAGACAGAGCTTAGTGTCAGGCTGGAGAAAATATTTATGTCTCTATTGTAATTCTCTGGCTTATGAGTGTTTGAAAAGTAAGTGTTGGCATAACCATAGCTACCATACAACAACAGCAAAAGAAATCATTCCCTGTTTAACTCCCAGCTGTTCGTATGTTGTCTGTCCTTTTAACAGATAAAGTTAAGGTGTTTCCAGACTTATGATTGATTCTCAGTAGCAGCTTTTGCTCACTTGAAGCAGAAGAGTGAACATCTGGACAAGTTTTTAATACCTTTTTTTTTCTACAAAGTGGAAGCATTTCCTCCGACTCATATATGAGCTGTGGCAGGATTTCACACCTCTCATTTAAACATTTTTTTTAAATGGGCAGGTCTGCAAATCTTCATTGTCTTAATTGCCTGGATGGTTAAGAGTGATTAGTAAGATGTTTAAATTTAAAATGGCCCATTTTAGGTACACTCTTTTGTTCTTTTTAGTTTTTTTCCCCCTGTCTTTCCTTATTCATAGTCATAGAATCATAGAATTGTTCGGGTTGAGAGAGACCTTAAATGTTAATTCCTTCCAACCCCTTGCTATGGGCAGGGACACCTTCCACTAGACCAGGTTGCTCAGAGCCCATCCAATCTTGCCCAGATCTTTGGAACTGATTATTAACAGGGCTTTGGAGCAGATAAAACTGAGTTAATTATTGCATCCTTAATAGATGATAGTTCTATTTATCTATAACATATAAACAACCTCACCTGATCATGTTATGGTGTAAAATAAAAGCAGCTTTAGTTGTAGATCAACACAACTGACATGAGCTTTGTTCTTGCATGCATCCAGTGTGATAATTTTTATTTGCTTCATGTATTTAATTGTCTGTTTATCTAAAAGGTTTCTAGGGTACACCCTCTATCGTGATTTTTCCTGCTGTGGCAGTCTGTAAGTCAGTGGTGGGTTTATTGATCTAAATCGTGGCTCAGATAGATATCTCTGTTATATAAAAACCAGCATATCTCTATCAAGATTATTCATGTGGCTGCACTTTCTGTTGTTTGACATTTCCTACGTATTTCTGCTATATAAAAACATTTATGTAAATAAAGTATATAGTCTGATATCACAGAACATGGAATGAAGATACTGCTTGTGTCTGAGATTCCTTGTGAGATGTCCAGCTGCCATGCATGTGTGTGCACGACTGGAATCTCCCACAAAGTTAATTATTTTTAGTGATGGCTAAAACTCAAAAGTTACAGAGCTCTGTTTGGATGGCCAGGACAGGGTTAGGGACCTTGTAGGACATTATCATAAGAATGATGGCACTGGTTAAAGCCAAGCGTTTATCTATCTATCTATCTATCTATCTATCTATCTATCTATCTATCTATCTTCACTCAACTGTGCTAACCTAGTTTTTCTAGCTCTTTTGGTAGCTTCTTGAATTAGGAATTCTCGTATTAGGAAACAGTGAACAAATTATTTCTATCTGCTTTTTTCATGCCACTCATGGTGACGAACCTCATACTATATTGTAAGCACTACATCCTTCAAGCTCAAGGGTTCTAATATAGTCACTTTATATATGGAAGGAAATATTTTTAGTTCCAAAATAAATGCCTCCTTTTGAGACTGGGAGGCAAATGGCTCATTGTAATGAGGAATAAGTAAATGAATTAATAATGGTGGAGTAATAGTATTTGTAACATTGTCACTTGTCTTTTCACGTAATTGCAGAACAACTTCAGTTGGAAGGGATGCATGGAACCATCCAAACCAACCTCCTGCTCAAGGCTGGACTGACTTCAAAGATAGATCAGGCTGTTGAGGACATCTTCCATCTGATTTGTCAAAATTTCCTGGGATAAAGATTCCACAGGAACGCTGGGTGACTATTCCAGTGTTTAACAGCAGGACAGAGTGCTCCAGGTGTGGCCTTTTGAGTACTGAATGCCATCCCTTTCCCTGCTGCCTACATCCCTGCTAATGCAGACCAGGAGGGGCTTGAATTCATGTGAAATTGACTCCCAAGCCCATTTCTGCAGAGCTGACTTCTAAGTCAGACTTTTCCCAGGGTGTGTTTTTGCCTGGGGGTCTTTCAGCTTCAGGGGGCTCAAGTTGGCCCATGCCTTGAGGTTTCTGATGTGTCCCTGAATGGCAGGGACAGTGTCCCTTGCCTTCCAGCTGCTCCCCACAGTGTGGTGTCACCTTTGAGGCTGGTGAGAGCTGTGTGTGTGTGTGTGTGTGTGTGTGTGTCAGTGACTGATGAGCAGGCTAAACATCACAGCCCAGGCAGTAGCCCCTGAGGAGTGTCCCTTGCACCCAGCTGCCATTTGTCTTTGAGGTATTGACCATTACCTTTTCAGCTCCAACGTTCCTAACCTTTCATTTCTTTTTTTATTTTTTTTTCAGTAATACTGAGCTAATGTTTAAATAAGTGTTCACTGTAACTTCTCAGACTTTTACTTGAGGACTTGTAGCCAGCCCAGTCCTTCATTTTATATTTGGCTGCCAGTCTAACCTTGACTGGGATTGAACCTTTGATGGCATTTACAACATGTTAGAACTTTGCTACATTTAGCCTGTGAAGTGAACACTACATAGTGGTTTTTTTTCTGAGCTATTGAAAAAAAAAGCTGGTTTAACATGGGAATTTTGGGTTTCTGTAGTTTAAATGTTAGATTGGATCTGATATTGGGTATATTTGTGAACTTTTGAATCCCCATGGGATCACACACTTTTTCACATATTCTTAAAATGCTGCTGTTGTAAAGAAGTATAGAACCAGCCTTGGATCCTTCTGCATTTTCTAGTGGGTCTGTTACTGAGCAATGTCCACAGTATCCCAGTGTGCAACATCAGCTATCCCTGGCTTTCAGTCAGCTACCAACGAGTATGCCTTGAACTGGTGTGCAACGGAAAAACATTCCTAATTGGTTAACTACCTGCCTATTTGCTTGGTTTTGTTGTTATTTTCTTTAAATTGTATTGGGGAGATGCCAAAACATCTGTAAAGATTTATTTTAAATTTAAAAGCTTTATTACTCTGGTGTCAAGGACCTTCTGTGCTTGCTTTTCTCCAACACTCAAGCCACTGAGCCCTGGTCACGTGAATCTTGATAGAAAGCAAATGTTAACTTTTCATGCCTGAGTACCTACTGACAGCTAACATTAAACTTGTAAGCACATGTATTTGCACTGGAAGTGGTATCTGCTGTGTGAGAGGGAACACTGCTTAACATTGTAAGGTGATGTTCCTCAGATGTCCTTGCCAGAACATGAGAATGGAGACTATTAAATAAGATCTGAAAATACCCCTTCTTAGCCATGGCTACTCACATTCACAGTGTGATGACCACAATTATGACAGAAAGTTACAGGCTAATACGTGCAGTGCTCTGTTTGTGTATATGTAACATCTATAAAATATGAATGAAAGCAAACAGCTTCCCTGAAGCCTTTTGCCAGACTTCCAGCACAGAAGCTGTTAACATAAGCTGTCAACCAGAACAGCCTTTCACCAGCCTGAGAACTGAGCCCTGTTATTCCTGTGTTCTCTTCCAAGCAGAGCTTGTTCTGGAGTCATGAATCAGACCAGATCATATTATTTATCCTAGTCCAGTTTATGGGAATTCATCTCAACACCCCTTGACACAGCAAAACCAGTATCTTACCAGAGAGTTTAGACATTTGGTCGTGGTAGAACACTGATTCCTTTTGAACAGAACACCATGTCCCAGAAATTTAGCCTGACAACTTTCAAGTATAGCAGCAAACTATCAATATATCCATTTGAGTAAAATTTTTCTTTTTCTCTGTGAGATATTGTTGTCTCTGTTTTACTAGTATGGGAGTAGCCAAATCCCTTTCTCATCAGTTTATTTACTGTATTTTCAGTTCAGCTTGAGGGTTAACATAGATTGTTTTACAAAATACTTTATGTCTTGGCATTCAATACTGTTCCACGAAAAATCCTACAAACCTTCTTTGATAATTTGATGACATCACACTCTATTTGGCATGGTGTTTGCTATTGTTTTTTCCATACTTGTCCATACTCTATCTTTTTGAAGAACAGTATGTCCATCTTGGACTTCTGATGTCAAATCTTGATGATATAAATCCACAGATTTAACAATTTCTGCATTTTCTGTTTTGCTTGTCCAGAGGTAAATGCTTAGATTTTCAGGTACACAACTCTATTCTTAGTTAAGAACAGGCTTCTTTTTCAAGATCCTCAAAATAAAGGAAGCAGATGTTTTATTTTGTGAAAGGAGTTATTTTCCTAGATTTCAGGAGGTTTTACCATCAAGTATTTGTATTTTTTTTTAATTAGTTACCAAACAATTTAGTGTGACCTGGTATTTCTTTCCTTGGTACTCTGTGCAATTTACTTATAAGATAAGCTTTTTTTTACAGATAAGTCCTCTGAGGTTATCAGCTCTGTAATGAAATATAACATAGCTGGTTCTACTAATCCTCTCTATTGGAACACAAGCTAGCGTATCGCACCTTGTAAATGTGTGCTGGAAAACTTTTGTGAAAGGAGGCTGTGTACGACATACAAAAAGTTTTCAGTTTTCAACACAGAAAAAGAACAGAGGATCTTTATATAATTTATTATATAATTTGGCAATGGCATAAGATACTATGCAAATCATAGGATTAATGTGCTGACTTCACATAGCTGTTTCACTGTATGAATATACCCTATTTTAACCAAGCAAGGAACAATGAAGCTTTAACAAGATTTATCAAATTGGGACTAATAACAAAAAGGAAGCTGCTTAATACAGAGAAAAAAGCAAGATAATAGAGAACAATAATATGGAAATGGAAACTAATTTAAAAAAGGTTGAACTAAAATTGGAAGGGCTGAATATATCTAGACTGGGAAAACTAGATATTCTTCAGAGTAGAACACTGAGAAAATTAAAGCTGCAGGTCTCATTTCAAGGGCTTTTGGTATACCTTTGAACGGCACCAGATGGCTGGAAAATCAGAAACGTAGTATTTAAGATGGTGGTGAAATTCTTCAGAGCACCTACAGATGTCTAAGGCTTATATTCTGGTATCCACAAATATTTAAGGGAAGGTAACAATATTAATAAAAAAATGGACAGAATCAGTTAAATCTTCCATCTTTCTTAATGAGGCAGATATATCAACAATCTGTCTTTACTCTGGTTTGGGACCCCAAAGTGCATAAAAAACAAGTCCTATTTTGACTTGGCTGCCACTCTATAACTGAAGGGTCTTCACAGGGGACAAAACTGAGTGGCTGGCAAGGCTGATTTCCTCTGTTCTACCACCCCTGTTCTCCTGAGTGCTGAGTGGGAAGCAAAGGGAAGGACAGATCTCCAGGGCTTTCTGGGGACAGGTGAATTCCTGTCCACTGTGACTTAGTTACCAGGGAAAGGAAATTCAGGCACACAATCCACAAGGATGCCTAGCTCTGGGACCTGTGTCCCAACATATTCCTGCTGTTCATTTTTGGGGCAGTCTTTACTCTTGGTCTGGATAACCTGGTGTATCATGAGAAAATTAACCTTACTAGGCTACATGTTAGTAATTTTCTGTTCTTAGATTGCTAGCATGGAAAATACAGAAAATTTGTCTCTGATTCTGATGTATCAGCAGATCATTTACCTTTGCTGCATAGCTATCTGTTGCCTCATAGAGTACCTTGGAAGTCTTTTATATGACCAAAAATGGGTGAAAAGGCCCAAGAGTGTGAGCCCAAGACTTCCTGTTTTAATTTGTTTTCTTCTCTTCCTCTGACTGACTTTGCATAGGCTTTGCTCTTGTAATAAAGCTGGATAGTTTAATAGATAATTGTATAGAATTTGCTCTGGTGTCTCCAAAAACTTGGTTGCCAAAGGCTTTTCCAGCTGTCACTCAACTGACACTGGGACCATATTACAATGGCTTCATAAATGCAGCTGCTCTGGACACAGCTGCCCTCACTGGACCTGTTGAGCTGCAAGCTGATTATCTGGCCATTTTCTGAATACTGACAAATTTAATTTGCTACTTTCACAGTGGTATTACATACTACTTTCACAGTGATGTGATAATTTTTTGATGGAGTACAGCCCCATCCCTGGATTTGAAACTGAAAAAAAATCTACTGCTGCCTGCAAAATACAATTGTAGCCAAGTGCACTGTCAAGATATTTAAAAGGTTTTAGAATTACATACACTATAAGAATACTTTTGTGTATTCTATTTTCTTAACTTCATAGGTTAATACAAAATTGCTTTCCTGGCTTGACATTGACATAAATGTTCTCTTTTACCCCTCTCTACAGAGGACATTTAATTTTGTTGCTTAATACTTAGAGCAATACTAACTTTGAATAGGTCATTGTTTCCCAGCCAGATCAGTAGCTACCTCTTTTTTTTACCTAGGCTTTTTTTCAGTATCAGTTCAGGACTGGCAACAAAACAACAGTAAAAGAGGTAAAAGTCTGAGTGTTCTCAGAGAATGTTTAGCTTTAATCCAATAAGAAATGTTAATTTCTTCTCTGTCAGATTTCCCCTCCCTTTTCTTATAACTATTTGTAGCTGTCAGCCCCTAGCCTTATTTTAATGAGAATGGCAGCTCTAAATTCCTTCTGATGACTTTTATTTCTTACTGGTTCTAAATAAGGAAATTCCCAATGTGTATTCATCTCACTTGGAGAGATGTTTAATCAACTGATCCCAAAGAAGCTGAGTCCTCTTAGTCTGCCTGCTATCACTCTGGCTCTTCTGTATTGCTAGGGTCAACTGTGTTAAAATATCCACTGTTTGCACTAATTCAAACCAAGAACATTTTGAATTTGGGCTTTATACCACAACAACAGTGAGATTCCATAATTTCATTTTGTTACATGCTACCTCAAAGGGGAAAAAAGGAGCAAATATGCAGTTCGTATATTTACTACATATATTACTACAAATGAGATAATCACCTTGATTTCTCTGTTCTCTTCCATTTTTTTTCTTTCTCAAGAAAGAAATTTTCTCCTTTCTTTTCTCCTTCTCCCTCTCCTTTCTTTTTTTCCTTGTCTTTCTTCTTTCTCTTTTCTTCTTGTGTAAGCTGCCAGGCTGAATGAGGAAACAATTACAGGATGTTGGCTTTAAAAGTGTCTGGCTTTGCCAAATAAGTTTATCTTTTTTTTTTTTTTTCTTCATTGTGGCTTAAAACATGCTGAACTCAAAGCCAAGTTACTAACCTAAAACTCATGGTAATTTTTTGCATTAGGCTTACAATAAACTTAGATAGTTTTTCCAGAGTCCCTTTGCCAGTGATTAGTTTGGAAGATAGTATGTTTTGAATTTGCTGAGAGATGTACTGCTCTTAGCTTAGTTTTAGTACTTTTAAAAAGCAATCAATAATGCCCATTTTGTAATAAGAAAAATTTATGAACTGACAAGCAAAATGTAATTATAGTGGGTATTCCGTACAAGAAAAAAGAGGTGATCTTAAAGCCATCTCAGCATTCTGTTTGCACTCATTTTCATTCATATAAATGATTAAGTGGTTCTGTGCTGAAACGTTTTTCTCTCAAGGCTTAACATGAGTCTGGAAAAGTTGTTGCCAGAGTTCTATAATGAAGTCAGTGACCATTTCTATTAACTTCTCATTGTTACCCACAGACAAAATTTTTTACAGTATTATTTTTATTAGTGAAGCCCAAACTCTGCAGCAACTTAGACACCTTTTGGTTTTGTTTCCTGGGAGACATACCTTGTAAATGTGTAAATTCATAACAAAAGTGAATCCTCAATCAAATGCTTAGCTTGACTTTGCAGTAAATGTAACTGTTTCCCTTGTCCTGCCCTCTGCTGAAGAATGGCTCCTTCTTGTATGAGCTGCAAAAAGATCATTCAAAAACTATGATAAAGAGCCTGATCCAAAACTCAGGTTTGGGAAAAATCACCTACTGAATTCAGTAGACTTTGAGTCAAACTAAAAATTGGAGATGGTGATTTCCATTTAGAGCTGAGTCAAATAGCTTTGTCCATGCTGTTTAGCAATGTGTTGAAATAATATGAAGTTAAATAAGCATTCTGTCTTTTGATAATCAGAAACAGCAGGATTTTATTAAAACCTAAGCTGTTCAGGCAGTTTAGGTAAGGCCTACCTAGTTGTGAAATTTACACATTTTAACACACTTTAGCTGCTCTTGGAAATCAGTTTATGAGTTGATTTTTCTACTTCCTTTCTGATCATTTGTCTTCCTGCATCACCAGTTTCAGCTGCACAAACTCTTGCCAAAGGATCCCTGTACTGGGTATTAGAAAGAAACCAAAAGTCTTCCAGTCTGTGAGTATTAATGTCTTCATGTATTTAGAGAAGTATACATCTAACTGCAGCAGATAGATTCTCAGATGGGGTCTCCAGGTGGGCCCAATAAGTAATGTTAAACCTGTAAACTCGGCTATTGCAGCAGCAGCAGTTCTGTAATGCATCCTGCCAACTCCGCAATAACAGACGGGGCATTTTTCGGGGTGCTGATTGGTTTATACCTGGCATCTAAGAATAATTTCTGCCAGACCTGAAGTTGTGGAAAATTAAAACTTGCAAGTGTGACTGCTAAACTTATTGGAAAACCTGGACCAACTTTGGTAGAGGAGAAAAACCTTCACAGTGGGCTTTTTCAGTACTAAACTGTGAGACCTCTACACATAAAGCTCTGTGGACCACTGTGGGGCTTTATATTAATAGATCACTCAGCATAAATCTTTTCTCAGGATGGAGGCCTAAGGCTTACAGTTGGAGAGGATGCAAGAGGATGAAAGGAGAGCTCGAAGCCTCGCTCAGATATATTTCTTAGTGCAGCAGAGCACCACAATGACAACTATTGTTATGCTAGATGCAAATTCCAGATGCAAACATTACATTGGTTTTTCTGCTGATTTAAAAAAAAAGAAAAAATGGAACATTTCAGATACCCATAATTCATTTGTGGGAAGCAGAATAATGATGATGTCAGCTACTGGGCAGAAGATTAATTTATATCTGTGTGTGAAACTTACTTTTCATTAAATCAGGCCTAGAGATGCTTATGTGTATTCCACTTGTGAGATTATCAAGGAGCATTTATGGCATAGGCTTATATCAAAGAACAATACAATTTTCTATTATTATTACTAAGTAGATAATCTGCAATTGGTACTAGTCATCTAGTCTCATTTTAAGATTAATTAGCTTTTGTTGTGAGAAGGAAAAATAAAAGGTTGGAACCAAATCCTGACCTATTCAAACTTCAGCGGTTTTATCCTCAGTTCCTTGGTGAAACTTTACTTAGATAACTGCATTTGAAGCAGACTGATTGGCAACTCTGCAGACCTTATTTCCTTGTCACCAAAAATGACCAACATTTGTTATCCTACTTATTTTAAAGCCCCAGGAACAATCCTTGTTCTTGTTATCTTCTCCCAGTCTCAAGGTCCTTGCAGGGATATGAACCACACTAGGCATGAACATCCTAGAAGGTATTGCTCTTCCGTGCTGCCATTGGCTCCTGTTAATGTGGTGTTAAAGCAGAAAAAAATTTTAACTCATGAGACTTTATCTTGAGAACCTCCTGCAACTTCAGCCCCTTTTCGGGCTGTGTAGTTTATTTGTGCCCGTGCTAGAGGAGAAATAGTAGTAATGACCACTTTAGAATTGCAAGACAGATCCACAAATAATTATCTATGCTAGGAAGCGTTTTTTCTGGTGGAAAAGTGAGGTTAAGCAGTGTTTCCAATGTGCCCAATATCCATTTTGAAAACCTGAATTTCACCCTTTTGTATTGCAGCCCATATTTTCTATTAGAAACCTCTGTTTGGTTCTGTGTTATTGAACTTTGTGACATGATAGCAATTAGAAGACACTTAACTGAGAGAGGAAACAGTATGCTATGGAAACCTTTTCTTAAAAAAAAAAAAAAAGAAAGAAAAAGGACGATTTTCAATATTGAAGTGATTAGAACCTGTCATTTCATATTGTTGTTTGCAAGTTGACATAGATGACAGGACAAAGGAGCATACATGGAAAGAAGATGAAAATTTGGAACAGATGTCAGGAAGCATTTTTCATGCTGAACGTGCACAGTGGCCAACCAGGTAAGGCAAAAGCATTTTCCCAGTTAGGAAATAATTAGGTGGCCCATCATGGACAAAATGGCTTTCCAAATTTCCCTTTTCTCTAATTTCCTTATTTTCTTATTATACTCCAACTGCTATTCAGTTTTCTCGAAAGGATGTTTTATTCTCTGGACATGAGCTTAGTTCTTACAGCAATGTCTGAGCTATAAACTGCTCAGTGAACAGCTACTTAACTAGAGATTATCCTGTTGATATTATATCATCCTGTTATGCTGAAGGTCTAACAATGCATACATTCTGAAATTCAGAGTTTCTGAACATGTTCATCAATTACAAAAATAAAACTAAGAGAAAGTCAGAGGTACAGAAAACATGCTGTTGCTATTATCTTATGGAGTCTGATTAATTTAAGTGACAAAAATGTTACACAAAAAATAGATCTGAGACATAACTTAGGGAAAAAAATTAAATGGACAAGTGCACTTCCCCAAGGTGAATGTGTTTCTGGCATCCTTGCTTTAGTCCAAGCTTTACTTCCAAATCTGATAATGACCCCCTTTGTAATCTTACTGCCAATCTTTTATACCTTCATGCCACATCTTTCATGTTCATAAATTAGAACTGTTTTATTTTCTCAGGTGAATATGAATGTGAAGCTGTAATTATTTTGGGCATTGACATTTGACATCTCCAAATATCAGTCAGAATTAAGTTAATTTTTTTATGCTTGTGATTCTCATTTTAGTAAAGTGTTGGCCCATTAAATGTTCATATGTTAAACCTATTTGAGTGCGCTGGATAGATAATGTCCATTGAGAACAGCATTGAGACTCAGATATAGAAATTTGAAGTCTTTGGTTAGCTAAAAATTTTCCAGGAACTGCATAGTGAGACTATTAAAAGTGGTAACTATCATCTGTGTTTCCAGGCTAATGGTTTTCCTCACGTAAAATATATAGATTTGTTGTCTGAAACCCCCATAGTTTCAGTGCTAAATGGTGACACCAATATTCTCAATTTAATGCCATTTAAGTGATAAGTAAATAAAATAACTTGATTTTCATATTTGTGGAAATAGCTAAGTGAAGTTTGTTCTGGCTTGCTTTTTTAAAATATGGATTCCAGCATTAGTGATAAAAATTGAAATTATCTTAACAATGACAAATTTAGGCATATAATTATGAGTATTTTAAAAATGCCAACGGTTCTGAAATATAGTAGCTCTGAGAAGAATTCTGCACTGTAAATGTTATACTGAAGAGGATGATCATGTCTGTTTTTTTTAATTGATATGTCTATTATTTCTACTTCCAGGGAAAAGAAAGGACCAGAAGGAAGTCTTTACACCACATACATCCATATTAATTTAAAAATTGCTGTTCCCTATCATGAACCTTTTAGTTCTTTCACCTATGCACTTCTGAAAATATCAATTTCCTGCCTTACTTTTCAAAACCTTTTATCCTTTTCTGTCATATTTAAGGCAATTCTTCACTTCCTTTGCGCAGCTTTGACATTATTAGCACCAACAGATTTGAAATCAGATTTAGTAGTTTGATTCAAAAAACAGAAGTCAAATAATAAACTTAGAATTCAGCATTTTTATTTAGATGAATTATCTGCATTTCCTGTTACATGTTTTCTTCTTTCTGTGCTGGTTAGTTGGTGTTTTCAAGATTTTATTTTTTCAGAAATATGAAGTTATGAACTATACATTAAAAAAAATAGGAAAAGGATTCTTGTATAATGATGTGGTCAAGAAATTGCAATTTTAAAGGAAAAGATTGGTGAAGTTCATTTTACTTATTATGAATTAAGTTAGATAACTAGTTTATCTGCAACTTACAGAGGCAGAAGCATATTTCATTAATGTGTGAAATATTCCATAGCAGTGTGGGCTGAATGGACCATTAGCAGGGTTTGGGTATTTTCCTTTTGTACATTTACATCTAGGCCACAGAATGTCTCTTCAGAAGTAGTGAAGATCTACCTAAAATTGAGATTTGGTCATTTTTTGTAGTGAAATTAACTGAAAATAAATGTACATTTCAATCTCTAGTTTATATTTTCTGGGTTAGAAATTTTTTAGTGTTTATCTTTTCTAATTCACCTTGGGAGAAGAACTTATTCTTAAACTAAAATAATGTGCCCAAATCTTCCCTCTTGTCCTAACTGTGAATTCACAGTGCAACAGTACATTGTAAAAAGTTTCTGGTCAGTGGTCATCTTGGCCTACATATTTCCCAATGCATCCATCTGGCAAGAATCTGAAAATATTATAGACCAACTCAATGACTGAGCCATATTAGTATTTTAGTTAATGCAATATGTCATATGAAGTGCACCATGAGCACCAAGATCCTGTAAAATCAAAAAACAAATAAAAACACAAGTACTAAAAATACCTAGTACTATAATTTAATTTGCAGTCAGCAAGCAAACGTTTTAAAAACAATTGTTTTCAGCAATACTAGAGGAGATAAAATATCCCCTTAATATCTTGGGTTTATGTCTAAGAAACAAAGTACAAGGACTTGCTCATAAAGTTAAGATTAACCTTCCAGATATCTGTAGAAGTAATATATTAATTTGGTAAGAATCTGTACTAGAGAAGAAAACCCATTGTGAGGGGGAAGGGCTTTGGTGAGGGATAAAATCCATTTTGTGCTGCATGAAATTACAGGACTTTTTGTTGACTCTAAGACCTTTCTTAGAAAAGATCTTTTTCTCCAAATGAGAGCTGAATGTAAATCTCAGGTTCTGCCATAGATAATTTCTTGGTGTCACAGGGAGTCCAGCATTTCTGTACATGGCTTTTTTTGCCTTCAAGGGTCAGGTTAAATTTGAAAATATATTTTCAAATCCTGAGAGGAAATGGCTACATATACACATACATACGTACATATATACAACATATTACTTCTAATAAGATCATTACATTGTGTCAAATGGTATAGTCGTGTTCTGGAAAATAGTTCCCATATCATTATTAGCCATGACTATTCCAAGAGGAAGTGTTAAGTACAATACTACAAAATAAAGCTCATTGAGCATATTTTCTTTATGTTTATGTCCCACTGTAAGCAGTAACTGGCCCTTTTACAATATAAAACATTATTTCCTATTCAGTTTCCAATGCTGAAAGCACTAAATAAAAAACAAAAAAATAAAAAAAAGAAATTATGTGGCTCATTCATCTTTTCTTCTGCATGCAGTGGAGAATTTTAAGAGATTCTTCTGATGCAATGTTAAGAGCAAATTATCTTAATTCAGTCCAATTTATACATGAGAATAACTGTCTCAAAGCAGTCCTATGATCAATGGGAATATGACTACTTTAAATACATTCACTGAGCCTTATGGCTACAGATAATAGCCTTGTAGGTTAAATTGTTATACAGGTTTGAGTTTTTAAAATTGATTTTAAAAGGACAAAATTTTAAAATGATACTGTTATTTAAATATAAGGTGAAGGTTTAAGTACAAATCACTCTAAGGTAACTTTTTTTGAGAGCAGACTAATGCAGTATTATGTTTTATGGTGCAATAAAATTGCGTGCTAAAATTATGCTCATAAATGCAGGCAAATGTAAACCAAGCTATTAGTTATGTTTTCTCAGATAAAAGTGATTAGCATAGCTATCAAACTCTTCTCCCATTTGAATAACAGAATTATGTCTGAAATGTAAGGCATGTTTGCTAAAGCAGAGTCTTAAAAAGAAATGTAAATCCAGCTATCAGTGTTGAATTTGAAAGCGAATGCAATGGTCTGCCCATCATTCTGCTAACTAAGAGCAGAGGAACATAACCCAAATTGCAGTGAAACACATCAATATGAAATGTGCCTGAGACACTATTTTGGAAGTCATTCTTAGCACTTTATCATAATCTCCTTACTGCTGATCAGACTTATTTAAAAACCATTGTGGTTTGTTTAAACATAAGAGTGATGAAAGAGTCTTTTAGCTACGGTCACTGTGAGACAAAGTTTCATGTATAATTCATGAAGTATGTGGTCATCTACTAGCAAATTAATTTCCATTTGACAGCTATACTTCTGGTAGTGTCCTCTCAGGAAGGCACATGGTATATAATTAAATTCTGAACAGAACAAATTAAATGCTGATTACTTCATAAACAATTTCAAGGCTTGAATATTGTTACCTGTCTTTATAGGATCAAAACAAGATATCCTGACAATGATGAATGAATATATTTTCTCAACCCGGTGTCCAATTTTTTTCTAATGCCTAAGGGTTAAAATTTCTACTGGAAAATCCAGCTGTGGAAAAAAAAATCCCAACAAAAAAAGCCAGCTCCCACTTCAAGCCTGCAAGGAGCTTTCTCTACCTGTGGCTTTCCTGTGATGCTAATGTTGATTGCTCAGAGGCAACATTTAGTATTTTAGATGCAAATCACTGCCTAGACACGTGTGCTCTTGCATCTTCTTTGCCTCCCTCCTTTATCCCCTTAAATTTGGTTAATCAAAGTAAATTGATGGATATTTGCTACACTGATGAGAGGAAAGATTACAGATGACTGGTGGTGACCATAAGAATTACTTCTTATTGTTTGCAATAAAAACAAAATAAAAGATAAACCACTGAAAAAGATTTACAAATCTTTTTTACAAAGATTTTCAAACAATCATGGAATTAAGAACAGCGGGTGGAAGTCTTGCACATGATCTTACTGAACAGGAATTTTCTTAAGGTTTCTACCATATTCTCCACCCCTGGCAGCATTCAAAGCCAGGTTGGATGGAACTCTGAGCAGCCTGGTCTAGTGGAAGGTGTCCCTATCCATGGCGGGCTGCTGGACCTAGATGATCTCAAAGGTCCCTCCCAACACAAACTTCTATGATTCTATGTTTCATGCTTATAATGAAATGTGAGGTTTAGCTTATACTGGCAACTGCAGTGCAAATTCTTAAAGACATATTTACATATGCTGGAGTCTCTTTCTGCCTTCTCTCTCCTTTATCTATGCTACTCAGATTAAGTTAGCAGAGATACACTACCATGCCCTAAAATTCAGCTTTCTAAGTATGGGATTTTTACCTGTTTTTGAAATACTGCATAAACAGCTAGACTTCTGTTCACAGTACAAGGACACTTTACTGTGTGTTGACACACCACCATTTATCAGTCAAAAGTATTTCAATTTATGCTCTGCCTTGATGATATTTTTTTCTGGAAAGACTGAGTTGTAACATATAGAAAAACTGCAGCAAGAGATTTCTGTGCAATGTGGTGATAGAAATAGTCTTTCAGTAATGCAGATCAAGAAAACTCATGAAAAAGATGACAAGAGTAAACCTAAAAGTATTCAGATGATAAATATGTGCATAAACATGGGTGATGTATACAATGTTATAACATTGATAAATATTGGTATTTCATGAAGTGTTCACAACATATTTAATTTTTTAAGACCCACTGGTCAACAAGTGTGCACCCTCTCTCCCTTCTCATTCAAGGCTGGGATGACGGAAGTTGGATCATGGTGGTGCAGGTCATACCCATCAAGTTTTTAAGGAAGAGGTAAAAGGAAATTCTTAGTAGATACTGCCTGCCATAGGATTTGTTTGGTTTTCTGCCAATAACAAAAGTATCTGAAATTAGCTGATGTGGAATACTGGATTTTATAGCTCACACAATTCCTTTGGTTTGAATGGTATGAAGAGGAAAATTATTTTGTATTATCAGTGCTGGGATGTATGGAAGACTGTTTTGCATTACATTCTTTCCTCTTCACAGTTGTATCAGTGAGAAGCTGTTTTATGATCTCAAAGGAGAGAGAGTGATGAGACAGGGAAGAAGAACTGAGGAAAATGCAGGGAAAAGTACAAAGAAAATATTGGATCTGGGCCAGAAATTACATAAACTAAGATGTAAGTTAAGGAGATAGGGAATCTACAGGTACAGGAAAAATAATAAATCCAGGTTTAACAAGAGCAAAAAATGAATGAAACTGCTTGAGGATGAGAACACCAGCACTAAGATTAATGGTGAGCATTGGTAGCAACTGCCATGCCAATGCCATATTAAGCTTGGAAAAGTTGCAGTAATAAAATCTAAAGGGGAGCGCATTCTATGCAGTCAATCTGAGTTCACAACATATTCAATTTTGAAAGACCCACTGGACAACAACTATATCTAGGAAATACTATCCAGTGGCCAAAATGTGAGGCATGATGTTACACGTGCTGAAAAATCTGTCGTGCTGCAGTGTCTGTTAAACACAAGCTGAAAGAACAGTCTAAACTGCCAGTAAATATAAAGTGAAATGAAAATAAACACTGCAGTGCATGACTTCCTGTGGGATTTGATATTAATCCCCACTTATGAGGAGTAGTCTGTACAACATATTTTCCCTAGGGGACTTGTGAGTTATCCAGCTAATCCTTATTCAAGGCATATGATTTGTATCCGGCAAGAAATCACACAGAATTTTTTCAATTAGCTCCAAATATACTGTATTGATAATCAAGTCTGTGTGATTAGATAAAAAAACAAAAACCAAAAAAAACCAATCAAACAAACAAACAGAAAAACAAAACAAAAAAAAACAAACCCTTGGAAACAAGCTTAATGCCCACATTCCATTATGCAGTGATCAGTGATATAACTGAGGAGGTGTAAGTTTAAGCATCTGATTATCTTGTCATAAGGTTTGTTTGGTATCTTGTCATAAGGTTTGTTTGGACTCAATTAATTGCCTTTATGTTTTCAGTAACTTCTTATCCTCTTGTTACCTTCATTTTTTTTATACAAATTAGAGATTGTCTTAATCTGTTCTCTAGTTTGAGGCTTGGTGAATGATGTGCTGCCTGTGCTGGTTTTGAACTCTCCTGTGTTTACCATTTGAACACAGCTTTTTCAGATTCATATCCTCTGCCTGATATGTACTTCTCTCCCTGCTGACAGCATTCTTACCTTCCCCATCCCATGGAAGATAAAAATTAAAACACTTAGAGCAAGACATCTTGCAGGTTGTCATATAAAACACAGTTGCATAGAATCTTAGGTCACAGATAGATACTTTAATATATATTTGTTCCTTTCCTCTTTGACTAGAACGATATCTGATGGCAACTAAATCTAACTTAATTATGATAATATGAATATTCAAGCTGTTGAATAGACCTTTCATAAGAGAGATATTTCAGTTCCCTGCTAGCAAAAAGAAGTGAAGTCCACTTATATAAAGGCCACAGCGTAGATCACACAGGCTTGGCTGAAATATTAGCTGAAGTTCAGTGCTTTTAAAAAAGCCTTGTGAGATGGGAGAATGGTCTGTGTTAAGAATTAGATCCTTTCCTAAGTGAAGCCTGGACTTACATTTAGGCATTGTACATTTTTAGTTTGTGCAAAAATTTCTCATTTACTTTTCATGTTTCAAGACTGACTGGAAGAAAAAAATGCCAGATGTTACATATTTGTTACTTCTTGTAGTAACATGCATGTGGTACGTATGCAGCAAATATTCTAAAGACTGAATCTTGGCATGGGACTACTAGCATGCTAAATATAGAAATTACATTGTTCAGACTTTTATTTCAAGAGTTCAAATTTGGTCTGTTGCTGCTCATTTAAATACACATAAGGAGGTGGAAAGGATATAGGATATTTTAAGTTTTCCCAAATTTTATTTAAGCAACATTTTCTATGCAGCTGGCAGCTCTTTATTTCCACTGAGACGAGAAAATTTTCCAGAAATTCCTTTCTTGCTAATGAAACATAGATTGAGTTTGTCCATTTATTTAAAATACACAGATTATCAATTTACATTTTTTACTGAACCGTTTTAGCACAGTAAGTGTAGATAAGGGTGAATGACTTCAGAAAGGGTGAAGAACTTTGCTTTCTCAGAATCACACAGGACCTTTCATAAATCTCAGGACTGTAACAGGGAATTGAACAGTGTATTGCAGTTGTTAGGTGCTGCTAGCCTGAGCTCTGAGAATGTTTTGCTGGGAGTTTGGGTGACTTGGTCTGCATACTGGCTAGTTTGCACATATGTGTTAAGATTAATACTGTTTTATGTCTGTGATTTATTGTGTAGGAGCATAGTTTCTTCTAAATGGGTTTCTGCTGTGCTGGAAAGAAAATATTTTGACTTTGTAATCCAAGATTTTCCCATATTCATTTAAAATGTGGGCTTGTTCTTTCCTTATCTCCTACAAATGGTAGAATTTTAGATCCTGAAGCCAGCAATTTCCCTAGTTAATTTTGGGAAGATGCCACAGAAGCTATTAAACTCATAAAATTCACTTTCTAGCAGTTCCCATGACTGAACAACTACAATAATTTTGCTGTTAGGACAGTGGTTGGGCTTCAGCTCAGTATTTGCTGAGTCAGAAGGAGAATTTCTATCTGATTGGCCTTTCTGCTACTTCATACAACAGTCAATTCATAGTGATCCCAGTTACTTATTGTTCATAACTTCCCACAGAAATGTGCCAAGGAATTGACATGATCCTGGCTTCTTATTGATAAATGGGTCAAGTTCTTGCTGTGTAGTAAAATCCACTTATTTTATGCATCAGAATTTTATTAACTTGGGTAAGATATCAATTCAGTGTTAGGCCGGTAAAATATTCCAAGCCTTTAGCAGTTTTGTAAACATAAAATTCTTAGTTGGCTCAGGAAGCCCATAAATCCAGTGAAAAGCAGGAAAGTCTGTGTGTGTCTTACCAGCTGGGTTACTATTACTTGATAGGTTTGTTCCCTGAAAGCTGGAAAGAGGGTGTCATGAAATGATCTTTTTCTCTGTCCAGGCACTCATAATTACACTTTGTTGTAGAAGCATCTCACTTTCCATTAGTCAACTTACACGTTTGATGAAGACAGGACAAGGTGAGGAAATGGAAAGGCATTTTCTGTCAATTCCAAGTTGGTTCCAAAGCCTTTGTTGCAGATAATGAGTTAATCAATGGCATCAGCAATGTAATTTCCTTTTCCAAGTAAATACAGTACTTAGGTAAGAAATGTTTCTTGTATGTTGTTTGCCACAGTCTTAATTCTAAATATTTTTAAAACTTTTAAACCACTGGATGATTTAAAAACCTATACAATGGTCTGAATGTCTAAAAAGAGAACCTATTTGTTCTCCACACATCATCTCTCTAATGAAATAGAAACTAGTAGATGGAAATTCTGAGGACATGAGATTCTTGCCAATATGAGGTTGGATTCATGCTGATGGTTAACTTGCTGAACACCAGGAACATAAGAAGAGCCAAGACTATTTCCTCTCTTTTACTGCATAGTAAAACTCCATCACAAAATTCAAGGTCTACCTCTAGAATACTTAAACTTAGTTTGTTATCAACAGATTATTTTACATGATCCAAAGGACTTTTCATCCTTATAGCTGCCGGACATATGTTGAAAAGGAATGGCCTCTGTGACACTGCTGTGCCACATGAAATTTAAATTACTGAGAAACAAACACTCAAATTATCATGTTAATTTTTCCTTTTGGCACTTTGACTACTAGTGGGCAAGGTCAGTCTAGTGTCTCATGCAACTTTCCAGAACCTGAACTGTACTTAAAAATTAGCTCAATTTATGGTTCCCCAAGGAACAGCTATTGTTATAAATATATATATGGTTATAATATATATATTGTTTTATATATAATTATATAACAATATAATTATTGTTATATTGTTATATTGTTATGGTATATGTTATTCCATCAGTTGAAATCTGAGCTAGCTCAGTATAGTGTTTATTGTATGTAAGCCACATACTAAACTCTTGTGCATATATGGGGGCTACCTAATGGACCCAATTTTAAGAAGCTGTATGGGTAATTGTGAAACTAAAATCTCTGTACCTCTGCCTAGTCCCACTGTGTACCAGAATCCTTGAGGCTGCAGAAAGAGTTGTCTGTTGGCATAGTTTTGTCAAACTAATGCTGACCACTCAAGTGGAATCCTAACAAATTGAAATCATCTGGATGCACTGACAGAAGCCAAAAAACTGACTTTATATTGCTTTTTCCAACAGAGCTACCAGACCACAACACTGGACCATGTGGGTGGGCTCACCCACTCACATATATGACACTTCTGGAAGTGAAATGGCTATGAAATCACTGACTTGCCCTATATATAAAACAGCTCATTTGTCCTCATGCCTTAACAGGCTACAAGGAGCCATCTTTATGGCCAAGGTTCTCAAATTCAAGACGAGGAAAATTTGACAATATCACAATTAATTTTCTTCATGTGCAGAGCTAAGTATTGGAGGATTTTGCTTACCAAGCACTGCTGTGTATAGAGGTTGATCGTTCGGAATGACAAACTAGTGTACTTGAACTGTGCTTTCCAGGAAAGCCACTTTTACTTGTTCTAGGTATAAGGTATTTGAAAAATTAGGGCAATCAAGTAGATAAACTGCATAAAGTTTGCTTTGCATCTGTTCAAGCTGTGTACGTGTCCCTGTTGCAAAGACAGGAATAAATCCACGCATTTAATTTTTCATTTGTAGAAAGATTGCTGGGAACAGAATTTGTCCTATTGTCTCAATTTAATGTTTACAATCTAAAGAATACATTAAATACCTGAGAGCGAATTAAGCATGATTCTGTAACTGAGATATGAATTGCTCTTAGAATTCATTAGGGGGTTGACTTTTCCTATTACCTGAGCTACAATGGTTTGGATAAAATGGAAACTGTATCTTGCCAGACAAAAGCTTTTGGTTTCTGAATATATCTGGTTGGAAAGAATTAAATAATTCACTGAATTCAGAAACAAAATTCTCATCAGGTTCAACAGGGCATTGATGGGCGTGAGCAGAGACAAGGTTTCACCAGGAGTAGTTATTACTTCCTTTGAAGAAAATATGATGAATAAGAGTATCAATTCATACTGGATTCTTTTAAAGGGCAGTAATTCAAGCGGGAAAAAAAAAATTGAGTGTTAAAAGCAGTAGATAAAGTTAAAGTTTCCTTCTTCCTGAGAAATTCTAACTTTCTATTTGTATTACAATAGCAAGAAATACCAGTGTGGTAAAGCAACCCAAAATCCACTGAGCATTCAGGAATACACAATGAAATCCTGCTTCTTGTTCCTCAGACCATCATAATATAAACTGTCAAATCTATATGCTATCATTTCTGATCAAATGATCATCTGATGAACATGGATTTTACTGAAATTTCCATTAAGATTTTATTAGACTTTCTAATTATTTTATTTTTTGCATTGTTTGGCCCCTAAAAATGGATGTTTTCATGCATTTGTACTGCAGCTGCAACACAATGCTTCTATCTATTGGTGTTTGCGTGCAAAATGTGCAGCAAGAAATAGATGGATGCCACGTGTGCCCAATAAGAGTGAAAAGGGAGGGAAAAAAGTAGGATAAAACAAACTTCTCCACCCTAGTAAGAGGTTTAAATCATAACTGCCTCAGGAGAGAATTGTTTCCTTCTTCAGTAGCAGCCTAAACTCTTGAACAGCGCAGCCAAGACATATCCCCTGAAACAGTGACTGAGCGTTAAACAGTGCTACATCTCTTTTATGAAAAACATTCTCTGAAAAGCTTGCATAAACAAGAAGCCCACATGTTCAGCTAAACTATTTTTTGGCGCTCTCACAGTATTTGTTGACTCATTTGGATTTTTTCATATGTGTAACTCTTTAAGTTCCATGCTCTCTGCACTGTAGGCAAGTGTTGACTTTTCTTTCTCAATCATCCGTGGTTCAAGCATTTCCAGAATGACCTAGACAAAAGTCAGTGGTTGCCATTAAAATGTTAATGCATGATAGATGTTCTTACAATACTTTTATAACTTTGCTAAATGCAAGAATGTAACAGTAATTACACTATGTTAATATATGGCTAAATATTATAAGTATTAGCAATGATAAAGGTATTTGTTGTATTTTCAGGGCTGAGATTATGACTACAGTTAACATTGCAGCACTTTATACGTTTAGAGCAGGAATTAAATTTCCCAAAACCCCAGACAGTGTTTGCCAGATGTCAACAACAGCAGCAGACAAGGTTTCGGGAAACCTAGAGCCTGTTCTCAGAAATGTTAGTCTAACGTACAGCTTTGTCCAGCTTCTTCTCTTGCTTTTGATCGCTTTGATATATTTTTCTTTCTTTGCCTTGTCAGTGACATTTTGTCAGTGTGGATTTTGTTTACAGGATGTGTTCAGACACTATTTATTGAGGCTGGGTCTCAATCTCTATTTGGGCCCCTAAGCTCTACCCCTTCATCTTTGTTTCTTTTGTGCATGTATAGAACATCAGAGGCAAGATTGATGTCTTTCCATCCTTTTGTTTTGTTTTGGTTTTTACCATAGTATTTTCATCAAATCAATTAAGCTATGCTTTTAAGAAGTTGTTATTTGTCTTTCTTCTTTTTTGATATCTAACTTGAGATATGGTGCTTTCATCTGCTGAAGAATGCAAAATTTTAAATGACTGAGTGATACATAGTACTAAATAGTCTAAATCAAGTTCTTTGAACCTCATATTTAGAACTGGTGTAGATACCTTTAATCTTTGTTTTCCACCTTTAAGAGACAATAATATTCCTTCAAATCGTAGAGGTGTATTTATGTCCTGGCATACTGTTGTAATAAATTTCTCCTAAAATTCCATAAAGGAATTATTATATGTTTTTCAAAATGCATCTTGGACAATACACTGTGTAGTCAGAGGCAGTACATTAACAAGAAGAAATTTGGCTTTACCAATAAACCTTTGTATCTTTTGATATAGGATCTTGCAGAAAATTGCCAAGTGGAATTGTAAGTAAAATGCTGAATTAAGTTTATGCAGACAACTTTCATTCTGTGATTTATAGCTTTCAAGCCTTGAATTTTGACCCCTAGTAAGATTCTTTTAAGAGAGTTATTTAGCATACAAATCTTGAACAATATGAAATTCTCTGCTTCTGATTGTTATCCTCAGAAAACTGTCAAATATTTGTGTTCCTGACGAAAGAGGCCAAGTATATTTGCAATATTTTAGATTATGTGTTTTTAAATATTTCTTTTTCTGCTGCTGTTTTTGTGCTCAGTTTTTCAGGAGTGCATACACAAGTAGAACAGAATGTCAGAGCCTGAAGTGGCAATTCTAAGTAATAATAGCTTTTTCAGCTGTACTGTTGTTGATACATCTGAACTCCTGTCCAAGTCTCTATGGATTCTGTGACGCCTTCAGCAATCTTGTCTTTCAAACGCACCAATCTGCCACATGTGCAGACAAAGCATTTGAGTACCTGCTCTAAATGTTTCCTAGGCTGCCTGTTCATGATCCAGTGCCACACATTGCTGTGAGACTTGTCACGCTAAGAGTGAGAAAAGCTCAGAGCTGAACATCCCCATCTCACGGGCAGTAAATGCTACCGAAGGAGTGGCCTGGCTTTGTGTCCGTGTCCCAGCCACATGGTCATGCAGAGGAGGTGATGGTCTGCCTACCTCTCCACCCTGTTTCCAGAGGAAAGAGTGGTCCTGGGCTCACGCCAGCAGTGGTCAGCAGAGAAAAGTTCCATTCTGATGGCCTGTCAGTCCTAAATGCATTCAAACAGGATGTTTATTGGCATTAAGGTAAATCAGGTGATGAATATGAAAGTTCAGTGCAACATGAAATTGATATAAATTAGTTATGAATGCACTTACTCAAAGTTCTGAAAGAGCTTTCAGCAGGCATGCAGCAGAGCTGTTTGAAAATTATGGGAGAGGTTTTGTGAGAGAGAGCAACTTTTATCAAAAGTATTTTGTTCTCTTGTTGCATTTAAAACCCATAATTTATAGTTATTCTTTGGCTTGGTTTGCATTATTTTATATAACTTGCTCACTGATAATAATTTTTTTTTTTTTTTTTTTTGGTATATAGATGTTTGTGTGAGAAATATGAAGAATGTGAATCATGTATGGCTGTCACTATAGTCAAGAGTGACTTGTCTTTTGTGTACAGGTATTTGACATCCTGCATAAAGAATCAGAAAGAAGTACTTGGCATATTTTCTATACAAGCTGATATCTTGCTGGTCCCTGTTTTTTTGACCAGCCTAATGACATTTTAGGGGCAGGAATAAATACCTAGAAGTGATTTTAAAATAATTCTCCATTTGTTCACCTTGAATATAGATAGTGCAGTTTTGTTGCATCGTTACTTGAGAAAGTTTTTTTCTTTGCTGTCACACACCCAAGCAAACATTTTTCACAGGATTTTGAAAGAACACTACAAATAGATATTCTAGCACTGATCCACATTTCATGCTGGTGACTCCATATCAGTTATTTGTAACTAATGTCACTGAAGCTATTTCCAAATGATTTACACTGACAGAAAAACAGAAGCAACAGAGTTATAACCAATACCTATGAAAATGAATTCTGCTCTACTCCATCTAAAAAAGTGATATTAGATTTAGGTTTCAAAATTACAGTCCTCTTCCTGCAAGCAGTACTTTCCCCTTTTTTTCTCATCTCTTCAGAAGCTCCCCAGAATAAGGACTGAATCCTTAGTGACCATATGTGTTCTTGCAATGTCCAACACAGCTACTGCTACCAAGAGTGGGTCAATGTTTATTTTGATTCTTTCAACAGAGTGACCCAGGGATGCAACTTTTTATTAGCTACAGGCGGCTTTCTTAAAAACTTTGATTAAAATTTGAATAAAGAGGTATACTGGAAATTTGGCTTTTGTTTCTGTTTAACCAGATTATAAAAAAGAAGGAAGGGAAAAAAATGTTCTGCTGAATTGCATGACTTCATGGGCCATATTTCACGTTCCTCATTGAAATGTGGTTAAAATAATCTTGTACTTAACCGGTTCCAAACCTTCAAACTGCAATGTATTTGGCTTTTTTTTTTTAATATGTCAGCTTAAAAGATGGGTTATTTTTTTTCTTGCTCTGTATTTATCAAATATTTACATATACAAAACATTCATTAATATGAGCATTGTAATTCATATAAAACAATTATAGCATTTAGAGTTTTCTGAAAAGCTACTATTGCTGCCTTAGCCCTTTTAAAATATATACTCCCCAAAGGACAAAATGTGATCTATTAAAATGTATGCATTATTACATTTTTGTAATTCTGACTGCTGATATCTGACTGTGGAAGCATTTGGAGGTTATAGACTGTCCGTTAGTTGACTTGCAATTCTAAGTGCAATATTTTCAAAAACCTAAAAAGCATTATTAATTACTCTCTGTCTGTATTAGAGAGTATAATATATTTTCTTCTGGAGATTTCACATTTCCTGTGATCCTGCAAAGCAATACTTGAACTTGTTAGGTTATTTAGAATAATTGGCAACACAGGGATAAAAATTTCTGGTTGACTGCTAATTGCACAAATTAATAAAAATAATTCATCTTACATCACTCTAGCCTTTAAGCAGCTAGCCTTTAAGCTAGCTCTTTTTTAGGATCCAGTAAGTCTGAGATTATGTATTCCCAGCAGAAGGAGTTTACCTTCTTGCTAGGTAGAATATTTATGTGCAAAGGCTTGTAAAAGGAAAAATTGAGCTGATTCAATAATGTATACATTCCTCCCAAACTAGAATGAGGTATTTTAAATTTATTTTATATTTTCTACTTTATTCAAAAGTATCTTGTGTCCTTGCTGCTTAATTGGCTTGATAAAAACCATTTGTTATGCAGGTCTGGAACTGCAGGGAAGTGATTGGCTCCTTTTAAATGTATTAAGTGTAGTCAGTTTGCTTTTTATAAATGAAATAAAAGAACTACTTAAAAAAATTTTCAATTCTTCTCCATGATCAGTCTATTGTCACATGCATTTGGCATTCATTATATGTTAGCCCCAGGCGCCTCCAGTCTTGTACTCAGGCCAGCAGTAATTTGGTTTATAGAGATCATATGGCAGGGAAACAGACCTTGAAAGACAGAACTCTAAGAAGCATATTTGATGAATTTCCTATGATTTGAGTCTGGGTTTATTCTTTCCTGTTGTGGAGCAGACACCCTACAGCACACGCGCTGAGGCCCGATGCGCCTGAGCAAGGGGCCAATTAAATGACAATATGCACACTGTTTTTTTGCACATCTCGGGTTGCATTTCCTATCAGAGAAAGGGAAGGGATGATGGGAGGGGGGAGGAGAGGAAGAAAAAAGGGGGGCCTTGTAAAGGATCCAAATATGGGCAGGAAACCACACAGAGTGAAGGTTGCCTTTGTCATTAACAATTAATGTAACCACAAATGCTGGAAAAAAAAAAAAATGCTGCGGCTGTGAGTGGCAGCAGCGCAGCCAGTGCGGCACGTCTCCCGTCTGCCCTCCTTTCCAGCCAGCCTGGCATCTTGGTGCATCCAGCTCCAAGGCTTCTGCTGCTCTAGCACAGCAACCATCAGCTATTTAACTCCCAGTCCTTTTCCAAGTGTGCCTAACAGGTAATGGAAATAGCAGAAATGGATCTCAGAAATTTCCACAGTCAAGCATGGGTTTTTTTGCCATTAGCTCTTACCCTCTTGATCTGGATACTGAAGATGTTACAGGCTAACCTAATGCTCTTGGATGACATGGGAGGTGTTTTCATACAGGCCACTGAATGCCAAATTAGGCCTGAGCTAAGTGGTGAGGCTGGGTTTTGATACACTTATATTCCACACCACCCTGGTCATGGCATTGGTGGGATACCATAAGAAGGAAGCTATTAACCACTATGAATGAATAGATATAAATGTAGACCTAAACAGGCTGTTATACTTCCTATTTGGGTCCTTGGGCACAACCTTTACACCTAAACAGCACAAACACATGTACATATGAGCACATGAAGGGAAAATTTCACTCAGGGTTTTTATTTTGCTTAAAGGTCTTAATTTCTTAGATAATGTCCAGAGACTGTCCAGGTCCCTTTGGGGTTTGTTTTTGGTTGGTTTTTTTTTTGATTGATTTCAATTCCTTTTCCCTTTCTTGCTTCTCCTTTCCTCTCTCTTTTTCTTCTCTCCCCTCAGCCCCACAACTTTTTCTAGTAGTTTATAAATGCCAGTTTTCATTAATGTGACCAAAGTGTCATCAAGTAGTTTAATGCTCTTTAATGTCCTTGTATCGTTTACGTTTTTTGAACAGTGTGGAAATGAATCCCATCTGTGGATTTGCTAACATCAAAAAAGTTTGACAGGCTATTTAGACGTGCTACTTCACATTGCATTAGCATGTACAATGTCAGAGAGGCAGGAGCCAGAGTGAGGCCATACCGCACCACCTCACTCTTGACCCCTCCTATAACTGCTCTGAAAGTGGCAGATCACTTACCTCAGAAAATGAAAGTCAATTGTGAAGTATCTCAGCCTGGACAGGAGCCCAGAGGCCCCAGGAAAAGTGTAAAACCTAAATAAAAAAGAGGCAAAAATCTTTATTTAAAAAAAAAAAAAAAGCAACAAAATAAACCAACCCAAAAACCCAAAATCAAACCCATCCTTTATTCCTTGCTGGTGCCAAGAAATTTGTATATCAACAGTTGGGCAAATGTACATGTCCTAACATTGTCTGCTGTTTCATTTTTTACTTATAATGGGATTTTTTGTTTTTCTTATGGGTGGTTAAATGCTTCCAAAGTCATCTGGTTACATTTTTCAGGCTACTTTTTTTTGTTTCTTCTTGCATATTGGCCAACCAAAAAAATATTGTCACTAAAATAGGTGATGCTGAGCCATCTTGTCAAGGCTGTCCCCACCTTTGAAAGGACTTACCATGTTCTTTTTTCAGGACTGAGAATTTCTGAGGTGACTATTGAAGTATGCCCTCTGCAATACTCTCTGCAAGTTAGTACATATCAGAAAAGTATAATTTCTTATTTTTTTAACCTTTATTGCTGTAAATCACAAACAAGGCTCATGGATTGAACTATTTAATATGTGATGGATGCATTTTAAATTTCTTTGGCTTTTTGCCGTGAGAGTGATGTGCCCCACCCCCCCACCCCCTCTTTAAGGCATTACTGTAAAAAGAGATGTGGCTTTTATTTCAGGAAAACAAAAGCTTCTGTTCTTCCTGAGACACAGGGAACAGCAGAGTGCATTTTAACTGTTAATCATTATGGATAAATGGATAATAATTTCCACCTCTGAATGCACTAGGATTTACTTGCCAGTTTTTTAACCCTCACCCATACTGCATTTTCATATGCAAATATAATTTAATTTTAAATTACACTGTAAATAAATAACCTTGTATAGTGAAGTTTCAAAGGCAAGGTAATCTTTTATAAGCATGAAATAAAAATGCCTTTAAGGCAATTATAAGTGCACAAGTCCTTTAGTCTTTAGCAGTCGGGTTTGTGTGAGATAACACACAATTGTACTGTTAGTAGTGTCACACTGAAAGAGTAGAACACGAAGTATGGAAACAATAAATAATGCACCTTTTTTTACTGTTTAAGTTGGTAGGATTGTGATGATTTCACTAAAGGCAGGATGAAATTGGCACATTTTATTCCCTGATCAAAGCACTATTTACACAGTCAGGATCTAAACAGGAAGGAGGAGACAATCAGGTTACATTTATATTCATTTAGCAAACGCATGCATTTGACATTCCATTCTAATTGTTTGATCTTGTGGTTTTTATGCTGAATGTGGATAAGCGGGGTGGACTTTTAGATTTTTCAAATGAATTTCAGGCAAAAGAAGGTCATGGATTTTCCTTATACATTTCATAGAAGACACGGAAACAACACTGAAGTTAATTTTGGAAGCATTTTCCAAGTAGGAAAATCCAATTTTTCACTCATGATGGCTCATATTTTCTTACTGTTCTGATGTCTAAAACAAAGCTTTCAGTCTGTCCAATGCAGTCCCAAAGTCCTGGTTCTTTCAGAAAGCCATGAGGCTTCACTGAAAATGTAGTAAGCAAATTATGGGTCTGCTATTAGAATGAAAATTTATGGGTTTTTGTAAGCACACACGGAAAACTCATGTATAGACAGCAGAGAGATTCCTCTGAAAAACAACGAAGAAACCTCAAAAATGACCATTAGGGAAAAAATTTATCAAAGCTTCAGTGCAAAAGAAGTCGTTGTCAATCAGATTTAGATGCTCATGTCTTTCTGAACGTGCTTTGGGGACTTTTGTAATAATTTAGTTGGTGGTTGGAGCTGCGTGGGGCACTGAATGGAGTGCCTGAAAGAGCACACTGCTCACTTCAGGCTATTTCTGATACCACACTGGGCCTTGCTTTCGGTTGTTAATTACACCCCAGCCAGTGGATATGAAACTATAGCCTCTTGTTTACCGGGGAGTGAGCAGTGTGTGTGCAGCCATTAATACTCATTAAAAGTAAGATCAGAAAGGGACCTTAACTATGTCCTTTGCTATGGGCTAGATGACAGATCCAGCCTCAGCTGGGTTGACTACACTTTGGGCTTTAAGTTAGAAGAAGTGACATGCAAGTTTTCAGGCAATAGTAATAGTGAAAAGAAAAAAAAGGTGACATGATGACAGATAGACAAATATAAAAATTTTCTGCCTATAAATTTAAAGTTAAATGGGAATACGTTGGTCATAATGCAGATGAAGACAAGCCATTTGTAAGGAATAAACTGTGTAACAAATCCAGGAGACAGAAGATTTGACTGCATTTCTCCTTGAATACATTAAATTAAATTGCAAATGTCAACAATTACTAGCTATCTAGACTATATGAAGAAAACAAAACAGAAAAAGCTTCTACCCGAGCTGGAAAAAATTCCTTTAACCCTTGTGCAAAACTTGGATGGAAATGAAGAAAAATAGTAATGTTTGTAGCATTTATAGATGATAACTTGAATTTCTGTGATGAATGGGCTTGCTGACAGTTGAATGCTATACAGAAAAAAACTAAATTTACAAATGAAAACATTTTTCTCATTTGAAAGTTCCTATTAGAAGTATTCAATAGGATGGTTATTTATTGAAAAGCATTAATTTTTAAACAGAATATTTGTTTAATCAAAAGCTTCTCATTAGATTCCATAGAGAACTTGATTTTAAGCTCAGCTATATTCTATCAAAAATGCAAATGTGAAAAATGGGAGTTCTTCTTAGGCTGCTGACAGTAGTTTGGTATGTAGCACGAACTAGAGTGGCTTCAGAATAGTTTGCAGAGGCAAATTCATCTGTAGAGGGTTAAAGGGATATTATGGGAGAGGGTTCAGCAGAACTTTGCCTGTATCTCTTAAAAATGGCAAGTTTTGAGACTTCTATGGCAGAAAAAGAAGGACAGAAAAGTAGTTTTAAGACCAGTTTTAATGTTATCTCCCAGCAGAGAATTGGATATTGTAGGAGGAAGTGTCAGGAAAATAGATATGGTGTTCCCTCCATTGGTTTTGTTTCTGAGAATACAAACTAACATCCTCATATTGACTGATGGGGTTTTAGGTGGTTTCCACTGAATATTTTAAAAGAATGTTTCATTGAACATAAAGTGAAATACACTGGTCCAAATAACTTGTTGATTTATTTTGGGAAACCTGAAGGAGGCATCTTGTTACAGAAAACTGTTGAGAAAAAATAATATTTATTGTTTTCACTGCCTAATAGTGAATGTTTTTTGGTAGGTCTGTAACTGTCATCTCCATTATCCACTTCTCTTCTTTTAAGCTTATGATTAATTTCATTTTCCATACAATCAGAAAAATATTGTTCTAGTTGTAAATGCCCTGTTTAGTACATAAAAATGAGTTTATATAAATGAGCTGTAACCCTAGAATAATTAGGATTTATTTATGAATAAAGAGGTCAGCAACTGTCAATCTTACTTTAATTCTTTGACCATTATTACTTGATGAAAAACCTTGGTTAAAAGTTAGTTTGGTAGCTAATTTGGCTGTGGAAGAACAGGACAAGGAGGGGCTTAGAGGGTATGTGAAGCAGCCCACTTTGTCAGCTGCTGCTCCTGCCACTTCAGCATATAAAAAAGAATTTAAGAAAACCTGCAACTTCCTTCTGATGTTGTACATAATGTTGCAATGTAGCTCCTATTTTCTTATTAAAAAAAAACAAAAAACCCTGCTGTGTATCCTATTAAGGTGCTGGCTTAAGATAATATTGGGTCATGATGGATGTTATTTGCAGTGCACTTCACATTTCTGGAAAATGAAGTACACATGAAACAATTGGTGATGCAGGAGGCAGATGGGGATACAAAAGGAATGGCAAAGGACACAGAGAGAGGAACATCTCAGTTGATAAAGAACTCGTGTGACTGGGTGCAGTGAAGAACATCTCCTGTCCCAATGAACCTGCTCTGATTCAGCCTGAACCTCTGTTTTTTATTGTATCAATCACAACTTTGATGAGCTTAAAGTAGTCCTCTGTGTCTATGGGACATTTAATAGAATAACTTAGATAAGATACTTAACTAAGTATACTTTATGCTTCATGAGAGACGACTTTCTTTTCATTCCAGTAATATTATAAAGACTCACTACATTTTAACAACCTAAAAGAAGCAATCTTGATGAAAGAGTCCCTCTTCCTTGCTAGAGCACTAAATCTGGTAGTAAATCATGTTTTAAAAATTATTTGAATTATTCATGTTCTATATATTTGGGAGAGCACATAATCCTTTCTCTGATGACATAAAAAGCATATTGACTTCTTACATTATTGCAACATCAAAACATACTTTGTATTATTTTATATTTTAAAATATTTATCCTGTTTCATTTTAAAAAACTGATTTGTTATGTGACCCTATCATGACATTTATGTGACAGAGACAAGAAAAGACATGTATGAATTTTGCTTGAAAACTGTTCCAGGTGTTTTTTTAAATTAAAATGCAAAAAATATAGAGACCTAAGTGAGTTTATGTAGAATATTAATTTAAGTGTATCTCTATCCCTTAGCTACATATGGATGTATAGTAAGCATTTAATCCAGAAGGGTCCATACAGCATTGACTTTGCAGTCCTTGCCTGGCCACAAACAGTAAAAGATCAACAGGGTTTTTTTTATACATATATGTATGTGTTCATGCACAATGGAAAGAGAATAGACCATAAATATTTCTAGAGTTATCTCTGATGTATGCATTCCTTACAGTTCATAGAAGATTGCTTAGGCTAAATTCCACAATGTCCATTGAAAGAACCTGGTACATAGAAAGAATATAATGTTTTAACTCTAATTTTTATACATAAAGGTCTGTGCTGGTTACAGCTGGGGTAGCTAATTTTCTTCACAGTGGCTGGTATGAGGCTGTGTTTGGGATTTGTGCTGAACACAGGGTTGATAATATAGGGATGTTTTTGTTGTTGCTGAACAGGGCTCACACTGAGTCAAGGCCTTTTCTCCTTTCTGTGCTGCTGCACTGGTAAGGAAATTCGGGGTGCCTGAGAGAATGAGAGGAGACACAGCTGGGACAGGTGACCCAGATGACCAAAGGGATATTCCAGACCATCTCACATCATGCCTAGTATATCAGCTGGGTGGAAGGAGGAGAAATGAGGGACATTTGGAATGATGGTGTATGTCTTCACAAGTGTGATAGATTGGCATTTAAGAAAACAAAGAGAAACACCTAAGGATGTTAAAACTGCTGGAGGTTGGTAGGAGTTTGTCTCCTAGCCAACAGCTGGCCGCTTCTAAGAATTGACAGCAGTTTTAACCATTGAAAAGTGAGATCAACCTATGAACACCACCTTAAGACCTAAGCCTGGGAATTTCTTTGTCTCTTTGTTTCCTGGCTGTGAAAGGTAACTGAGCTTTAGCTGGCTTCCCATTCCTCTGCCCAGGCTATGCAGCCCGGGCAGGGGCTGGGCTGGGCCTGCCGCAGCTCCCAGCCGGGACATGGGGCCTGCGGGGCTTGCCCCAGGCCCTGGCTGGACCAGGCCGATCCCTGGCTCGGCTGCAGTTTTTGCTGTGACTGAATTCACCAGAGACTGCCGAGTAAAGAAAGAAAAAAAACTCTTGACCTGCGGTGGGCTGAGACAGTGACCACACTCTCCAGAGCAGCCGTGAAGAATCTTCCATCGCAGACAGCTCCAGCCGCTGCTCCGGCAGAGATCACAGAACCATCTACAAAGCCTGGGCAAGATTTTAACCCTTTCATTACCCAGATGAGACTTGCAGGTTAATCCTTTTTTTGTCCAGAGAAAGAAAAAGAGCGTAATCAACATGTAAAGAGACTTTATAAACTATTAGAGACAGTAAAGAAAAGAATTAAGCTTCAGAAGAGATAGAGAATAAGGAGATGCTTTAATGAAGCTGAAATATTTTTCTGTTAAAGCTATGGAAACAGACAATAGTGTTCTGAAAAAAACTCCTTTAATTCATGACAAAGTATCTTGGAAGGAATAGAGTGTTCAAAGTGTGGATTTTGAGCAAAAGGTGGAGTAATTGTGATACAGTGAGATGCTGGAACAGAAAGGGAGAAGTAATAGTTGAAGATCTGAGGCCGCTTGAGGCAAAGAGAAAACTTCTGTTTCCAGAGAAGCTCACAGAGACAGATGAAGAGAACTTCTGCCTTTGAATAACTCATCTTTAAAAATTACATCCCTAGATTCATGGCCCATAACACACCCCAGAGTGATGTGAAATGGGAGGAGAAAATCTGATGACAGATTTCCGGGCAGCTGGCATCAGAAAAATAGAAAGCTATAACAGAAATAGTTTTCTTGTGAGAAACTCCATAGATTAGCAGAAGAAGACTTCTGTTTCTCTACAGAGACTGATGAAAAGACTCTAGCAGGAATTGGGACTGTTTTAAACACCGAAGTTCCAAAGTTTTTTGTCCCTGTGTTGTCATGTAAACAAGAGAATAGTTGAGTAGCGAGAGAAAAGAGGATTTTCTAGAGGTGTATTCTGGTTTTCTTATTCTTGTAGTTTTGTTAATAAACTTTCTTTATTCCTTTTAAGTTTTAAGCCTGTTTTGCTCTTGTTCTAATCCATATCTCACAGCAAGAAATAAGTAAGTTTTCTAGTAATTTTTTAGTTACTGCTTTAAAACCATGGCACCAAGTCATTGTTACTGCGATGGGGACAGGGTCTCCTGGAGACAGTTGAACACTCCTTGTTTCCCGTGGGTTAATTCCCAAGGATTAATTCCCAAGGATTAATTCCTTGTTTTGCTTTGTTTGTGTGAGCAGCTTTTGCTTTCCCTATTAAACTGCTTTTACCTCAACCCATGAGTTTTGCAGCTTTTACCCTTCCAGTTCTGTCCCTAGTTTCACCAGCGGGGGAGTGAGTGAGTGGCTGTGAAGGCCTTGCTTGATAGCTGGGGTTAAACCACAGCAAGATCTCACAACATGAAGTCATGATAACTCCTCTTAGATGATCCTGAACACTTTAATATCAAGGTTTATAACACTTCTGAATGGACAAAAAGGTGTTGGAACTCAGTTGAAATTGTAGGAAAACTTATTTGAAGAGGCATATTTTAGCCCAGCTGGCAAAATACCTTTCTAATGAGAATATAAAACCCTTTTACATTTTAGCAAGATGTAGTACTTTTTAAGAACTGCAACAGTATCTTAAAGGGAATTGCTTTCATATTGAAAGGTACTGTTGAAGACTTAAAATGAATTGGTTCTTATTCTGATTTACAAACTCTAATAAAGCTGTCAGCATTTTGGCTTCCCTTTGTAGCAAAATCTTAAGGATCCCTGTGAACTGGTTTGAATTCATCTTGGATTGGAGATGCTCTCTCAATCCCAGTAGAGGTAGTAGTCTGTGATTCATAACATTCACCAAGCTGGAGTCTCCTATTCCTGGACTTGTCAGTTTACCTAAATACTTTTCTTTCTTGTAAAATGCCATAAAAAGTCACTTGATTTACTGGATTCCTGACAGGATTCCATGGTTAGTATTAGATTTCCTCTTTAAAACACAACTGAAGCTGTAAAACTGACTAAAGAAGAAGCTGGTTATTGTGAACAGAAGTGCCTAACACATGATGAGAGCATCAGGAAATATACCCCTGAAGCTCACAGCGTTTGATCCGAATTGTACTCTAAGAGGGAGTGTGACTTTTCTGTCATCTCTGCTTGGGACCCACTGGCTATTCATCTTGAAACCCATGCCAAAAATCCCAATGACTTCAACAAGAGCCAGGCTGGCCCATATTTTATAAAAGAAAGTAAAATGGATAGCAGAAAGTTGGCTAAATTCTCTATGCTTTGGTAAGGTAAGATTTCCTCTAATGAAATGGTCATTCTTCCTGAAGACCAATAAATCCAAACAACATTGCAAATCTTGGCACTTTCAAATTCTGAAATGTCTGTCTTCACCTTCTTTTGTGGCTAATTCCAATGGATGGGAGAATCCCAGAGATGCAGTGATTTACTTCATTTAAGACACAGCATTTCTCATTCCCTTAGAACTGGGACTATACAATATGACAGCATTTCAATAGCCTTCCTTCTTCCCAAGGTTTCTTTTTTTAAGATGTGAAAAAGGAAGAGACTATGCATCCTTGTATTACAGAAATAATTACGGCTGCGTCAGTGAAAATGTAATTTTACTAGCCCTGTGCCACCAGAATGTTAACACTACTCTAAAAAAAGTGCAGATATCTACATCCGTGTCTGAGTTTAACTGCTTGGAAAACTTTGGAATAAATATGAGGGTTCTCCCACCCTCCAATAGGATGAAGGGAGAGCTGCCACAGTACTAGTTTTGTTTCAATACAAGACCTGCACTGTAAGCTTTTGGTGGCTGAAAGGTAAATTACGTTCATACAAAACAAAACTGATGAACTACTGAAAGCTGCAGCTGTTGAAATAAATTCCTGTGTGCTAAGTTTATGGGAACTATGCAGAGTGTACACCACAGTACATTCACTTAAAGATTCAACTTTCAAACTACTTTCATTACCACAATAAGTAGCAATATTGCAGGAACAAGGTCCACCAGTGATGAGTATAAAGCCATAATTTTGTTGTTGGAAATATATACTAATCAGCACATATTAAACCTTGTCTGGATCAAGGAGCATTGCTTCTATATTTATTTTCATTTACTATTCATTACTGACACAGAAGTAATAGCAAGGACTGAAGATTCAGTTTAAGAGGTACCTTACTGTATTAACAGTGTTAACTGATTTCATCTTGCAGTTTAGGGCCTCCAGTGCCAAAATTTCCTCCAAGATTTCCTAGAGTCTGTTTGTCCTTTACAAATGTACTTGTTTCCTCCACAGCAGCATCTCCTGTTTATATTCTACATGATTCTGACTTAATACAGTGACCAGCTACTGAGTAAGACTGGAAAAAAAAGGAAACTAAAGAATACAGTCTGTCTTTCTCTGCATTATAGAAGATTTTGGTGTTTCTGTTTTCTGGAGGGTTTTGTTGAATTTTGGGTCACTGTCTCATGAAAAATTTTTCATTGTGGTGCTAAAAGTCTTTCTTATACTTCCCATATCAAACAATAGAAAAGACAGAAATTATTAGTCTTTCAGATCACATCCATTTAATACAGTTTTCTCGCATGGCATTTCTTATTTTATATTCAAAAATATTATTTCATATTAAAAAAAAAAGTAAGTTCTTAAGAGTTTGCGCAAATGCTGATAGTTGAGATATAATTATTAAAGTGCAGATACTTCAGATATGACATTATGCACACTTGATTGGAAAAATATAGATTGCTGAACAGACAAGACAAACTTAAATTTTACTCTAACCCCTGTTACACAGAAAAAGGTTCTCCTTACCAATGGACACCCATGAAGTGAACACAATCGTGCTTAGTAGCACTGTCAGCCCACAAAAACAAAAAGGATTTTTATTTTGATTATTTTTAAAGTTTAATGACAAATCCTTTCCCTTCTTCACATTAAAAAATAAAGGCTGTGTTGGAATCCCATTAAGGGACTGCTTTAGAGCCTGGTTCTCTGAGGCACTTACATTGTTTAAATTTTAATTTCTAGTCTGAAATTTTTATTTAAAACAGTACTTACAAACAAAAAAAAAGTTTCTCATAGTCTATGGCCCCTAGTCTTGCAAAATCTTCTAAGCTTTTACCTGTCCAGTGTATTCTTTACCAATTCCCAAAGGCATGTTTTCCCTTCCTCTGGCCTCCTCTAGTCAGTGCTGCAGTGCTGTGGTAAAGCACTCTGCTTAATGCCTTCCCATGATATTTTGACAAGGAATAAAATATATGAAAAGACAGAAGACTACATTCACCTTTGGTGTAATGACATGGAAGGCAATTCAAACGGCAGTCAATGAGGCAACAGCACAGATAAATTAATTCCATACAACATACTGGTTTAGGAAATTTCTGAGGTGGCTGTAATGTTGAGAGAAGGGACTATAGCCAGTATTTTATTCTGTGAGTTTCCACCTCACTTGTGCTGTGAAGTATGATTTTCTTTGTAATTAGAAATTATTTGTAGAGTAAATTTGTGTTCTGTGATTTATTCATTGCAATTTTCTGGCATGCGTAAATCAATATTTAAGTTTTTGAGTAAAGAAATGGGTCAGATGTTATAATTCTCTTTTCTAACCAGATGAAAAAAAAATCTCAGAAGATGGGTTACATATGGAGCACTGTCCAGAGGATCCCATACTAGATTTCAGCATCTCATGGTTACTCATGGTTCTGTCTTTTATTTTGCAATAGAAACACTGAAAGCAGCTGTCTGTAACCAGACATGTGCCTTGCTCTCTGCTTGCACACCTCTTGCTTATTCCTGGCACCCAGTGGGGTGCTGTTACTGAGAGAAATAGATCAAATAGTTTAAAAATCTTCCAAATGAAACGTGAACCTGTATTGTTTCCCTCTGATCTTACACAGAATATTCCCTATGTTTAGGATTTTTTAAACTATCTTACTGAAGAAATAAACACTGTAATTTCTCTGAAATGTCTAATTCCTTTCTTCTTTATTTTTTTTCTTATTTTTCTGTTTGTTTTTTTGTTTTTGTTTTGTTTTGTTCAATATCCTTTGGAGTTTGCATAGATTTATGTGATTTTCTGCACTTATATACAGAAGAAATTCTTTTCTCTGAGGGTGGTGAGATATTGGAACAAGTTTCCCAGGGAAGTTTTTGACACCCCATCCTTGGGAATGGATGGGGCTCTGAGCATACTGCTGTAGATGAGGGTGTCCCTGCACGTGGCAGGGGAGTTGGAACTAAATTATCATTAAAGTCCCTTCCAACACAAACCACTCCATGTCCTATAATTTTTGCTGGGAGACTTTAAAGAACCTGCAGTAAAAGAGAGAGATTCCTGTCCAACAGATGGATGATATTTTGACACATCTAAAACAAGCCCAAAAACCAAACCACCAACACAAAAAATAATGCCTGGTTTAGAAACGACAGGTTAGATTTGAAGACTGCAGATGGCTTTCCTGCATATCTGTTATTCTATTCTGTGACTTTGCTGAATACAGCTGGGATAAAAGTCCATTGGTCTTCAAGTTTACTGCTTTCTATATAGATACATTTGGGTAATGCTTAGAAAATAGACTATATTCCACAGGCATTGTGCTATTCAGGAATAAAGCTGTAAGAAATACTGAAATCATACAGTTATATAAATGTCAGAAGGAGGAAAAATTTCCAAATAAATACAGATATTCCCAGAGAAACCTGTTCATCATTTCTGTCTCATGCTTCGAGATCTAACTGTTTGGTGGCTTAGCACAAACATGCCACTGACATTGAATACTCAGAAGTTGTAATGTGGGTATTATCGCTTGTATTTATTCAAAGATCCCTGAGTGGGTCAACAACAGGTATGTCCTTGAGCTGGGCATTTGGAAGGTGAGTAGGATCTGTGGAATTGTCTGAGAATGGGTTGAGCACACTGGCAAGGTACTGCTTTCATCCTGTTCACTGACACAATATGACACCAAGCATCAGTAATATTTCCAGCCCTTCCTCTCTGTAATGAAGTACTTCCAAACAAATGGAATTATTTTGAAACTAGCCATGCATTGTTTCTGCCCTGAATTAAAACATGTCTATGATATAGCTCCAAACCCACAAAAGCTGTGGGATAAATTGAGAATGCTCATAAAAAAGGGATTGACACAAAACTTACCTTAAAAATTGGTTGGAAGTAATGATATGCCTTGCTAGGATTCTTCACATCTTCTCCTGTCCTGGTATAAATCATCAATAATTCCCTAATCACTTCAGCAGTTAGAATATCCCATCTGCCTCCTGCTGAAACAAGTGTGATGCTTGGGGTTCAAATGGAATTAATGAGAAATTTGTCCTCTTACCTTCTTCTTTCTTAACTTTTGAGAAGAAAGGGCCAGTACAGGAAGTTGTTGAGGGTTAAGGGCTTTGTGCTACTCTGAACAATTCAAACAACCTAGATTTCCCCAATGACTTTCCCATATGGGATAATATTTTCCCTCTCCCAGTATTTGTTCTCTCAAAGATGGGTATATCATGAAAGTTATATGGATTTTACTCTGTACTAAGTCTCTCAGAAATAATCATGATAGGTTTAACTCTTTTTTAAAGAATGCTGTTTGTCTGATGAGGTACAGTTCAACTATTCACTGATTTCTGGCAAGATATACCATGAGTTAATATGCCATCCATACTGAGATGAAAGACATTGATAACTAAGAAAATGTGCTAATGCACAGCCACTAACATAGAACATCTTTTTGAAATTAATAAAAATACAAACAGATACAATATTACATCCTGTTGATATCTCAGGACTATACTATTGTATATTTTCAGCACATCAATTTTCTGAAAAAAAATAATTTGTGATGCTCTGCTCTCCACTGACCTGTATCCTCTACTTCTGTTCACTCTAATTGGCACGTACAGGTCTGGGCCCTTAAAACTGGCACAAAGATGAATTAATGTGATGTGTTTTAAGCTTCTGGACTTATCACGGTTTAATTACAAGAATAAATTAATTTTGAATATTTTTATATACTTAAAAAACCCTCTTACTTTAAGATCCAAAAAGGGGTGATCATTCCGTTCTCATTACATCCCCAAAATTGCCATGAGAAATAAAATAATTAATATCTGTGCTTATTCTTTATCATTAGTCTTTGTCCTAAGAATGGATTAATGAGAATATTCAATGAAAGTCAGAACAACCTGGCATTCACTTCTGTGAAAACTCATCCTTGTGTCAAAGACTGTAATGAGGACTGAAAGAAGCATACAATTAATTCACAGCAACCTTAAGGTTGTAGTGGGAGAATAGTACATCATTCCAGACTGATGACCAAGATCAGCATAAAAGATAATGAAGAATGGGTATGAGAATACTGAAGAAAGAGCATTTTAAGTCTGAATGATAAAGCCTTGTTTGATGGTGTGTCATTTCAAAATCCACATTAGCTTTTATTGACTACAGTTTTTACTTCATTCAGCTTATTTTCACCTCTCCTTCACAGATGTTCCTTCAGAACTAAGCAATTATCTAGAAAACTGATTTTCTTCACCACTCCCACGTAAGAGGCTGTCAAGAAACAAAAGAATATGAAACTTTTTTATTCCACAAGAAAGGCTAAGAAATAAGAACACTGTGAAACCAAATGGCCTTTAGGGAAATTTCCTTGATATCTATGGTTTTGAAACAAACATGATCTACTTTTGGCCCTGTATGTATACCTTCAGGTATCCTTTGCTGCAGTGATTTAGCCATGTAGTACTGCTAGTGCTGTGTTGATTGGTAAAAGGTTGGACTCCATGATCCGGGAGGCCTTTTCCAACCTTAATGATTCTGGGATTCTGTTAGGGCTGCTCATTTTCTGAAGTATTCACAGCCACAAGGAGGAAGAGACACTGATTAGTTCAATGGTTTCCTAAGGCCTTGTGTTGTGTGGGTTGTGGGTATTATTTCTGATCACTGTCCTCATGGTGGTGTGAGTGTTGCTGGCTTCAAATGACAGGTACTGATATAAAATAATATATGGTAGCAAGAAATTAAATGAGCACATCTCCTTGAAAAATGTTTAAAAATGGGTGCTTTGCTTTTGATTAATAATTAACATTGCTTAGTTTCTCTAGGCCTAAAGGAATTATTACAGCAGAATGCCTGTTCCATTATACTTCAGGTAGTACTAGATTTTTCATTATTAATCCGTGTATTTTTAGTTTGTTTGGTAATGTGGCTATAAAAATTGATTCCAGTCATGAACTTGCCAGGAAAAGATCTCAGCTTAGCAGAGACTTAAAAAAAATTATTTTAATTTGTAAATAGTTCAGCTACTTGATAATTAGCAGACAGAATGGAAGCCTGGGATAACTCTTCACAGAGAGAGCTAGTCTTCAGAGCATGGCCCTGTCACTGAATGTTATATGTTGTTTATTTTCTGTCACAAAAATATGCTGCTGGAAGATAAGCAGAGAAAGTTGGAGTGAGGAGCATGACAAAGAAGAGACTTCATATCCTTAATTAATATCTGGTTCAGTATTAGAATAAAGAAATTCTTACTATAGTTCTTTATGGCTTCTGATATGGGGGTCAGAGCTCAATTTAAATTGAGTGAGTAAAAAATACTGACCAGGGTTGGAGAGAAGAATTTTTAGTTATGGACCATCACTAAGAAATGTGACGTCTAGTGAGAAGAAAAAAGGCAGTGAGCACAAACTGAAATACAAAAAATTCCAATTAAATATAAGTAAAAATGCTCTGACTTTGAAGGTGGTCAGACATTGACACAGGTGTAGAGAGGTTGTGGATTCTCTACCCTTGTAGAAATTTAAAGTCTGACTGGGCATGGTCCTGGTCAACCTGCTGTAGCTGACCCTTCCTTGGGCAGGAGAGTTAGGTTAAAGAATCTGCAGAGGTGCTTTTCAGCCTCAGCTGTTCTATGCTTCTTTGAATAATAATACTACTCTTAATGAGTGGATCTGGAACAAGATTAAGACTATGGTGCTTTCTCAACTTTTCATTGCTTTCTGCCTGGTGGAACAGCTTGAGTGAGGACAGAAGTTGACAAACATCTCCATGGGTGGTCATGCCTTCTAAAACTCACAGAGAGTTTTAACCCTCCTGTTATCTGTGTGAACTGAACAAGTAATACAGTCATATTTTAGTTTCATATGGCAAGCTATCTTTGAAAATCCTTTGAAGGGCTTAATCTTGCTGCTTTTCTTTCTTTTTTTTTTTTTTTTCATTCTCAGCAGTTTCTAGCGGGATCTATAAGTAAGAAGGAGGGTGAAAGAGGAGGCAAGCATTTCACAAAGTTACTGGCGAGATAGTTTGGAGATTTTCTGCACTTTTCTTCCTGTAGCAGATCCCAAAGGGTTGCAGAGCACCAGAGGTGTAACAAACAAGTGAGACAGAACTGAGATTTTGAATCCTACTGCTAGAATTGTTCATGCATTGAACGTTGACCTGACAATTGCTCAAATGCAGAAATAACCATAAGAACAGAGGCTAGCTGTGAGCTGAGTAAGATTCCAGAGGGTTTAATGCAACCTTTACTGAAGTAGTGTTCTTCATACTATTAACTGCAGATTGTCATATTCTTTCATATCATTCCAGGGACACAGCCAGCATTTGATGTGAACAGCAGCTACTGAAGAGCATTTTCTTTTTCCAGCATTAGAGACCTCCTCCAGGACTACTTAGCCAGGGATGTTAGAGGGGCTTACCTCTTCTCATTTGAGCAGTAGCTTCATATTCTGACCCAGAAAATTTACAAAGATCTCTACTTTGACAGAAGTCTAGCATGGGAACCTGAAGAAGAATGCAATCTGACATAAACATGCAAAAATGCTACTATGCTAGAGAAGATTAGGAAACCAAACTCTTCACTTAGGCTATCATCAAGGAAAATGTGTAGTGATGAATTAGTTATGTCATATAAATTTATTCTTTAACAACAGTCCCCTCTTTTTCTTCCCCTCTGAGCCTTTTTCTAGTGCAAAACCATGAGACTTTGAAAGCTGCACCTCAGTCCTTGCAGGAATTAGCCAAAACCACAGACCAAGGTGACCTTTGGAAACTGAAATTTCCTTAGACCACAATAGAACTGGTGAGTACATTTTGACACAACCTCTTTTTGATTTCTTCATTTAAATTTTAAAAATAAGACTACTGTAAAACCTAACTTCTTTCTCTCCTCCCACTTTCTCCTTTTTTCAATTCTGGAGTAACACACACAGAGACAGCAGTGTTCCAAGTGAGGGTTCATTTTTTTTGTGTGTGTGTGTGCATTAATGATGCATTTATTTAATGAAGACACCTTGGGGCTCAAACCTCATCTTGAAATCACAGTATAAAAAATTAAATACATGTATAATGTGTGTGAATGGTTGCCACTGAAATCTGTGAAAGGAAACCATGAAATATCAGCTGCACACATACCTAAGAAATATTTTTTTCAATTCCTATGATGAAGCAGTTTCTTAGCACTATGACTCTGGTGAAAAATAGTGAGCTTTGTAAGGGGTTTTAACAGGGAAATACTCAATACAAGTCTCTTCATGGTTTTCCTTGCATGCATACGTAGTTTGTTGAAGTGAAAACTGCTTCCTTGTGTTTTTGTGCAGCATTTAGCACAAAAAAACACACAACTTTGCTCTACTTTGGAACATGTAAAATTGTAAATAGTAATTGACAAGCCTAAAAGCAAGTTACATTTAGTAAGGTAACCACAGAGAAACTTACAAAGTTAACTAAGGATTGTAACATCTCATTGTGTGCTAATACAGTTCTTGCAGGTACTTTGTCAGCTTGGAGAATTCAGATCACATTTAGGACCCAAGCTGCAGTGCAAGGGTTGAGTTAAATACCAAAGAAAAAAAAATCATAAAGAAGGTCATTTACTTGTGGAAATAAGGAGACAAAGGTGGACCAAATTGACCAGAGCAGTTAATGTATAATAGCAAGGAAGGATCATGGCTTTAGTCCTGCCCCTTGAACAGAAGTTCCTAACTCTATGGTTAAGTGCTTTGCCTGAAATAGAATTTTCTCAGAAAGGCAATAAGGGAACAGTATTTACTCATGTGCCCTTTCAATTTTGCAGAAGTAATTATTTATTAAAGTGAAGAGGATCCCGGTTATTTTTTTCTATATCCTTGACTAAATGCCCTAAAGCGATGGGCAACAGAGTCCCCATTTGATATTTTCCTTGGCTCTTTTGTTGTATAGTATGTAGTAAAAACCACATGTTCTTTGAGCTTGTTCTATGGAGAACAAAATCTGGATGGCAAAATATGGAATCTCACCTATGCTGAGTAGGTTGATGATAAAACACCTTTCAGCTACCATGCTACTTTCTGGGAGGGAAAATCAAGCCCTGAATGTAATTTTTGGAATGCTGAGACTGTGTATTTTTCAAGGGAAACACCTTTATCATACTTTCCTCCCTCCTATTATAGCGGATTCTTCTGTTGTGTGTATATGGTTTCTCTACAGATGGAATGAAGAAGTCACTAGTCCTAACAGAAATTAATTTTCAACTTTACTGGCATTGAAATCTAATATTTGTCTGCAAACAGAAACCTTTATTGAGCAGTGCTTTACAGCTAATGAGCAGAAATCCACCTGTGTAGCTTTCAGTAATCTAGAACACATTTAACTGTGTGCACTAGGAGAGACTCTCATCTTAAAGTCTGGCTCCAGGGAAGGAAATACACCTTTCATGCAATCTGCTGAAGCCAAAGAAGTGATCTCAGGACTGAGATAGCCATATGGATGCTATTCGACACTGTTCTAGTCCTACCATAGAAATGAACACAAAGATGTGTTCTGCTAAAAAAAAACCCTTGTGCATCCCTGCTCTACATAGTGTCTTAGCGAGAGACACTTTTTTTTGGATGTAACAATAAATTCTATGAATGGGAGCTGTGAGTCTGCATGCATGTGTTAGTTTCACATAGTACTGAACACAAATATCTGTTCCAGAGCCCTTCTGGGAACAGATTTATTAAACAAAAAGAATAACTCATTTTGTGGAAGGAAAAACATTGTCTACTGTCAATGTTATTACAAATAAAGCTTGAATTGTTTCTTTTCAGTTTATATTTCAGTTTATTGCATTTCCTTCAGTTAGTGGCATTCTGGTGAACGTGATGAAAATCTTGCCTCCTGCAAGAGTACGTGTGTGAACCATAACCGAAATCCAGTTTTGTCAAAGTTTTTGGAAGTGTGAATGTTCATAGAACATTCAGAATAGTTTGGCACAATCTCCAGTGTGAACACACATGAAAATACTAGTTAATACTATCAAAATGTGACATTTTGTTTCTGTTTTCATTTATAGATCCTGCCTGTTTTGCAGCTGTTCCTTGTTGTACAAGCTGACTAGAAGCTGAAGAATAAACACGAGGAAGAAAAGAATAATAGTACTATCTTAACCTGCTCTTTTGATTTTCCAAGGTCCATATATCAACCTTTTGCAGTAAATGTATGTCTGTCTAGTACAAACCCTATCCAAGAGCACTTGCAGGTAACATTAGTCCTATTAATAGACCCAGCAGACCAATATTCCCCACGTAAGTAAAAAAAAACAAAACACCAAGTGTCTGTTATTCCTGACTGGTCTTATTTTTTGTTAAAATGAACCCAAAAACTTACATCTAAATATTTTCAAATCTATAAATAGATATTGCTGGAAGTAGGGAAAGGGGAGAAGAGGTGATTGGTTTGGACCAAAGGTAGCTTAGTGGATAAAAAGTTTCTAATGAGAAGTTATTACATTCCAACTTCTCTTGTTAAGTTTTTTTGCATGGGATTTTAAAGGGCAGAACTTCCCATGTGTCTTATGTTGTACTGTAAAACACCATAACTCTAGATGGGAGGTAGAGGGTTTGTCCACAGTCCTGTTAGCTGAGCTGTCCAAGTGTTGAACTTTATTAGCTAAAAAAATATGAGAAATGTTACCCATAAAGTGTCAGAATTCTTTATGACCCTCATAGTGCATTGGCATCAATTTCCAAACTAATCGCTCCATGCCACCTGGGTGGGAACCCTCCTGTTCTTCACATGCACCTGCTCAACACCCACACTACAAAGAGAAATTATTGTATCCTTTCAAGCAGAGTATTAGAAAATTTTGCTTGGGACCAGTGGTGGGAGGGATGAGATTGAATTGAGGCATCTTGAATTGTTCAGCACAATCTGAAATGTGCAAGTCTGCGGTCTTCAGGACAATACCTGGTTCAGTACATTCTAAATGTCTAGACGGGGAATGATTCCTTTTTCCTTCATTAAATTTGGGTCCTCTTGTATCCATGGCTTATGAAATATTGAGAAAAATATACTTTCATGTACTTTCACAGCTACCACATGAGCTTGGAGTTGGGGTCTCCAAGTGAAAGTGTTTCTAAAAGGACACAGTTTTGGTTCTTAGTAAATCTGCTTCAAAACCACTACCAATGACAATCAAGGAGCACACAAATCAAACTGAAACAGATCATAGCTTGTGGTTCTGAGATGTCCATTGCAATTCTAAGTACTGGATTGTTTGGTATTTTTTTTCCGGCAGGTTGTTCCATAGTGAGCGATGTTTGAAAAGCCAGCCTAGGAAGCGTTCCACTGTGCTGTCTGTCTCAGTCTGTATGAGGCAGAATAGATTTCTTACATTGGGCAAAGTGTCTTGCTAAGGAGAGAGACACTCAAAGTTTAGAATTCCTGTTCTCCTTTTTTGGAAATATAACATCAAGCTGTGGACTCCAAAACTGTTGGATTGGTGGGGTGTGAAATCTTTTTATTTGGGGGAAAAAAAATAGGCATAGCTAATAACACTTGCAACAGTACCTAGAGATTCAGCTGGGGGAGAGAGACCATAATTTTACACAGTGTACATATAGCAAGAGACTGTTCCTGCTCAGATAGATGCAGTAGAATAAGCAGAGAGCAATAAAAAGTAGGATAATTTTGAGTTATTAGCCCAAATTTTAGGACAAGAAATGTCTCAACAGATGACATGTGTCAGACCTGGGAACAGGAGCCAACAGACTGCATCAATCACAGGGTCAATTGTTCTGATTTTAAGAGAAGAAATTTTATGGGTAGCCTTCTAGAGCTTCAAATAAATATCAGATTGTAATTCCAGCTTTATATTTCTTACTTAAACCAAACCCCAAATCCAACCCCCTTGAGGGTCTCTCAACACTGCTAATGCACCCGTCAGTGCACATTCCAAACAGCATGTGTATTCAGCAGACAATAGGGATTGTTGTGGTGAGAGGCAAAATATGCAGTGGGGTGCAGTAGCAGGGATCATATCCTGTATATTTTTAATATAATGTATGGCTCACATTTCAAAAACTGATTATAATTAAAATTAGGGTAAAAAATATGACTCTGATTAATATTTGCATCCAATCTAATGCCTTCATTCGTTCCATAGTTTAATTTGAAACAATTCTATATACAAAATGTTATGTCAGCTAAAGCTTAGCAACCGTTATTTATCTCTTGCTGGAAACTTCTCAGCAGTTTACAATGTTTAGTTGGGATATTTGAAGAGACCTAAAGGATCATTATAAAGAAGCAAAGCTAGGTTTGGCAAGGAGCCTTTCTTTTGTCTCTGAAGCTTTCTGCAGTAAATTTAGAACAGAAGAGCAGTTCTCTGGAGTAAAAATATATGTACTGCTGGCTACAAGTGTATGTTTGCTGCTTCACAATTTTAGAATTAGATGATGGACTTATTTAGTAGACATTGGATAGTAAAAAGCAAAACCTCTAATTTAAAACATTCCATATTACCACATTCCAAGAAAAACATGGACCGGTGAACAAAACCAGCAGTATTGTAATAAGAAAACAACTAGGTGCATTTTTTCCAAAACCTAAACCCAGAAATCTAAATGTATGAGTTTCTAGCTAAAAAATCCCATTTTCATGTCTCACTTTCTTCATGAACTCAAAAAAAACCCAACCCAGACTTCATAAAATTAAAAAATAAGATCTAAAACTCCAGGTCAAGGTTTAGAGCAGAGTTCTGATATTATAAAAATATTTTTTTGAACCTTAATGTTGAAATTTTTTTTTAATTTAAAAATTTGTGGTTTTTTTTCCTTTATAAGTGATTTAATTTTACAACATTTTTTTAATGCAAAGGTAGGATTCTTTTGATAATTTTAAAAAATAATTGTAATCCATAACTGTTCATTTAGATCCTCATACTTAGCTTTAAGCACATGGTAACATTCCAGACCAGCTTTCTATAGCATCAGCTTTATTTGAGTTTTACTGAATCATAACTGCAATAATGCATGGAAGTGAAAATGGAAGATTGTGGGAAGATCAAAGGGAGACAAAACTTGAGCCAGATTATTGAATCCCTGATCTTATAAAGACTGCTAAAGCTGCCTTGCTTTGACTTTCTTAAGGGATTTGCAGAACAAGAGGAGCTGTACCAGTGCAAGAAGGCACAGATGAGAGGAATGCAGGTACAGATTCTGGTACACAACTGCAGAGATACTTGTTTTTATTTAAGGAAGCCTTGAATATGGATAAAAACCATTGTGAGGGAGGCAGGGCATGTATGTACAAGACATTGGAAATGTGAGATATGATCTCCTTCTCCTGGACACAGGTGTGCTGCTTGGGGTGGTTCACCCTCTCTTGAATATTTAAGAAAATACCTGTGATCAGAGAGAAGATGGATCAAAGCATCAATAGCTATGCGAATGACACAGATATTGATAGAAGAAAGGATGTAGCACTGTGATGCTTTTGAATCAAGAAGTCTCTACACTACTTCTGTGATTTTGGCAGGAGAAAATTCTCTTCTAAACTTATAAGGACTTCCCTCCTTTAATAGTCCATGTCTCTAAATAAGCATCAGCTGCTTTCTAACAGGCAATTTCTCTTATGCCTAATCCTTCTTGCTTTATCCACGTGGAAGAAACAGAAGAAGGAAGAGGATTGGACTATTACCCACTGATTGGTACATCTCTGTGATTCTATTGGTATGTGCTGATCTCTACGGTTAGTCACTTCACTGTGGCAGCTTTCGTAGGTCCTTGTTCCAGATGTCACATTTAGTTATCTTCCTACGTGTAGCTGTTAAACCGGCTAGGTGACCTGGTTCGGGAACGACATGACGACTGCCTCTAGCCTGCTCGGTCCATTGCTCACAGACACCAATATGGTGGATGGCAAATGGCGTTTATTAATTAAGGAGTGATTTAGCTTTTTATATTTTCCAGCTCAGAGCGTCATTTCCGCCTGCTTATGTCATTGCCACCTGCAGCTGGCATCATAACTATAACTGGCATAACCATAAACATGAACAGGGGGTGGGGAGGAAGGACCCTGCCTCCTCATACAGCGCGCCATCTTCCGGTCGGTCACTCTAACTTTTTTCCCTCCCCCAACACCTATGGGCCAGAGTATCTCATGAGGACAGAATATTCTTTTAAAATATAATTACCTTTGAAAGGGTGATGGGGCAAAGGATCCAGGCTTGCTCAGCTGTTTGAGCTCTTCCTATTTATGGATAGATCAATATTAATCAGAAGGACACTGCATATAAAATATAATCATATTTGTGATTACATCTTTTACCTCCCTCTTGAAAATATAGGCAAAAGCCAGCTTCTTAACTATGCTCAGTGCTTTGTACAACTCCATGACGGACCAGAATAAACCACCAAAATGTGGTGTGTCAAATGCAGCTCCTTTGGGAGGGTCAGTGTGACTACTCCATTATGTGCCCTGACCTTCATTGGCTGAAGGGCGAGGAGTTTTGTTCTTGGATCTGTTTCTTCCAACCTCTGCCTTCCCATTTTGACATGTGTTATAAATACAAGTGCTATAAATAGCTGTTTAAATAACCAGCATGTATTGTTTTAGTGCACCTGCTGTGATGTGCATGGAAAAGATGGATTTTTAATACATGATTAGAAGTATATGAATTAAACTATAGCCCTTCAAGGTAAGAAATATATTTTGATGAATATTATCTTCATATTTAGAAAATTTATTTATATTTAGAAAATATGGAATCCAATTCCAAGTTAGCCACAGATTTTTTTATGCAATACTAGGATGAATCACTTAACAGTTAAAACTTCACCTGATGAAATGGTGGTATGAGGTTAAGCTGATGCTCCTAAACTACTTGGGAATGCACACAGCAGGTAGCCACTATTCAAAGTAGTCCTCACTGAAAAGCTTCCACCTCAACATCTACAGGGGCACATTGCTTACTGTGCAATAGTGCCAGTAATGTGAGCTTTTCCATGTTGGAGCTTACTTTTGGGAATGTGTAGCATTAGTTCAGCAAGGCAGTGGACCCTAAGAAAAGTAGGTCACAGCTACTGGGATGGCTATTAGGGATATTTCTTGGAGTCCAAGTTTCTAAGCTGGGTGTCTAAAGTCTTGAGGGTTTTAAAAAAATTTGTATCCAAAGAAATTCCATATATGCGCTGGGGTTATTACCACTGTAGAACCCCAGACTGGCATGCAGAACCAGTGTCAATCCATACTTACAGGTTTTCTGAATTACTGTCTGTATCCAAAGTTTTCTCTTCTAGCCTTTAGCCTTTTCTCTTTTTTTTTTCTTTTCTGCTTTCACCTGGATTTATATGTGCTCTATTTTCCTTCCCTTTCCCCTTTTCCTTTCACTGGCCTCTAGGCAGGAGATGGAACAGGTTAGGTTGCTTGGGTTCCAACCAATATTTTTAATATCCGATGCTCAGTTCTTTTAAATTAGGCAAAACTTATTGCAACCAAGAAGTGGAAGCACCTTTAAATCAGCTGACACAAAGGTTATTGTTTCAAGGACTGCATCTGTGGTTGATATCCTGCTAAGTGATGCAATTATACCACATGAAGTTGCTAGGAAAACTGAAGTGCAAAGCACACCCACCATAAGGCTTAAGGCATTGTGCACTATGAAAACATTTTGAAATATGTACCACACTAGAGGTCTAACATCTAAAGGGAAAAAGACATTCAATCCATGGAGTCCAAATGAGATGAAAGTCTGCATAAAGAAAATTGTAAAATAGTGTAGTAAGTGTGAAGCAAATAAAATATATTTTTGGTTGTGACCTAAGAAACTATCCTGCTTATTGCATTACAATTGAATAAAATAGGAGTCTAGGTTATTTTCTGAATGATAATGCCTTTTGTGAGGCATTGAAGTTCACTGCAGATTATTCCTGTGTTTTCCCTCACATAACTGTGCTATGATTTTATGAGTCGCAAGCAAAATGTGCACCTCAAGTCATGCACTCTTAAAAAAAACAGCAATATTATCTATTTAGAGAAGGCCTGAAGCATTTTCAGAACAAGTACATCATTTTTAAAGTTTTTCCATGGGGAATTACTTATAAAAATATGTATCTTTTGGGATTTGTACCAGGATATTTCTTAATTATTGCTGACATGCCCCCCATAACACCATAAGCTCCCTCAAAGGGCAGGAAAAGAGAATCGGTCTCCCTTAATCACCAAGTATAAACCAAATAAATTTAGCAGCTACCTCACGCTATTGAAGCAACAAATTGATACATTCAGAGTTCCCTAATGACTTAAATGTATAAAAACTAACAGGAAAAAATAGCACTGCATGTTGTCAGGATGAAACCTCAACTTATTTTTTAGGGCACTTTTCAGAGCTACCTACTGGCTCAGAAAGAGGCAAATGGGGTGTAACCAAAGGTTGTCTAATCAGTCAGAGCAATCACTTGTGTCACAGAGGTAGCTAAATTGACTTGCAGGTTAGTGAATGAGGCCTTGAAGGATGGGGGCAAGTCCTTAATGTATTTAATATATAGACTAGCACTTTAAAAACATGAGTTATCTTGCTAATTTGGGCATTTTAAAAATAAGGACTAAAACCCAAGGATTTCCACAAAGAATTGGTTAAGACTATCCATGCAGGGTGCTATTTTTCATCTTCAACTTTGTACAACTCCACTGAACAGCCAACCTCTGTTAAATCACGTATAAAATGCAATTTTGGTCTATATGACTATTTTCCTTCTGTTTATCCTAATCCATTGATTTGTGTTGAGTTCTTCAGGTAGGAATAAACTCAATACTTAAAAGAAGTTTTCTAGCATAGTTCTGTATTTTTATACACTGATATTATGACAGCTATGCAGAGTCCTAGGGGGCACTGAGGTTACTTTGAGCTATTTGCTTTATAAATTTTTAAAAGAGACAAAGCCATTCCAGGTTGTCCCTTGCTATTAAAACTGTATTTGACTATGAGAGGGAAGAAACATAACCATGTGCATTACATGTAATATATCAAAGCCATCCATCAACACCAGCTCACTCGAATCTTGTCTGAGTTTGAACTCTTGTGTTCTGCAGAAAACCAGATGAATTTTATGGCAAATGTTTCTCACAATGTTAGATGCAATCCTTGTGGATTTATTTATATTTTTATCCTGGAGAACGTTTAGATTCTTACAGGGATGGGAACTCATTTCCAACTGACTTTAATAAAGTTATGAGCCCTGAATCTGCATAGGGTTCCATGACTCTTGCACACAGGGTTTTAGTACAGAAGGAGACACTTAAAATCACTGCCAAATTACACAAAGGCCTTCAAACTTGCACACACTAGAAGAAAAATTTGCTTTGTGCTTTTAGTTTTCTGATTATTTGCTAGTGAAAATAATGAAAATTTAAAGTAATAAATGACTGGTGTCTTTTACAGGAACGTGTAAAAGAATTATAATCACTGTGGTTATGTTCATCCAAGATTATTTAATCCAATGATTTGCTTTAAAGAATGTGTTTTTTAAAGTTTAATTTTCCAGTGCTTCAGCAAAGATATGAAAGAGGCAGAATGAGAGCCTTGTTCTGCTTCAGTCTCTAACTTTTGCAGTTCAGATTTATCAATCTGTTAAATCATTATAAGTACAGACTCAGACGCCGTAACCTTCCTCTGTATGCATTTGATTCTCCTACTTTTGCCTTACCAGTCTTTAGAAGTTGTATAAATAGTAGACTTTTGTTCAGGTACATTTTCACGTTCTTTGGAACAGACTTGAAAGACATTAATGCTTTATCCACAGGAAAAATTGCATTTAATTCACTGTTTCTGCTTCAAAACTCCTCTAAATCCCTGTTTTGTCATCTGCTCACCCTGGAGCCAACTAAGGTTGACAGCTACTAGACTGTTTCCCAATAAAGTTCCTAAACATGTATTGTTAAAAAGTTTTTAAGTAAGATTGCACAACAGGTTGATTCCCGTCTACAGCTTGAATTTTGAAAGTTTGGCTTTTAGGATTCTAATTCCGTGAGTGTGTCTACTGTTTCTACATATAGATATATTATATATATGAGGGAACAATAAAGGCAAACCAAAAGAGTATTTTAAAGTTCTTTACCAAAAGAAGAGAACCCTTCTCAACACTGAATAACATGATCTTTTGTTCCTCTCTTGGTCTGAATTAAAGAAGAAACAACTTGCAGCTGCAAAAATCTCCAAGAATTTTTGTGCCGTATAAAAAACACAAAATTTTTTTTACTCAAGATTATTAAGAACTTTTAAAACTCTGTCAAAATATTGTCATCACTAATACTTCTGAAAAACCCATACAGTCACCCAAGTAATTTGAGTCTTCACTGACAAAAACAGTGCAGCAAGATAAATTAATCATTCTTGCAAAGAACCCACGTCCAAAATGGCACTTAAAAATCCTTTTCATTATTTAAGGTCGTATTTGCAAGTTAAGACATCCAGTCTAACAAACTCCAATGCTTATTTTTCTGGAGCCTCCCTGCATGATCTATAGAGCGACCTATGTTTGTCTAATAATTTTGTATATTCTCTTTCCTAAAAATTTAATCTCATACTCAATACTTTTACTTCATAAACACTTTGTTCACTCCAGTTATAGCTCACTTTTCATTTAAGTACATATATTTTTTGGCTGAACAACTGTTACCTGCTGTCACCAAACAGGCCAAACTTTGCAAAGGGGGAAGGCTGTATCCATTCTGAGAATTGCAGGTGACAGTCTTAGTCAGGAATTCTCATTTCTTTAATGGTTTTTATACTTTTAAATTTTTCCTTTTTAATTTTTTTTTTTTTAGAAAACCCTATGTAAATGCACTTCCGTAAACAAATAATCTTAAAATCCCCCCAAAATCCCAGGGTTTATGCTACTGTTCCATACCACACGAGGGTGTTAGGCCCACTGCCAATGTTAATCCATTCCATATTAGAAACCTAAAATCTCTCAGATGTATTAGGCAGCCTACCAATACTCAGCCTTTCTGTGCTGGAATTTGGCTTAATTCCTTATAGAAATCCCTTTGTAATTCTTCAGAGGGGAGAAGGCTGGGGTTCCTCAGAACTTGTCATTGGTAGCTGCTGAGATTTTTGGTGGCAGTGGAATTTTGCTAAATCAGTTACTGAAGCCACATTCTTTGCCATCCAAACTGCAGCGGTCACTACTGAAAAACTGAAGGTCTCTTGCCACAGAGTCAGAACATGCTATATTTGCCAGAATACACCACAGTTATTTCCTTTCTTAAGCCTGTGGAAATAGACACAAATGATAATTGTTAACAAATGTCATGTGCTGTACTATTTGCAGAGAGGCTTATATAATTAACAAACAGTCCAGAGATACTGGTGTTCACTGAATTATTGTTAGTTTGAAACACCTCAGCACCTGTTTGCTTTTTTTATCAATCTATCTTTATGAAGCTTTGAAAATGATGTTACAATGCCACCAACATACAAAGCAAGCAGTGATTTTTGTTTTCTGGATTTCATAGACTCCAGGGGAAAAGTAGTGTCTATTGATTTATTCAGATGAAGAAAACATTACATTTTAAAATATAAATGGGTGTTAACAAATGTTAGCCAGCCCTTAGTCTGATATCCCTGTTTAAAGTAGTCCTGCTTTAAGGTGTATCAGGATATCATGGTCCTAAATTGTGAGGACACTAAAGGAATCCATTCCAAGATGAAATTTCAGGGCTTTTTTTTCCTTTAAATTCTCTTCATGCCAGAGGTGAACATAAGCTAACTGAATTATTTCACCCTGTATATCATCAGCCAAACAACTTGAAGAGCAGTTGCCATTTTTAGATAATTAATACTCTAAATCAATTCATGTTTGTTTTTTATCTGGGTGTCCATTACGCAATCTGTTGCTGTTATCCAACACAACAGCTGGGTATAATTTATTTCTGGCTTATCTGGCAGCTTACAGGCACAGAATTTAAACTTACATATTCTTCAAAAGAGTTGAAAAAGGGTTACCATGAAAGTATCCCCTTTCAGCAGAGAATTCTGTTTTGTCTGAGTTGTGTTGGATATTTTGTACCATTTTTTACCCTAAGGGTAAAATCTAGGGGCCTCAAAACACCTATAAAATTTGTAGAAAATTGCCATCAGATGATATTCCCAGTATTTTCACAGCCAACAGATTCATAGGATGAAGCTGAGATTTAGGGAACATGCATGAGTGTACTTAAGAAAGGGATTTAACTGACAGAGTTGTGGACCTGTAAGCCACAGTCACAATTGTGACTTCAGTTAGGTCAAAATGAGGAAACACTGCCAGTGTTTCCAGTGCTGTTCTGCTTAAAGGAATTTAAGTGGTGCTGTTCTGCTCAAAGGAATTTAAGATTGGTCTGAGGAGTGGCAAACGGGGACCTGACTGGGGAATAGGTGTCAAAGTTTGCCTGAGACCTTCTGCAAGTCTGGTCTGACGATGTTGTGCTATAAGTGGAAGGCACAGCAAAGCTCTCTGACAGCCTTGACAGCACCACTTGGAGTGTGACAGGAGTGGTGAAAAGCAAGCCTTTACATTTGTGGTCATACACCTTATCTCACATGAGCATGCTCCAAGTTTCTGTACATCCTACCAGTGACCAATGGCATGGATACATCTGCATGATGTTTTTAACAGCTTTAAAACATATGGAATCCAATATCTTCTGGCTGGCCCATTCGTGTCTGACAGGATGTGCACTGCTGGCCAGAAAGCCTGATTGAGTTTTGATATTTTGGGGGCCAAGGCTCAAAAAAAAAAAAAAAAAAAAATCAAAAAAAAATCTGTGTCATTCAAGTGAAAAGTTAATTTGAAAGAAATACTCTGTATTTATGAATATTATTAAACAAATATACCAAAATATTAGTTAAGCTCATTCTTCAGAAGAAACTTATGTGTATGGAATGAAAAATGTTTGTATTTAAAAGTTGCTGTAGTAGATTTTTGTTTTGTAAAACACATTTCTTGAAAAAAGAACATGGCATATAAACACAAACACACATACATACACACATCTGCACACACAAACTTCCCAAACCTGTGAGATGTCTGTTTGAAAGATGTCAGTTCTTTCAGTGACTTAAAGTTTCTTCAAGGCAGAAAACTATGGAAGATACAGTGCAGCTGAACATCTGTCTTGTCATGTAGGCAGATATTAGGATTAAATTAACTAGAAATGAATAGAATGATATATGACAGGGTGCAGATGTCCCAGCCACAGTGTGATAATTTCATTGCAAAACTATGTAATGAATTCCATACATTACAGAAACACAAATATACCACTTTAGGTAATTGTGATGAAAAGGTATAATATGGAATGGATAAACAGATGGTGTACCCAAAGGCATTTTTTCATTCACTTGCTCTCCAGTCATTTTGAAATTACTTTATTTGGTTTACTGTGCATCTATTATTACGTCCTTTTTCTTCTTTTTAATTTTGTTTTTCTTCTTAACTCTCCTGAATCTGGATTCCATGAGGAGCTTTAAGGACCATTTTGCATGTCTGCTCCTGATAGATTGGTTAGCTCCTATTTTCTTTTGTAAACTGTACATAACTGTGCTACATCTGAAGCCAACATTTCCATGACTTCAGCACAAATTGGATTGATTCTGGTAGCCTTTTGGATTTACACATTTCCTAAATTGGCACATGCTGCATCTGTGCTACTTGAATTAGCAGTACAGTTCATATTTTATCACAGATTATTGGCAAATTTTCTTTTATTACCTGCAAATGGGTACTTTGTATAGTGTGAGAGATTCAGTTCAGGCCTAACCATTTCCAACTGGTATATTAAAATGTGATTACAAGAAGATATATTTTACTATATGATTATTTGACCATCCCGAAAAATAAAACCCCTTTTTACATCTGTCAACAGGTGTTTTTAAGTGCTAGAAATCTGCAACATGGCTTTCAACCATTGGCCTTGTTTGGAGAATATAGCCAGCTCTTGAGTTTTTTAATGTTCAAAGATGAACTTTAGCAAGATCAATAACTGAGGAGCTCCATGTAGAAACTTAAAATCTATTCACTGCATCTATATTTGCCTGTGCTTGGAGGCTGGACTGAGGTTCTTTTGAAAATATAAAATTTTAGTTCTGCTGTTAACTGCAGATTAATCAGCTAGTGGCTTATCAACCCAAAAAGTAATATAAAAATATTTTCAAATGAAGTAGAGATTAGGAAAAAACCTATCTGCAATAAATTATTATTTATTTTTTTACTCTTATCATCTTGATTCATATTTCAGTATCACAGCAATAGTATCGGAAGCATTGGTGTCCACTTGCAATAAAGAGATTCTGAGGTTATCAACAGCTTCAGTTCCAATTCAGTATTTAATCACCTGCCAAAGATATTTATTGCTGTGTATTCTCCGGTTCCATGGATGTTCCCTCTTAATTATTAACCATGTCTCTAATTTTAGATCTACTTTTTAAGAGAAAAATCTTTAGTAATTGAAACAAAACAGGCAAGTGTTGTCAGCTGATTTTATTTCTATCCTAAAGCAAATCAGTGACTAAATGTGGCAGCATTTTTATTGCCCCCGGTACAAACACATGCAAGAACCCTACATATTTCAATCATTTCTGCAGTGGTTGGTTTTATTGCTGGGTTTAATCACTTTAATTCAATGCAGTTTACATAGTGGTTTGATGAAGGTGCTGGTACCAAGTTCCAGTTCCAGTACATTAAAATGTTAACACACTTGTTACTAGATTTTTACTTCATAGCTGCTTGTTTCATTTTCAGATTCAATGTTACTATTTTCTGTTTTTTAAGCTTTCAAAGGAAGGGAATCTATTTAGAAGCATATGTTTTTAAATGTGGAGATAGCACAGTTCATTTTCTCATGATGAAAGCATATTTTGGATAATCATTTTTTTCCAGGCAGATGCCCAGTTTATCTCACTTAAATCAACTGTTTCTGACTGGACCAATTCCTGGATGAGTTAATTGAGCATGGCTAAACCCAAAATGCTGGACTAATCCAAGGAAATAGGAAGAGGTGATGACTGTGAAGATTCTCAGCTTTCAGTAAAGGTGTTTTATTGTTTACTTATATTCTCACAACAGAAGGAATGTAACAAACTCAGTCCACTGGAAATAATTCTGGATAATCTCACTCCATTACTTTCAGTGAAATTGAGTCTGCTCACTACCCTTGTGAACCAACATCTCAGGGAAACATGAAGGTAATAGCTCCTTCAGGCAGTACAAAATAAGTGACAGAAGGAAAGGCAGACTGAAATCTGTGTGTCTTTAGTTTTTAATTCATATTAATAGTCCACCATTAAGGTATTAGCTTCTCAACAGCTACACTGAGCACAGGAAATCAGTGTAATGCTGTCAGTGTTGTTGGCAATGTTGTTCATTAATACCAGGCTGTCTTGCACACATCACAGCTGTTCATTCATGCTCACTTTTCAGACATGGAAATTTTGGTTTGGAATACTGATACCTGGTTTGATCCTCCAGCCCACACCTCCCCCCCCGCACCCCCTGGCCTTCACCCCTGCACCTCCCATGAAATCCTATTCTGAGAAACACATACTAAAAGAAAAACAGATTCTTGGATATCTTTGCTGTAAAAGAGGCTTACTTTCTATTCTCAGTGCTTAGTATACACTCATCTATCATTTTCTGTAATATAGTTCCTAGGCAGGCAATCCATGGAACCAGGCATAGAAACGTATCATCATTTGTAGCATGAAGCTGAGGCAGGGGAGGTTTAAATTGGATATCAGGAAAAGGTTCTTCTTTCCCCAGAGGGTGTTTGGGCAGTGGAACAGGCTCCCCAGGGAAGTGGTCACAGCACCAAGCCTGGCAGAGTTCAAGAAGCATTTGGACAATGCCCTCAGGCACATGGTGTGACTCTTGGGGTGTCCTGTGCAGGGCCAGGATCTGGACACCATGATCCTGGTGGGTCCAATCCAACTGAGAATACTCTATGGTTCTGTGATTAAAAAAAATTAGCCAGATGGCCTCTAGATCTGAGGTTCAGACTTTTTATGGGTCAGAGACTTCATCATTAATATTTTGGGTAATTATTAATTTTAAATGTGTGTAGTTATACAAATTTTGAGTTCTGCTTTAATAAGTATTACTGAGATGATAACTGATGCAGTTACCAGTTCGATGTTTCTGAACTCTTTCTTCACATGAATTTGCCCTTAATTTGAAGTCATGGCAAAATGTTTCTTGTTCCAGATCTTTTGCTATCTTATCACTTACCACAGTCCTGGACAGCTCTTCACCTGCAAACTAATAATCTCAGGTGAAATTACTTTTGTGTCATTACTGATGTGGCATAGTGATGCAGCTGTAATTAATTGGTACAGCATCAGGGAAGAATTTAACTCCTCTCTCTAATGCAATAACCAAGTAAAGACTTTTGCATCCATTCTGATGCCTGTAAACAAAATGAGATGATGACAAACTGCTAGCTGTCTTAACAGACATAAACACATTTATGACCTTTGAATATATCTTTTTGCTCTCTTGACAGAGGGTACAGTAACTTCTAGATGTTAGATGTAACATCTAGATGTTCTAGATTACATATAATGTTCTTCCTAGGGATTTGAAGCACAGTCATGGAGAGATAGGCCTGAGAAGTTCACACTTTTTCTGTGCAGTTAGCAGGCCAGTGGTCAAAAAATTTACTTAGGCTATGGGAATCAAGAAATGCTCTCAGGTGCCTGACAGTTACTATAACTAAAACTTAATATACCTGAAATTATAGTTTTACCTCAATCTGTCATTTTTCCATCTAATGGTGAGCATTCCAACCCTTCAAAATTTTAATTTTCATTTCAAAAAACCCCCATAAAACCTTGGATTTTTCTTCTAGAAAATAAAAAAACTACTTAAAGGATACCAGTCTACTGCTTGTAGGCAAGTTTACAGAGGCAATGAGGTTTGTTTAAATAGAAGAGAATTTCTCAAATACTTTCATATGTATTTCATAGGACTACTACAGAGTGAGTCCCTCCACTATGGAATGGTTCTGCTGATAGAAATGTATTGCCTGTAGCAAACATGCCTTGCAGGATGGCTTTGAATTGCACAGAAATGGTACTCTTCTTCCTACTAACCTCTGTTTGCAATTTTTTATATTTCAACAGGTTCTTTTTTTCCAAATTACTGTTGTTAAACCCCTATAAGAAAAGCAGAAACAAAAACACTGAAACAAAAATCCTTAGCACCTCAGTCTGACCTCAAGCCCTCTCCCTCAGAAAAAAAATGCACAACAATCCTCTTCCAATACTTTATTAAGTAGATGTGCAAGTAATTGCACAAACTGCAATTGTACAGTTGACAAAGTCTGTTTTTTTGAACAAGGCAGCTCAGCTGGAGAAGGAATCAGGAAATCACTGGCATAGAGGAGGAAGAAAAAAAAATAGCCAGGGATTCATTCTGTGAGGACTTGTTGGGTCATATGAGGTTATCAACTAAACAAGTTAATGGGATCACACCCTGCTGGAAAAACAGAATATGCTTATGAATGAGCAAATACATACCCCTTTTTTTTTCCTGTTTGTTATTGTTTGGAAGCATGAAAACACTTAAGCAGACTTCTGAGGCTATTAATAAAAACCTAGAAGAAAATTAGAGATTTGGGGCTTTAATTTTACCTGTTTCCTGTGTGGCTATTTACTGTTAGTACTTTTCTGATATTAATGAAAATGAGCTGAAAAGTGGATTTGTGACCATGAATGAGACTATCAGAGCTAGGCTCTTAAAAGTGAACTTCTTCCTGACCATTCATAAACTAGACTGGTTATATTAATTTTTTAATCTATTTATTCCTGATGTGGATGTCTCAAACAAGGATTTTCACCCTAATAATAATTTTGACTCATGAATGAAAAAAAAAAAAACCTGGGCAGCAACCACCAAAATCATCAAATATTGTCTCATTTTTATCAGGATGAGGTGTGTTCAAGAATCAAAAGCCATGACAGACACTACTGACTACAATATGAGGTATTATAACTGATTACAGAAGAACACAAAGTCTTTTCGCTGTTCTGAGGCAAATGGAGTAGTACTACTTACCACATTTCTTAAGTTTTTCTCTCTTCCCTCCTCCCTCACCACAACTAGAAAGCCAACAATAGACATTTCAGTGAAAATGTGAGATATCTTTCATGAATTTTAATCTAAAAACTGAGTTTCAATGCATCTACAGTTACCAATAGGGCCTGTTAGCTGAAGCAAAGCTATGCAAAGAGCCAATGTCTAATATTTGTAAGCTCTGTTGAGTTTGTGTCTCATCTGAGGCATTGTTGCATAAAATGCATTTCATGTTTTGAAAAAAAAAAAGATGACTACAGTCTTTAGTTAGTTCTAACACAGACTAGGGGCACCACAGGGAATACTGTGATTTCCAAGATTTCTGATAATGCTTCTCAACATATGTGCTGGAATACATTTATATAAGTCTTTATTCATTTATTTATCAGGCTGCAATTCTCTAAAAAGGAAAATACTTGTTCTATAGTGATATCACTGTTCATATGGAGTTCTAATCACAGATTAAACTTAAATAATTTATATGTAAAATTAATTTGCCTAATGGTATAGGAGTTCAATTAGTTATACAGCAGCTTTACTGCTATTCTGAAGCCCTTACTATGCTGAAAAAAACCAAACCCAAATGCAAAACATCAGTGAACACAATTTGAGATTTGCATAAGGACATTTTTCACATTCAGGATTTGTTCCTGGTGTAGGAGCCCTAGATTGGAGTGCAGAACTGTGCTACAGTAAGTGTGTTTTAGCTGTTCTAGATACACAGCCTGACAGAGGCATAAATGAGCACAAGGTCATGCGTTAGGTAATTAGGCCTGATCCACACTGGTGCTATCTAAAGAAGTCTTTCAGCTCATTTTTGGGATGAGGGTATTAGCTTCAGGATCTGAGTTATGTGTATACAGCAGCCTTCATGTCTTTGGTTTAACGCACCTGACAGCACATTGTGCTATGACTTCAACTTGGAAACCTTGGTCTCAGTGAAAACCTTGGTCTCTGTAAAGTGTTCAGGCTTTAATGAATGAAATAGTGGGGTCATCGTAGGGTCAGTGATCAAAATATTATTGTAAAAAATATTGATACCGTACTACTGTTCAATTTAACCTCCCTCTGAGATTAGCTGAAGTTGTTAATTGTCCAAACTGGTATTTACAGTTTACTGAAAAAAATCTGTGAGGTCCAACATACTAGGAGATGGATTTATTTTAAAATACTGTCTTGGAAACAAAAGCTTTTTTTTTTTCTGTAATGAATTATAGTCCTCTAATAAGCAGCTGCTTTTGTAACTTAGGAATATGGCTGCTCTTCCGGGGACATGGTTACTATTATTGGAGAGTCCACTTGAATTCACTTTTTTGACCTTCAGCTTAAAGAGTTGAAACAACTACTTCTCCCAGAAATCATAAAATCCTCACAAATATATTAGGGAAATGGGATAATGATTAAACTGAAAGTACAATTCTAGACTATGGGTGTAGCAAATGAGCACTTATAGGAAAAAAAACAAACAAAACCCCAAAACCAACCAAACAAACCCCAACAACAATAACATCAAAAACAAGAGAACAAAAAGTACCCCTGCAGGAGTGGAACATGGAATCTGGAGAGAGAGGGACAGTGCAAGGAGAGGTTTGTCTATTTACTCTCCGGTGACCTTGTAATCTATAAACATGGAAGTGAATTACCTGGTTCCTTCCTTTCTGGTATTTTTTTCTTTTTTTTTTTTTTTTTTCTTTTTCTTTTTCTTAACAAATTTTAGGTTAGCAGAAGTTTTACAGAGACATGAAGGCAAGATTTGCCCTGTTTCCAACTTTCCCTGAGTGCCCAAGTCAATCTTTGTTCCTGCATTTCCAATTTGCAGGCTCTTCTTGAACCTGCAGACCTAGGAATAGGTGCAGAGGAGCTGGTAACTCTTGCCTACATGCTCTCTCCAGGGCATCAGGAATCAGAAGCCCTTGCCGCTCTTATAAGACCCTGTCAGGATCCTGCTTAGGGCTCAAAGAACCATCATCACCACTGCTAGCTTTTCTCCAGTGAGCACAGAGGGATCCAGAAGCAGAGCACAAAAAGAATCAGCTTAAGAATGTGTCACCCTACCAAGAATCATATCCCTTTCATCTTGGCCCTTGTCAAAGTATAAGGCCTTTGCTCTCAGGATTTTCAGGAGTCCAGTGGCAAGGACTTGTTAGCTCCAAGGTTTTCCCTGGAAATGAAGAGAGCAGTAGAGCTAAGAAAACTATCAAAATAAAAGAATAAAAGAATAAAAGATTAAAAGGTTCTCTCTCTTTTGTTTTTTTTTTTCTGTTTGTTTGTTGGTTTTTTTGGTTTTTGTTTGGATTTTTTGTGTGTGTGTTTATGAAGGATTATATTAGGGAAGGTGAGAAAAAGACTGCATTAATTATGGTGAAAACAACAGTATACTGTACTGCAGTACATTGAAGTACATGCATGGAGCAGTAAGGAAAAACATTCAGTTTATTCCATAAATATCCTAAAATATTTCCTGCATTGACATGAGATGCTTCTTTTTTTTGCCAAAAGTTATGTAAAATCATGTAACTTGTTGCACATGACTTTCTTCTGCCCTTAAGCTAAGTCACACATTTTCTCTTTGAACAGCACTCAGATTTCATTCCCTAAAATGTGCATAATGTGCAAACAAGCTGAGACAGAGGCTCTTCTGGTTTTAACTCATTATACACGTGTGTGGATTATATATATATATATATATATATATATATATATATATATATATATATTAGACACATATAAAGACGTACAGGAGTGCGAACACCAATGTTGGAAGGCACAATAAGAAACTTTTTAAGGGGGCAGGAAGGGATTCCAAGAAGCATGTCATTAATGCAGGCATCTTTTGATAAGTCACTGCAAACCACCTAGTGTGCAAATAAACGATGGTGATTTGGTACATAATCCTGTTTGCCTGGCAAAATGTCAGTCTGTAACAGCACCACAGAAAGGAGGAATGACATTAAAGACAATGTTGAGAATTTCATTGTTGTTCAAAGAATAGTAACACCAGCTTTAAAAGAAGCAAGGTGGTTATTTTCTTCCCACTGTACATGACAAAATCCATTTCAGGAATAATCCTGATATCGAAAACTTTGCTAGGAAAAATCAGAAGCAGCATCAGGTTCTTCAGAATAAAAGTAAGCTAGATCCATAACAAAAAGAATTCAGGTGACCAAGGTATATTTTTTATATGAACATGTATGAGTGGGTGTGTATAAAAACAGATAGACATACATAGCCTATAGTCAGGGACAGTCACAAACACACACACACATGCCATATGTGTGCGGTATGCAAATGCACCTGTCAGGTAGCACACACTCATTAGCCATGATTAAACATAAATGACATTTTCTATGAGACATTTCACTAACTGCAAGTATACACATTTTTAAGTGTCCATACAGTATTTTACACTAGCCATGAGGATTCTACTAAAAGTTGTAGACAGACCACTGCAAGATAGTGCTCTTCCTGCTGCCTCCATTACAAAGGTCTTTGGTCCTGGAAGAGCTGCCAAAATGTTAGATCAGCCCAAAAGAAGTTGTTCAGATGTAATCTGTAGATAGGAACACACAGAGTTCCTATACCGTTTTAGATTATACACTTTAAGAATTCACTACCCATTTAGGAGATTGTGGAATAATAAAATAAATATGTGTTGTGAGGTGCCTGAGGGAGGCAAAGATTTAGTTTTAGATAAGCACTGTTAATGTGAGAGGCATAGCTGTAAGCCAAGCTAGCAAGCTAGTGTGAATTTTGACCTCCTGTTTTGGAGGATGGGCCCTAGAAGAAGTTGTACCACCTCAAACCCCTTGTGAAGGGTGGCCCAGGAGTTCTGATTGGGTTTGAGTCCCTGGGGGTTTCTCCCTTGTTATGTTTCTAGTGGTCTCTAACCCTAAACTCCACCCTCAAAAGTGGAGACCCTCAAGAGTTCTGTCTTTCAAAACCCATCACCCTGCCTTTGTTCAGAGCTCTTTGTCTCTGAATGAGTTTATTCCCATGCTGAATAGACGATTTCATGAACAGAGGTCTGTCTCTTTTCTGTCCCATGCTGGCTTTCAGTAACTGTAGCTTCCCTGGACATGATCCTGCAGTGGCTGACTACAGCAAATATGTATCAGGAAACATTTTGTGTTTGAATACTGGTCTTCGCTGGGATTTGGTTTCCTGGTGGAAAACTAAGAGAAAAACACTAGCAGTCCAGAAGCAGCAGCAGCTGCAGAAACAAAAAGGTCATGAAAAGTAAGTGCTATGCAAATAAAGGAAATAAAACAAACAGATCATTTAAAGCATAAAAGAAATAAAAGAAACAGCCATATATCAACATGCTTAGGAAAGAAAATTAAAATAAAGGGCAGTTTGAAACAAATCAAAATGTCATCAAAACAAAAAATGGTAAAACCATAAAGAACTAATAAAATAAACAGTAATTGGAAAAAGTTGCAAATAAAAGTAAAGTCATACTAACAGGAGCAACAGGTGACTGCTCATGTTATACCAAAGACTGAGTGGAAGCAAAAGCTTTTAGATTTCTCCAAAAGTTAGGAATGATGTTGGACCAGTAGGTCTAGCTTGTGAGACCATAAGAAGTAATCAGTCTTAAAGCTGTATACCAAACATGTTTGAATTTCCTAGCAGTATGGATGCAAAGTTGATGCCTGTTTCCTCCACTATTTGGTAGGCCACACAATTAAGAAGAAGCAAATCAATCCCCCCAGATCCCTCTTCCCGAAGCCGAAAGTGTTGATACAAGCACTTCAGAAGCAAACAAGTAACTAAAGTTCTGTTTGTGTCTTTTGTGAGTGAAGTTGGATTTCAAGTCTGGATGCAAGCTGGGCTGCTGGAGTTGCCCATGTCACATTGTGGAGTGAGATCAGGGAGCTGGATTTAGTTCAGATGCTTCGAGGAAGCCTATGGAAAGCAGGATGGGACACAGGGAGAGACAGGTAGGACAAGACAGCCCCAAGAGGAGGACATAATCACCAGGATGTGTGCATAGAGAGAAGAAAATTATCAGCTAATAAATAACTGAACAGGCGGGATTTCCCTTCTAACTAGACACCAACTCTGAAAGGAGAAAATCAACAAATTAATGTGCTGTGTCTGTTTTATTAGTTGTGACGAATGACAAAGAAACAGTTTATGGTCAAAGTGTTTTAAATAAGCTTAAATTGATAATCAACCAAAGAAAAGTTGATAATGGACCAAAGAAAGAGCCTTCACTGTGCAGGACAGAGGTGGAGCAGAGGGCCTGGTGTGATGTATTCCTCTGTAATAGCCTAAATCAAAGGGTAGCCTTCCCAAAACTTGTGGAGCTGGGATTGATGTCCTGTCACCACCAGTGTGAGCAGCTGCATTATGCCTGCCCAGTTTCCCTGGCAGCTCCCTGTAGCTGGGCCCTCTCCCACGGCCACCTCTTGTGCCTGGCAGGCTGTAGGGCTGCGTTTGTTATGCCAAAGGACTCGGAGAGGTGCAGCCCGCACTGGCATTTGTCACCCACTGCCATGGCCTGTGTGACACCTGCACCAAAGAGTGAGCAGGCAATCCCTCCACACTGCTGCAAGGAATCAAGCAAAAGTGACTCAGGACTGCAGTTGCAATAAGTTGCAGATTAGAAGTAATTTCCCAACCACAGTAATAGATGAATAAAGTAGCTGAATAGTACATGTTCATCAAGCCTACTAGAGATCTAACACCGTGCTTCAACAGTTTATTTTGCCTTTTTTATTTTGTTTTTCTAATATATCTGTTCTTAAATGGCCCCTAAACCCACACTGTGCAGTAATTTATACAAATATTCACAGGCAACTCTACACTCAGTATATATAATTTTATTGTTTTGACTTAAAAGTCACAGGACTGAATTAAAAATGCTTGGGTGGCACTTTGCCATACTGCACCTAGAGAACAAGAGGCTGTCAGCCTGAGCTCTGTGCCAACAGGTTGCTGTGTACTAGACTAAACTGAACAGCAATAAGTCTACACAGCAGAGCTTTGCTGAAAGATGTGATCACACCTCCTAATGTGACTCCATGGCTCTGTTACTTACAGCTAAATTACATTATTATGACTTCATTGTTGAATCCCAATTCTCCTAATTATAGCCTAGAGATCTATTATTTGATTTTGTAACACCAAGTGCTTCTTTTCTAAATCATGTAATCTCTTGTAGCTTATTAATGTCAGGTTTGTGCACACGCAGGGACTTGGTTGTTTGCCAGGGAGAATCAAATTTTCAAATTTTCACTGTGTTATGTTGCAGAGGTTTGGTTGTTACAATCTAATTATATTGGCACTGAAAGCAAATTTATATTATAAAGCACTTTAACTCTTTCACGGAAATGTATTTGCATATGTAAGTGTCTCGCCATTGGTTTATTAGCTTTTTCATTGGGGAATTTTTATGGGATTGTTGAGAAAAGAATAATAATTCTGAAACCATTAACTATTTATTTTCCTTTGAAAATGTGAAGGTTTTAATTTAAAGTGATGCTCACGCAATAAACTCGTGAGTGAAATGCAAGTAGGTGCCACACATGGAACTGGCTTTAAGCTTTGTAATGACAAAAGCAGAAAAATTGAAATTTATTGTTCTATTAAATTGCATAAATTCTAAAATGCCATTTTAAATTGAGACTCTATTTCCCCAGTACAAAACTGGGTCTGACAGGTGGTTTGGATTTTATTTACATAATTCACAATAATGATAAGTATATTTGGTTACAGGTAGAGTATTTCATAGTAAGAGTAAGCTTTAGAGCTTTTAAGTTCCAATAATATGCCTGTCATTAGCTTCTACTGAATTCAATGGATGTTTAAGTGACTCATGATCTTCCAGACTCAGCAAGTGAGCAAAAGTGAAATAAAAGACTGCAATTCTCGGTGACTATGCTCCCCTTGTATGAGACTTGGGGCAGTGAGTAATTTTAAAGCTCTCTTTAAACTACCTGGTTTTGTAAAGCTTTTTCAGGGCTATGAGGGCTGTTGCTCCCTTAACATAAATAAAAGGCTGCTGGTTCAGTTTCCTCCTCTTCTGGTGTAGCTGAAAGGAATGGATCTGCACCACCCCACTCTCATGGCTGCTCCCAGCCAACAGGCTTCCACTTCTTTTGCATGAGGTTGAATAACATTGGCTGTAACATAAGTCATACAACTGCCAGCTTGGTGGTTCTTATTATTTTTTCGTTTCCCCTGACCTTCTCCCATCATTTGCAATTAGATCACTCATTTGGACTGAATTGCTGGGCAGCCAGGAGACTGTGCAGCTGAGTCCAGTACAAGAGAACGGGCTGCAGCTGAGGCATATGGAGATAGGAGAGACCAAGGCTGCTGCTTCCAGCAAGAGCTACACTGGGTCAGGTAGAATATGAAACCGTACCCCAAACTCTGTCTGCCTGTCTCCTCCACCAGCTAACCTATAATGTCCAAACTCTCTTCTCTGCTTCTTACGCTCAGAATTTGGTTGGTACTGCATTAAGTTTCCACCATACAGGACAAAATGTTCCACAGGGAATAATTCTGCCTAGTATGCGATATCTTTCTGCCATCAGAGAAGAAAAAGAAAGTATCAGTATTCACGAACAAGCCTAGGACTAAGCAGCTTGAGGAAGATTTTGTCAATCAATATATATTTACAAGAGGCTCAGTAGAATATGTCCTAACCATTGCTGCTGTAGTCAGGCAGAGGTTTGATTTCTAATATGAATATGGGATTATGATGGAGAAAATATATGTAGACCCAGTTGCCAGCAGAAGTAAATGGACTGCACATTTTTGCTGCCAACCTAACAGGCTCTGACCCTGTTGCCCAATATAAGTAGGCCTAGAGTTTTAGTCAGAATTCAATAGAACCTTTCCCGTTGGCTTCAGTGAGCTCTATTTCTGCTCTAGGTAGCTCATGAGTGTGGCAACCTACAATGCATTCTTTGATGAATATCAGTAAATACTGACTATGAAATATGAAACAAGGATGATGTGTTTCTACTCAGAAACAGTTTGACAGTACTGATATTAATGAATACTCTTTCTCCTGTGTGGGACCCCCAATTTTCTTATTTCCAGATGCACATTGAAAGCACCAAGCTGGACACTTTGCTAGCAAGCTCATCCTGGCATTTGAAGAAGGTCCCTATCTTTACTTCTGTGCTCCTTGTTAGATTTTCCAATTATTTCTCCTGTCCATGGCCATCAGACCAAATAGCAGTTGACATCTGTTTATGCAGTTAGTGCTCCTTACTGAACCAAGTCCAATGTCAGTTCTACTCAGTGAATAATAAAGTGTTTTTTTCAATGCCTATTAAAAACACCCCATTGGTGGGCTTCCCTGCTGAAGAAAAGTGTAAACTCTACAGCCAGATTTAATGGGTTGGTTTATATGTGGATCACCTTACACTGCACGTCAGTACTTTTAATATATACCAGGATTATAATCTCCATTCCAAATATGCATTTGGAATGAGAAAGACAGGAACAAGCACCATTTCTGTATTTTCTTTATATTTTTATTCTGCTAAAACATATGTGATCACTAGCAAAATTGGTACCAGTCAAGTGAACAGTAAGAATAAAAAGAGACTTCCATGAGAGAATAAGATTCCAAAGGGAAAACTCTTATCAAGATACAGTGGAGCAAATGGGTGTCTTATGCATTGAAATGCAAATGTTAAATTTGATACCGTTTCAGGAATTTTAATCTCTTTGAGCTGATCCCTGTAAAATTCAGGCCTCACATTAAAGTTCATCTTTAAATGAGAATTGCAATTAGAATTGCAATGCAAGTGACATAGAGATCTTCTGAGTTTCCTCACAGATTAAGTTTATGCATATACACAGCCCCATATTACTAGGCAACATAAGGACTATGAAATTTGAAAGAGCAAATCTTGTGTTTTCTGTGTTCTAAGTATGAGCGATTGGACCAAGGAAAGAAAGAGTTCATGATAAAGAAGCAATGAAAAGCAATTACACAGCAAATTACCCTTCCATATGGGTGTTTAGTAAGAAATACTGATCTGTAATGCAGTTTGCAGCAAATCATTGATCAAATGTATGGATACATCTGAGGGTCCCTCTTACTGTACTACTGAAGTAGCATATTTAATAGCTTTATTTAGCTAATAGGAAGGTAAACTTTTGATGCAAAAAAGAGCATCAAAGCTTATGTAAGCTCAGAGCTTACATTTTCCTTGTGGTAGATCCATAGAATTATGATCAAATAATGGATTGTGGTATTTCTTGATTACACAGTTAGGGAGCAATCACCTGCCACATTTGCTTATCTAGTTCATTTTCCTAATCAAGCCACACTGTAATTGAAGATTTTGAAACAAAGTCAGTGCAACTGCTGAAGAAATTGCCACGACAATTTTGATTCTGAACTTTAAATCAATCACACTAGCTGCTCCCATGACAGTTTGCTTTTGCTACACAGTAATGAACTCTCTTCTTTTGGATTTTGCTTCAGCACAGTTGATACTGTAGGGCCTTGTGCTTTGCATTGCACTTCTTTTTTTGGGGAGGTGTGTACATATATCCTGCCCTAATCACATACACTGATACACTTGTTTTATTGGAAATATCACAGATAGATAATACAACTTGCTGGTGAATCTGCAGATATTTGACAAACTTTGGAATAGTAGTAAGGTCTTCTACACCCTAAAGCTGTGTTTTTTCCCTGTTGCCTTTTTTACCACTTTAAAATATGTAGTTGATTTCTATCCATTAGTATTTTGTCTCAAAACTGTGCCGTTTCAGCTGGATTTAATGCATATGCACTTATGTATTTTTTTCCAGCAAATATATTTAATACATGATCAATTATTAAATAAGGGGGGGGGGTGTGTGTGTGAAGAGATTGAACCAGAAGGAGTCACCCGTACAAGTCCAATTTTTGTTGGCTACGTGACTCATTAGTGAACCTTACTCAGTGCTCCTATTGTGCTGAGTGCCTCATAATGAAACACACAGGCTTAATGGCTGCAGTGCAGTGGGTTTTAGTGAAACCACAGCAGGTGTGTGCCTTAACGAGGTGTTAATGGGGAGACAGGTGCATGTAAATACAGAGCAGGAGGGCACAGGAATGGCCAGGAGAGAGGGCAAAGCAGTGTGACCACAGAGTGCTCCAAGAGCAGTTACAGGGTTAAGTGCTAATTGTCCCAGGATCTTTGATACCGGCAAGTCAGACCTGAAAGACTTCATATTTGTAGTAAAACATTCTGTGTTGTTACCCCTTCTGTGGAAGAGGCTGCTCCAAAGACAACTCTTGCTTCTTTATGCATTTGGCTAAATGACCTTTCCCAGGAAATACTGTGGAAAGTTTTCCCCAGATTAATCACTGGTCCCTAACATGATGCATGTGGCTTGGCACACAGGAATTCACAAGGGGGTGTATCCCCACCTGCCTTGTATAGAAAGCATTACATTACATTCCTTTCTAGGAAAAAAAAAACAGATATGGATAGCAAGGGCCCTAAACTGATGAGAGAAGTAGCAATAAGAAATGCTAAAACCCAGCAACCTCAAGCATTTAGCTGAGTGCCAGGAAGAGGTAGTGCCCTCAGACAAAATCCATGTCTTAAAGTAGGAACTGATTCACATGTTCTCAAATGAAAAGAAACAACATTTTGGGGGTGGATAACAGCTGAAAATGCAGCAATTATCAGGGTGGCCATACCACAGGCATCCATAATGGACACACTCTAGAAAAGAACTTGCCTGAACTTAGAAAGTTGAAGCCCTCTTTCAGCAAATTAAATTGTTAGTCTTTGCTGCTAAAACTGTGACCTCTCTTATTCCGACTCTGAGAGGCAAGGTTCCTTTTATCTTTCTATTTGATTTTGTAAACAATAGTAAAACAAGGTTTATTGTTGATGGTATCATTGTTCTGATGTGTTACAAGCTAAAGGAGGAATAATTCACTTGTCAAAATTCTCTGAGCTAGCACTGCCAGAGAGATCACTTCTGGCTCACTTCTAATAGTAGAGTCTATTATTAAACCCCCTTTTCAACCCTGAAGATAGAGGTTTCTTTCTCAATAAGAAAATAAAAAGTACAGATCTGATTCTGGGTACTAACAGCCCCAAGAATATGTTTTCTTGATACTGTGAAATGCCATCTTGTTGCCTGTTATACTCTGTTTGTGGTACACTTTAACAATGTTTGGGACAAATCAAAATAAATTCCTTTGGAGGATTCACAATGAACAAAATACTTAGCAAGAAAATGTTTTTATTAGAACTTTTCTTATTGTTAGATTTTGACTGTTTCATCTTCCTCTTGGATGTGAAACAGGAGTATAGGATATGCTCCAAATATCATCCCCAGGGTATTTCTTTGGGCTCCTGATATAAGCAGCATTGGCTCAGATTACTCAATTACCTGCTGGCACTCTGAAGCTGCCGAAAAATATAGTATGAATTTATTCCTGGAATTTGCATTAAACATGATTGGGTAGTAAAAAAAAAAATCTGGATTCTTTGACCTCTTTGTGGTTTGTATTAAAAAAAAGTCTGACTAGGATCTCTTGCATTAGAACAGCTGCATGCTTTAAAAATGCTACTAAAATTTATTTACTTTTCGAAATGCCTTTATTTAAAACTTTTCATGGTTAAAAATTAAAATAGTTTATTTCCATTAAGTTACACTGAAAAAAAATTAAACAAGAGAAACACAAAGTTTAATGATACTGCTTGGGTCTCATGAAAAAAGGAAAAATATGCTAACCTCTGAAGATTTCTTTTTACTCTTTAAGGTAATGTTTTGAGCTGTCCATTTTTTTCAGTTTGTAAGGCAAGTTGACAGGCACTTTGGACAACTTATCATTACACTGTGAGCCATAAATGTGATGCAGTGCTTCATAAACGTGACTAAGTACTTCCAAAACAACTGTTGACTTTTAAAGGCATCCTACTTCTCTAAAAGGAGATTTGCTCTAAGTGCAATTTGTAGGGATTCTCAGCTAATTTGCTACCTATGTGTCTTTAATATGTTTGTGAATTCAGAAGATATTCATAATTGCAAGTATCTATGAGATTACTGTATTTTAAACCAGGCTTGACAGCACAATAGAATTCAATAAAAGAAAACATTGGTTGTACATGGGATGTTTGAAAAGAAAGACAACATGAATGCAAAATAAGACTAAAAAAAAATTGACAAAGAAACTGAAACTGCATGTGTATGCCTGTACTTCATCCTCTCCACATCACCTCAGGAACCAAACATAAAAATACTATTGTTATAATAAGAGGGTTCTAATGAAAACTGAACTGTAGAGGAGTTAAGACAGAACAAAGTGGTTTCCCATCAGATTGATACATTAATAAGCTATAAAAGATGACACATATTTGAATATTCCTAACTGCTTAAAAATCTTTCCCACTGTGTTACATAACGAAATTTTGCTGAAATAAAATACACTTCCAGCCTGATGGTCATCTGTAAATTCAAAGTGTGTTTCTCAGCAGACTGAAAAAATTCCAGCTGCATCCAGCCTTACTGGAAGACATCAAGTGATATTTACAAAATTTAAATCCAGTCAAACTAATGGTCTTAACCAAACCTTACCACTGTTATTGTCATGTATCAGATGACTCACAGGTAATACTAATGCGTGAAACTTTTTAATGTGATAAAAAGTTATAGCTAAATTAAATGGTGCCTGATTATAGAAATATATTCACCACTAAAGTTAATAAAAAACAGTATACCCAAAATCTGTTCTCTGTGGGTTTTCCAGATATGCTCCAAAGGGAGAGATTGGTCCTTTATAAAACCCTTGGCAGGTGGAAAAGGCAGTTACACTGTACTTTAGATTGTGTTATTTCTGTATATCTTCAGTTATCATCACAGGAAGGGTTCAGGAGTGACAATACCTGCCTCTGGAAGCACTGTTGAAGGTTATTTTATAGAGCATTTTTAGTCAAGCTTGGTTAAGAAGTTTTCACTCCCCTCTCTACTCTGTTCCCTCACCACATCACTGTGATAGTGTGTCAGGGGCAGCTATACACAGTTGGACCTGGGCAGCCTGAACTTACCCATCTGTATAAAACCTCTGGTTCTTCCAGTGATTTGCAGAAGCAACCATCAGAATAAGCAGAGAAAGAGAAGGCCTTAAGCCACACACCATATCAATGCCAGGGCTTTTGTCTTCAACAACTCTGTTCCCCAAACTTTCTGCCATGACAATCCAGGAAATTCATCCAAAGACACTAACTTGTTAGTCTAGTTAGGAAATTTTCAAACAAGGCTTGAAATAAAGTGATGATAAAAATCCACCTATTGCTATAAATATGAGCCTGGAGGCTAAAAAAGAATTACAAAATAGAAAAAAAGGACTGTGGTAATAGGGCAAAAGGGACTGGAGGTGAGTTTACTTATCCAACTATCCATGGCACAAAGGCAGGGCAGAAGCAGGTCCCTTTGGCATGTAATATAGATATATTTCAGAAAGTGGAGAGAAAAAATCCAGATGTGATAGTAAACCAAAAGAGTTCATGGCATGCAAGAAAAAAAAAGGTGATAAGAATAACAGGAGCTCGACAGCAAACCAACTGAGGTACCATCAAATATTAGAGGCACTATTTGCCACCTATCTCAATTGACATGAAAAAGGAAATGTAAAAAAAATATAAAAACTTCAAGACCTTTATACTATAAGTAAAAAGAAAATAAAGACTAACAAAATAGAAACAGGGCTGAGTAAAGACGTGCAAATAGTTTGACATGTAAGGTTTACATAAAATAAAGTCTTATCAGTATAAAAAAATAAAATTGATTAGGATAGCAAAAGTTGATTCATGATTAATGAAGAAAGAAAAAAGGAAATATCCATCACTGAACATAGAAAAAAAAAAAAAAGTAGGTGTCATGGAACAGACTAAAGTGTTTTCTGCCCCTTTTCAATTCCTTCTTCATCAAAAAGTTTAGCTGCACATCTAGATTTTTCATTGTAATATGTATAGAATCTGCAGTGTAAAACATGTGAGTTAAAGTGTGTTCAGAGGAGTTAGATGCACTGCAGGCCCTGATGGAAAATTTGTCTTAAAGTTGTTCTAAAGCAAGTCAGGGTAACCTCTAAACCAGAAATTGTTATTTTCAAGAATGTGGAAAGGCTGGGGAAAGTCCTTCAGAACTGGAGAACTGGAAACTGTCTTCATAAGAGAGGGGAAAGGACTTTTAAGCAGACTGGTTTTTAAAAAGGCACCTGTGTCAAAAAGCCAGGAAAACATAATGTGTCCTAAGATAAATACACTGAAACCAATGTTCAGTTCTGAAAGTTGCACCTTGACATTACTGGATACACAACAATTTTCTCTTGGTACTTTCACAGATGTAATTGTATTGGCATGGTACAATTTGCAAGAGTAGAGAAACCAGCAGAATGTAGGAAACTTGAGATGTATTCCCTCCCAAATGCAGGACTGAGTCTTCAGCTTGAAGACCTTGGTCCTGGAGGCAGATCCAGGAGTTTGGGATTACAGCAGATTGGGAAAATGCATGTCTTTTCATTAGGGGATCTGATTCAAGCTGGCACACCACAATTAACTGCAAAGTCTCAGACGGTTTTAATTTTTACATATTTATTTTTCCCTGCCACAAGATACAAACTAGGATGTTTAGTTAGAAAAACATGTTTAATTGTACTCTGCATAAACTTCCATTTAGAAGGAAAATGTTTTTCAAATAAAGTTCTTTAAATGTTTTGTGCAACATCTGGACTTTTTTTTTTGTATAAAGGATCTGAAAACAATTTAGAATCCCAGACTCCTTGTGGTTCTCACATCTTCATAAAAAGGCAGATACTAGAATATGCTTGCTGCTGGGAACCAACACTTCACAATTAATAAGGGAGGAAAATGTCTCCTATGAAGTACAGGTTTGATCCTGAAGTGCCTAGGATTTTTGACTGAGGGTCTTTCTGAAGAGGACTGGGAATTGTATGCAAGATAGGGAAGAGAGTTCTAAAAGATTGTTTCCTCCTGTTATCCTCTGGTGCAGGGGCTGAGCCCATTCATCCTGGCATGGCCTGTGTCACAATGTACACATGCAACATTCCCACTGGGCAGTGGAGACAGAGGCTTGTCCTCCTGCAGTCACCATCCAGACAGGTGCAGCACAGAGGAGAAGCTCATACACAACAATAATGCAGATTATATTCCCCAGACTATTTAGATAAATGCAGTATGTTTCAGTCTCCTAATTTTATCACAATTCATAAAATTTATTTGTTGCTTCCCTGGAAGATCTGATTTCTGAAGGCATATGATGATATAAAATCTTAATCTTTGTTAAAAAAAAAAAAAAAAAAAAAAAAGAATGTTATGAACTCTTAAACTTCCAAAGAAGGCATAAAAAGCACAACAGTTTTTATCATTTCCTCTAGTACTTTGGACTTAGCCTGACCACTTTTTATGGTCTAGGTCAACTAGAATATTGTCTTGGGCTTTCAATCCATGCTCTACTCCTATTCTCTGTGGTTTAAAAATTACAGCTGCTTTGAAGGTAAATTAATTCTAGTCCAGGGCTGCACAAGAATAAAAACTTTCAACAGTTTTCAGGAACACCAAAAATTTAGGTTCTATATCCCTTAGAATGTCAGTGCTAGCCAGGTGTTTAACTCTTTTAAGCTTTTTTGCAACTCTTACCTGAAATCTCTGTAATATATAAGTGTTTTTCCTGTTGAAGGACCAGAATCGACTCTTACACAGTATGTTTCTCATAATTACTCACAATGGGAGACTGCACTGACAGCCAACTCTGGGAGGTATTTCTGAGTCTCTGATTTCTAACATTCTTCACTTTCTCACCCTATGGTATGAACAGACTGCCTTATATTGCTGACAATTTATGTTTTCCCTCTATCACCCACCTACGTAACATCTATGTTGAGCATTTACGTTTACACTAATAGCCCCTGAGAATCAATTACCATAAGAAGATCTGTTTCTTTACACTTCAACTGATGAATCAGTCATAGGTTAAAACAAGAAGAGGTAAAAAGCCAGCATGTCTGCACAGATTTTCTGAAAGCTCTTTACTTAAAAATAATCTGGATACAGATTTTTTTTTTCCCCTGTCATGTGCATGCTCAATATTATTTTACCAGCCTTAAAAATCTGCCTTCATAAATGAATAGAACAGAAAAGCGCTCAGGATTAAGTGTATATTTTATACTCTCCACTACTATGTAGTATCCCCACATAGCAGAGCACAGGTTGTTTAGCTGGCACTCCCTGGTGGAAGGAAGCATGATAGCAAACCGAGCTTAACTCCAGGCCTGATCTTGTAAACATGGCACTATGAGGACAGAAAAAACCCTTCTGATATCCCAACCATCAGTGATTACTTACCAGCCCCGATAGAGTTCTTCCATGGAAATTTTGTCTGTCCCTCACATATAGAGAGGGATCTGTGTGTTGATGACTTTTTCCCTCTTTCTAAAAAGCTCTCAGTGATAAAGCTCTGCAACAATGAGTCCTTTCCACCCTTTCCAAAGTTTTTTCAGATGTGTGGAACCATCACATATACATATACGTATACGTATGCGTATACATATACATATACATATACACATACACATACACATACACATATACATACACATACATATATACATATACACACACATACACACACATATATATACATACATATATACATACACACACACACACACACACACACACACATATAGATCACTTCTGTATGTATAGAAAGTAGTTTCTGTCCTGACTTTTCTTTCACAGACCAAGGTAAAATGGCTTAAAGAACCTTACTCAGATTTCTAGAATAGATCTCAGATGGCCAAAGTTGCCCAAAAACTGATTATATTTTTACTTTTAAATGTTGTTTAGAAATGCCTTTGATTTCTCACTGCTGACCAAACTGTCAGAAATACTCTTTATTAGAACATGCAGAAGGTTTCTGGCATCTGCATAATTTCCAGAATTATTTATACTGTGGCATAACAGTCTGAGTTGCAAAGCAGCCTAAAGACAGAAATCTCAGGAGGAACATCCTGTCAATGGGCACCTGCCCAGTGGCCTTTCTCTGCTACATGTAATTTCCTACAACAAAGGCCATCCAAGCCACAGGTTTTTCACCTAAGTGGTACCTTTCCATAAGAAAATGTACAGATGTATACCAGTCACACTCTCCTGGGAACAAAGCCTCCATTCAGAAAGTAATGAGAAGAACCTGAATATTCATTGACAGTGGGACCCTTTTAACCAACTTTTAGCCTTTCTAACCTGTGATCATTTAGGTACAATGGCAAAAGAGGCACTGGATGAGCAAAGGTAGTTTCCAGGAAACACTGGCAAAATGTTTTCTAAGCACAGGCAAAATTAGCAAACAATCATATGTTAATGCAATTTAAATGCCAGTCTCGAAGCTTGAAAGATCTTCCTATTTCTGAAGTTCACAGTGATCAATTTATAAAACTATCAAAGGAATCCCTTTATTTGGATCAAATCCATTTCAATTTAATTAAACATCCTGAAAAAATATTTTGTAAAAGACAAATATTTTTAAAGTTAATGCAAGGCAACATTGATATGTATAATTTCCATCTGAGAAGTATAAAAACCATATGACTGCTGTTCATAGTTACAGTCTCACAGCAATTTCCCAATTATAGCTCCTTATTTAAGAAGTGAAAAGACTTTATTTTTGAACCACTTGTCTCTTTTCTTATACATTACTATCAGTATTAAAAATGTAAAAGAAAATTTCATGGCCAACTTTTAGCCTTAGTTTCAGGTATATAAGCCTTGTATACTGACTTGTCTAGAAGACATAGAAATGAAATCTCCCTTTGCAATGACACCACTTAAAAAGAATTTGAGAAATATCTGAGTCACCAAAGTCCCTAACATCTTTGACTTAAAGCACTTGCAGGGCACATCTGCTAAGAGAGGAGATTGTCTTTTTACATAAACACTTTTTTTTTGGAGTGGAACCATGATGCAAATAACTCCAAATTAAGCAGGGGGACAACCTAACTTGAATTAATGTCTTGCAGAGCCAAAAGTTTATGACAGCAGGAACCAAACTACAACTATAAACAGGCTTTCAGTCAGCACTGTGCACAACACTGAGGCAGTGGAGGTGTGGGTGATTTGTTAGTTAAGAGACTGCAAAGCACAGTCATCTCCACTTCCTGCCAGATTTCCTGTATTGATAGAGTGTTCTGGGCAACAGGACTAGGATCCTGCTTAGGTACTCCTGGGAAAGGTACATCTCTGCAGCTGTCATGCCCCATTAAGGGAACTCTGTTTTATTCCTAAATCAATCAGAAGAGGGGAAATGCTAGGGTCCCCCATACAGTGATTTAGTAAGATGTTATCCTTCTCTTTACTGCTAAGTAGAACTACATTTCAGCTGCAAATACTCAAAGAAACCCCTATTGTATTTTTGTCTGTTAACTCAATTTTCAAGAGAAAGAGCTTTCAATATCTGTGTTTTCCCAATGAGCGAACACTTATATACCTGCTTTTGTCTGGCTCTAATGACAGTCTTAATTAATTCCAGGAAAACATCAACTACGTCTCCCTAGTAAGGATTTTGGCCTCCACAAGTGGCTGTTTTCTCTTACATTCCATGGCCAAGATCCAAAGTCCATAGAGTCAATTGGACTTGGACAAGTGTGTTTTGGCTGGGGTCATGCACACACAGGTTATTTGGCATTTATTGTAAGTAAAATTACACCTCTGCTGTCATGCCTATAATCCATCTCCCCTCTGTAAAATGATGCATTAATCTTTCCAGTGCTAATTTGCAGGTATTCTTCACCTTTTCCATATGGTCCATGGACTTAGCTCACATTTACATTTGCTGAGTGTTCACACATGGCCATGGTTCAGTTCACATCCTCCTGGTAAGATGTTTAACATCCTCCTGGTAAGATGTTTAGCATCCTCCTGGTAAGATGCTGGGTTAACCTCAGCATGCATCTGACCCTTTACTTTTCACATTGTTACTGTGCAATTTGATCCCTTTGTTATGAAAATATATTTGCAGTGCAGATTTACTTTCCTTGCAACACTCAAACATGTCTTGGGTAAACCAATGAAATTTAGTCCTTGGGGCTGCTAGTGTGTGTTAGATTAGCATTTAAGAAAACAAAGAGAAAGACTTAAGGAAGTTGAAACTGCTGACAGCTGATGGGAGCTTTTCTCCTAGCCAACAACTGGCCATTTCTAAGAACTGATAGCAGTTTTAACCATTGAAAAGTGAGATCAACCTATGAACACCACCTTAAGACTTAAGCCTGGAAATTTCTTTGTCACTTTTTTTCTGGCTGTGAAAGGTACCAGAGCTCCAGCTGGCTTCCCATTCCTCTGCCCAGGCCATGCGGCCCGGGCAGGGGCTGGGCTGGGCCTGCCACGGCTCCTGGCCGGGAGATGGGGCCTGCAGGGCTTCTCCTGGGCTCTGACTGGACCAGGCCGATCCCTGGCTCGGCTGCAGTTTTTGCCATGACTAAATTCACCAGACTGCTAAGTAAGGAGAGGGAAAGCCATTGACCTGCAACGTGCTGAGACAGTGACCACACTCTCCAGAGCAGCCATGAAGAATCTGCCATCGCAGACAGCTCCAGCCGCTGCTCCGGCAGAGATCACAGAACCATCTACAAAGCCTGGGCAAGATTTTAACTCTTTCATTACCCAGATGAAACTTGCAGATTAATCCTTTTTTTCCAGAGAGAGAAGAGAGAGAGTGATCAACAGGTAAAGAGAACATAAACTATCAAAGACAGTGAAGAAAGAAATTAAGCTTCAGAAGAGGTAGAGAATAAGGAGATGCTTTAATAAGCTGAAATATTCTTTTGCTAAAACTATGGAGATGGACAATAGTGTTCTGAAAAAACTCTTTTAATTCATGACAGAGTATTTTGGGGGGAATAGAGTATTTCAAAGTGTGGATTTAAGCAAATGGTGAAGTAGTTGTGATCTTATGACATGCTGAAACAAAAAAAGAGAAGTGATAGTTGTTGAAAATTTATGGCCCTTAGGAGGCAAAGAGAAAACTTCTGTTTCCAGAGATGATCACAGAGACAGATGAAGAGAACTTTTGCCTTTGAGTAACTCATCCTTGAAATGACACCCCATCTTGACTCATTGGCCCATAACACACTTCAGAGTGATGTGAAATGGGAGGAGACAACTGACGGCAGAATCTTCCGGGCAGCTGTCATCAAAGAAATAGAAAACCATAGAAAAAGGTTTTGTTGTGAAAAACTCTATAGATTAGCAGAAGATAACTTCTTTTTCTCTACAAAGACTGATGAAGAGACTATAGCAAAGTTGGGACTGTATTAACCACCAAGGTTTTTTTGTCTTTATGTTGTCATGTGAATGAGAAAATGGTTGGGTAGTGGGGAAGAAGGAGTTCTAAAAGTTTTATTCTGGTTTCTTATTCTTGTAGTTTTGTTGATAAATTTTCTTTTGTTCCTTTTAAGTTTTAAGCCTGTTTTGCTCTTGTTCTAATCCATATCTCACAGCAAAAAAAAAGTAAATTTTCTAGTGATTTTTTAGCTAATGCTTTAAAACCACGACATTTATTTGGTGCATTGGCTGGGAAATGAAATTGGTGAATCTATACTACACTTGGGAAGACAAATGCCATCATTCTGAACATCCCCCCTTTTCTCCTTCCATCAGCTTTATGTGCTGACCATGATGCCATGTGCAATGGGATATCCCTTGGGTCAGCTGTCCCAGCTCTATCTCTTCCCAGTTTCTTGTGCACCCTCAGCCTCCTCACTGGTGGGGTGGTGGTAAGACAGGCAAAAAAGGCCTTGACTCTGTGTAAATGATGCTCATCAAGAATTAAAACATCTTCATATTATAAAGCCTGTTTTCAGGGCAAATCTGAAACAGACGTGTACTAGCTACAATGAGGAAAATTAACTCTACCCCAGCCAAAACCAGCAAAGAGGTAAGCTGAAAAGCTGTCATTGTGAGAGTAATGAGCAGTTGCATGTTATTCAGTGCCTCTCCAACCTCACCTATTAGTAGCTTGGAAAATAGAGAGGAGATACAATAAAACTTAGGCTTTTGTTCAAGTCTGTTCCCAGCACAAGTCTTTCAGTACTTAAAAGAAAATATGAGGATAATAGAGGAATGAAACAAAAGGAGATTGTAGTGCAGCAGGACACCGCAAAAACCTCACTCAGTCACTTTAACAAAGTTCAGCACAAGTTCAGTACAAAGGATTCTCTTGCCCTTTCACAGGAGTGTGGAGAGTAGGAAAGAGCAGGCAGTACAGTTAGCACACAGTGACAGCAGGAAAAATGTGAGACTCTACCCATCAGCAGTGATGACTGGAGAGAGCAAGACTACACTTCAGTGGGGTTTTGGTTCAGAATGCAGGAGAAAGCTCTTACCATATTCAGACACAAGTTTTAGCATGGGCCACTTTCTGGTGCTGCAGTAAGTTGGTGTAGAAACAGAGGTTGTTCATTGCTAATGCAATTTCTGAAGATTTAACAGGAGAGATAATATATTTGGATAGTCTTTATATAATTTCATCATCCAACATTTTGTTCTGCTATTTCTACAATCAATGCTCTATAAACAGACAGCCCCTCTTAAAAAAAAAGCAAAAAACAAGGAAATTATTTCTGGCTGACCTTTTTCTTACCTAATCTAAAGACACAAGAATCTGATGCAAATATCACATTTGCACAAACCAAATCAACCCTAAACACCTTGTGAAGTGAATTGAATGTGGTAGCTGAATACAGGTTTTTTTGAGTTTCTTGGGGGCACACTGCTGTTGGCTAGGCTGAGCACAAGTCTTGATTTTTACCAGGTGATTTGTGATTCTGAAGTTCTCTTTGAAGACAGTGTCTAGTTTGTTCACTTCTTAGCAAATAGAAAATTAAAAAAAACAAAGAGGATGCACTACATTAAACCAGGCATGTAGCCCACTTCTGAAACACAAAAGTTTACATGGAGTCAACTGCAGCAATTGCCTTTCTGGGATGCTTGGAATTTGAATGTGAGTTTAACAAGATAAGTATTTCGGAAAAAAGAAAAAATCATAACTCACCTTCCACAAAAGTGTCTGAAGCCATTTTATGCTGTAAACTGACCTTAGAGACAGCAGTACTTTGTGATCACACACTTTCTCTATTACATTGATTCCTCCAGTGCAGCATAGGAGGGGGCACTTGAGATCTAGAATAACAGGAACATGAACACTGACCAGCATTACTCTCATCAGCAGCAGCCCCTAAAAGAGTGTGTGTCTGTCCAGGCTGTCAACACTTCCGGTTGTCTTTCAGATCAAAACCCAGGAATAGAGGAGGGTCAATGCCTTGGGGAGTTGTGCCCGTAAACGGATGTGCTGTACATCCGTATGGCTCTGCTGTGTGTGAAACGGAAAAGTTTGACATCCCAGCAAGTGCTAAGAGGGTAGGACACAGGCAGGAGAAGGAGAATTTATCAAATGTGTCCGTTTCTCAATCATCAGAAATTTATGCCTGAATTTTTTGACCAAACAACCTCCTTTAGTGAGATGTCAGATTTCTAATAAAGTGAGATTGAAATGTACTTGCATGTCAGTTTTCAAACTGCACTGATTCCCTTCACATATTATTATTTTAATATAATTTTTTTTTGCCAAATGATGCCTTTAGTTGTAACAACACAACTGACATTAGATCGTTGCCTTTGCAAAATGAGCTTCATGGCGGTTTATTATTATGGATAGACCCTATTAGGAACAGTCATCTTTCATTTTCAGACTGAAAATTAGTGAAATTACAATTTTGTGGTAAACCCACCAGATATTGTTAAAATGTTATGGTTGCACTCAAGGACTAAATAAAATCTCAAACGATGTGTTTGACCAGTATTGATATATTCAGGATATCTGCAAGATTTTGCCACTGTTTGTCATCAACAAAAATTACTATTTCACTGCCATGGCACCTCTCCAGTTAAGAAAATACAAGCCTAAAATGATATTTTATAACACCATAAATACTATTATCATCATTACACATAGACTCTTTCCTTTCATATGTCAACCCACCTATCAAATTCTCATACTTTAACATTTACTGTGGGTCAGCAACAATTAATAGCATTGTAATTTTCATTATGAATGTCATACCTCTGTGGCAAGCACAAACATTTTTAGACTAATTACACTTTAGAATTATAAGTACATTTAGGATTAGTGTTGTGTGGTACCAGTTACTTTGTCATCTTTTATCTTACACAGCCCTGATAACTGTTTTTACATTTACTTCCACTACTATAACTAGGAAACTTGAACTCAAAGAAGTGTTTGAACTAGGTAGCAAGACAAGTCGTAGAATCTCAAACAATTCTGAGAACATTTTCTTATAGTCAGTTACTTCATGGATCCTAATTAATTGAAGAAGGCTGGACAGAAGCAGGAGATTTTCCCTTCAATTCACCCAACATAAAGGATATGAAGTCAAGTAGAAGCAAATTAATTGTACTGTAATTCTTGGTTTGAAATTTGATGAGCAAAATTTACAACATAGCCAGTTTGGGGTTGGGGGTTTTTGTTTCTTTGTTTTTTTCTTTCTTTGTTTGGGTCTTTTTCCCCAGAGAACTGTCTTTTCAGGGTGTTTTGTGGAGAAAGCATTAATAATTCTTTGGTTTTTTCCTAAATGGGCAGAATTTCCACCTTGAGGTGTATTATACTTTTTAAATTGACATCTAGCTAGATTTCTAATTGCTTAGAAAATTTGGAATTAATTTAGTTATTTTTTTATTTCTAAACTGATCTTAATAATTACATACTAGGCCCTTCTACCATGTCTCTAACTTTCCTCATGTACCTCAGATATACTAAAATATTCAGGTGGAGAGATTATTACCTAAAGTGAACAAGAAAAGTTTTGTGGTAAACTCTGAAAGATTATTATCTCAAGTGTTATCCCATTTGGCATAAATACTTTATGTGGTACAAGAAGTTCACTTTCTGGTTAAAAAAATTAGGGGAACAAACCTGCGTGAGTTTTGTTATTAATAGTATGTGTGGTGCAGCCTAATAAATAAGGGGTTTTGTGAATTATTATAATTCTATCAAAACCTCTATATTTTTTTACTGTAACTGAGGTCTTGTTTTGAACCATTCCCAGATAATGTTACCATAAAGTACTACCATAAGAACATCTAGTAAGATGTAACAGCTACAGCGTTCCATCCATTACCTCAACAGCAGCTTTTTTTAGACAATAATGCTGGTTAAGTCGAGCAATGGGAATGATGGATCTGCAGGCTCAAGGAGGTTAATGTTGACAATGAGCAATTATTATTTTTGACAAGAATACTAAAGGGTTTCAAGATGAGTCTTCTAACTGAAAGCAGATTATGGCTTGTTTTATTACTAAATGTCAAGCATAGATGTCAAGCATTTAAACATGTGATATAGAGGAAGATCATTTTATTATAGTAGGAGACAAAGCAGGGATTGAATGATGACCTTTTTTTGTGGGGGTTTTTTTCAGTTTCCCACAGGAAGAAGGAGGTGGAGTCCTCAGCATCTTAAAAAGGGAAATGGGGGAAGAAAACATCTGCAGAGGACACTTTCCTACAGATAAAAAAATGGAGACAAAAAAAGCACAATATGATTTTAATGAAGTCAATATTTGCGGATGTCTGTGGGTACTGATGTGTGACTTCTGTGTCTTTCTTGTAGATAGAGTGTATTAGTAGAGGGGTGGGACAATGAGCCTCAATAACCTTCCAGAGAGCAGTTCTCTGTCTGATAATCACAGCTACAAGGGATTTTTCTGTTTGGTCTTTAGATGAGATATTTTCCCCTGTAGCCTGTTGGTATGTGTTGCAGTCTTGATCTTAGACAACCTGGTCTTTGTCAGAGCTATTATTCAGACCACACTCCTCTGATGAAAGACAGAAAATATTTATTAGAGGCAACTCCACCTCTCATTTGTTTTATGTGTAGCTGTGTTAATAGATGGTAAGTTTAGTTTCTGCTGAGAATTAACACTTGAGCAGGGCTCCTTTTTTATCACATTCATTGGAACACCAAAGCCACTTCTGATCAAAACACTTGAACTCAAATAATCTAGAACTGCATGAACATTTGAATGTATAAGTAAATTTCATTGCGGACCCTAGCTGTAAAATGGGGGAGCAAGTAGTATCCCTTGTTAAAACAGCCTTTGCAGTTTTTAAAAGGCATTGGTTTGTTACCTGTTTAACTTATTTTACCAAGTAAAGGTTGCAAGAAGTCAGGGGCATCAGAAAAAATAGTGTTAGAACTTATTTGAATGGATTCAATGATTAAATTGGATATGCCTGAGACTGTGCTAACATTTTTGGATTCCATTCCATTACTCTGATGGAAATGCCAAATATCTTCTTTCCTGTCTTTTTTTTCTTTTTTTTTCCCCTCTTTTTTTTTCCCCAATAAACAATGAAAACACAGTCTATAAAAATTATTTTCACATAATCAGCAATTTTTCTGATATTTAAAAATATGTTTCCTAGCCATGGAAAATAAAATTAAATTGGCAAAGCAAGCCAGAAAAACAGAGATGGCATCTTATAGACACAGCATTTATACTGAAGCTGAGTTTTTTAAAATTGGAAGAGTTAATGTAATGCGTACCCAGGATGCCAGACTCTTCATGAATACTTTTTGAGAAAATCAAGATACTTTCACACTGGTTGAGTTTATTATGAAAGTAGAGCAGGTATCCTGCAATAAAGAGAACATTCCCCAAGTTTGTTTCTTTAGTGCTCTAGTTTTCACATAATTCTTTCATCTACAGATGTGTAGGACATCAGACATCCCTCAATTGTTCTTTCAGATGTCTTATGTAGGAAATTATCACAGTAGGACCCTTTAAGCCCACAAATACACCATATGTGGAATCACAAGATCATTAGGAATGTTGGAAAAGACATCAAAGATTGTCAAGTCCAACCTTTGACCAATCACCACCTTCTCAAATAGACCACAGCACTGTCACATCCAGCTGTTTCTTGAACACTTCCAGAGTTGGTGAAGCCACTATCTCCCTGGGCAGCCCATTCCAATGCTTAACTACCCTCTCCATGAAGGAATTCTTCCTGGTCTCCAACAAAAACCTCACCTGGTGAAGCTTGTTGGTGTGATGTTTCTAGAACTCCATGAGAAGAACCTAAAATTTGCCCCACCCTAGATCATAGTCTACCCAAACATCCTTCTCTTTTGATCCTAAGAGCTGGAGGGGAACCAATGAGACCTTCATCTCCCAGAAACTGTAGCTGTCAAGAGCATAAATGGCACCAGTTTCTCCAGGGCTCCAATCAGATTTAAAAATTCAGAGGGGAATTTCCCCAGAGGGGAATTTCAGGAGATGCATTGACTGGTATTTTTGAGATTATGTTTAAAAGTATTCATATACTGTGCAAAAAATCCTGACTTTGTGACAGCATCAGCTAATAAATATCTGTTACGCTCCTTGCATGCTGATTTATCTAGTCCTTCCTTGCAAAGGATGTTCAGCACTGTCCTCTTACCTTTGCCTCATCCCCATTTTGCTAATCCATCTTCCCTAGCAGTGCAATGCCAGTATACTGGGTGGACTGGAATGTGGACTATAACCATATTTTCAAATGCTAGGTGATGTTTAAAAATACAGCTCAGAAAGGTTCAATATTTCTAGAGGGTTACATGGTTTCCAAGCACGAAAGCAAGAGGTAAGATGTCTGTTGCTCATTGACCTGTAATAATAATAAAAAAATAGATCTGATCTTTCAGTGTGGAAGGTGGTCAGATATCTTTAGTTCTTCCTAGATAATGTAGCATTGATTTTGCATGTCTCAGAGACATCACTGATCATCTGCTTGGAAGATTCTGCTTAAAAGATAAATAATATTTTTAAGTTTTTCCATCTCTTGTCATGTGGAGCATATTCTTGACAGGCAGACCAGGCTTTAGATATCTCAGTGTCATCTTTCTCAGTGTTTAGGACTTTCTAGAGGGCTGTTAACAGGTTTCAATTCTGGACAGAGGAAAATGGCAAGGACCAGACTGAGGGGTTTCAGAAGGGTATGGTCTCATTTAGATGAAGGCAGAATCATGGGATGGGTCTGTCTACCTCAGACAGGAAAATAGAGGAGGAATGAATTTTGCTGCACCTCCTGGCTAAGGAGACATATTTTACTCTGTGTTTGGACAGTGAAATTGGACAGGCTCTGGAGAGTTTCATTATAGGTGATTCCTAATTCCTGATTATTCTAAAGATAATTTCAAGCCTGCATACCACTTGATAAAACTAAATAGAAGAAGTTCCCCAGATCTGAACACAGTGGACTTTTTAACTTTTGCTCAATAGTCCACTTAATGAGAAAGCAGTGGAACACTGGATAAATTCCTTAGATTTTAAAAGAAATAACATTTCCTGTCTCTGTCTCTCAGCATACGTCCATGTGTGTGTGCGCATGCACAAGCAAAGACAACACAGGCATATTTATCTGTCTATATATAATCTTCAGCGGAAGCTCATGTACAGGGGAAATCCTGGGAATAATTAAGGAAAGGATACTGCATGCTCCAGCAGACGGAATACATTTTTTTCATTTAAAGCAAAATTTTTTTTTCCCTTTACCACCAACTTGCTGCAATTAGGAAGTTGTTGGAGAGATATCAATTGAGATTTGGAAACTGTTTTTTCTGGAAATGTTTTGAATTAAAATCTAATTGGTAGCTTTCTTTGATAACTATTTTATTATTGGGTGCAGCTAAATGGAAATCAACCACAAAGGGAACTCAATTTTGTTTGTCATTAATTTTAACCTGATTTCACAAATTATTTACATATATGATATTTTCCCATTTTGTTCTGCATCATTCCTGAACAGCATTTAGACTGATGTAGTATCATTTTCCCATTTCTTTATGCTACTTTAAAATATCCCTCATTACTTCAAGCATGGCTATTGGCAATATGGTAAAGAAGGAATAAGTGGACCAAAGTGATATTTCCTACAGTTTATGAAAAACTGGAATTAGCACTATGTCTTGGTTTTAAAGCAGTAAGTAAAAAATCACTAGAAAACTTACTTATTTCTTGCGGTGAGATATGGATTAGAACAAGAGCAAAACAGGCTTAAAACTTAAAAGGAATAAAGAAAGTTTATTAACAGAACTACAAGAATAAGAAAACCAGAATAACTTCCAGAAAACCTCTTTTTCCCCCCCACTACCCAACCATTCCCTTGTTCACATGACAACATAGAGACGAAAAACTTTGGAACTTCAGTGTTTAAAACAGTCGCAGTTCCTGCTAGAGTCTTTTCATCAGTCTTTGTAGAGAAACAGAAGTCTTCTTCTGCTAATCTATGGAGTTTTTCACAAGAAAACTATTTCTGTTATAGCTTTCTATTTTCCTGATGCCAGCTGCCCGGAAAAAAGTCTGTCATCAGTCCACTCCTCCCATTTCACATCACTCTGAGATGTGTATGGGTCAATGAGTCTAGGGATCTCATTTTTAAGGATAAGTTATTCAAAGGCAGAAGTTCTCTTCATCTGTCTCTGTGAGCTTTTCTGGAAACAGAAGTTTTCTCATTGCCTCTCAAGACCTCAAATCTTCTACTATTACTTCTCCTCACTCTGTTTCAGCACTTCACTGTATCACAATTACTCCACCTTTTGCTCAAAATCCACACTTTGAAACACTCCATTCCTCCCAATATACTCTGTCATGAATTAAAGGAATTTTTTCAGAACACTATTCTCCATAGCTTTAACAGAAAAATATTTCAGCTTCATTAAAGCATCTCCTTATTCTCTACCTCTTCTGAAGCTTAATTCTTTTCTTTACTGTCGCTAATAGTTTATAGTCTCTTTACATGTTGATTACTCTCTTTTTCTTTCTCTGGAAAAAAAGGATTAATCTGCAAGTTTCATCTGGGTAATGAAAGGGTTAAAATCTTGCCCAGGCTTTGTAGATGGTTCTGTGATTTCTGACGGAGCAGGAACTGGAGCTGTCTGCGATGGAAGATTCTTCATGGCTGCTCTGGAGCTGTGGCAGACCCAGCCCAGCCCCTGCCCGGGCCGCACGGCCCGGCCAGGGGGAAGCCAGCTGGAGCTCTGGTACCTTTCACAGCCAGAAACAAAGTGACAAAGAAATTTCCAGGCTTAAGTCTAAAGGTGGTGTTCATAGGTTGATCTCACTTTTCAATAGTAAACACTGCTGTCAATTCTCAGAAATGGCCAGTTATTGGCCAGGAGAAAAACCATCAGCCACCAGCAGTTTTAACTTCCTTAGGTGTTTTTCTTTGTTTTCTTAAATGCTAATCTATCACACCAAGTCACTGTTACTCATGATGGGGCCCTACTTTTCTGGAGAAGGCTGAACTCCTGCCTGCCCATGGGAAGAGGTGAATTAATTACCTCTTTTTCTTTGTTTGAAGGCACAGTTTTTGCTTTTCATAATAAACAGCCATTATGTCAACCCACAAGTTTTGCAGCTTCTACCCTTCCGGCTCTCTCCCCCATCCCACTGAGGGAGAGTGGCTGAGTGGGGCTCAGTTGACAGGTGAGGTTATATTGTGATTCGTCAAGATTGAGTTACAAGTGGCTTAAAATGGGAGCCCACCAGTCCAAATAAAAGATTTACTTATCACCTAGTTAATACTAATCTTGCAAGTATTTGACAAAACATAATCACAAAAAGGCCTGCATATGTGAAGAAGCCAAAAACATCTGAGGACCAAGACACCAGTAATAAGAACATGCTGTGAACATTGCCAATTTATACTACCTGCATCTTATGTTACCAGTTTTCACCCCAAATTAATATACACTGAACACTTTTATAAATGCTACAGATACATATCTTTACCAACGAAGTTTGTGGTGTCAGAATAATCCTTGTAGGCCCTACAAAGTGTCTGATTCCAACATTTAGAGGAATTATAAAAACATTTTTACTTTGCTGATGTTTGAGGGTTTCACATTAGCTTGTTGATTTTAAAATTTCATCTGCTACCATTGACTACATTACAGGCTACTGCAAAAGCCACTTTATGTCAGTCAGATCCATTATCCAATGGGGTGATGATTTTAACTCATCTATGACAAAAACCTTGGATGCTTCAATCTAGTAAAAAAAATGTAATTCTAGTAAAGAAAAAATATCTTCCTTACTAAGAAACTTCTGAACAGAGAGGAAAAGAACTATCAGTAGGACAGGTACCTACAATTATTCCTGGCTACCAAAAATGAGAAGTGTCTGAGTAGTACCATCATAGAATTGTAAATCTTCCTATTTCTATAATGTTACTTTACATTATATTTTTGAAGTACTGTGCTTTCTTATTCAAGGTCCACTGGTTTAACTGGGGTCAAGCTGTTAACATAGATGGTTAACTACATGTGGAAACTGTATATGAAGAGTTTTGTGAACTGACTGCTTCCATAGCTTAAGCAGGTCACTGAGGAATATCAGACTAATCACAAAAGTAATTTCACTGGTAATAGTTTATACATAGAAAAAGACTTAAGGCTCAGAGATGCAGTTTTTTGCCCTGCTGAGTTACCATACATCAATAAAAAAACTAACACAAATAACCTGTTTTTAATTTGCTACAAGCTAAAATATGCACTTTACTGTGAGGTATTTAGTTAAATTACAGTATCTTGGTTGCCTCTGTACTTTCTACCTTAACAACTTGTAAGTTAAAAGTAGTTATAAAAGTTTATAAGATAACTGGTGAGAAATATTTAATCAAACTTATTTTAAGTAGCAAAAGAATAGCTTTTTTTTTCAAAATCAGTAATAGAAGTCAAGTTTCTCAAGACTCTTCAGGGAAGAGTTTTGCAATATTTAGCAAATAAAAAATATTGCAATTTGTAATTGCAAGCACTGTTTCCAATATTTTATGATGGTTTATTTTCCAAACACAATGACAACCAAGATTTTACCATTTTTGTTTTCCTCTTTAAAACAAAACTCTCCAGAAAGAGAATTTTCCCTACCTATTTTATCTCTCATCACAGAAGATAGTACACAACTCTGTACCACTTCTTCTTTGCCTTTCACAGCTGGAAGCCTTGTATTTAAAGCAGGGTATTAGACTGAACTCAGCTGCCACAATGCTGTTCTCTGACTGTGGCTGAAAGTTGTGTCCTTGAGGGGAATTAGAGTAGGGGACAACACTGCACAGGGGCAAATCTCTAGCTGGCCTTGACTGATGTCGTTCCAACGAAGACCCCACTTCTGTGCTGATCCAGGATGGCTGTGTCTCTGAGCTAGTGCCCAGAAAGATGTGTTCCAGTCTCTGTCACTACTGGGCAACTCCTTGTGAAATTTAGGACTGGAAACAACTATGGCAATTTGGATTCCCTTTTGTGAGAGCTGTTGACGCATGCCAACTTTCTAATGGCAAAGGAAGAAAGAAGCACCACCAGCACAGTCTGCTCATGCTGCTTCTGTTTGTGATGCTGACACTTTATGTCCTGAAAGCCATTGCCATTGCATCCTTCCCTGTTGATACCACTGCACATCCTTAGGATAAAAGCCAAACAACACTTTGCATTCTCCTGCCAAGATAATTTAACTCCTATACTCCCTCAAAATACAGAAACACTGATTGAGGCTGAGACACAATTTCTGTACAACTTCCAGCTTACTTAAAACAATCACTCTAAAGGCATGGAAAGAATTCACATAATATCATAGGATAAGCAGTCCTATTAATTCACAGTATATTAGCTAAAAAGCTCTTGATCTGTAGTGACAAAAACATTGATTTTCAATTAAGTTGTTGAATGTATTATCTTCTCAAAATACTTCCTTTTTTGTGTTGCCTGCTTGTTTTCTGACTTTCTAGTTACATCTGTGTATTCACCTGCTTACACTAGACATAAGAGCTGTTTCCATATATTACAGGCTTTTTCTTTTTTTTTTTTTTTTTCTTCTTTTTTTTAAATTTTTTTTTTTGGGAAATAAATCGAGAAAGTCAAGGGTTTGGCTTTGTAAAAATGCTCATCAGTAGGATTTTGGGCTTTTTCAAACCAAGAGGAAGCACGGAATTCATGTTCAGCTGCTTGTTTTGACTGACTCACTGACACTGGGACTAGTGGGTGTAATTGTGATGTGCAAATTCTGACCACCTCCAATATTTCTCAATACACAATACTCATGCATCTTTCAGCCCCTCTGAATATTTTAACCACCTATGTTTGTTACTTCGGTTTTTTCTGGCTATTTCTGCTTTTTCCCTGTGCTCTCTTTTATCTTCCTAAAATATTTAAATGAAGCTTGATAACCTTTTCTAAGTTTAAAAAAGATATCTGTCTGGCTGTAACAACAGAAGATATTTTTTTCAAGACTTTGTTTTCCCAGCTAGGGACTTTGAAGAAAGCGGGCTAGGCTTTGAATTTGCTTGGAGAGCTTGAAGTGGAAATAGAGTATGTGAAGACTCAGACAACTCTTCAATCTACTTTGAAATTTCTTTTTGAAATAATCTATCTCATCATATTAGGGGACCCCTGTGAATGGATCACAAAAGCACTGTTAAAAGATTTAGTGGACAAATGCAGTTTTTAAGTATGGACTTACACATGGCCATGCAGTTAAAATTATTTTGGGCTGGGTTTGGTTGGCTGGTGGGTTGGGGTTTTTTTTGTGGTTGGTTGGTTGTTTTTTTGTGTTTGGATTTTTTTACCATCTCTTAAAACATATGAAGTAATTCTTTTTCCATCAAACACATTGACTTTGAAACACTGACTTATAGTTTGCTTCTCATTACACTGGTCAGTAAACATCAGGATAAACTCTGTATATTTTTTATTAAGTAAATATTTCTAAACTGAAGTTCTTCATCAGTGTATAATTTTTTTTCAGCATAAAACAGAGTAAATATGCTTTTGGCTGATGTGTTTTTCAAGCAACCCCTTAAAGTCCTGCTCTTGGAACATGCTACATTGGACTCTGAACACCAACTCAGATTTGAGATCAATGAAATTAATAGCAAGAACAGGATTTGGTCTGGATCACATCTGTACTAGGATCAAGACTGAGGAAAGTCTACTTAAAAAAATTGCAATTGTTTTAATTATTGAAACATTCCAGCAAAAGCAAAAGCATTGAACAGATACTTTGAATATGTAATTGAACATAATGCCCCAAATAAAAAAGAAAGGCATTGGCATTGTTAACATCAAAGCTTGCATTCACAATCTAGGCTTTGCAATTTATAAGCTCTTCCTGGAAAAAAAAATAAATTAAAAAAAAAAAAAAAAAGAGAAAAAGGAGTAAAAAGGGGGAAAAAAATCTCCATATTTCAGTGTCACTTGAGTAAAACTGACTTGATAAAATATATGAAGAAAGAAAAAGCAAAGTGGGGTCAGGTTCCAGCTTCCAGCAATACTGTAGCAAACAAAGTCTTAAGAAATGAACTTCATTATAAAGTAAATTAAGTATTTCTTAGGCAGCTACAAATGAGACTTTTTTTTTCTTGATTTTTTTTCTATAGATTCTATTGAAATGTTGCTACCACAGAATCAAAGCAAATAAGCAACAGAGTCACAGAAAGCAATTCTGTTCAGATAGAAATTTCTATGCTGCTGCAAAGCACTAATGGTTAATATAAAAGACATTGTTTTCCTGTCAGATGATTTACATTAGTTTTGGGGTTAATAAAATAATTATTTTTCATGATAATCCACAAAAGCATTTTTCTAGCCAAGAGATATGTTAAGAATGACTAAAAAGCATTACATTAAAAATCAGTAATGTTACTACCAAATTTTCAGAGCAATTTTTATATTAGACATATGATAGCCCTGAACTCTTTCCAGAGATTCTGGGGGCTTTCCCACTACTAGTATTTCTGTGGAAGGTAACAGTGCTTTTCTTCCAACATAAAAGTTTTCATATAAGTACCAACATATGTTATAAACTACATGCAAACACATACACATATATTGAATATATATATATGTTATATATTCAATATATTGAAATATATTCAATACACATAATAGATGAATCAATCAATATTGGATATGACCTGTAATCAAATATTACTTCTAGCTCAGGTAAAGTTAACTGAAAGACATGTTACTCTGGGTATAGGAAAATTCTCACCTTACTTTAGCAGAGCAGCAAAAAAAATTTTCAAAATTATTTGCTTGGCATTATAGGACTTGCTGCTGCTTTGCAAAATCCCAGATAAAGAAATGAGCAGGAATGATCTTACTTTTTAAAATTAAAATGAATAACTGAAAAATATATATACTAAAATACATATATTTCAGAAAAAGTCTGCTCTCTTGAGTCAACCTTGAAAGCATAAGCCAGAATACTTGTGTGATTTTTTTACCTATAGAAACTAATAAAGTCTGATTATTTGCCTTGTTCAAAATTATCTTTTTAATGCTTTCAAGCAAGTTTTTTTTTCCTTTTAAAGCCATTTCAATTCTGTTTATAGGACTAGAAGTCAAGAATACAAAAAGCATGCAACTTTCATTCAGAAATAGGGATATATATATATACACACACAGAAAAAAAACAGTTTTCAAACTTTCAATAACACATACCACTCATTACCCACAAAATAAAAAATTTCCAAGGTATACGAATAACTCTAAAAGGTAGACTTAGTATGGTTAAAGAACCATATATTCTTTCCGGGAGTAGGATCTGAAGAATCCTATGAATAAATCATGAATATACAACTTTTATCCTTATTTCTGAAAAAAAAGAAGTCAGCTTAGCACATGGCCACAGTGTCTGGATGACTATCCTGAAATTCACTTCCACTTCCTCCAAATGCAGCAGCTATTCTAATATATTTCTTCACGGAAGGCACACAGTTAATAATTGTTGCAGTGCATTTTTGTTCATTATATTTGATTCAATTACTCTCTGTATTGTTAAGTTGTAACCCCTCTTCTGCGTAAATAGTTTAGTCCCAGTTGTGCCCGCCTACCCCGGTTGCCAATCCACCCTGATACCTGCCCCTTGTTCCAGAATGTTCCCTGTTCCCCCTCCCATTAAGTTGTTAATCCTCCCTTGTGCCAACCCCCTGCCTGGACCGCCCCCTTTGGAATTCCCCTATTCCTCTATGCCCCAGAGGCCCAAGTGCCCCACTCTCCTCCCCATGTCTTCCCCATTGGTTTATGCCCTATGTAACCCCGCCTTGGTTACTACTCCTCCCCTAAGTCTTTCTTAATGGCTCATGATTTGTACCCGCCCCTTGGTCCTCCCCCATATATAAGTTGCTTCACCCCCTGCGTCTTTTGTCTCTTGTCCCTGACCTTTCCAGAGAGTGAATTGTTTTGGAAACCACACAGAAGGCCTCTCCCTAGTTCTTGCTCCTGTCCTCGACGTTTGACAGCCTGTGCTGTAGAGCTTAAGCCCTATAGACATATCCTGGACTGTGCAACTTTCTGGGAACAGCCCACTCTTGGCCCAGTGCCAGGAGCTGACTGGGGAAAATCCGGCACCATGTCACATAAAGTGCTTTTTCACAGCCCCAGTTATGATAAAAATACTACGGTTATAATTTCTAATTTCTCATAGCCCATGCTAATATATCTCAAATCAGCTAAAAGAATGATATAATTAATACTATTTTTTATATGTATTTAATATATATTCAAGAAAAATAAGTCTCTGTAGCTTGGCTTGACTGATAGCATTGAGAGAACATCAGTATGCAATGTGTTTAAAAATTACTAAGGCTATCTACCGATCAATTATTTTTTAGAAAACAAAAGACCACATGTTTACTTTTTTCTCAGTAGGAGAAAAAGAAAAGCAAGGCTGGGCCTACTTTCTTTTTAAAAAGGCAATTTCTAGGTTTGCAGAGAGTTGAATTGCAATTCAACCCTTGTCAAGAAACAACTTTCTGTTCATCCAAAGTAGTAACTCAATACATGGAACTTGACGCAGAAAAATACTAGAACATCTACTTAAGCACGTGTTTAATCAATTTCCTGGGCAAGACACAGGTCTGCTCACATGCTGCATTTAACTGAAATTCATTGCTTAGCATTTTGTGGAGGTCTAAAGTTATTCTTGACAGTAAATCCTCTTTTATTTATTGCAGGTTATTAATTGATCATAAGATCAATTTGTTTTGTTTTAACTGTGAGCTAATCTAAGGACAAATACATAGTATCTTTGTATATCTACACAGTATGTAAGTATTATTATATTAATGTATTGTTATCAAAGCTTTCAGAGGGGTTGGAACTGGATGATTTTTAAGGTCCCTTTCAATCCTGGCCATTCTATGATGGTGATTCTATGATATAGATTTATCTAAATTTAACACATTTAATACATATTATATATATATTAGGTGAAAATACAATCACACTATATTTCAGTGAGAGTTTTGTCAAAGACTACCAGAGTGTCATGACAAATTCCCTATGTTTAAAATTAACTTCTCCTGAATATACCAGATATTCATAATTTTTTTATTTTTTTTTAAAATATATTCAGTTGATAATATAGTCAATTCCCATTACTGATTCAAAAGAAATTTCAGGTATTTTATATCTATGTCTGAATGCTTGTGACAGATTCTTTGAACTTTCAATCATAATTCACATATCTAAACACTTTTCGAAGTCTTTGTATTCTCTCATGCTATGTGAAAGACCTTGTGAAACAGTGAGAAAATAATGATTTTTCACAATATACAGTTGATTACAGAAAGTACATTGGAGAAAATTTAAAAATAATGTGAGTTCACAGTTTTTTTCAGATAGATTTTTTTTCTTTTGGTAGTAGATCAAACTAAACAAGAAAATTCTATACTTTTTTATATTTAGATTCTTAGTATACCGTAAATCTTTTCCAACTCACCAATACATAAATATGGTAGAAATCTGATTGTCTTTAATGTTTCTGCCAGCTATCACATGACAAAAATGATCATGATCAGAACCTGATCCAGTTTCTATTAACTTCACAGAGAGCTGGACTACTTTCTACATTTGTAGGGCAGAAAAGAGAATATAATTTTAGGCATAAATGCCTACCTATTAGAAAATATGTAGCAGCTTGCAGTAATCCAACTATCTAAATACGCAACATAGCAGATGTGTACACTACATGCAACAAGCCAGACATGAAGCACACACAGGTGGAAAAAGGCATGGAGCAGCTGCACTGGTGTGTAAGGAAGAGTCATCCCAAAGGGTTGTGCAACAATAGCATGGGCCAGAGGTTGAAAAGAACCTACGCATTTACAGAGTTAGTAATGGCAGTCAAGCATAATTGTCTGGAATGTGAAAAAGAGAAAATGGACATGGCTCAGCCTTACAGGTGGGTCTGACCTGCGGTACCCTGGCACTGAGGCATTCAGAGGGGCAGAACACTTCTGCAAACTCAAGACATTGCATGCTCTTGTTTCCAGGTCTGAGGCCCCCTCCCTCAAAGTGGTGCTGCTCTGAGTTATGTCAGCTCGGCACAGAAGCATTGGTTAAACCCTCAGCTAAGCTACAAAACCTCCCTGAGACCTGGCATTTCATATCTCTTGCAGAGCCAGTCCACCCACAGCTTCCCTCTAAAAGTGTTCTTACAATTAAAGCACAATAAAGATGCTGACATGCTGTGTAAGCATTGTTCCTGACTCTAGTTATCCCAATCATTTTTTATGTTTTTTCCTTAAATGAAAAAGACATCAGGTGGTAACTCAAACACTGAGATAGCTATTTATGTTTTAGAACAAACAGTTTAAACAGTATTATATACAGATGTCTAAATATTTTGAAAGTTATCTGTTTATGGAAGTAAAATGGAACTACCTGTTTAAATTTAGAGAATTTTATTTGAAATCTGCATGTGGAACTGAAATTGCTTGTTAGTTGATACACAGTGGCAAATGAGGCTTATTTGCAGAGTATATGAAGTGCTTGGATTTCAGTTTGAATCAGGAAAAGCAATACATTTGAATTTTCATTAGACTGCTCCATTTTTACAAAAATGATTCATTGTATAAAAACAGTAGTAAGTGGCTTACTCTCTGTCTTTGTCAACAGACAACTGGCAAATTGCTGGCTGCATAATATTTCTGTTAGACTACTTGTGTATGGAAATCTGACTGCTTTGCAAGCAATTTAATCAGCACTGTAAATAACCTGTATAAAATAACCAACAGCACAAATGCCTTTAAATAATCAAGGCTCTTTAATGTACATATAATAAGCTTTTGTACCTACAATAGACTTGATCTTTATAACCATAGTTTGTTCTCACCTATTATACCACATTGTTTTCTGCAGTAATCAATGCATATAGAACCTTGATTCTTAAACCTACTCTTTAGTAGATGGAATTTTTCACCCGCAGAGAATTGTGTCCACAATCTCACACTGCTAATAAATTTCCAGAAGAAAATGAGATAGGATTACATTTTACATGTAAAAGCTGTGAGCTAGGACTGAAAATTGGACTGTATGACTGCATAAATAAAAATCTATCTATAATAACAAAAAAAGCAGGTCATTTGCTAATGTTCTTGAGACATTTCCCATTTTTCTTGGGAAACTAAAGTTCCCTGGGCTTTACAATGTGATAGAAGTTATTCAGATGTTTTATGCAACATAATGTATTTTCAATTTTCCCATTTTAATATCTAACTATACACATATGCTAAATATGTTCATGATTTGCTTAATTACACAAACACATGAGTTTTTCTCTATGTTCCCTGATAGATGACATCATACCCTGAGAGGCAAAAGAGCTGGAAAACTAGTAGGCAGGTAGAAAAAGAACCTTAGGGTATGATGTTAATATAAAACTAGAGCAAGACAACAAATTAAAATGGATGTAAATATAATTGTTATCCACTTAGAGGTTTCTTTAGACTCTTAGCTTGATTTACGCATGTAAGATTATTCTGTTATTCTCATCTTACTTTAAATTGTCCTTACCTACACATTTCTATCGCGTGCATTTTAAGATAGCTTTTTTAATTTAAGGAAAAGTATTTTCATCTGTTAAAATTTTTAATGTGACAAAAATTGTATGCAAGGATAAACTTGTATTCAGTCATGCACTTTGTAAAGAGTCAGAAAGAGCTTTTGTTAGAAAGGAAATTAGTGAAGGTGTATGGGTTTAAAAGAAGAAGCTTTAAAGGAAATTAACTTCAGTTTTAGGCAAGCTGAGTAGTAGAATGTATTGATGTATGAAAGAGCTGAAAATAAAAAAAAAAATTGCCAGTTATACGAAGTTACAAATTAGACATTACGTGAGCTTAAAAGTGTCTACAAAGAGTTTGACGTCCCAAAGTATGACATGGTCACATATGTATATTTTTCTAAATGTTGAAATACACCATTTCATCTTTAACTAACCTAATTTTGTACCTTTTTGATTCTATCTTCACCACACTTTCTCTTCTCAAGTACCTGCAATAAGTAGTTCTGTGCCCAAGTCAGGGGACAGACATCAGTCAGATATAAAACTTGGGGAGAAGCTGAAGTACTTTCAAAGGCAGTATTTTGGAAATGGAAATTCAATAAAGATATTGACTGATAAGATCATCCTATTGCATGTCTATCTTTCCCTTTTCAGTGGTTTTGGTATTTCATCTGTTCCACACACATACTCAAACAAAAATGGAATTTAATGCCTGAATTCTCTAGGCATAAATATCCATATTTATACCTCTAGGTCAGTGAATCTGGTACTGATTCACAGCTCAACACAGTGCACCTGAAATGCAGTACTTTTGCAGTGCCTGAATTGTGGTGTCACTAATTCATGGGAGCCACTGAGAACCCAAAGCTGCCACTGAAATTTACTAAAAGGTAATTTTACAGTGTTCCAACTATTCAGACACTCATACTCATACTCATTTGGGGAAACAGACTGGATTCCAGATGGTCCTGCTTACCACACTTTAACTCAAAGTACTATGCTAGACAGATACTTCTACATGTCCACAAACACTGTGTGTCCAATAGGAGCAAATGAAACTATTTTGCATTTCTAACATGGGTTATACCATTACTAGGACCACCTCTGTCTGTAGCTAACATCCACGGCAATCAACACAGACAATCTGGGTTATTGTTAATAATTGCTACAGTCAGTTATTTCAAATAAATTTTCATAAAGTGAATTATCATTGCTTGCATTTATCTTCATGATTTCTACTATTAACTTCTCCAGAGCTCATATCACTGAGATATCAAAAAGATTCCCAGTCGTATGAGGAGCTTTCTTTCACATAATTCAGTTTTACAGCAATCATAGCTCATACCTGTTGTATTTTTCCCCAAAATTACTTTGATACATTGGATGAGAAAAGAGCTCTTACTTGAGGAAAATAATGCAAGTTAGGTTTGAGTACATGTAGATAAAACAGTGAGGCCCTCAGCTGAACTGGAATTTGTCTTATCTCAGATGTCCACACTGCACAGGTCCATTCCTCCACTAAACTGTCTGGATTGTGCCTACATCAACAGAGAGATATTAGCTATCTAAGAGGAGGGGTCACCTCACCTATTTTCAAGGTTCTTTTGGATGAAATTAATCATTTCCTGAAATGACTAGTTTTTCCTCCACAGACTAAAGAGTGCATTAGAACATGTGGTTCAGATGCAAATACCTATACTGTAACACCCTAAAATAAGATTAATCCCAGCTGTGGTTTGTTATCCATGTTACAAGACCAACATCTACAACCTGTAGTGGAAACTGCAGCAATGGTTGCCCTTGGAAAATAAATCAGTGTAGCCATAAAGGATTAATGTGTCCTCCACTCTCACACTGGGCACTATCTCCCTTCACAAGCAGCTCCTTCATGGAAATGGAAATTCTCAAAGTGTCATGCACTATTGCAATGGGAAAATTGTAGTGTTTCTGTTGGCCTCAGAAAGAAATTATGTAAGCAAGACACAAAGTCACTTTTGCTTTTTTAAGACCTATGTTCTTACCTAAAAACCCCCACATTCAACCTGAAATGACTACGTAAGAAAGACTTACTTGATTATTGAATCTGTACTAGATTATTTGACTTTAATATATATTTTACTGCAACCCTTACTGGTGTAGCACTTGGAAAGGGTTATTATTAAAAATGCAAGCAGGTAATTTAGAATTCTGTGTTTAATATGTAGTAATTATCACTTCTGCTACTTTCCAAAAGTTACAGCTTCAACCTAAACCCAGAAACAAAGTAGTGAAGAAAAAGGTTGCTTTGACTCTTACCTGAGAGTAACATTGGAGTTCCTTTCTTTTCCTGGTGATGTGGCCTGATTTATATGATCTTTCAACATAAAAAGATCCTGCTGTTGAGAAATATGGTAGTTTAAAAACTGTTAATTTTGTGTTACCCTTAAGGGAAACTGAATCCCTTTCTGACATTTCTACTAAAAGCTCTAATTAATGCCAAATTCTTGTGTATCCTACTGAGACTTCTGCAGGGCCCAGAGATAAGAAGTTCATTGTGATGTTTGTTTAAAAACCATGAATAAATACCATGAAGACTTTACAGGTGGAGCTCAACAAGCTGCAGCAGAAGGTATGTGTATTCTAAATAAAACAGAATCTTCTCCTGCGTGTCAGCTGAGGCTTAGCATCAGGCTTATCCTACCTAGTCAGCAAGAGATGAAGACCTAGCTAAGAATAACCAATGTAATATGTGTTGTTTGCATGCTTAAAAAGATGAGAGGTAGGTGGTAAAGGAGAGCCTCAGGTTGGTTAAGACGATGAAACAAATTGGACCTTTTCCTTTCTTCACAAATTCTTCCAAGAAAGAATGAGATTTACCCTTATCCCATCACATGAAACAGGTTCTGTTCAGCCTCTACTCCGTGCCTATCTCTTGCATAAATATTTTCAGTGAATAAACAACTTAGGCAGCAAGCTACTGCTAAAGGGTCGAGAGTGCACAGCAGCTACATTTTTTTCTGACCAATGACAAATACTTTAGAGCTCTGTTAAAGGCAATAAAATTCCTCTTACAATGAGTTGTTCTGGTTTTTGTCCATTATTGGAGAATGGAAAAAGCTGTGCCTTATTGCTTTGCATGCTTTTCATGGGTTTGCATAAACACTAATATTACAGTAGTACATAAAATACAATATTACAGTAAAACATAAAATAAACAACATTCAGAACACAGCCTACATCCATATGTAACAGTCCACTCCTGACTACAATAGGGGTATTTTTCTATCATTATTAATATTTGAATTTTATCTGAATATTAGGCTTGAAACAGCTTAGTTTGGAAAACTAGATATCAGCTTCCTGAACCTCATATTGTATCTATATTTCTTTTTTTAAAAAATCATTCCTACAAGAATTTCACTGGAACTGGGCAGTTTGGATTTTTTTCACATCTCATGTTAACTGCTTATGACATGCTTCAAAATTTGCAGCTGTTTTCTCTATCAACTCAGTTCTTCACAGGCCTAATTTAAAGCCTGTTTTATTTTGATGTTTTCTGGGTTTGCCTCCTCTCAACCTCTCAAACATTGAGTAACAGGCTTTAAATTTTTCAGTATAGAATTATAGAATGTCTTGAGTTGAAAGGGATCTATGAGGATCATCAAGTCAAACTCCCTGCTTCTCACAGGACTACCTAAAATTAAACCATATGACCAAGAGCATTGTCCATACACTGCTTGAACTCTGACTGGCTTGGGGTAATGAACCCTCCCCTTGGGATCCTGCTGCAGTGACTGACCACCTTCTTTGTGAAAAACCTTTTTCTGATGTCCAGTGTGAACTTCCCTTGATGCGGCTTCGCACCAAACTCAATACCAAGAGTTTAGACTCTCTAAGGACTAGAAAGTCTAGACTATCCTATTAAAATAAGGATACCTGGAAAAATCTGCATGAAGTGAGAGAAGCTGGTAAGTCTTTTGGACCAGACCTTTAGCTATTGCTGTCTTTATATATGAGCAGAAGAAATAGGTAAAAGGTTTTTTATGTGATTTGCAAAAGCTGTTCTAATCTAGGGTCATTTAAGACTTCTCCCAATTTCCAGCTACTGGGGAGTTTTATGAGGTGATCTGGTAATCTGCATCAAACAGCTGTTCTTACTGTACAGAACAAGGAGATCCTGTGCAGACCATGTTATGAGTAGCTTTTTTGACTCATGTCTTGGCTCAACCAGCAAGGAAAAGATTTGTATAAGAAGGAATAAACTAATAGTTTCACAAAGTCTTTGATGAGAGAGGAAAGAGGATACCTCTGTTTCAGAACTGAAGATAACTAGAGAAAAATCTGATGAAGACTGACATTTTCATGTCATCAGACCATCAACAAGCCTCTTGTCTCCCTCATGTCTTCATTCAATATGGAGAATGTATAGACTAAAATGTCATGAATACGATTTGTTTCCAATGACTCATAAATGAACACAAACATGGTGAGTTGCCTTAAAGGATGAGGATTGAGTGCTTTTGGGAATACTGATTAAACTGAATGTGAATGCATTTGCCCTTACTATGCTCCATTTATACAGATGCTCCAGGTGTAACAGGACCTGTACATGACATATGGCTCTCTGTCTGCTTTCCAATTCATTCTATTCAGCCTTCGGGTAAGATGTTAAAAGGGGTACCAAAAGTCTTCCACACCAGCAAACAGTGTACTGTAGTCAAGAGTCAGTAGGAGTGACTGTCCTTGTTCTCATCGTTTCAGGCTTCAGCATCTGGTTGAAATCTTTAAAAAGGTACCAAATGACTGCCGTAAGTTTTGTGAAGTATCCTAAAATTCAACTGTAAAGCAGCTGTTAAAGTCAGATACTACATTACTTAACTGAGTAGCCCAGACAATGCCATAATTTGACAAATCCTTTGTGACGGGGTTATGGAACTTAAATATTCTCACACACAGAACAAAGTGTCTTTCCAAATGTGTTTTCTGGCCTCCATCTTTACAAGAGTCTACACATATTTCAAAGCAAATGAATTCATCATCAGATCAGACAGACTGAGCACCTTGTGAACAAATACAGCTGAAAAGGTTGGTCTAGTCAAGTGATTTTTATCAGCTTTGGAGTTACACCAGTTTTCAGGGGGTTCACAAATCCCTAGAGAGCGAGCAGACACCTGAGAATATGCTCATTTTTCTCAATGATCTTCCCAGGATGGCTGGCAGTGTCCAGAGACACTCCTCTCTCTGCTGGTAACCAGCATTGTGAACAAATACCTGCCAAAGTGCAAGATTACCCAGAGCTATATTATACCCTAATAACTTCTAAATGAATGTAAATGGAGATGAGTTATAGTAAAAGCACCACTTGGTACACAGATTCATACTAATGTAGTACATGTGCATACACATAACAGTGAATTTAATTGCCAGTAGAAACCTTTAGAAGGAAAAACCCCCAAGATTCTGAAATATATAATTTTTCCTCTACAAGAATATACCAAAACAAACCAGTAATATCCACAGAAAGAGCAGAAGAGATAAGTGTTGTAGCATCATACAGCACACAAAACAGGTGTATATTTTGCTATGGTGCATTAGGATGAATACCAAAACCAAATTCTAGACATTCCATATGTGGAAAGGGGACAAACAATTAAAACCAAAATTTTTACAATTGCATTACAGACAATTAAAGTCAGTACTGCTTATAAACTGAAAAACAGATTCAGTATTCGCTTTTACAGACTCTGTAAAAAACTGCATTTTTCATGTCTGATTATTGAGAAACCTTTCAGAATTGCAGCACAATAGTATAGTATACCTAATTTGGGCTTTTTTTTTTTTCCCTCAAGCATTACAGAGGGTCAGGTACACACATCACTAACATGTAGCAAGAACATCTGAATAACCAGATAACTGAGGCAGTATGGAGAGCAGTTCTCCATCCTTTCATCCCTGTAGACAGTATTTGTCCCTTTGATGCCTGAGTAGATCAAACAAAATCCACTAATCAATTATTTCCTTTTTTGTCTTTCAGATGCTGCCACAGGGCTTCAAATACTGATGGCTAAGTACTTCAGGAATATTTTACTTGTTTACTTTTATAAAACAAATGTTTACCACAAAGGAATATTTTCATCTTACCATTTTTCCCATCATCCAAAGACATAAATTTAAATATTCATACAAAAATATTTTTGAAAGCTTTTTACTAATAATTATTTTGAATATAAATTTTGGAAATGTATGGGAAACCGGTGGTGAGAAGGTAGATTTCTCACACTGAAATTTTTCAAAACTGTTGAACATTGGCCTGGAGTGCATCTTTACTCTCATTTGCAAAAGTCTAGAGGGTTAGGCTTCAAACTATTTGAGAGGCAGCAGAGGAGAAAACACACTACTGTAACTGAGTTTTATGAGGAATAGCCTGCATGAAAATTATAATAAAAAATTAGTGATTTCATCTGCCAACTTCTCTGTGGCATTTAAAGTGTCTGAGAGACTACCTGAGGGGCCAGTCCATCACATGGCTACCACCTATGTTGTAGTTTCTTACACATGCTATGTGTCCATCTCAGAGCATCAGTCCTCTTCAGATACTGACACTGTAGGAAAACTCCTCAGCCTAATCTAAACCCCTTTACTAAAACTCAGATATGTCTGTTACAATTCTTACTACCTCATATTTTTTCGTTTTTACTGGTGGAGCAGCTACAGCCGCAAAGGTTCCTCTTCAAATATTAAATCAGAAAATGCTGATCTGAAAAATTCAATCCTGAGAAGTCCCATATGATGTTTAGTGCTACCAATATCTCAGTAAACTTAAAATCTTTGTTGGTAATTAAAGTAAATAAACATGTAAAACTTGGCATATCATCCTGTTTTGTTCTGTTGGAAGTTTGTGAGACTGGAAATATAATTTACTTAGGCTTTGAATAGCAGAGATCACAAAGAGAGAAGAAAACCTTGATTAAGAAGGAAGAGTGGATGAGTTATTGCCTTGCAATCTTCAGAGTGAGAAAGGATACATATTAAGGATGGGAGAAATCTGGGAAAAGGGGAGGAATTCTGAATTGGAAGCACAGCAGTGGACCTGAGATGACAATTAGCTGATAGCTAAAGAGGTTGCTTACCATGTGAGTGCTGAGAGAAGGTTGGAAGTTGTTGTAGGTGGATGTCACAGAAACACTAATTAAGGGTTAAAAGGAAAAGGCACACAATAAACTGAATAAAGCTCGAGCAATGTATAAGGGGAATTATTTCAAAATAGGGGAAAGAGGAAGAAAAGAGATGGGATGCACTGGAAACAAAATGAATACAGAAATTGAATTTTTAATGTTTTAATTTCTAATTCTCCAATTTTTAACAAAAAAAATGCTTTTATCCCACAAGAATGGAGATTATCATTACTACCTAACACATCTTTGGAAAAATTTCCATTAGGTTTCTAATTTTTGGATTTGTTTGAAACACTTTTAGAGTGTATGTAGATTATTTAGCAAGTAAAGTTTACCCTAATAAATCCTATCTCAGCTTTTTTCCACAGACATATTTCTTAAAATTCTGCACACATCGATATGATAACAAGAATAGCAAAAAAAATCATTCATTGTGAGAATAACAAAAACAACTATTCACTGTGAGTAGGGTAACTAATCTTTTCAAAGCAATAGCACAGAAGTGGGCCTGCAGATATTATTGTTTAACTCTTAAGTTTCTTTAGTTATCAAAGAATGGAAATTAAGCACCAGGGAGGAATTAATTGAACTGCAAAATGCTTTAGTTTAGGAAGGCCCTATGGAGTCTATATAGTCTAATCACCTAATCAAGGGAGGGTTGAGTTCAAAGGTAAATCAGATTTCTCAGGACTCATACTGCCAGGTTTTGAAAATCTCCAAGAGTACAGAGACTAAAAAATCTTTTCTGTCACTTTCAAAAAAAAATACAGGGGTTTGTCAAGCTCCTATAGACACCTTAAACAACTTCAGATGATGAAATGTTAGTTTTTTGATTCAGCTATCAGAATTCACTCAGAGGATCATTTATCTCTAGAGCAGCTGTCTAATACAGTTGGAATTTTTAACTTTCTATGGGTACTTATTTCACCCCCCTTGACACAAAAAGATCCCAGAAGAATAGTTTATGTGAGACAATAACCTTTAGAAAACTAAAGTTACATAAGATGACCGTAATTATGATGTTCAGGCTTCAGATCATTACAGCTTCCTCTTATATGGGGGCCTTTCCAGCACTCTATATTACTTACGGAATACTAGCATTGATTCAAAATGGAATTTCTTTTGGAGAGAATCTTATGATGAATGGTAGTGTCAGCTCCATGCATGAGAGAAAGCCAGAATCTAGAAGAAAATTATGGGAAATGGGGAAATTATTTGATGATTTATTTTCTAATGAAGGAGATAGGGATTGCATAAATTAGACACAATTTAGCACAGGGAGATTAAAGGAATTAAGAATTTAAGAAAACTCAATTGAGATACAGCACTGCCCTGGCACTATGGTACAACTTTATAATTCCATATGAATAAAGAGAGAGGCAGCAATATAGGTCATGGACATAGCTGTCTATCTGGCTAGTGCAGAAACTCATGACATTAGAAAAAGAGCTCAAATTATCCTTTGATGAAGAATTACTGGGTCTACTTGGACCAGCAGTTTCCCACTTCCAAGACCTGTAGATTCTTTGGATTAAGCTCTTGAAAATGTCTGCGGGCTCCTATCACTCTTAGAAAGTTTTTTGCTTAAGACAGATTTAGATACCATGGTGTCATCACACAGCTCCCAAAGCCAGAATCCACATTGAGATAACCACATCCTGTGAAGGTGTAGGTTAATTAGAAGCAGAGCTATGAAGGAGGTGAACAATTTGACTGGGTGAAAGGAGAAGTAAATTCTTTTGGTGGAACACAGGGCAGAAAGCATACTGCTTGTAATAGGAGGACAAGATTTTCAATGGCAAGGGAAAATATCCCAGCAAACAGACTATAGGATTTCCACACATTTCAATTAAAGAAACTCTTCATCTCATCTGTTGACAGTTGTTCATTAAACTGCAGCATACCTATTGCGCATTTTCATTTTCCAGACAGATGGGCTGAATCTAAAAGACAAGTAAAAATGAAAATAAAAAAAAAAAAGAAAAAACGAGAAAAAGAAGGTACAAGGCTCTAGTGAAAGATTTGGGTGATTATTGTCTTTTGTTTTATTAGTTACTTATCATATTTCATTTTGTGTTTTAAAAATTCAGCTGTAATCCATATGGGACAAGAAGCATCTTTTAACTCTGTCTGTGGCAGGATTTTGTCACCAAACATATTTGAAAATATTACATATTCTCAGCATTGCTTCTCCTTTGTCTAAACCAAACCCAGTTTCTGCTGGAAACATGTGCCATTTATGACAGTTCTTAGATATTAGCTATGTCTTTAACAAATATTTCCTTTAAAATAATTCCATCATATCAGCTACCTGAAAGATTAATAAACACAATGCTGGGTAGCGTTTGCTGTTTTCTACATTGTTTATATATATTCTCAGTCTCTCTCTGTGAATCAGAGAATAGTAAATCTTTTTTTCTTCTTCTTCCCTTGCTTCTCTCCCTGCAGTTATTTAGAAGTCCAGTTTATATATTGTGTCCTACTTTGATAAGAAAGAAATACTATTGATATTTTTTATTTCAGTTTGATAAAAAGGATGTTTGTTTTCGTTCATAGATTTAAAGCCCCAAAATGGACCAGTACCGTAAATAAAACATGCAATCTCATTTAAATATTTATTACAAGGAATTTTGTTTATGATTTCATGTTCTCCAGTAATAATTAATTGGAGGTCTTCACTGGTCCCCACAGACTAACTATCATTCAAAATGCACTAAAGGATGATCAACACACAGCAGCACATCTTCAGCAGTAAAAGTAACCATATGTATCTTTACTACCAGTTTAACATAAATTTAAACAAGTCATTTTACAGTGTGTGTGTTTTGGAAACACTGCCCGAAAAATAGATAATTTGCCAGTTTCTAAGAGTTTGAAGATTTTTTTACTGAAGTTACAAGGATTACTAAATACTTGAATGAGAATGCTTTGCACTTTTAGAGTGACTTTCATTGGAGCTTTTTGAAAAGCTTTAAAACTGAGTTGATTAATTAAAAATAATATGTTCAGTAACATTGAAAGGAATTAATTTTTTATTCTGCATGGCTTTGACGACATTTAAAACAAAAATACAATGAAGGCAAAACCAAAAACAGAGCAGTTTTACCTCCACTGAACAAAGAAATTTATCCAGAGAATATATGGCCATCATATACTTAATCCTTCACATAAAATCCCAAATTCTTAGGGCAAGGATGGTAGCACCTGCCAAAGAAAGAAAAATGCTCTTCTAAAGCACTGAGACCTTACTGCCCTCTCTTACTGCAGAACATTTCCTGCATGAAGAAGATTATGAAAGTTAGGAAAACTAAAGCAAACACTGAAGGCTATTCTTCACTTACAAATCAGACCTCACTTTGATTTTTGCATATTTTAGATGTGGTTTTTATTAGCAATTTGAATGCAGTACAGAAAAATAGAACACAAAAGGTTCTAGCATCCTGAGTCTCTCTTTTCCAAAGTGAATTATTTATTGATGGAAACAATCCTTTCATCAACCTGTATTCCTAGCTTTTCATGTCATTGCCTAGCTCCTATTTATGCAAATTCTTGAATTTTCCCAAATCAGTCATATAATTCCCTGCGTGTTTTTTAATTCTTAAATAATTTGTTATTTGGTCTAAAACTTATTTTGGAAATGTTAAGGATTTTTTGTTGTTGTAGAAGTTTCCATGCTCTCTTTCATAGTCTTTTTGAATTTTTCTTCATTTTTCTGTTGATGTCGAAGTACATGAACCAGTCACAGGGTGTCTGGTCAGTGTGTCCTACCAAGGATATTTTGAAATAATGAAGTGTTGAATATTATTCTCTCTTCTTCACTCATAAACCTGAACTTACGCTTGTTTTAAAAAGTTCAATCTCTTAGGCAGACCAGTGCTTTAACAAAATAAAATTCTTCCTAATTATTTCTATCTTCACTAATTTCACAGATGTTCATGCTAACCGGAGAATCAGAGAACAGCTGAGGTGTTCTCTGATACTAATGCTGCTCAGAGCAGGGTCAATTACAGTAGGGTTGTGTCCAATCCTGTTTTGAATATCTTCAAGGATGAAGACTCCACAACTCCTCTGGGAGTTGTGCAAACATGCGACCTCATAGCTAAAACCAAAAAAATTCAACTGACCCTGCTCAACCAAATAAATGAAAAGTCTCATGTTGAATTTCCTTGATTTCAGGGAAGATGAACAAAGGGAAACACACCACACCTTTTTTTTCTCCTTTACCTCTAATGAGAAATATTTGTTGCACACTACTCCTTAATGTTACTCCTATTTCTTTATAAAGCAAGAAGAATATTTCAGCTACATTAGCATCATTCTCTGCCTAGCATTACTGAGATTGAGTTGTGATCTAAAGAACTACAGACAGAACATATGATTATATCAGAGTCATCTGAGTGATTTGTATTTTCATTGTACATACTGTGTGTTTCACTAAAGAGTCAGAGAGTTCTTGCAACAATTAAATAGTGTATTTTTAATACCAGCATTTCCCTTCTGTAACTAGTTTGTATGACTGACTGTCCTGGTTTAGGGCAAATCTGGGAGAGAACCTCTGAATAGGATCCGTCCAGAAAGCAAATTCAAGCAGCCTTTCCCCCAACTGATTCAGGAAAAGAGTTCCTTGGAGAAAAGTGGAAAAAAACCCAGGAAACCAGGGGGGAAAAGTCCGGAGAACTTCTCTGCCTTAGCTAGCTAAAATCTTACGAAAAGCAAAAGAGAGCTCTGTCCCGCTGTCTGTCCGTGCTGCAGACAACACAGTCGAGAAGCAGGATGTGGGGGAGTGAGGGCTCTTTCTCAACACAAACTGCAGCTTCTTCCCCTCCTTCTCTCTCAGAGCCAGTCTTGTGACTGGGGATACAAGCATCATAAAGTCACCCCAGGAAGCTGACTAAAACAAAGGTTCAGCACTTCACTAGGAAAAGGATTTGACCCACTGACAAGAAAGAAAATGAGATGAAAAATAACAAAACATAGGACACCAGTCTAAAAAGCTCTTCATCTTTTAAATAGCTTTAATTAGCTCACTGAAGTCTATGTTTCTATGCTGTATACCATAGAGTTCTTAATGACTGGTTTGTGGAGCAAACTCCTACAGTTTATTCAGGTTAACCACAGTTTTAAACATATGGTATTTATTTAGCTAAGTTTAACTGTATTTTGCAGAAGTGCCAACATTAGGAAAATGTGTTTTCCTAATGAAATGGTCTATGATCCCATTCCTATTTTGCTGCTGCTTATCCACCTTGTTTTTAACAATAGGAAGAAGCTTCCATTATTGGTTAGCTTAACCCCACAAGGTACATAACGCTAAAATGTTTTTAAGGGTGGGAGCTGTTCACTGATTCTAAAGAGACACCTGCTTAGTTCAGTAGTAGGGAATTTAATACAAGAGTAGAAATGTTAATTTCTAACAGTGCCTTGATTGTGCAGCAGCCTTGACCTCCTCTCACAGGGCATCATTCCTTCCTTACCCTTAATGCTTATATTGTTTTAAAGGTAAGCTTTTAGTTGTTAGTGCTAATTGGGAAAATATCCTCTGCTCATCAGTATTACCCTCTGGAACAAGATACAATATAATGTATTTGTATATCCTATGGCTGTTACACATCCATGTTGTTGCTGCAGGACCTGTGCAGCATGAATTTGAACTGTGGGTTTATGAAAGAAAGGTTGTCATCTTCATGTGCCTGGCCTATCATTTTTTAATTTATTAATTCCTGTTAATTAATTGTATCAAACCCTTCCTCACCATGCTTCTAAACCAAGCTGCTTGTTAAACAGAAGCAGAAAATTGAGTCATTGACAAATCTATAATTTATTATATCAGAATTAAGTATTTGATATGTTATGTAACTTACTAGCTAATTTAGTGATTATCTTATGAGATATACAACAGTTCATTTGTATCACACATATACATTTAGAAATTAAACCAAATCCTGTAAAACTTAAGGATGTCTGCATGGAGTATATCAACTCTGCACAGCAACAGATTTTGCTCATTAATGACTAATTACACTCCATTTTAAAAACTGGAATAATTTAATTATTTAAGAATCTTGCAATACATTCACTACAAAGCAGTGATATTCGTAATTCCAATTTTGTATTATCTTTGAAGTTTATGCAGTTAGAAAAAAAAAGATATTCCAGTGAAATAAATGAAAATACGTTGTTAAGAAGGCTCTACTCACCCTAATCTTGCCTCTAACCTTTCCTTTCCCCCATCCAAAAACTATTTTCTTTCATTAATTTTATTTAGCCCCTTGCTGCCTGCTGACAAGCAGTGACTGTCCAACAAGCTCTGGGAATGTAGACATACATCATGAAGTCTGTTTATTCACAGGGAATTAATAGAATGCTCTAAAATGTTCATTTAAAAATGCATGCAAGACAATGTGAAAAACTTAATACGCTTCAGTTTTGCTTTGCAAATGTAGGCAAACCCAGTTTTATCAGTCACATTTGCCTTTTTAAAATTTATGAACTTTGTCTTTTAAGCTTGTAATGGATTTTCAGAATATTTCTATTTCTTGTTTATAAGTATCTTGCCTGATAAATCATATAACATTCAAATATCAGGCAAGCTGGCTGCAGACTTCTATAGGCTTTTTGTGGTAAGAAAGATGCCATATTATTCTGGAACATCAGATGTCCAAAATGCACTGTTCTGGAGACTGACCATGTGGCTAGCATTTTATACAATATTAATCTAAAAGTACTGACAGAGTGGCAGCCATTCACCTACATTTCAAAATAATAACCACATAATTGTACAGGAGGGATTCCTAAGGGCATCTTTCCATTTAAGAGTATTGCAGCAGATTTTGATGCTTCTGTTCACTCCCTAATGGGAGCCATGTGGGTTACAAACACATAAAATATTGTTTGGTGTTTTCAGTTCAGAGGTAGGTTCACACTGCAGAGCAGGTTTGCTACACATTGCTCCCAATTCAATAGAAATTTCACTAACTATACAGCAGAGATCTACCTACTGTTAACCTAAGCATCCATTTTTGTGATTTTTTTTTAGTTAGAGATGCTTTTGCTGGGATCTTCAAAAAGCCCTGACCAGCAACAACCAGACACTAAATATGAAAGTTTTCCCACATTCTTAATTGATTTTTACCTGTCTCACCAGAATATTTTCCTGTGCTAGAAAGGTCACCAGACACATGGGCAAAATATAGTTCCGTCCTGATTTTTCTACTCAGTCATCTTTCCCACAGCAGAACTGCTACTGACACATAGGATCACTTAATCACTAACACCTTTGGCCAAATATACCAGCAGTGGTACATTTAGGATTTACAAAGCTTTTTTAACTTTTATTGGTCGTGACAGCTGCTATAAAAACAAAGGAATGCTATTTCATTCTGAAGGACAGCCAGCATGGGTATGCTGTGGCAATAGTTACCTTCTTACCCCACAGGCTTCATAAAGCCATATGCTCATTTTAAGCCCAGGTAGCTCCACTGATTATGTGGGGTCTTGCTAAAATCATAGCCAAAACTTTCTGCAGCTTAAATTTGAAAACAAAATAGACATATACAGACTGGGCGATAGAGATGAAAATGTTTTAGTGATTTGCTGGTGATGATGGCCATAAAGGTGCTCAGAAAACAAATGCAGTAAGTAAACAGATCTCTGTAAAAAAGACCTGTCAGTTCTGTTTTACCACACATGCTGCTTCTTCCTTCTTGTTCCCTTATTGAAACAAAATACCCTCTTAGGTCTTTTACTTCTTTCCTTTACTTAGGTCCTTTACTCTCTGTTCTTAAATGACCCTACACTAAAATAATGTCTATTATAAAAAAAACAAACAAACAAACTTTAAATACTGTATTTTGAAGTTATTTCACTTAAATACCTTTAAAAAAGAAAATTCTTACTGCACTGTACAGATACATACAGCTTTTCTGCCAATCCCTTACTATCAAATCCTTTTACAGTTCTTTGTTGTGAAGCCAACCATAGTGTTACATTGTCTGTCCTTACACACATTACTGCTGGATAAAGACCTTGGTTCCCCAGACTAAATCTGTGCTGTTCTCTGTCCTGGTTTCTCAATGCTATCTCATTGCAGCAGCTCACATTGAAAGCATGCTATTCCCACACCCACCAACACAGCTCTTGGGATAAGAACTGCACCATTGATATAGCGTGTATTCTTTTCCACAGTTTCCCACCAGCATCTTGCTAACAATTTCCCAGGCCTTATCAAAAAAAAAAAAAAAAAAAAAAAAAAAAAAAAAGGGAAAAAGGCCTTTGAAAAGTGAAAACAAAGAATCAGACTCCATTGTTGTTCTACTTTCACTGTGCTAATCTGTTTTTCATCGTACTACATGTAGAGACTACAAACATCACCTGATACAGATACCCCAATCAAAAATTTACCATGGACAGTTATTGTTTGGTATCTGTAATCTTTCATCCTGGTATTTTTGGTTTTCAAATCGTCCTTTTCATTCCCTTTTAGCAACCTGAATTGACTTGAGCGTCATCCCCCAGCCTCCCCCAAAAGAATCTTTTGCCTATCAGCAGGAGTGACAACTGAGTCAGTTGCAAACTCTGGACTTGATTCATGCAGGCACAACATACAGATCACATGCGTTTGCTATAGAAATTACTCAGAAACAAAGTGCGGAGCATGCCACTTTGATTAAGTGTACAACTGGGATCCCTTACTTCTCAGCGTGAGCCCTTTCCCCTGAGCAAAACTTAGGGCTTCTCAATCACACAAGAAAAATACTGGTAAATGGGCACGGGAACACGAGGAGGAAGTAGGGTGGGGGGGAAAGGATGATGTTGGCTCTATTGCAGAATTACTTTATTTTTTTTTAAGTGAGGGTCTTTCTTTTCTTTTCCTCTGCTCCCTTCCACCCCCGAAAAAATCCCTATTAAAAGCAAGCTCACCCCAGGGGATGTTTTGTGGTTCAGCCATCCTTCACAAGACTTAATTTCATTATTCAATACATCAGACAGATCAGAAAGTGATATAAAGCAGTAATAACATGCACAGTAGTGCCTCAGGAAACACTAGTCATTTTTTTTGCAATGAAAGTGGTAGGTAATGTGCTTAAGACCAAGGGCCCTCCAGTTCAATTCCTGAGACTGACACAGACATTCTATGCAAACACAGCAAATTTAAGTGCACTCCCATAGCCTACATGTATTCATTCACAAAGCTAACAACACATAACAACAAATTGTTAATACACTTCTTATGATGTTCATCTAATATCTAACATCTCACTGCTGCGAGACAAAGCCATTGTGATAATGTGCTTATCTGTAAACAGACTGAAGGGAAAGATGAAAAGTTTAGATGAGGATGCTCAGTTTTTCAGACTTCACTACTGAAATTCTAGATCTTGTAACTTAGAACATTTTTAACAGAACTGCATTAATATAATATGAAAACAAAACCAAATCTTGTGTTATTTCTAGTTTTACAACTGAAACAAAAATGTTATTGAATTATAGGGTTTTTTCTAACAACGATGAAATTTGGGAATATATAAATTTGAGTACAACCCATGTTCTTTTCTCCTTGGATTGTGTGGGGAAATCTTCCTCAGGACATTTCTGAAGGAAATAAAAATTTAAATCTGAGTTTCTTTTAACAAGTCAGGTTTGTCATATTTTGTGTACTTTTCCACTCAAATACGGGTGTGTCCACACAGCCTGAAAAGCATAAAATATAACATTTAACAAATAACATTTGAACCATGGATTGTTCACAAGAGGTTTGTTTAATCTATTTGCTGCTCATTGTTAATGCTCTTTAATGATTTTAAACAAGCACAAGAAGTCATGGAGACAAATTTGCTCTCTTTGTTCAGAAGGATGAAACACTTGGGAAAGATGCTTAAGATACCACTGCCACTTTTTAATTTTGTCATTGGTTTTCTCTCTCTTTGCCACCATTCAGATTTTGAAGAGAAGCAATTTTAAATCTAAAGGTCCAACCATTGTCAAAAGGGAATGGATGATAGGGTTAATGAGGGAAAGACAGGAAATTAAATCTCTTTAGCACTCTCCCCATTAAACACTAAACATTCAAGAAAGAGAAGAGAAAACAAATGACATATGCATCTATGGACTGCTTTTGCTATAGAGATTAAAAAGTGACAAAAGAAAAATATTTATATTTCTATGGCAGAAATATTATCAGAGAATTGTAAACGTATTAAGTAGGCATATAAAACATGGCATTATTATACTAGTAATGTAAGGCTTATAAGAAGACTTCTGCAATATTTTTATATCCCATTCCCAGTAACAGAATCATATAAATCATTTGATCAAAAAGACAAAAATTTAATCTCTATTTTTTTGTTCAATTTTTTTCCCTCCTTTAATTGTTTTTACCAGAGAAGATGCAATACTGTAAATTTTTAATCTAAATATGCGATTCATAAAAAGGGCAAAAATTACATGCTTGGCAGGTTACATGATAGCTGTGCTAAGCCACAGTTAAGAGTGGTTGTGCATTTACATGTGAGCTGGAACGAGTGATAGGAGAGCACTTTGTGGGGTGAGGCTCTAGGGGAACAACCCCTTTTTGCCACACTTCGTTCTGTGTGCATCCTAAGAGGGACATTGTCAGAGTGTCAGAGCACCTGTGTCTTGCTGCCGGTCCTCACATGCCCCATGCCTCCAGGCAGCCCTGGCCCACAGACTCTTTAGGTGTGCAGAATTCTGCAAAGTGCTCAGGCAGTGCCCCCTGAAACTGGTTCCAATGGAAGGAGAGCAAACCAGAGGCCAACAGAGTGATGCTCACCCTAAGAGGATGGGACCTGCTCTGCCTCTTTGACAGCCAAGTGTTCAGGTGCTGCTGACTGCTTTTACCAGGCTGATTGACTTTTTTCTGCTTCCAGTGCTTTCTGAGCTTTTTGTGAAACTACTTCCTGTTTCTGTGCCTTCCCCGATGCTACAATTTCTGTCTGGAAGAATTTTTAAAATCCACCACTTCAGTATTGCTTGCTGATCCTGCTCCTGTTTGAAATTCAAGCAACATTCAGCTTGAATGTTTCTTTTAGTCAGTTTTGTGAATACCGTTTATTAAGTGAATTTTTCTCTTTACATATAGAGTTACTGTCCAACACTGGGGAAGTGTTGGAACATGCAAAGGGGAAAAGACCCTATTTCTTGTAACAAAATATTTCTAGAAACAAAATACAGTTTAAAAAACTGTAAAGACTTATTACTATCCAAATATATTTAATATTCCAGACAATCTGAATAGAGAAAAAATGCAGGCCACACTCAGTTATTAAGAATTCTCTGTGTCATATTTGACTGATATAGTTCAACAATAAAACCTAGATCCTAATAACTTAAAAACATTGCAAATTACTTCAATGAAGAGTAGAAAATAGACATATAGTGTAAATGTGTTTAGAGGTTAAGAAAAACTGAGTGGAAGGATTACAACTGAATGCAAAGTTGTTGCTTAAGAGTTATTCAAACAACAAAGTGTGTGTTAAAATTCCTGCAGTTAAGGTGACATATGGCAAGATTATACATTTACAACAGGTCCTTTGAGCCCACGAGTTAAAACACTGGAAATTACTGCAGTATGCCTCCCAGCTTCCAGTTGTTCTATGTGAAGAGAATTCCCTTTGGAATACCTGAACCTGGTAAGGCATGCAGCCCTGGAATACCAGGCAGAGATACTTGTCACTCCCTGGCTCCCTGTACCTGTGTTTTCACAAGTAGATATATCAGCCCCAGAGGCTCTACTCTCACTTCCACACTGGCAGATGTGGGTTTAAGATGCACATAACCAAAACAGTCACTCAAAACCCTATATGCAAACCTTGCTACACTTGCCAAAATGGGTAACTCAGAGAGCAGAACATAGAAATTGGGACCAGTCCTGTGTAATAAATTCATCAGACACAGACACAGACAGTGAGATTAGTGTGCTCAGCAAATTTATAGACTCCAGGCTGAGCAGCTGACACACCTGTGGGAGATGATAACATTCAAAGGGACCTGAACAAGCTGAGGAAGTGAACACTTGGGAACCCATAAGGTTCAAAAATAGCCAAGTCAAAGGTCTTGCACCTGGTTCAGGGCAATCCTTAGTATAAAGACAGGCTGAGAACATCCCTGTAGAGGGAGACTTGGAATTCTAGTGGATGAAAAGCTGGACATTTGCTGGCAATGTGTGTTGACAGCCCAGAGAGCCAAACTTGTCCTGGGCTGCATCCAGAGCCCCGTGGGCAGCAGGAGAGGGAGGGGATTCTGCCCCTCTGATCTGGTGAGACCCCACCTGCAGGGCTGCATCAGCTCTGGGGTCCCAGCACAGGAAGGACAGGGACCTGCTGGAGTGAGTCCAGAGGAGACCACAAAGATGATCAGAGGGACAGAGCACCTCTCCAATGAGGAAAGCCTGAGATAGTTGGGATAGTTCATCCTAAAGAGGTTAAAGTTCTGGAGTGACCTTTTTGTGGTCTCCCAGTACCAGAAGAGGGCTTATAAGAAATACAGGGACAAGCCTTTTGGGTAGAGCTTTTGTGACAGGATGAAGTTAATAGTTTTAAACTGAAAGAGGGAAGATTCAGATTAGACACAAGAAAGAAATGTTTTACTCTGAAGATGGCATAAAAAGTAGAGAGCTGGTAGATGACTCATCCCTGGAAATATCAGGGGCAGGTAGGATGGGACTCTGAGCAACCTGCTGTACTTGAAAATGTCCCTGGTCATCTCAGGAAGCTTGGACTAGAGGACCTTTAAAGCCCCCTTGCAACCCAAACTATTCTGTGTTTCTGTGAAATGTGTTGAATGAATGCACCCTTTTCAGAACATGCTATCTCATTAAATCACAACCTTCACCATCCACTTTTTTTTAAATTCTCTTTTTAACCAATTTCCTTAATCTTTTTTTCTCTCCTTTACCCTCCTAATGTTTTTCTTTCTTGGAGAATCTCTGTGTTCTAGATAAGGCAAACAAACATAGAAAAGAGATTAATTCATTTTATGAAAAAAATATTTTGCTCATCACTAAAGAAATGGGAATGCTTAAGGTACTAAAATAGTAGATTTATGGTAAATAACAATACATTAATTTAAGTGTTCTATAAATTGATGAAATGGCATGACCCTGAACTTTCTGGTTCAATTTCATCTCTCGTGTAATTCTACTTGATGCAAAATAGAGTTGCAAGAATGAAAATGACACTCTAGGCTTGATTAATTTTAAGCACCGTGTGCTTAAAAAGATACATTTTTGTTTTATAAGCTTTTTTTGAATGTAATCCTTTACCAGACTCTGAGAAGCTTAAATTCTAGCAAGGTGACAACTTTTTATGTCTAATAGCAGCAGCTATAGCAGGACATCAACTTCTGCACAGAGGAGGAATTTAAAATTTAAAATACGTTGGTATTTGTCACTGTCATAAATGCTGTTGAACTACCCAGTATTTAAATTAATAATTTAAGTGTTTGCCTAATGAACTGGACTTGATTATATTAAGACATTCTCAATTAATTTTGACAGATCATCTTCTGAGTTAGACTACAGAACCAAAATGGTTTATGGATTCCTGGCCAAAGTGTTTACTTGACTGAATATTTTTTCAACAATTAAAAATAGCCCTGTTCTACAGCAAAAAATACTTAAAAGGCAATGAGTGAAAAAGTCAGAAAAAATAGAAACAAAATAGGAAGCAAGGGTAGCAAATCCTCCTCTTAGCCATCCTGTCAGCTTGAAACTGGCAAGTAGAGTAACTAGAAACAAGAAGTGACAAGGAGTGGAAGAGACATGCTACCTCTGGCAACTATTAAAAGCGAGTTAAGAGGTTAGAATTATTCAATATATAAACTGTTATAATATTATTCAGGAAGATAGCTGGAAGTTTTGAAGAAAGACAAAAGAGTAAGCCACAGACCTCTGTTAGATTACAAGGAATCAATGCACAGTTTTGCCTCAAACCAACAATTTAGTAAGACATATTGAGCCTTAGAACTACTGGCAGTTTCTTAAAAATATTTTTTAGGCTAGCTCAACCTGTTGTTCTTATTCTCTGTACTGGATCAGGCTTTTGAGGTGCTTTAAGTATTGGACTGGACCTTTGAGATTTCACTTCAGAGCACTTTAGTTACCTCATTGAGGTCTTTAATTTTATAAGGAAGTAAAATCTTCCACTAGCCAGAGTTAAATTTTCATACCATATGTTTACACTACTTTCTATCTCATTCTCTTATTCATGCAGCAGTTTATTTTTGGGTGCTCTGTGTTCTTTGGACAATAAAACCACTCTTTTTGATTTACCCAGTTAAACATCAAATGTACATAACTGGATTGGGTTGAGGAACAAGAAGAGGGATAATTACTCATAGTCATATCAATGTCAGGAATGAACAAGCCAGAGACATGACGGTAGCTAAGAAGGAAAGTGTACATAGTTTTGATTTTCTAGAGAACTATTTTTTTAAATTAGTCCCTAAATATTATACTAAGGGTAGTTCAAGATATTTTATGGAAAAACAAAAGAGTGCATAGAGAAAATGATCCCATTTCCAGAAAACATTTTCTACTCCTTGATTTAATATTATCTTTTTTACCAAGCTTAAATTTTAAGCTTGGTAAAGTTTTAAGTTTTTCAGAGGGAACAGACTCCTTATACCTCTGTTCTGTGTTTCACAAAAGTGTGTTACTGTTGGTATTATGTCAATAAGGTGAGTCCTTCATAATCTTCATTGTAGTTTGTCTAATTCTGGGGAGGACAAGGGAGAAAAACCAAAATTACACCCCAATCTTATTCTTAAAAAGATTTATAGGCGGAAGGGAAAAATTATGCTAATATTAAGCCACAACTCCCTTTCCAGTACCAGACAAGTAGCCATGCATTCACATACACATTTAAAAACTGAGATTGCGTAGGGAGGTGGGGAAGTATGCTGGAGAACTTTCTGTTCAAGAACATGCCACCTCCTACTCACATTTTCCACATCATTCATCATGCCCAGCTCCAAGCTTATTGCAGGTTTGCAAAAAAAAAAAAAAAAAATGAAGCGGTTCTCATAGTTAATAATTTTCTCAGATATTTTCCTCTGCAGATCTCCACATCCGTGGCATTCAGTCAGAGCACTTCTCTGTCAATGCCATGCTGTTAATGTGGATGACTATCGTTCAGCATCTGCTAAACCAGCCTTGGCAAATCATCTCGTAAAGCTGATATGTCTCACTACTGAGAGTCACACCAACAGCCAGTTCATGGAGACAGTGATTAGGCCAAATTCAGCCCTGGTCTCATTTTATCTCACCAGGGAACCTGACACATGGTGTCCTTTCTCTGGCAGACCAAGAGAGAACAGCAGAGAGGCTTTGAGAGAGATATTTGTGTACTCAGAATTCTGTGGAGAATTCTACACGTGTCAGAGCAGAAGAGCTTCAAAGCATAAAAGGTGCAAAATATTTGTGACTTACAGGAGGCGAGTTCAGAACTTTTAGCCTCTAGGCACTCCCTTACCACTGCTGGGATGTTTTCAGACTTTAACTGTTTCTGCTTGTTTGTTTGGGCATAGGCAAATTAAGTTGTACCTGGCCTTCATGTGCAATCTGGACTGGAGGTACACAACGATCACTGACACAACAACCAAAATTCATGTGTCCTGAAGAGTTCTTATCTGCACTCTTCTGTACAGGCATAAAAGGTGCTGGCAGGTTAACAATGAATAGAACAAAAAATCTCACTTCCATAATTTATTTAGCTTAATCTACTACAAACATATATAGATCAATTACAATATTTTTATTCAGAATAATTAAACCATATTGTATTAGAGAACATCACTTTTTTCTCTTATTTTTCTCATTTTTTTATATCTGAATTTCATACTTGACTCTTTGACTTACAGTCAAAAGTGGTATACTATTCCTTCTATATTCCCCCTATATTATAAAAATCTGGAGATATTTGTGGCATTGCCCATGAAAGAATGAGGAGTTACTAGACAACCAAAAATAGCAACTTTCTGATTTTAAAAAAATATAAACAATTACAATTACTTGCAGCAGGAACAGACATTGAAAGATTTATAACACAGAAACACTGATAGTTAAATCATATGAATAAAAATTAAATGTACAATACTGAAAGGTAAACAGTTATACATAAAATCAGACAACAAGAATGCAGTATTTCTAAAAGTATAAGAAAAATCATAAACATCAATGCAGAAAATGGAAAATCTGGATATGTTTCAAAGAGAACTTTGACATATCCTGGGAAATACTGTTCAAGGTTTATCACAACAGTTATTCAGTTTTCTAGAGAGGAAGACAATACTTGATGCATCTTAACACAAAACAATATCAAAAAACAAGACATAGCCCACAAAATCAAAGTTAACAATGCATGATTTCAAACTTCAAGTAACAAAATTTCATTGGCCATATTCACTTTGCTAGTATAAAATTAGATAATGCAGAAGTAAATCAAGAAAGTATTCAACCATGGTTCAACAAAGGCAATTATTTCCTATTAGTTTAAATATGAAATAGGTCATTAAATTATTGATACATGGGGTTTAACTTTTGAGCTCTTACCTTAACTAAAGACTCAATAGAGTGTGTCTATTTCTTGCATTTTTCCATTTTTTTTAAACACCCTGTAAGCTTTTCATCACTATCAGTTTTATTAAAACACTACTCTTATTCTTAATTTGACGTAAATTTAGCTGATGTGTAACACAATGAGACTACAATAATTTTACTACTACTGAGTCAATGGCAAAACTCCAACTAACTTTGAGTCATCATTTTTCCTATTTCTGTGGATTTGCTTGTACCTATTTTTAGTACAAACTATTAACTCACATAAAAGATAATATCTATGAATGGATAATGTTTATGATTAGAGAGTTAACATTAAGCACAACCATACAGCTTAACTTGATGTTTTCTTACTACTTAACCATGTGAAGTATTGGGAGGCAGAGTTTGGCCAAAAAATCATAAACAGTTTCAGTGTGAGTTTTACCTCAGCTAGTCCAGGTCCAGCAATATGCGTGACCAGGGTTTTCAAAACACTGAGCACTCAATAGCTTCCAGCTGCATAGTTTGAAAACTTGGAGATTAAAACAGGAAACAAATGAAAAGAACTCCTAATTATTGGTCACTTCAAAGTATCTGAGATGTGAACTAGTGCATGCCTTGCACTTCTAAAAGTCTTACTTGGTCTATTTGGAGCACCAAGTACAGTGGTGAAAACATGAAAATCGGCAGGGCTGACCAAGCAATTTCTATAGAAATCTACCAAGCTAGATTTTCAGATAAGCAAGAAGCAGGAATCAATAATAAACGAGATTCAGAATGTTCTTCTTGGACAGACTTTTTCATCCAATTTCACATTCTATATACCCTCAAGCTCCTATATTTCAGGTGTGCAAGGAATGTAAAATCAGATCTCTGTTGTAAACTTCTCAAATCATCCTCCCACACAATCAACCTATAGAAACCGTTTTAATATTCCACACTGTGGAATTGTTCCACATTGTGACCAAATCCTCTCCCATCCAACTGATTTTTATTTTATAAATTACAAAGGTATTTTCAAAAGCCAGTGCAATATTGAAAATTAATATAAACTATTTCCAAAGGAATATAGATAAAACTGATGTGGCAGTTTTCTGTTTCTATTTGTAAATTGAGTTCACCACATTATTCTAACTTGCAGAGCTGTCCTGCAGAACCTTCTCCTGAGTTTTAAACCTTTGATTTAGTTTTCTTACGTGGACTCAGTTTCATACTTATTTACTGGAAAGTGTGCTGTATCTCCATCTTCATTTGACTCCATTATCAGTTTAATTTATTTTCATAATGCTTTGCCAAAGCTACTATTTAAACATGACAATTTAGAAATTCTGTTTCACAGTTCCTTTCTGTTTGATATATGCATAACTCAAAAGCATAAAACTGTTGGCCATTTTTAAGCTTCCCTTAAAAATGTGATGACATTTAGACTGTATATTCTTGTATATTCTCCACTACCCACTGCCACCTACTGCAGAATTAGTAGCAATGCGAATAGACCTACTTTTGAAAAATTCTGAAGTTGAATCGTAAATATAAACTTAAATGCTTAGCATATAATCTGTGCAGATATATGCAGCGATATATATGCATTATGGACTATTTTAGACCTGAACTCAGTAGAAGAGTTAGAATAACAAATGGTTAAGTGGTGTTAGTTTAAATCTAAAAGCTAAATTGTTTCTCTGAGCAGGTGTCACTTTTTTCCATAAATAATTATTTGTACTGTTTCTAAAACATTTGTATAAATTATTGAGTTTTGTTTTATGTTTATTTTTCAATTTAAAAGTCTTTGAAGTACTCAAGCATTTCCTGCTTCTTTAGGATTTATTGCATTTGATCTCTAAAATGCAATTGCAAACATGAAACCACCCCAGCTAAGACAGGGGGCTTGTAAAACTACTTCAGCCCCATCTTTTCATTAGGTGAATTACTTTCTAGGACTTAATGCTAAATACCATAGGTTATGTAAGCATATATGTCATTTTAGGCTTATTTTTCATATCAAAGAAACAAAAATAAAATTTTTTTGGAGTTAGCAATTTAAAATGAAATTTTTCTTTGTCAATATTCCAATGATAAGCTTTTAGAAGCATAGCAATGAATTTAGCACATTATCTATAGTAGTAATGTAAGCTTATTTTCCTTAGGTTTTTGTTTGGCTTTTTTTTTTAATACATTACATTAAATTGAAATTACATGTCAAAACGGATGTCCCTAGTCCTCAAACCTATAAGTTGTGTAATATTATGAATTTTCTTTACTCTTTAAAACCATGAAAAGTTCATTGATTTCTAAGTCAGTGATTTTTTATAAGGGGTGTGTTGTTCCAGGTACAGACATGACAGATTATTTTTCCATTTCTGGTCTTCATGTTGGAATACACATCAGTTTTGACTTTCTGCAAAAATTTTTTGCTTTGTTTTTATCTACTTTTTCAGTGTAAAAACTTTAAGGGAGATTTTATCTTGCACATTTAAGAAAATTATATGCTCAGACATAACACTGGCAGAATAATTGTCAATCACATAAAGAATATCTGCATTAAAGTTGCTGGTTCTGTTTAACGCCTACATGACTACATCACCAGTACCTTGAGTAAGAAATAGCTGTAGACCAAATCTTTTTAACTATAAACTGGTACTAAAAATTCTTTTAACATAGAAGAAAAATACTTGTTTGCTTCCAGAAACTAATCAAATTTGAAACAATGCTTGAAGGGGCAGAAGAAGATATGTTATAAAAACCTTTTTTGAGAGTTCATAATTTCATGTTTGCTATTATTATAGATCCCTGTACCTTAAAATATAATTAATGAAAAAATTTTGTGTATCTTATATTCCTATCTTTATTTTTATTACAGATTTTAAACCAATATCTATTTTTTTCTAGTTGCAGTTCCCTCTTGGTCAAAATTTTTGTTTGGAAACAAGGAGAAGAGTTTGCTCTAAGCATAAAATTTTCTTTTATTCAACATCACAGAGCTAGTAAAGACTACTTAATAGACTTGAGCAATGTTAGACTACACTAACTTCAAAGAAACAAGAACATGTACACTAAATCTTAATCCCAGTGGGCTCAATGAAAACTTTCCTCTTAACATCAAAGAAATCAGGATTTGGCCTTTATGTCAACATTAACCCCTGTACCTCAGCTTTCCCACTGGACTTGGCACAAAACAGTACTTCTGCTGAATGTACATTGTAACTATGTAAGTTTTTGTGCTCCACACATCAGAAAATTTTATGGATCATACATGAGGACAGATTATTTTGTTTTTACTGAATGCATCAAAATAGTTTTCCTTTATATTTTTTACTATCAATTTGTTGTCATTTTCACAATACTTTGTGTGAAACAATATAAACATAATGCTGAGTCTAAATTTACAGAAATATGTGACCACAATTCTCATGGGGCATCCGCAACTTCTCTGGGCAATCTGTTCCAATGCTTCACCACCCTCACTGTAAAGAATTTCTTCCCACTATCTAATCTAATCTAATCTAATCTAATCTAATCTAATCTAATCTAATCTAATCTAATCTAATCTAATCTAATCTAATCTAATCTAATCTAATCTAATTCCACTGCTCTTTTCATGAAATGTGATGAGAAGGGACAGAACTCAAGATTGTCTTCCTCCTTTTCCACTTCCCATTCCTTCAGACATTTGTCTCAAACCAAAAGCTAAAAATCTCTGGAGACACTTGCCTATTTCCACCCACCTGTCAGGCATTTAATTGCATACATTTGATTCTATTACACAGCACCTTGGTGACTAAACAACTCCAGTATGAGGACTGTTCTAGGGGCAGATGAAGGAGGAATTCTTACCCTCACCCTGGGTAATGGGTCCCTTCCTTTTGTGGATCACTTTCTGGATGGTTACCTTCAGTAACTTTCATTTACCTGAAATGACTAATTTTTTTTTCCTAGTTGCTGCCATAGACTATGCCCAGTGTTGTACACCTTCTGAGTAGTTAGACTTAGTGGCTGTGAAAAATAACTAGGGAAACTAAAGAACACCTTTATAAAAGTGGATCAAGGGCTCTTTCTCCCTTTCTTTTTAAAATTGCACATTCTCTTACCCATTTGTGGCCTACTGAAAAGACAGGGAGAAACCTTTATAAGGCAGTGCAACAATAGAACAAGGAGTAATGATTTTAAACTGGAAGAGGTTGGGTTCAGATTGAATATTAGAAATTTTGAAACTCTTTACTGTGGGGGTGGTGAGGCACTGGCAAAGGTTTCCCAGAGCAGTTGTGGATGCCCCATCCCAGGCAGTGTTTAAGGCCAGGCTGGATGGGGCTCTGAGTAACGTGGTCTAGTGGAAGGTGTCCCTGCCCATGGTTGCAATGAAATGATCCTTAAGATCCCTTCCTGTTGGAGTCTGAGATACAGAGTGTGTGCCCTTGTTTCTAATACTTAGTTTTAAGATCCAGAGAAACACTGACTTTCATATAACATGAAATTCATGAGCATGTTTTCATGGTGATACATGAGAACAAATGTTAAAGTTAGATGGAAAAAGTGTAAGTGTGTAGATTATAAAGTTTCTTAAACCACTGGGTGAAAAAGTTAGTTTAGGGAACAAAAGACAAGATGGAGGATTTAGGGTGTTGTCTCTTGTCCCTTCTTCTTTCTTCTTCATGTTCTTCTCCTAGAGGTTTTTGGGTAGTAGTAAGTGATTGGATAAAGAATGCCGCAGTGCAGTACACAGCTGTTGGGTCATTGGGTCAGTAAGAAAAATAACTTAGTTGGCATCTGTTAATTGGGTAAATGGACATATAAATGACCTTGAAAAGGATCTTTGTTAGCCATTTTACCCCTTTCTATCATAGTGCATATAGCTTCTTGTACCTTGTAATGCTGATAAGAAAAGAATAAACAACCAAGACCGAATAAGAAAACTGCCTCCCTCTCATCAATCTTAAGTTCAGAGGGAAAAAAAACCTAACCACGAAGTCCGTAATGAGAAACGTTCCAACACAAACCACTCTAGTTTTATAATTAAAATTTAATTTTACTTCTTACTTCCAAGCACATCTCCTCACATCTCATACCACATACATTTTCCCCCAGTCTGGATACTTAGTTTATCTAGTTTTTCAAGCAAAGAATAATTTTTAAACAAATTCCTACCCTGACTCAAAGCTGATTTTTTTTTTCCTGTGTTTGCCTTTTAAATAAAATTTGATTTTGTGTTTTACTGCTTTTTAATCATCTATGGATAAACATGTTAAAATAAAATGTCTTGATGCATACCAGTTTAGTTTAGATTCATATTAAATAAATTCTGAATTTTCAGTAACAAGTCTGCAAAACTGCAATGACTTTGATGATCAAGAGTATTACGGTATACAGATTTACACAGTATATAATATACTGGTATCCTACATCTATCCAGCTAATCTTCATCCCTTGAAAGATGTTTAAACACAGTATTTTCATAATTTTTTTTTAAAAAGGTACACTTAATGGATACAAACTACATGATTAAGACATCAAGGTATGTAACCTTTTAATTACATGCAAAATTACCTCAAAAATATGGTGGAGTCTCAAATGCTCAATTATTGTGCTCATAGAAAGCTTTAAATTAAAACTTAATGTACAAGAACAAGAAACAAAAACTTTTAGGAAACAAGCTAATACAAACTACTAAATCATGTCTAACAACCAGATAGCAATAAGTTTCATTGCATTTATTCTGATACTTGTTTACAAAGGTTTTGGCATTCCACTGAATTTGTTCCCACCACCACCATTTGGAGAACTTAATTTTGTATAAGACATGGTGACCCATGAGCACTGCAACACTGTTCTTTTGGGGGTCGCTTTTTCAGTTCACAGAACAGAAGTTGTATTTCCAGTGTATCTTCTGACATGGAGTGTTGCTAGAAGACATGAGGTATTGGGCAGGAGTCCAAGTCAGAACACCACGGCAACTAGTTTTCCACGATGAGCCCCTGACAGGCCTAAACTTCTCTCAGGCTCAGAAATCCTGTCCACAATGGAGTTTTAGAAAAGGCCTAACCGCAATTTTTAAAAGTTAATGCTTCCCTTCTCCTCTATGCTTGTCTTGTGTATGTGCCTATCTGAGACTCAGACAAAAGAAAAGCTGCTCTGCCCACTGGGGTTAGATAACATCTCACTGAATGGGAAACTGAGGAACTGAGTTCAGGTGGTCTTGATTGGCAAATGGAGCTTCAGACTGGGTTCTCCTCAGTTTCTGCAAAGCTGCCAGAAAGACAAACAACAGTTTTATCAAAAAGCTCTGGGGTTGTGTCTTCTTTTCTTCCTTTGCAAAGAATAAAACATTTTATTGAATGGGAATACTTGAAAAAATATATGTGTACATACATATATACATAGTCAAATGTCCTATCTTTTGCAGTGTTGTTCTTCATGAAAAAAGCTTTAATAGTCCTAGCTTTTAACTTGACTTTTTTTGTAAATCTCTCATTTTACAACGTATTCTTTCTTTGTTTTTGTTTGTTTTTTTCTCTCTGTATGCTAGTGTTACCTAGAAAACATTTATAGAAGCAACATTTTTTTTTTGTATTGTGCAATAAAAAATTGCTATTTTAAAAGCATACACAACATAATTATAAAATGCAGTGGTAGGAAATAAAGACTCATCATTCTTTTGTGTTTCACTTATTTATAGATTTATTGTAGCATGGTTGGCTGTATTAATACATATACATTAGACTTTCTAGTGCTGCCATAATTTTCCTCTGACTTTCTACAGGCCCATGAAACCATTGTGATCACTGGGGATCACATTTCACCTCTGTCCTTTCTTCTTTGAAGGCCCCCACCACAGCCTTGATGAGAATAACTGAATTGACCAGATGATAACTTGGTTTCAGAAAGTGAAAATGGAACGCTGTATTTCAGATTCCTCTTTGCCCAGGTAGTAGTACAGGGAAAATATCAAGAACAACTCTGAGTCAGTGTGGAAATACTAATAATAGCTTCGCCATTCTTCTGTGATATGGATAAAGATTTCCCAGGAACTATACAGAACTATACTTTTCTCCTACTGATTAGTAACTGCCTTCTTCCATTAGTGTAGGAAAGTTTCTATATGGTAGCCTATCCTTCTTTTAATCAATGAAGAGAAAATTGTTATGCAGAAGTTATTTTTACAGTATGTAGTTGAAGATCAGATAAAGTATGCAAACAATGCTAGAAAAAGACAATTAATATGACTGTGAAAGGTGAGACCTATAAGAAAATAAAAAATACAAATCAAACTACAAAAACCCTTAATCAGATCTGAGTTTGACTTCCGTCTTAGTCTCTGCCATGCTGCTGTGGTTCTGAGATGAATATATATTTTCAGACTTAATGTAATTATCGACAAAAATTCTTAATATTACATCCTGGAGTTCTGCTTTTTTAAAAGATTTTCTCAACAGCACATGTTAATAATACAGTTTACTTTTTCCCTTGTGCAATACTTGAGTTTATCAGATAAAATCAAAACCGTTGACTATGGAAATACAAAGAGTTGCATTTCATAACCTAGCAACAATTTATTCCCACTAACATCTCTCAGCAAGTAAACGTTAAGTTGAATGTAGCTGCTTAGCAAAAAAAAAAAAAAAATCAGAGGCATTAAAAAGGCATAAGCATATACCAGAAAATTTCTGAAAACCATTAGATCTGCTTTTCATTCTCCAGTGAACAGAGAAACACATACATGCGTGGAAGATCATCCCTACTCCCAGGTCTCCTGCCTCTCCTACAATCCATTATCCTAGTCACCTGTTCACAAAGTACTTAAAATGTCCTTTTGTACAGAATATGTCAGCTCCTTCATGTGAGCATCATCATGTGAGGTTGTATCATGGCAGTAATTTTGAGTGTGTGCATTGCTGAGATATGAGCCTGATGCAAAGAGTTACTGATCTCAGACGTACTCATCAGGTGATAATCTTTTAATAGATGTGAGGCTATTTCCCTCAGCTAAAGAAAGATAAATTTAGATTTAGCTAAATGATGGCCAGTTCTAAAAGGAGCTAGCTAAACAATTAGCAATAGCTGCAAATGAAAACTTCCAATTGTTCTAGCCTTTCCTTTGCATATGTATTGACTGAAACACACACCTGAGGGACATAGCATGTTTTTAACTTTATCCTCTTTAACTTTATCCTCTCAGATGAAAGGGAGAGAGAACCGAAACCAATTCATAGCTTGCAATCATCATTCATTCTGGAATAAAAATGCATGTTTGCTGGTTGGCAGTACTTTGTAGTTCAAAATTCAAGAATACAGTAGATAGAGCTGAAAATGAAGTGTATGTTTCATGACAACTGGAATCTATAATACTTAAAGTGTGTCTATGGTTGCAGCTTACTCAAAAAAGGCATTGCATTAGAAACCTTACACAGTTCATATTAAAACACATAATCAGATGGTCCAGCAAAAAACATGGATCTCATCAGCAAGGATAATGTGCATTTGGTTTGCCAGTTGATCTTTTCCTAGTGGCAGGTTCAAGCAAACTTGCTTGATTTCACATTCTTAGACCTAGTTACAGCCTGAAATGCAGGACACAGTTAAAGCGGGAAATGAGTGGGAGGTTTAGGGGAGAACACGACTAATGTCTTCAGTGTTTGGATTGATTTGTAGTGCAAAGATACAAGTCTCTTGGTACCTTTCCAAAGGATTTTTTGCCACCTTCAATACTGTAGCATGAATATCAGGAGACTGAGAAGCCAGCCAGCAGGATGAGGTTCTGGGGTAATTACAGGTCAGGAATCGGTGGCAGCCCTAATAGCTGGCTGTTGATTAAAGATGAAACTCAAGCCCTATACAAAAACCAAAACAACAAAACGATACAAGACTTCAAACAGTGCTTGAGCCTTGAACACTGTAACTGCACATGTGTTAAGCCAAATACTACAACAGCAGTCTCTTGTAGAGAAGATTCCTTGCACTTCTTGCACTTATGGGCAGCCAAGGCCTGAACCTGATCATGACACTCAAATTCTTTCTTGAGTTAGTAAATGAAAAGTAAAAAATATTTTCTAAAACAAAATGTTTGGTCAAATTATGAATTTGAGATGTTTTGCAGAACTTTTCCAACAGAGTAATAAAAATTTAATGGTTTTTTTCCTCCCCATTCTGTGTTAATGCTACTGCATTCATTTATCTCATCTCTATGTAGAGAGTAGAACATAGCACCCTAATTTGCAAATTTGTTAATCCAGGTGTAATTTTCTCTTTGAAATATATGTTCAAGTTCCTCAATACAAAAAGAGAAGAAGCAAAAATTCACTTTCTACTACTTCCAGATAGTCCAGTAGGAGCTGTAGGTGATAAATGATACCCAGAATATGGAGTGCTGTACATACAGGTACCATGATGAGCAACTCACAGCCTTTATAAGCATCATTCACAAAGGGCAATATCGCACCGATGATAAAAAAAGTACATCAACCAAAGTACCAGAAGTAGGTTTTCTCCTTTATTGCCTTTTCCATGAGGTCATTGTGCCTCTTTATGGATCTGCCCACAAGTAACAATGGAATTAAGACAGGATATGAAAATTATGGATTACCTGTAGTAATGATCTCCATCTACAAACCAAAGTACCAGCTCCTTTGTAACAGCTTTCAGAAAGGACCTTTCCAATGTTTTATATTCTATCAAACCACATACAAACCAACCAGAAATACAGCACAAGTGACAGTATGTATGGAAGCATATCCTATAGACTGATCTTAGAGTGGATACAGAACACATTTTAATTTGCGTACTCTTTCGCAACAGATTTGTGAATCACAGTACTTAGACAGTAACAGCAAGGTACCAAAGTACTTCACTGGCCCAGCGATAAAGCCATGCATTTGTAACTGATGGACACAAGAACATTCTGCTGAAAACTATATATATGAATGTTTCATGTGCATGGGGTCTGAGAAAGAGGGATAAAACACTGCATTAATGTTATAGATTAACTTGACAAGACAGCTGATCCCATTGTGCTCACACTAAGTGAATATGAGGTTCACTGAATGTTAACAGAAGAGAAGGAATTATTTTCTGTAGAGACTGTAAAGATAAATCCCGGTCAAAGTGTTATTACCCTTGTATGTGAAAGCAATCTCTTGAAATGATATACAAGTTGTATGTTAAATATTCTTTAAATTTTTTCTGACATTGATCTTCTAAACTAGTATTTAAAATCTACTTTTACAGGCATTTTTGGAATAGTACAGTAAGTAATATCAGGGCAGGGATCAGTCAAAGGTTGGACTTGATGATCTTGGGGTTCTTTACCAGCTTTGATGATTTTATTCTACTTTTTATATTTTGTGTTCTTTATCAAAAATGTAAAAATCACAAGTAAAATTTTAAACAGGTTTCAAACTTTCAAGTAAGTAAAATAATAAAGAAAAACATTAAATAACTATTTTTTTTTACATGTTCCTTTTGGGAATAGATGTGATCACTAGCAAGGTCACTTTTAAGGAGTGGATTTATATAATCACTATTTGTTAACTCCTAAACTTATTCATATACACACTTTTTATAGTCACAATGGTATGAATTATTTCACTTTGGCTTGTTGTCATCCCCTTTGGACATTGAGAACTCTTAAATTGCATATGCTTATTTTTAAATTTTCCTAGTGTACACAATCCATGGGAGATTTAATGATTGTTGATCTAGGAATGGGCTATTTTTTTTGTCATATACTCTTTAGTAATTCTTCTGATATTTTAATAACACAAGGAAAGCAATTTCTACATAACCTTAGAAACAGCAAGTATTTTAAATGAAAATTATTGTAAAATTCTTCCTTATATTGTAAAATAGTCTTCCCATTATTCTAACTAGAAGCTAGCATAAAATGCTTCAGACCTAGATGGTAAAGCTCTATAGGAAAAGTATTATAACTTTTCAGTGTTTTGGATAACTTAATAGCCAAAACAAACCAAACAAAACATGAATAACCCTGAACTTGTTCAAGACCTGCTACTCCAGCTGGATGCATAAATTTATGGGGCCCAATGGGATATATCCCAGAGTACCAAAACAGATGTCTTTGTGTGACCTCTCTCCATCACTTTTCACCAGTCTTGGGAGTATGAAGTGGTCACAGTTTTGGTTTTTTTTGTCACAGAAAATATTTTTCCAGCTTTCAGTAAGATTAGGAAGAAAGACCTTGATAATAACATGCCTGTCTGTGCCTGGTAAAATTTTGGAGAAAGTTATTCCAGAACTTATTTGAGAGACAATGCAATCACTGATGAAAGTCAACATGTATTCATAAGGGGAAAGTCCTGCTTAATCAACTTAATTTCTGACTGAATGGCTGGTCTAGTTGACCAAGGGAAGTCAGTAGATGTGGTGGGTTTGAATTTCAGTAAAGGTTTTGATGCTGTCTCTCAGTGTAACCTTCTGGACAAAATGTATAGCATTCAGTTAGGCAAGTCCAAAATATGCTGGGTAAACAATTGTCTAACAAGTGAGGCTCAAAATGTTTCCGTAAGGAGGATTATGTCAGGCTGGCAGTGGGCTCCCCCAGGCTCAATTCCAGGACTAGTGCTCTTGAATGTTTTTATAAATGGTCTGGAGGCAGGAATTGAGTGTACATTAAGTGAGGATAGAAATGACACTAAAGCAGGAGGAGATGTGGACTCCTCTGGGGGAAGAGAGAGGCCTTACAAAGAAATCTGGATAGACTAGAGAGCTGGAAAATTACTAACCATAAGAAATTTAACAGGGACAAAGACTGGATTCTCTACCCAAGGGTGTAAAGAAGACACAGCAGGGCTCTTTTCTGTGGTCGAGTGACAGGGCAAGAGGCAAAGGGCACACATTGAAGAACAAGAGCTTCCATCTGAACATAAGGAAACAATTCTTTACTGTGAGGGTGACTAAGCACCAGAACAAGTTGTCAATAGAGGTTGTGGAGTCTACACCCTTGGAGATACTAGAAAACCATCTGGAGATGATCCTGGGAAGACTGCTGTAGGTGGGCCTGCTTGAGCAGTGGGGTAGGACAAGATAAACTCCAGAAGTCCCTTCCAACCTCAAACAGTCTGTGATTCTGTGACTGAGAACAGAAATGAAAACTACTGTTGTCATTCTACTACAATTATATTGTGAAAATTAAAATCACCAAGCTCTTCAGAATGCACAGATTTTTCTTTCAAAATGTAATGCAAGGTCCAATGAAGAACTTAAATGTATAATTAAAGGTGATCTCTGGTCCTGAGATATCCTGAAAGATAACTCTGTTCAGATCTTCAGCAAGAGTTTATAGATGTGGTATTTTAAAAACCATTTAATATTTTAATCTCCTCTTGCTGTTTTTTATGGGCAAAATATAGACAATTCATTGAGAACAATTAGAACCAATTTTGAAATAGTAAATATTTATTTCTACATATGCTTGGTGTGTTTAAACACAAATAGGATAATATCCTTTTTGACAACTTCAAAACTCAAAGTTAAAATCAAGTAGTACAGTGAAGAACACCACTGAAAAGCTAGAGACAGGTCACAATAAAGTGCATTTATTTCATTAAGGATAAGCTGGTATTTGCTGAAGTCCTAGGGCTTGTTTGGAACAGTATTTTGTGTAATGCTTTTGCTCATGTTTCTGTAGCAGAAGCATGAGACATTCAGGTCAGAAAGCAGGAAAACTGACATTCTTTCATATCTCCAGAAGTCTTCTCTGTGTATCAGGAAGTCTTTTATTTGTATAGATAATTCAGGTACAATGAATACTAAATATCAACTAACAAAAATTTATACTGATTCAAGTGGAAATGCCACTCAGCTAACTAGAAGAGCTTTCCAAGAATCTTAATCACAAATGTGAGCAATTCCTTCAGAAAATGAAGCTGGCGACCCTTCTATTTGCTTGTCTCATGTAACCAGGAAGAAAATGTGGTGCATGCCTAATACTCCTTTTTCCTGAGTATGACTTAACAAGCTATGCAAAGACAAAACAGACAGAAGTTAAAATAGTTTCACAATAGAGGAGAAGGAAACAAGCTGCCATAACCTTTTTATCTACAGCTATATCTCTTACTCTCCAGCAGCTATGGGAAGGGAGCAGACAAGGTCTTAAGTTTCACACAGGTCAGCTGCATTTTCCATAACAAAATCCTCAGAATAAAAAAAAATCATGGAAAATAACAGACAAGTAGTACAGAACTTGAAAGATGAAAGTATTTATATGCAAATCAACAAATTATAGACAAAGGTTAAAAAACTGAAAAATAAATTAATTGACAGTCATAATTGCTATATGCAAGAAGAAAACAGGATACTGGGTTCACTATGCAAGCAAAATAATGCCTGTGCTTGGGACTATTATTGATTTATGGAAAAAATCTCACAAAAATATGGTTTTAAAATAAATTCATCTTCTTAAGTCAACTGATTGAAATTAATTGATGTCTTCAATTCAAAAGATATCTAATCCTACCTGCATTCTGCAGAAGATAGCTTTATTTTAGTGATGGAATCTGCTTTATGTGGTAGGCTCAAATGCAGCCCTGATACCTCAGCCCTTAACATGCTTTTGCTGTTGCTTTGTCAGGGAGGCACTGCTTAACAGTTCATTAGAGAGCTCTGTCCAGCTGAGATAGTTTATCAGCCCAAAGGAATGCTCACATACCTAGCTGGAAAAGCACCTTACTGTTTCATGGGAATGCCCACACCTGTACTAAAGAGGTGACAATGTAACTACCTCTAATTCCTTGACTACTCCACAGAACAGAATACCTAGGAACAAGGAAAGTGTTTGTCACAACCTTCTGCTGTCATTCCAACATTACACAAGACTTAAGGGAAAATTAAATGCATGGATAATCTAAGAAATTGATGCTTAAACACTTCAGTGACAACAAGAAATGCAGATTACCAGCAGACATACTATGAAGTGAGACATGGACAAGATTGTGTATTTGTATCAGAAGGTCCTATCATATTTCATATTAAGAAAAGTATCTTAATCCAGATAGTGTCTCTTTGAGGTGTAGAGTGCTGCATTTCCACTGTTGTATAGCAGAAAGGCTCTCTGCAAGAAAAGATCTGAGTATCAACCCAGCATTCAGAATTCCCTGTTGATGTATTAATGCAAAACTCTGCACCACAGTTCAGCTAAACAAAGTTCAGTCTTGCCTTTCCAGTACAGTTAGAGGTTGCCTGTAGAAGTAGTCTGTTGTCAATTCAGCTCAATTAGGTTGAATTCTCACAGGGTCTGAAGATTTGCTGTTGTCCCATAAATACTAATCCAGTTGTGTTAGCAGTAATGCTTTCAGAGGATGCTGCCATTGTGCCCCTAAACAGTAGTGCAACAAGAAATTATAGTGGCAGATGAGCCAAAGCCATTTTCATACAATAAGTCAAACTTCCAAAAGCACTCCAATAATATCTGCAGTGCTACTCGATGAGAGATATTAGGCCTTGTTGAAATCTGCCTCAACAAGACTCTAACCTGTAAAGAGCTGGAAATGACAGCCTCGAGCTAGGTCCTTATTCCCACTGCATCAAACAATGCTTGCTTAAATATGTAGTTACAAGGTATGTTTTTGTGTCATTTAGAGTCCAAACTATCTAGATGCAGTTATGGACCTAATGGACTGGACATTCAGAAACCCCTTTAAAGATGTAGTCATTAAATGCTCAGTGAAAATTAGGCACAGAAAGGTAAGAAGTAGGAAAAGAATAGTTTTCGGAGCTATACAATAAAAATAGAAACACATAGAGCACTTTTTCATAACTTTCCCTGTTTTCTAAGATTCAGTATCAGACTCAGAGACTGATACTTATATTCAGAATTTAGATTGCTCCTGTAGATAAAGAGATGGTTGGGTTAGTTTCCTAACGCATAGTAATTCTACTGTGTGTTTGTGTTGTGGGTTTTTTTGCTGTTGTTATTTAGTTTTGGGGGGTTTTGACAGGGTAACCATTTGATGTGAATTACAGAAGTCATTTACAGACAGAGGGCTGTAATTGCAGGCACCTTTCTCTCACCAATTGCATTGTTCCCTGAACTATGGCACCTTGACCATTTCTGCCCTGCCTCTCTTTCCCATTAAATTAGGAGTTCATTCCTCCACAGTGATTCTTGTCCAAAAGGAAAGCAAAATGATGCCCTGGCATAACAAGTAGCAAAACACCTATAAATATATACATATATATTTGTATATAGTTATATATAAATAACAAAAAGCCCTGGCATAAGAAGTTGGAGATGAAGTCTCAAAGAGCTTCTGTTGGAAAAGAGAACTATTACCCACTTTTTAAGTGAGTATTCTAAACATTATGCACTGCTCTAAAAAGGAGGGCAACATCAGCATCACTGCTTTTGCTTTAAAAGGAAGGAGCAAGATTGGATCAATGCACTAAAAGAATGCCTGGAGTCACCTATTTTCAGCAGAGATGAAGTCTGTTATTCCCAAGGGAACTGGGATCAGCTGTGAGCCTGACTCAGGGCCTTAAAATGTACATTTATTTGACATTCCCCATTTAGATTCCATAGTTATAATTTATACCATTAGTCGTTTCTTAGTCCATGAGATATAATTTATAACATAGATTGTTTCTTTATTTGTGTGTTTCCATCATGATATGCCAGCCTTTCTCATCCAGTGTGGGAATACAAGCAAGCTGCTATTCTCAATACATATTTGTGACTTTGGTTAAAGTCAGGGTATTTTATTTCCTTTAAGATGCCAACACTAGTAAGTCATTAAACAAGTTAAAACAAAAAATTCCATGGCTTTCAGTATTAATACTAAATAAGAAGTGAGGAAGCAGCAGTTTTTAGATTAAAATATAAAAGAGATCTGCATCAATAGGGACATTTGCTGTTGCTGTGAGAATCCACTGATTCTAGTGGAGACACCTGAAAAAAAATTAGGTCCAAAATGTTTGTCTTATCTGAATTATGTTTATTAAACACCAAACCTAATTCAACCTCCCAGGTCACTCTGGTAGATAACTGATGATGGTCTATGCTTAATTATAGAATATTGTCTGACATAAAATGAAATCAAACATTTGTATCTCTCTGTTAACTAATGAGATAGAGCAGATACATTTACTTCCCTCTCTTGATTTTAGTCAGATTTTGGAATGAATTTTTAAAGCAACTGCTTAAGTAAATAAAAGTGAATAGTTGACTGATAAGGCCAACACTGAGAGAATCCTTTGGGAATATCAGCACCAGACTGGGTGGAACATCACTTACAATTCTGACCCATATTTGGTATAATAGCTAATCCTTTCCCTCTGAAAAACTCAGCTCTCATCTATCTACCATGAATTTGACTTAGAAAGGAAAAGAACTGGGTACTATGCAAACAAAAACCTTATGAAATAGTGATCTTCAGATAGAGACACCGACCTGTATACAGGTTCTGGCAGGGGTACTTTAGGGGTTTAGTGATTGCTTTTTCTAATTCCAGATAGTGCCAACTATGTCTTGAGATAAAGGAGTGCTAGAATACTGTAGCATGTGTCATTGCTGCCATGCTCCTCCTGCAATTCACTGATCTTGTGGCTTAACTGCTTCATAATACCAGCAATTCCCTCTTCCTGAGCCAAAATGAATTCACTGCACAGTAGAACATACTCTCCCATTATGAGCTTTCTTTTATACTCTGAAGTTTATCTCACTGTTTAAGATTTGAGCCATCTGCACCTTTCCCTGTCTCTATCCAAATAAAGAAGTTAATAGAAACAACTCTGTTAACAAAGTTTTGAAATCTTGAAAAAATGCCTCAGGAAACAAATGAAAAAAAGAAACTTTGGTGACAGTTTTCTTTCCAAAAAACATCCGATAGAAAACGTGTTTATCAGCCCTAGTGTGTATTTATAAGCTAAAATAATTAAAATACAATATCAATTAAAGAAGCAGATGTAGATGTGGGAAAGGACTATAGCATATGTTTAGAATCATGTGAGCATGTTCCTATTTGTGAAAGATACTCTGTCAACATTTTTTTGAATGTAAAGCCAGCATTTCAGCCACAATTATTAAATGTGGCTACAGTCAGAAAAAGTTACTAAGCAAAAGTCTTATTCAGTAGATCTGTTCTCCATATGTAGTCAGTCCAAATGTACTCACTTAAGTGATAAAAATAAATTGTTACCATTTTTTACTCCTGTTAGGTCTGTGTAGCCAAATACAGCTAAGAGGAAGTGAGCTGTATTCTAACTCCTGCACTGCCACCAGATGATCTAGATGTCGGGTCTGTATTATTGATGATACCATACAAGCCAGAAAGCACACAGCCTGACTGTGCAGGAAGACATGATGCAAAGGATGTGGTTTAATTAGCCAATGGCTTTATTAACTCATCTGGCAGCATTACCCAGCAATATGTCATACAGAGCAGGTCATCGCTCTTTCACTGATTGTTCCATCCTATCCTGAAGGTTGCTGTTAATTTTCCCTCCTTCTAGACTAATTCCAGCTGTTGCTGGGGCCTTATCACCTCCTCATCTGTACCCTCAAGGGTGCTACCTTCATGGCCCACTGTGTCCTTTAAACAGGTAGACAGAGGCTCTAAACCATTGGTATTGATCAAAGTGTGTTTAGGAGTAAGGTTTGTTTTTTCTTCCCTCTGGATCTCATGGGAAGCAGCAAACAGCATATTATATACAACAGGTCACTGAAAGTGAATTACTGAGGGCTTCCTATCTCAAGGGAGCAATACAAGAACTAAATATGGTTTCCCACTGGTAGTATGCTCAAAACTTCCTTACCCATAGATTTCAAACAACACTTCTAGGTTTCAGTTTGCAAATGGGTGCTAGGAAATAGGTTTAGGTTCTCTATATGAGAACCTAATATGAATGAACATTAGCTGCCAGGGAGGCTGTGGATTCTCCATCCTTGGAGATATCCAAAAATTATCTGGATATGGTTGGAGCAGGGGCTTGGGCAAGATGACCTTATGTCTCTCCCAGCCTTAACTCCTCTGTAATTCTAAGCACAAACATAAATTGGTTGCTAAGTGCCAAAATACATACATGGCCTCACAGAGAAGCTGCCGTTCTCCATTTTCAATTTTATGCTTTTCCCAGCATCTGAGAAACTCAAAATTCACACATTATCATAGCAGTTAGAATTTCTAAGGAATTATTGACCTCTTGTATAGATAATGGAATGCAATTGACAACTGCATGATAATCTTTAGGTACAATTAGCAGCAGGCCGGAAGTAACATGATGGATTAAGAAAATATGAGCAGAAAGAAATTCACACAGAAAATCAGAAATCAGATTTTATGACAACCAGCTTTATGCCTCAAACTCATCTATTAGCTTGGAAAAAAAATATTTTCTTCCTCTCAATTAACCATTTGTGTGTGTGTGTATATATATATATATATATATGTATATAGTGCAATCCATTTTTTGATATATATAGGAAAATACTGCAGGCACTAGTTTGTTATTTGATACTTGTATTTAGAAGCCAGCTTCATATCTTCATATGCAGCACTGATGCTTCCCTCATGACATATTAAAAAAACACAGTAGCTACAATATGCTTCCATATGCTTAAGATGGTTTGTGTTTAACTTGCTGTATTTTCAATGAGGTACATTTAAAAGAAGAGGATGCCTGGCACCACATGCATAATTTTGATGAATAGACAAAACATTCTCATCTGAAGTATGCTCACTTTATTAAAAAGAGTAATCTAATCTTAGCCTTTATTCTGTTAAGTCAGTCATGTGTGACCCATTACTAACCCACTAACATGGAATGTAACTCGAGAGCCAAAGAATTATTCCCACCATATTGCTTATCAGAGAACTGAAAAATAGGTATATACTGTATTTTCTTGTTTAATCATTCCCATTGGTGATTTATTGGCAAAGGCACTACATTTGTGAATCTCTCTGAGCCTCACTCTTCATCTGTTAATTCTAATTGTCTTCTTTCTACGTTTGCATCTTTCACATGCCTTATTTGTATACATTCATACAAAGCCAGCGTGCCACCAAAGAAATATAAAAAACTATTTAGTGACTACCCATGCAAAAAAGTCTGACACTGGAGGAAAGCCTGTCACTGTTTTCAGAAACAAAGATGAGAATCAAACACAACCTTTTTTTTATCTGTTCCAAACAATCAATTGTCTTGAATTACTGGAAAATTTTCCTGAGGTCCATTGAAGGTCTTAGAAGGTCTTGCAAATGGGTGCTAGATTTCTGAGTTTATGGTTCAAGAGAAAAAATGAAAAATAGTCCTAGGCTTGCTGAAGACAGCAGTTGCACTTATTTATTTGCAGTTTAGAAAGTGCTTTGAGACAGCCTTAGAAGAGATGTACAAGAAAAGCTCATTACACTTATAACAGAGAACTGTATAGTTTAGGTCTTGGGAAATAGCAGAACTGCTACTGTATATCAGGCTTTCTTTTGAGAATTTATTGACCTAATATCTGGCAAAAGGACAGGTGAATATCGTGAAACAAATATTCAAAACTAGTATTTTGGAATGTACTTTTAAGACAGTAGAAGAGAGACGTTCTAAAGCACAGCTAGAACAAATCGGAGTGAAAGACAAGTTGCTGTGGGGGTCTTGGCTTTTTTTTTTTTATTTCAAAACATAATTTAGATATTTACCACCAATTCCACCAACTTCTCCTTCTCTCAAACCAAAACAACTGAATTTGAAATTTTGGTTCCTTTAGGAATGATCTTAAACGTTGCTTTTGAACAGAAGGACCTATGAATCTTCATATAATATAAAAGTTAGGTCAAACTAATCTATGGCAAAACAACAAACCAACCAAAAAACTCCCAATACAACAACAAAACCAAGCTGTAAAATGTGCTCATTTTAATACTGAGTGTCCAATTCATATGAAGAAAAAAAAGACAATAAAAATTATTTTACTAAACGACAACTGTGAAAAGACAATATTTGCCAAATGCAATATTTCTGCCCACATGGGATTGCTTTAAAAGACAAGCTAGAGAAATGTTATTCCAACTCAGTAAAGCTTAAACTATGCAAGAACCTAAAATAGCATTTATGCATCTCTAAAAATGCCACTACACAGTAGAAGTAAAATAAACAGGATGAGCAGGTTTCCAGGGTTCTTACAAAGAGAGGTGCATTACAACTTGTAGTGGAATCTTTTTAGCTGTTCTAATCATTAGAGCTATAAGAGACCCTGCTATTTATTCAAAACAACTTAAAGCAACTCTAAAGGTCCCAGTGTGATGTTTTCACTTCTAATTTTCATAAAATGTTGATAAGAGTGGAATCAAACTAGTTAGTTATCAGTCTTGATGTTGGCATAATGTGACTGGAAATGTACAATTTGTAATTACTTGAAAGGAAACAAATTACCTTTAAGAGGAAAACCATAGGTAGAAATTGCAGAAATTAGATGTGTTAGGCTGCTCTTATAAAAAAAAGTAAAAGTACCTGTTGTTTAACTTGCATTCTATGAGAAAGAATATGTATGCAAACCAAGGGCAAGTATGTACTAGTAGAAACATGGAGTTGATGGCTGAGCGGACACTTTTTATCTATAATTTCCATTAAAAATGCAAGTGACTTTTTCATGAGATTTATTCCATGTCTGAGTTCTTAGAAACATAATAGAGGGAAGAATTGCTTGATATTAAACTTCAATTCAGACCTTTGGAATTTAGACTTTGAAATAAAGCTCAGACAAAAAAACTCATGCAAAATCTTAGGTCACGGATAATTATGCACGTGCTTAATTTTAAGCATATTTTCAGTCCCAATTAATCAGTACAGTTAACCTTTAAAGACACATGCTGATGGATTTGATATCCTTTGCAAGCACTAGGCTAAGTGGAAATGGATTCTAAGGAAGAACACAAGTCTCCAACTGATTTAAATTTGCCCTGAAGACAAACAAGTATTTTTCTAGTCCAGGCGAAACAAAAATTTTTACAAGTTTCTTGGTGGTTGGAAAATAAAATTTTCCTTAATTTTCTCTTCTAACACTACTATCTGCCCAGCAATATTAAGGTGGGCATACAGAAAAAGTTTCTTGAAGTGGAATCATCCTGATTATTGTATTTTATGTTAGCAGACAACCTAAACAAGGAACCACTTAAAGTAAATTCTAGTCAATCACTATGTATCTCTAGACTCCAAAAGCCAGAAAGAATCACACCGATTGCTTCATCTGACATTTTTATAAATAAACCATAGAATTTTGCCCAGATGTGGAATTAAAGCAAATAGTTCTAAAAATTCAAACAAAAGAGTCAGAAGAGAGGAAATCTAATCTAATCGTCCTGAGCCAAGATTTTTTTAATAGCTGTTCATCTTTCCCGAGGAACATGTTATTAAAAGCAGTAAAATTATGGGGGGACAGTTACTCTGTAAAGTATGGTGGCTGCAAAGGGAGATGAACATGTTGAGGAGAGTGTGCAACAACAAGATCACTGCATGAATTTTTACTGGATGATAAAAGGGAGGGACTGTTCCAAACACAGCAATTGCTTTCTAGCCATAACTACCCCTGTCCAGCCTCATGCTGCTGAGCACACAGGGCTGCAAAGACACTTTTCACAGGGTGGAATAGGATGGAAATTATGTCACATTACTCACCTCCCTGTGACACACTACTCACCATGATACTCTGTTTTTCCATCACACATTTCATCTTTTAAATGCAAAGGGACAAAAATACTGCATTACTCTTCACTTCTTGCTGCCTACATTTCTTCTGTGTATGGGGTCTGACCCCAGCCGTCCCCACAATGGTATTCAGTGAAATAAAGCACCACTGATCCTAAAATCTCAAAAGCCAAAAGTCTAAGAAGGGATCATCACCAAACAATATAATGTTCTGAGACAGGAAATCTGAAGCTAAATTTCCTTAACCCCCAGGCTGTGCCTAAACTACTTATCAAGACATAAATAGGTTTAGTTGGGTGATAATAATGACCTGCTCAGAGCAGAACTCCTTTGCCTGAACAAGATGTCGCTGAAATGATCTCATGATGGAGCAGGAATTCTTATTGGTTATACTTACTGCAAAAGTAAATCTATAATACCAGGGCAAAGGCTCCTTTAGACACAAGTTAAAATCCTTTAAATATCATAGGCCCACTTCAATAGTCTTAAAACAAAACACACCTACATGAAAAATTTACATTTCCAGATAGAATGAATGATACTAATGGGGAAAAAAAAATTAAAAAAAAATGACAAAATACCTTTCACCAATACCAAATTTGTCTATCATATTTTTTGTCAGCCTTAAGGACAGATCTCTTTTTAGGAAAATGGCTACTGTTACATAAGGTTATTGAAGTGAATTTTCAGCCTAGTCTGGTATTTATTTTTCTTACTTTCTAAGGATAAAGCAGGTTTCTTTGTAATGACAATGGCCAGATTGGCCCCTCTTTAATCACTTCCTATTGTTTCTATACATAAGAAAGTTTAACAACTCATGGACTCTGTTGACTGAAAATTGGCAAAAGGGAAGCAATCTTAACTCATCAAATGTCATCAGCTGCTAGTTGAAAGGAAGTGGAGCTTTAAAATTGTATGCCACCTTCCACTGAGTCAGTATAATAAAGGCTATTCATAGGTTCTGTGAGCCAGAAGCTCCTCACAGGCTCCAAACTGCCTCAGGAGTGGACAACAGTAGCTATCTGGTAGCAGAGGATACTGTAAGTACTCCTGGAAGAAGTATATTTTACTTGGGAAATAATTTCACTTTCCAAAAAGAACAATCACAAGAAACAGGCATATCAGAATGGATGCAATTGTACTGAATTCCAGACAAGAATAGGTCTAGTAGGTCTTAATAAGAAAATGCCACTATAACTTAACTTATATACCTTTAACACACATCACCCTGAGTACCAAAAGACAGTAGTCACATTTGAACTATTAGATCCTTTTTCTTTCATTTCCCACTTGATTCATGGATGTTCATGCAGACCAAATTCTATCCATGACTGAAATGCTACCAGCCATCATGTTAAGACCTGCTCTTTCCCTCTCTTCCCTGCCCCGGGGAAGTCCTCCATCTAGCTGCAGCCCTCCAGGGGGAGAAAGGGATTTAGCAAGGACAAAAGATAAAAGACCAGGAGGCTCCTTCTTCCCAGGACTGTGTCCCTCACTTTTAATCCAAACAGTTCCAGGGGAGAAAGAGGCACACATTGCTCACTCCAGAACTTTTGAACAGAGGGAAAGGGGGTGGGGGAAGGCAGGTTACAGCCAGTAAGGAACCAACACACCACAGACCCAGAGGGCAGAGCAACAGGGAGAAACCATTTCTCGTAATATAATGCAATACAACATCTCACCCTTTTTAATTATATAAAATTAAAGGAAGGGCTTAACTATTGAAGTCCACCACCCTGTGAGTCCCCAGCCTTTGACCAATTCACTGAACCAGTCCACGTGAACAGGATAACAACTGGGCTCATCATGAGATTGAGTGGGAGGTAGGTTTTCACCAAAAGGAAAAACAAACATTTTTAAAGCATATTAACAGTCAGTAGGTGTCTGCCGGAGGGTAACCAGATGTCAGGAAGGTTTCTTCTTGCTCTTTCTGGCAGCGTCTTCTTTTGGAAGTGACTGCCACTTGTCTTCTATCTCCTTCTGCTGGGGCTGGGTTTTTGGGAACAAAAGGCTTTACCCACTTTTGGGGTATCCAACATGGGCCTGCAGGGGTGGACACACATGTGCAGCCACGCCCCAAGGTAACAAGTTCATAGGGGCCCTTGGTCTGCCAGGTTACTGGGTCCCTGATTAAGACCGGTGGATGTTGTGACAACTTAAATTGATCACCGCTGTTAAAATGCTGAGCCACCTGGGGACTCGTTTTCAAATGAACAGTTCAGGAAATTGATGGTAAACATGGCTTTGCAGAGTTTTTATTGTGGTGACATCCACACTGTTCCCCCGCCCTGCCTGGCTAAGACTTGTTTGAGAGTCTGGTGGGTACGCTCAATCCCAGCTTGACCTGTGGGGGAGTGGGGGATGCCAGTCTTATGTTCCTCCCCCCACTACTGGACAAATTCTAGGAACTCCTTGGATTTATATGCTGGGCCATTATCAGTTTTAATTTCCCTAGGGATCCCCAGCACTGAAAAGGTCTACACCAGGTGTTGTTTGGCATGCACAGCCTTTTCCCTGGCATGAGCAGAGGCATAAACTGCACCTGAGTATGTGTCAATGCTCACGTGGACATACTTGAGGAGACCAAAACTGGGAATGTGTGTGGTGTCTGTCTGTCTGTCTGCCACACTTCACAGCTCCTAAGGCCTCTGGGGTTAACCCCAACAATGTGCCAAGCAATGGCACAGCCTGGAGCTGGCAACTGGGACAGGTGGCCACAATGGCTAGGGCCTGACCCCGTGTTAGCTGGAACTGACGGATCGGACTTGGCACATTCTGATGATACTGCTGGTGGCTCAGCTTAGCCTGCTGGAAGACATACCCTTTCGGCTGGGGTGGCTAGGGAGTCTGCTTTACAGTTGGCTTCTGCGATTTCACCTGGAAAATCAGTATGTGACCTCACATGCATCACATATAATGGATGTTCTCAAGTTGAAACTAAATAAATTAGTTTTGAGAGCAACCTAAAGAGATGTTTGTTCTCAATGTCTTTGAGAACTTCCTGCTCTGCCCTGGACATTACCCTCGCTACGTAGGCTGAGATGGTAATCAAATTGATTGGCTCTGAAAACTTCTCAAAGGCTCTCACGGCCGCAGCCAGTTCAGCTATCTGGAGTGACCCCTCCACAAATTCAACATCAGCTTCCCAATGCTGAGTCTGGGGATCTCTCCAAGTCATCACCAACTTGTGGGACACCCCAGATGCATCAGTGAACACTGTAAGAGCTTTGAGCGGCTCCTTTTCTCACAAGGAATGAAGTGGAATTCCTCATGAAACAATTTGTGTGATGGCGTGTGGACTGATATTTGTCCACTGTAGCTGTCCAGAGCTAACTGGAGGTTAGCATTGCTCTGCAGCAGATGCTTAAACATCTCTTTGGTCAGTTTCTCAGGAGAGTGCTTTCCCTCCTCAGAAGGTTTTACCAGGAGGTGAAAACACACAAAGTCACAACCAGCCAGTTCCCACAGCCTCACCTTTGGATCAGCTGAGCCATCAGCTCTTGTGGCTTGGTGATGGCTTTGGGTCGTTGGTGGGAGAGGAAGACCCACTCTATGATTATTATGGCATTCTATGATTAAGAGTGAATCTCTCTGCCCTTTGATCCATTGGAATATCAACCCATGTAAGTGTGGTAGTTTCCTCAGGACAACAAATTTGAAAGGCAGCTCAGGCTTAGAGTGATGAGCCTGTCTCTCAGTCAGAGCCCTTTGTGCTTTTTCAACTGTGGCTTTTGCCTCTGGGGTCAGTTCCCCGTGAGAAAGTAGCTCTCCCTCCCCCTTCAGTAAATTGAGCAGGGGATCTAAGTCCTCATTAGTGAGACCTAGCCATGGTCTGACCAGTTCAAAGACCCATGCAGGGAATGGAGATCTGCTAGGGTTTTGGGATCACTAACAATTTCCAATTTCTGCGGAACTGTCCGCACAGTGATCTCCAAGCCCAGGTACTTCCAAGGTGGCATCCTTTGAACTTTATCTTCCTGCAGTTGGAATCCAGCAGAGATTAAAACTTTAACCGCTAGGTCAGGTGTGTGTTGGAGTTTAGTGTCATTGGGGGTGCACACAGTGACATCATCCATGTAGTGTAAGATGATGGCTTCTCTTTTTTCAGCATGTACTGGGGATAGCAATGAAACCACATACCCCTGGCAGATAGAAGGACTGCACTTCATCTCCTGAGGCAGAACTCTCCAGTGGTAGTGTTTCACTGGGGCCTCCTCGTTGACTGTAGGGACCAAGAAAGGAAACCGTGGTGCATCTTCCAGGTGCAGGGGAATTTGGAAGAAACAATCTTTGATGTCTAGGACCACCAAGTGCCAATTTTGTGGGAGCATTGTTGCGGAGGGCATCCCAGGTTGGAGTGACCCCATGTCCTCAATTACTTTATCTCCCTCAGATCCTGAAGGAGGTGCCACTTATCTTTCCCTGGCTTCTTTATTACAAAGACTGGAGAATTCCAAGGGCTAGTTGTTTCTTCGATGTGGCCTTTGGCCAATTGCTCCTCCACGAGCTCTTCGAGCACCTTGAGCTTTTCTTTACTGAGTGGCCACTGATCTACGCAGACTGGATTATCACCCAGCCACGTTAACTTTTGGATAGGGTGCTCTACAGTGGCCACTTCTAAAAATCCTGGGGAGTCTCAGGGATACTTAATTTGACTCCCCACTGGGACATGGACACTTGTAGTCAGTGACAAACGGACGAACACTGGCCAATTTGCCGTCTGGCCCCTCAATTTGAAAAATGCTCTTAGAAACTTTTGCCAATTTTACCCCTCCTACACCTTGGATTTTGCCAGCCACGGGTTGCAAGTCCCAATCTGAAGGCCACACCCCTTCAGGTATGATCGTCACATCTGCCCCTGTGTCAATCAACCCCTCCACATGAAGATGATCTGATCCATGGGTTAGGTTGCATCCCATGATGAGTTTATCCTTGCCAACCACTTCTGCCCAGTAGACTCCTGGTGCTTTGTCATTTACTGGGACCTCTGCTGGAATGGGGATGGCCTGAGCAATGATTTTCCCCTTGGCCGAATAGAAGGGTGGCTGAGGACAATGCGCCAGGAGAGTGAGGTGTGTTAGGTCTCCCTTAATTGTCATGGGAGCCACTTCAATCTCCATGGGTGTGTGTGCTGTGTCCCCAATAACAATATACTCACTATCCAGTCCTGCCATGTCCCGTGAATTGTCCTGCAGGTCCACTCCAATGACTGTCCAATGAGTAGACCAGAAAAGAAAAGCTTCGGCAGTTACAGGTCTGTGAGGCTGCCACACTGTTTTTGGTGTGCAGTCACGCACCTACTCGCTGAGCCACAAGCCTCTAGAAGCCATGCGGCCATCCCACGCAACGCCCGTCCATCCTGTGCGGCGCCCACCAGTCCTGCGTGCCATGCCCACCCATGTGTTGCAGACACACTCACCCTTTCCTGGATCCCCAGCTGTCTCGGGCTGTGTATATCCTGGGGATCAACTCTTCCGGGCTTAGGAAGAGCTGCTGACCCCACCCTTGTAAGCTTAGGCTGTGCAAAAACTAGCTTGTAGCTCTGAGGTAGTTGACAATCCAAGGCTTGTAAAATCCACAGGGGGATTTGCAGCTTTCCATGGGGGCTCTGAGAAGCCTGCACATTGGAGCGCCAGCTGCTGTTTCCCTCTGCTCCCTGCCCTGGGGAAGTCCTCCACCTGGCAGCAACCCACTGGGGGCAGAAAGGGATTTAGCAAGGACAAAAGATAAACGACCAGGAGGCTCCTTCTTCCCGGGACTGTGTCTCTCAGTTTTAATCCAAACGGTTCCAAGGGAGGAAGAGGCCTGAATTGATTGCGCCGGAACTTTCGAACAGAGGGAAAGGGGGCGGGTTAAGGCAGGTTACAGCCAACGGGGAGAAACCAAAGGGGAGGAGTGAAGGGGAAGGGACCAACACATCACAGACCCAGAGAGGGGAGCAACAGCGAGAAACCATCTCTTGTAACATAATGCAATACAACAAAAACCAACCAATTTTCATGATGTAGTCTCTTCCTCAATTCATGAAGAACATTATTATTCCTATTTTATACAAGGAAGAAAAGAGAAAAAAAGCCCCTAATTCAGTGAGTCCTTCAACCTGTATTTCTCTACTTAGAATTAACATGCCATGTAGAAATAGCAACAATGATGCTATTGCAGATGTTGTGTCCTATATCAGGTCCTGGAACTAGAGACACTTTGTGTGGAATATATGCATGTTGCTATGTATATATGTTAAACACATATGATGTCCTCAGACTAGAATGTGATGTGAAAACTGTTGTGGGAACAAAACCAAAACTTTATGCAATTTAGCTGCAATAAAAACTACAATAAATTATAGCCTGAATTAGAAGAATTACTCATAGTGTCTTAGTATTAAAAGTAATAAAAATATTTCTAACTTTGGAGAAAAAGTAGATTGAAAAGGGTGTTATATCAAATCTAGAATGCAGGGAGGCTGCTGGTTCAACAAGGAAGTTTTATATGTCAAGTAAGGGAAGGCGTCCTCAGACATCCCTACCTACTCAAACACCTTTCTACTTTAACTCAATTATTTTTTTTTTTCAAAAACTGTTAGGGAGATTTATTTTCACTCCAACAAAGAACATATGGAATGAAACTTCAAATGTTGCCACAAAATTAGATTTTCATCCTTTGTTCAGATGTACCCATAATTTCTTGCCTGAATCCTTTTCAGCGGTAATTGAAAACAAAAATGCTAATGATTACATGCAAATGTCTTTTTTTAAACTGTTGGCAGTTTAAAGGAAGAAAAGTTAGGGCTATATTGCTGCTAACCAAAATTCATATGCTGTGTTAACTTCTACTGCTTGACTTCCTGAATTTTTTAGCAGGGGAAACTTCTTGAGACAGTGCCCATAACCACACCATTTCTGAATGAGTGAGATTCATATACAAGAAGCTTTCTAGAGCGAAAATGAAGACTGGCATTTTGAAAAAAAGAGCTGCTGTCTTTATGAACACAGATACAAGAAATATTCAGAACTGGATTTCATAGGTAGAAGAAGGATCCATGCAAAGTTCAATCTATAGAGAGGCTGACAGTAATGTGACCTTCTCTCTGAAGAACACAATAAAATTTACATCATGGTTCAATGACAGGGAGCTCAGTAGCAATGCTGATTTAAACCTCGAGGCTTCTTTCCTGCCTCTTGGCAAAGTTTGCTGTCAGTATCATTGTGTTGACAACTCATGGAGCCGTGCTGTGAACATTTCATGGAACCTGAAAAAACAACCCTCTCCTTCTTTCTTTTCTCCACAGATTTTTTTTAGCTCATAAGTTATGCACTCTGATTTCCTGAAAGAGACAGAAAATGGGAAGCAAGTCTTCACTGTAGTATCCTCAATCCCCAGTGAGATTTAATTGTGAGACTGACACAGACATCATGCCCTCTGCCATTTCATACAATGTCAGCCTGAAGAAACAGGATGATAACAGCAGGCAATACCTCAGGAAGCACAATCCTGAAAACAGGCATTGCCACACCCCCAAATAAAACATGACACCTACTTTAGCAAGCAATATTACCACTTTGTCACTCCACAAAAGATACAATGGCCAGGCTTTTCCATCTCCTGCAGCTCTTTCAAAGGGCAAGGGAAAGAATACGTTTAGCCAACCCCAGACACCAAAAAGGGATGGCCTGAAATGAACCACATAAAGAACATTAGGAATTCTTTTGGAGAGTCCACTAGAACCAGAGAAGGTAAAGATTTAACCCGAACTACAAGTTTCTGACAGAAGAGGTAAAAAGGCGCTGCTTGCAGTCTTAAATATTACAGGCAACACCTCTTTCTTTCCATGTACTCATCTGTAACCAGCTCTTGAGGAAGCTGTTTTTCTATATATGCAGAAATTTTTGTGAGCAACAGATAGGAGAGGACCCTCTCAGACCCAAGGGTTCTAACAGAATGTGTCTCCTCAGGTTTACATCAGAAGGTGAAAAGTAAAGGAGGGTTGTGTGGAGAATAAGGATAGAATTGTACTGCATTCTAGTGATTCAAGTAGGAACCTTTGTGACATTGTTATCGAGATCATTCCCAGGAGCAGTGTCTCAGCCCAACCCAAAACACAGATACAACTGTATGAATTACGCAGATTATGATTTGAATTGTAATGGAAGATTAATGGTAATTTAAGTGGAAGTCTCTGCAGAAGGTATCTAATAAAAAAGTGCATTCTGGCCTGCAGAAATGGAAGTGTCACGCTGTTGGAAGACCGTTTTAAGGCAAAAATAGCAAAAATAAAGCATTTATACACCTTTGATGAAGATGATTGTGGTAGACTTACAAAACTGCTATATTAGAGATTGATATAAACCTGTTTAATTCTCTACAGCTTCTGTATGAAACAGTCATACAAGAATGAGTATTCACAGCCAAAGGTTCAGATGAGGTTAACCTCAATTGTGCATTCCCTTTTCTTGTTTGTTTCCCATTTCCTCAGAGGGTCAATAAAAAGTGGAATAAGGATTTACAAACTGTCAGAACCACCAACTCTCAGCCTACTGGCTGCAGTTTTATGTGGAAAAAAAATGGAAGTTACTTTGCAAGAGAGCATCACTGCTATATATTGAGATGAAGAACGAGGCATGGGACCACCTTGCTTTGAGATGATTTATTGCTCAAGTAGCCAGATAAGATGTTAGTTTGAAAGCATGAGATTTAGAGGAGCGACAAGTCAGCCACAGCTCAAGGTAGACATGAGTTTCTTCTTCACACAGCAATATATAACCTTTTGGTCCAATAGACATTTGACAAGAAACTTGTTTTCACTTATTAACCTATCACATTTGCCTAATTTTGCTGCACTGCATCTGTGTCTTAGCCACTAAAATGACAGGTCACGTACTCATTCACATATCTCTATTACAGTTTCTAGATCTCTAACCTGCTCTATAAGTCAGATTATTACAGCTCAAACTTCACACTGTTTTACTTAATATAATTTCTTACCTATAACTATAGAGAAGTAAGTTTATAATTTCTCTACCGAATGTCTGTGTACTTTCATCACTACATTAACCCAAGCTCTTTCCAAGGCTGTAGATCAAACCCTTCAGCATCTGTGGAATTTTCTATTTTTCCATTTCCAACAGCTGTAGAAAATTTTCTTTTGATTAAAAATAAGTGGCAGCAAGTTTGAAGGACAGCTGTGGACAAAATTATCCAGAAGGAGAACACTACTTTTTGGCATCCACTGGCAAAACAGAATTGTCTCTGTACAAGGAGGGAAATTGTTACCTATTACAGAGTGAGGGGTTAGTTTTATTTCCAAGTTTTTACTTAAAAAGTTTCAGCCACAACATCCTTTTACTGAGGACACAACAAAAACGTCTAAACCATACAACAAAGGATCTATTTCTAATTTAATTTGTAGTAGCTAATCCTATGTCTTTTACACCATAAATACATCATTCTATAATCAGAAAGAGAACACTAATTTTGTTGTAGATATACTTCTTCATATCTAAAAGACATATCTAAAGTTTTGCCTTTAAATTAAAAAGTCAGCTCACTGATAAGAGAACAGTGAGCAGGACTTCCTAGATGTAGCTGAATACAGTCATATTAAAGGAGGAACAAAAAGAAAAAGTCTACTTCATAGGACCATTTGCAGGAAATAACATGTGATATATTCTAGGAGATTTTTCTGCTTATGGAAAAAGACCCATTTGTTAAATATGAATACGTTAGTCTTAATAGCTTCCATTTTTCTTAGGCTCTCCTATCTTTCAAAAGATTCTGACTAAGAAAAGGACAGAAGATTTGTTATGATGAAAGTAGCCTAGCTCATAAGTGGCTTAATTAAAGGAATATGATCAACTAAGAACAGTTTGTATATAGATATATAACAGATTTTTTTATCTGTTGTCCTCAGCTGTCGCCCTGAAAATCAGGCCTTTTGATATTGTTTTCATTATTTCTAGCTACTTTCCCAGGAAAGTAACTATAAACATAGGTGTTTATACATTCCATTAAAGATATGCCTTTTGATGGACGTCTCTCATGGCCAGTATAGTTGGGAAGGTGGTAACCTGACTATCCAATCCCTGGTCATTGTCAAAAACCTATAAATACTGAAAGAACAAATAAACTTCCTTCTTCTTTCATCTCACTTCAAGCTCCGTCTATGTGAATCATTTCGTGTCCAACAGTGACAATCAGCAGCATTTTTGTAAATATAAATAAAAGGTTTTCGTGGGAAACCACAGAGCATGTATTTTGTTTACTTTGTATACTTGACAGCTGTTTGGTTTAAATTAATTTCACCAGATACTCGTGGAGTAGCACTGCACAATTGTGCTCTCCATTTCTCATCTTCTGGTAGAACTCCCAAAAAGTAACAATGTGAGAACCCTTTTTCCACTAGAAAAATTACCATAAATCAGAAAACAGTGCCACAGAGGCTAAAGGGCACAAAGCGTACCTGTAAGTTCTTTTAACAAAGTTGACAGTATTCATTTCATGTTGCAGTAAATTTCAACTGATAATTAAACTGTTATTTTTAATGTTTCCAGCCAGTGCATGAGAAAAATGCAGACTAGACTGCTAGCCTGAAGAATAGTGTCCAGAAGCATTTTTTTACCCTTGACCTTGTCTGAAAGCTCAGTTTCCAAAGACCCCTTGTCTTCTGAGAACTTCCTAGCAAAATGCATTAACAATGAGCTCTGCTCTGTATCATCCTGCAACACCACTTGTCTTGCACAGAAATGAAAACAAAAATGCTTACTTGCATAACCCACAATGCCATTTTCTTTTTGTTCCCATGGTCTTTGGTCAATACGCTTATCAAAAGAACATTGGAATGTTACCAACTTCACTTGAAATAAGCAATATGGCCTCTTAAAAGGAAATTAAAGGCTGTCCACTTCTCCCTTGGTTTAGCTATTTATTTTAAAACTCTTTATTTTATTTTTAATTAAGTAGCCAACTAAAATCATAATTGACAAATCAAAAAGGTAGGGCTGAGGCTACTAGTGATAGTTCACCACAGGTAAATTTGGCCCAAGTACTTCTCTGTTTTGATATTTGCAAGAATATGTTCCAAATAAAAGCTCTCTGCAGCCTTGGACATAAACTACAAACATTTCCACTGATCTGAGTCTGATCCGGAGCATTTCCTTTGCTGCCACATGGGCCTCTCCCAGGGTTAATGTCATTCATGTGGCTTGATCAACACTGAGAGGAGAGATCATTCTTTCCCTGCACCTATGTTTGTGAACTCTTACTGGAACTATTCTGGATTCTGTGGTCATGGAAGTCGAGGATAGAACTGGACTTTTCCCTGCTCTCTGAGGCCATGCAAGTATAGCGCTTACACCATCCTGTCTTGTATGGCAGGTTTTCTGACCTATATTTAAGCAGTAAGACACAAGAGGTAACGCATTTCCTGAGGATTATTATATGCTTTGGGTAGTGTGATAAGGCAAGAAGCTGAAGACTTCCCTTTAAGTGTCTTTTTGCTATTAAGAAATGGAATTCCTAATTCAAAAGGGAGAGAAAGAGTCAGAGTCTTGCACTTAGAGGGCATTATTGACATGGCTATGACATCACTGGCATCCAGTCAGGAAGCTCTGACTGTGTTCAGACTTTTGAAACCATTCCATAAACAACGAAAGGAGAATTTTACCTTTAAATTTTGCATTAATACTGTACTGACAATGGACTTCATGACTAATTTTTCTTCAGATACTGTCAATGAATCTGGATACAACTAAGGCAAGGCTTTGATTCCTTTTGCTTTAATAGTGTGAAGTGGTCAGTGATTTATTATGATTAAGAGCTACCTCTGCATGCAAAGCTTGATCTTTAATCCCCAGGTCAGCCAATACTAAATGCAGGATACCGGGTGAAGCTTTTGCTGGAGTTTTGGTTGAGGTTTTTCTAAGAACTTCAGTGCACTTTTGTGCTGTCTAGAAAATTACTGCTAAAATCACCCAAAGCAAAACTTTAGGCTGATGAATATACACAGAAAACTGTGTTTTGGTGCAGGGAACTTATTTACCCATTATTTGTTATATTAAAAAGTTTCAGCTGAGTTCTCTCTTGTTTACCTGTTCAGCTGCACATGCTATGGAATACAGTTGTGCTGTCTGTTCAGATACTGTGAATATATAAATTAAAAACCAGCTAGGGTCTTCCTGGTCACTTTTATTCATTATCGACAATACAAAAAATAAGATATTTTGAATATAACAAATTCATTAATGAAATTAGAACCTGGAATACAACAATACTAGCTACTTTCTTAGATCTCTGCCTGGGTGACATGATAGCCTAAATTTACCCTAAAATACTGGTGTTTTTTAAATTTCATTTTATTACTTTGTTTGGGCTTTGTTATTTGCAGTGTGGAATCTGACAGAATTTAGAAGGCAAAATTCCTTCCAACTGGGTATTCTAGCTAATCCATACTCCCTGAACATCTCCTGTCACTACCCAGTCCTTTATCATGAAAGGTCAAACAAAACTTCTCCCTCTGGTTTATGACATATAATTTTACCATCAGGATAACCTAAAATTAAAGTTGTAGTCTGCAATCTCATTTAACCAAAATAAATTACCCTACAGTGAGCCAGCATTTCCATCAAGGTTCTGCAGCCACTCTGCAAGACTTGGCCCACCACAGAGCTAGGTCGTGATGAAACATTCCAGGAGATCAGCATCCACAGAACACAGCTTCACTGGAGTAGAAGAATGTTGCTTTCCTACAGGTGGTAGCACTGGCTTTGACTTCTGATGCTTTCCCTGAAATCTGTTTACAGGATGGACATGTGACACTTTTCTTGAGGAGTACTGTTCCACAAAGAAATTCAGCTTGTACAATACTGCCAGTAAAGTATGAGTAGGGGAGAGAGAGAGCCAAAATTCTACTAACATATTTCAGAATACAATTTCTGTTTATGTGTAGATAGGCCAGAATTCCTGGTAATTTTCACCTGTCAGAGTTTAGGAAAGAAATTGTCTCTTAATCTCCATAGGTGAAGTCACAACATTCTCTGAAGTCTTAGGGTTTTTTTTCTTTTTGATTTTGTTTCCAAAAGAAGAAAATAAAAGTGAAAAAGAATCTTTGGAATTCTATATAGATCTAAAATACATTTATTCCTGAATTTATGCCATATATGCAATTTACTGCATATATTTGCTGAAGTTTTGCCACTTAAGTAACACAAATTAACTTGCAGCAATTGAAACAAAAACCTAAGCAAGTCAAACAGAAATTCTGGTATTACCTGAAGCATATACACATATTTGTTGTGCTCTAGCAAACTTCTCTTATGCTGTTATATCTTAAATAAAATTGACTGCAACAGAACTTTCAACCTAAAGTTGTCATAGCAGAAGTTATGCCTTATATTTTTCTTAACATCCCTAGATCTTCCTCTACTGACTGTCTTATTGAAAATAAACCTAAGATGATTTGTCTTAAAACAAACAGCTATAGGACTAATTATAGGTCTACAAGTATTTTAAGTGAAGAAATAGCAGATATTGTGAAAATTAGTGTGAGGTGAAGAAGCAACATGATATTTCACCAGTAAAAATGGTAACACGCAAGCAGGTGGAATATAAGGAGAGTTTTCTGGGTTTCCCCACTTCTTCCTACAGAATACTACAAAATTCCCTGGGTCCAGAAGGCTCACATTCATAGTATTTTATTTTCCCATCCATCTTTGATCAGATATCCTCAAGCATACCCAGTTTGCTCTATGCAGACCAAAGGAAAACAGTCAGAAATATCCTCCTCTCACCATTTTGCACAGAATTGTGGGTTTCAGATTCAGTTTAAGCTGCCAAACCCCAGGCCTCGTCATTTTAGCTCCAGACACACAATGGACAGTGTTGAGCATCTATTAACATGAAGATCACATCAGTTACCGTTCACATGTGTAGGGATTGGATGGATGGATCAGAGTGTGACTCTTAGTTGCTTCTTTACAGACATCAATCTCACATATTTTTGAAACAAATTTTCTTCAGCTTGAATAGAAATTTAAAGACATTACCATAACACATATTACTCATACAAAGTAAGAGCCTTAATAGTTTTCAGTGCAACACCCACACTGCTTCAGAATTCAGTAACAAATGGGTTTTAATCTAATTTTTTAATGATACCTTAAGGACTAAGGCATCATTTATTTTAATTTTGTTCCTTAAGAGAATACATTACCTTTCAATTAGACAATGTGATGAAGAATCTATTTTTTCAGGCTTTTTACTTGGATGGGAACCAGTGTGTTCCTACAGAAGAGCATTGAATAATCATGTGCAAAATAGGACCACCCAACATCTGTCTATATTCACTTGGAAGTCAGTTTTATATTCCTCTGCTAAAGGACTTGCAGGAAATTTATACCGAATACATGGGTGGGGTGGGATAGAATCCTTCCTCTTTGCTTAATCACATTCAGGGAAAAGTGATGATCCATTTTGTCTGGTTTGCTCCATTACTCTTTCTAAAATTAACTCACATCTGACATTATAACATATGTTAAATATTATGTAAGCGGTTCTGTTCTATATTTGGTTTATTCAGTCATAAATCCTGGCATGTATGCACACACACACAAAATAGTGCTGTGAAGAAAAAAAAAAAAAACAAAACCCACACCAAAAACCCCCCACAACCTTGTGCAGACAAAATGAAATTGGTAAAAGTTGTATTATTCCTCCCAAGTCCATCAAGGAGATGTAATAATCCAATGACATGAAAACTCACAAGACATTATACATCAGGGAAAACATTTTGCAGGTGGATATGTTCTTTTACTTTGTAGAAATGGAATTTTCACAGTCCAAGAGATCTTAAGAGCTACAGTTATTTATGCTGAAATAGGCTCCAGTCTGGCATGACCAAGGTGTGTCTGTGAGCATGTGAAAGCCAACACATAGCAGCCACAACAATGAGTTATGAGCTCCCTCCTTGCCTTTCTTACTGCTCTTATTTCCTACTGGTTTGCCAAGTGTATAAAGATATCTCCATAACTGCAAAAGTAAGATTTTGGCTGGAAGTAAACTGGTTTTCTGAACTGGTCTTTCAGCTTTCCCAGCATATTTCCTCAAAAACAATTCACTGTTTAGTACAAAATTTCCAGCACTGTCTTATATCAATACTATTCATTTAATTTGATTTGGCATGTCTGAAATAAAATAGAGATACTAAATTGTACATAGAACACTATTTGTGTTCTAAGGCTGCTGATTTTTTTTTCTAACCAGTGTTTTGAACTATTTAAGATAAGAGCTGAAGGATTTCATACCACAAATGCTGTGGTGAACGTAGGGTCTAACAGCTACAGAAATGCTTTGACAGTAAGAGGTAACATAAAAAGTCTGTCTTCCCTTCTGCTCCTTAAATACCATTTTCTGAAAATAGCTTGAAAGAACTTGCTTACAGGGGTGGCCCTCAAAGGACAGACACAGACAGCTACAGCAGAGCTGGCAGCAACACACAGCTTAAGTTTGCAACAGACATTTCAATCAGCTGACAGCAAGGTGCCTAGATACCTTCAGCAGAGGACTTAGATTGTCCAGTCCCTTTCTTCCAAGAGTTGCCAGGGGCAAGAACAACTCAGAAAGTGAGATGTTGTCTAACACTCAGCTCTGAACCAGAGCCAATTATCCAGAAACCTCCGCTCTCCAGTTCTTCTCCTGGCAGCCCCAAAGGCCTTGTTTCTCAGGAAGGTGTGCCTCACATTTCCTTGTAAAGCTCTAGAGAACAGCCTATGTCTTTCTTGATATGGATGTCAATTCCTATGGCTCCAGACTAAAGCATTTTTTCTGATGGTATGGAGGACTGATCCAACTGTTTTTAACTCAGGAAAATGTTGTATGGACATTTCAGCAATAAGGGCAGAATATTCAGATCTGTCAAAGTAGCAAGTAATTAAAAAGCTGTGAATCACCAGGAAGGATATCCCTATAATTAATTAGTTCCTCCTATGCCCTGAACTGAAAGTGCTGTTCTTAAAATGTGAACAAAACCACAGGTAAAGAAGATTTTTTTTATGTAGCAAAATTATCCAAAATCTACATTTACATCTCCCTTATATCAAATTATCTCATAGCTATAATTATCTCCTAATTACATGTTTATTTCTGAATTGAAATAAGTCCAAGCCACTTATAATTACTTCTCTTGGTCACTGGTGCTGAAAAAAACCAACTTTATAGCGTTTAAAGACACAAAGAAATTTCCATAAGCCAAGGTTCACACTAAGAGACACCAAAGCACAGTTTCAAAAGAGCACCAAAAGACTTACTCTGACCTACATAACAAAGCAGAACATTGTGAGAGCCTGATTATATTCAGCAGCAATTCAGGACTGAAAGGATAGTTCATATTCTAAAGTTATTCCATCAATGTTGAACTACCGTACAAATATTGGAACACAGTGCCACCATCATTTGGAATGAGAAATATTTTGCTTTTTTCTTACTACAATATGACAGACGGTGGTCTAACATGACACCTCTGAGCAGCAGAGATCACATTTTAGCCAGAACAGGCTGCAGGAATGAGGATTAAACACGAAGAAGCCTGCTTTATCTTTCCTGAAAAGCAACTGGGCATTCTACAGATGTTGTTCTCTTACTGCCATACAAGACACTTCAGATAGAGTGTGTGTAGAGCTCCCAGTCCTGGTGTAGCTGGTTTGGAAAACTGAAACTACCTAAGCTATCATTCAAGAACAAAAGCTATTCTTTAGTCCCTAAAAGATAGTTTTCCATTCTCTTGTTACCTAAAATCAGCCAGAGCCTCTTGCATGGGCCTGTTTTCTTGAGTATGTGGAAAGATGACAATTATTATTAACTGACCTAATGCTGATCTAGGCTCTGCTCCTGCCTGGTGGGCTGAGTCACACAGAAGCTAATTATTCCTAGCCACAGGAGCTAATTATCATAGAAGGCAGAACAGAGATTAAAGAGATAATATTGGAAAAACAACGTTGAAGAGCAATAGCCTGAAAGAACAACAGGTAAACACCTAGAGAAAGAAAAAAGGAATCAGGAGTTCTGCTTTGACTTAAAAATAAGATTGGTAGCATTAAGCAATCTGCTACAGCATATTATGATATAAGATGCTGTATAATACCAAAGAGACTATGCATTCCAGCTTTACATATAAAAATATCTATTACAGCAACATAGTTCACTGTAGAGGGAAAAAAATATATAAACTCCCATAAGCTTGTAAATTAAAATGACAGAGTAAATTATTTCATTTAAAGCCCTGCAAAGTATATTTAATGCACAATTTGGAATCACAGGAGGCATAAAAAATGAATATTTGCAGCATGGAACAAGTGAAAGGAACAAAATTAAGCCTGGATGGGTAGCCATAGTAGGGTGGAGTGACAACAATGAAGAACTATACGAGGAAGAAGGGAGCTTACTAAGTCCCTAAATAGTTCACATCCAGATGCTTCAATATTTACATTTATTTCAAATGTATAGAAGGTTTTTAAAGAAAATGTAGTTTTTATTGAAGGAGTGGGATGGAGACAGCAGGAAAAGGAGTCAAAGCAATCATTGGATGCTACCTAAACCAGGCATTTAGATTTTGTTCCATTTCATCGAAATTACCCCTCTCCCCCCTGTCCCCAGCTGGCAGACACACACAAACACACAGACAATGTACAACACGCACAGGAGGCTGTAAAAAAGCTGTTGGCAAAGGTGTTTTTCCAAAACTTACAAAAGGACCTTCCTAAGAGTTTTGTGAGCAAGCTGAGTGTATTGAAGAGCAAAATTACAACCTTTTTGCCAGCTATTAAATCAACAAAGTTTCCCTCGCCCAAGCAAAATGAAATCACAGTCGAAAAATAAAACAAAAAAGCAGCATTACAGGTTAATCTGCTCCAGGGTTTCAGCTAAAATATTTCTACTCTTTTCAGTCACTATCTCATTTATCAGCTACTCACTTTAAGACACGGTGTGACTTGAAACTCTTTGTCTAAGGCTTTTTCAACACACAAAAACCATATTCCCTAGTGATTCTGATGTAATAAAAAGGTGTAAACCCCCTCTTCCTCAACATATAGACACACTTCCTCTGTACATATACTTTTATCAGTCTAGCTTCATGCCAAATGGGAACAAACACCCGTCAGTGACATGTCTACATTCACAGCCATGAATGATTATATTTGATATCCCCAAAAAGAATCAAACCTGAAATATCCTACGTAACCCTAACTAGCTATACTAAAATACATTGTATACAGACCACTTTAAGTCAGATAAAGTTATATGTAGGTAGATTCTAAATCAAAATGTCATTTTCCAAGAAAAGTTTAGTATAAAATGAGGAACAAGTTAAATTCTGCAAGAAAAAAAATACAGGAAAAGAATAACACCCATTGTAACATTTTTTTATTATTATTTGTTTTCAGAAGTCTCCTGCAAAGGAATAATTTAATAATAAAAAGTTTTAGAGAGACCAATAAAAGCTCTAGAGAGATCAATAATCACACTGGTTATGAAATACTCAGGAAGAGGTAAATTTCACAAACCCACACCCAGGAAAAAATATTATCCAACATTAATAATGCTCTAGTTGTATACCATGTCCCTCAAAAGTCTAATCTCCTGAATAGATGTAATTGACTAACAGTCCACTGCCACCTTCAGCTGAAGTCCATCAGCTCAGGAATATATAAAAATCCCATTTTTGTATTTCTCAGTAATAATTTCTAAGTAATTATGATGTTCTTGGCAGATTTCATACTTTTATTTACATTGGATTCTTGAAATATTGGATTCCTATAGCACAGTACAGCACAAAAATCTGTTCACGTTTGATGTTCTGTTCACTTGTACAGCAGAGGTTTGCTGAAAGCAGGATCAAAGATTACTCAACTTTTTTTCTTTTCCTGTTTTCCCTGATGACAATTCCACACCAGTCTTTTTTTTTTTTTTTTTTTTTTTCCCTGTTCGGCAGAAAATTATTTTGTACTAGTCAAGATCTGATCTGAATTTTTGAAGCTAATTAGCAAAATGTCTACAGGTGTAGAGCAAACTAAGCAACACATTTTAATTTCCAAGGATGTTAAAATTTAAGTAAATTCCCAAGAAATTAAGCTCTCAAAGACAAATGAATCCTATTAATCTGAATTCCCCTATTTTGTGTTGGCATTGTTAAAACAGGCTTCATCTCATATGGCTATGATTTGTACTGGTTGTGTACTGTTTTCCTCTACGAGAATACAAAATATGTAGGTTAAATGAACTTAGTGATAAGCAGTCACTTTACAGTGATATAGTCTGCTTTTACATGCTTGTGCACTCACAATTAAAGTGCAGAAAAATTGATTTATTGTTTTAGTAAGAAAAGAAATTGAAAGCCGATTTCGTTCCGGTTCTTTTGCAACAAAATCTGGTGGTTCTGGATGTCCTTTAGGTGAGAAAGCAGCTTTTACAGAGGTAATGCACATATAAACAAGCACTGGAAACAGACTCAGAAAATCTGTACTGTAGATGGACCTAACAATACATTTCTAAAAGGAAATAACTAGAAAAGCGACATAAATTTTATTGTCTCTTTCAAGTGTAATACCTCCAGATCCTAAGTAATCTTTAAAATTGTGACATTTGTGATGTTCAGCACTTTTTATATGTTCCAATGAATGGTACAGTCCTGTAGCAGGAGCATATCTTGTTCAGCTCTATTGCTACAAAAATGTTATGTTAAAATGGAAAAGAGAAGGGGAAAGAGTGGATAAAATGTAAATTACATGAAATAATAAATCAAAGACCTAAAGTCTGACATTTAGATTTTTGGTGGTCCATATGTTTTACATATTATGAAACCATCCCCATAAACAATTTTTGCTAAAGAATACAATTCACATTCTTCTAAACCATCCTATCTCATTTGTTTACAGTTTTCTTCTCAACAGCTTCATTAAATTGAAGACAGCATGTGCAAGTTGAAACAATTCATAGAGAAAAAAAAGATCTCTATTAAATAATGTCAACATCAAAGGCAACAATAAGTAATCTCCTGCAAAGGGAAGGCTGTGAAAGCATCTTTTGAACTGGTTAAAAACTGGCAATTATCAATTTCATTTTGACATGAATGAGAAGGAGGAATGTTCTGTACATGCTTTAATCTTCTAACATATATTTTATAGGGAAAAGAAAATTTCAAAACACCTTAAGATATATTTGGTGAATATTTAACTAAGTTTGTACTAGTACAAACAAGTTTGCACCACTGAAAGCATTATGCATATCTTTTCTTTGTCCTTTAGTTTTTATGGAATGCTACTGGTTTTGTTAGCAGACAATGGTCTAGTATTTATTTAGAAATATATATCAATTGGGAAGAGCCTACACCTGCATGAAAATAATGCATGATGCAGCTTTCTCCAGAGCTGTATCTGAGGGGGTGCTGCAAAAGACAGTCAGGGAAGAGAAGCACCAGGAGTGGCAGATTCCTTCCTGAAGAGCTCCAGCAATCAAGGAAAATGGAATGAGATAAATAAGATGAGGAAGCCTTCACTGTGGATTTGGGAGAGCAGCCCTTAGCTCACTTGGCCCTTTGAAGAGTGAAAGCACCATTTCAGAAAGCAGCAGACTTCTGCATGAGTGCAGGTTTGTCATAGTGTGCATGGGAGAGGGGTTGAGTCATGGCATAGAGAGAAAACACCCATGCACCACCTTTCTGTGTCACTATAAGGCCCACTCCTCTACAGACTTTAATAAAACAATCATGAAATATCTGATATAACTTACACTTCATCATTCACAGGACACTATTGAAGCAACTCTATCCCACCCACAAACCAGCTGATCTAAATTTTTCTCATCTTTTAATCTTTGATAATATTAATAACAGAATGAAAAACAGAGGGAAATACAAATTACTTTTATTTCTTTTCCCACTCAGTTCTAAACACTACTGTATAATCATACTCTTTTTTATTTTCATTTTTTTTATCTATAGAAGAAGAACATTCCAAGACAAATATTGTCTGTAGTTATCTAGGGGACTTTAATATTCCAATAATATTATATTAAAATTATGGTCAAATAAGTTAAATGTTTGTAAATTTAATACTGAATAAAATAACTGTAAATAACAAAACTATTTATTTCCAATTGGAAGGTGTTAAAGACCTCTATATGCATTGTTCATCTTTTCCAAGCTGTTTAACATATGTTTTGCCTGCTTTCTAATTACGTTAAGGGAGATTAATAGTAATGGTACCAGTGTGATTCTATTTGCTCTGCTCTTCATGTAATACAGAATACTTCCCAAGAAACTGTGTTTCAGTAAGCCTGATGGGACGGGATCAAAAATGAAAAAAATTATCCCACATAAATTTAACCTGTTAGAAATTTAGGAGAAGAGATTTTACTGTGGAAATGAAAAAAACATGGTGGTCAGCTCCATCAGATCTGGAAAGAGTCACTTAATCATTTTAAACGGCTTGTGTGCATAAAATCTGCTCTCCTAGCTTCAGGCTTTCTCAGGTAATTTAATAAAGGGTATTTTCTTTTCCCACAAGCCTCACTAAGGAAGGGTGCTAAATTATTCTTGCACCCCAGTCATGGCCTACACAGAAATATCCTGAACCTCACCATGCTTTTCATTTGACATTCAAAATGGATTACTTCAGTGAGATAACACAATTGTCACAGCGGAGTTCCTTGCAGAGAATAGCCACTCTTTTCTTCATCTGTTTTATATATAAATATATAAATGCTATTGTTTCTGAAAAATCTCTTAATTTCGACTTTATTATGCTAACATTTACACAGGACTAAAATGGTTTGGATGCTCTTTGATTAGTGATGTGAACTTTGCAAGGACCCTTACAACAAGTGAGAAGATTCTCTCCATTTCTTTTCTGAATCTGGAAAGCCATGCTTGTAGAAGATAAAGCACAAAACAGCCACTTTGCCAAGCTATATTCAGAAAGGCAGTTTATGTTCTCCTAATTTGTGTGTATACATCCCACTTATTATATTGGGAGGTCAATCTGAGTCAAAAGCTTTCCCATTATGAACTTTGTTTAATTTGCATTAAAAAAGTATTTTTATTCAAGTCAAATTTGGGATCACTGTGTAATCTAGGTCAAGAATCAGCAGCCAGTCCACATTTTCTTATAAACACATTAAGTTTTCAACCATTTTGTCTTTAACTCCCTCTATGTAACTACCTCCACCGTATTTCTATGCACACTAATTGATTCTCTAAGGATCCACATTTCTATTTTATCACATAGGCAAGATATAATGAGAAAAAAACAACAAATCTTTAGTTTTTCCTAGATCTCTCTCTGCTTCCTACAGTATTCAGTGCTACTGTTTTCACAGCACAAAGTACCATTTGTAAATATTATTATTACTACCATTTATGGATCTGTAAATGTAACCCTTCTGTTCTCCAAGTTTAGCCACTTGTCTATCAGGAATGAATTGTTTTAGGAAAAACACTAAAGAAAGTAAAAATGTACTGCAGTAGTCACAACATATGGATGAAATGACAAAAGTTGGCAGGCTCAAAGTAAATAGTGATTTTTTTTATTTTCTTTTTTACCAGACTGAGAGAGGTACTTTGTAGATTTCTTATTAAAAATTGGATCTTATATATGACAAATTTATCAGTGCCCTCTAGCACTTGTTACCAACTCTACACCAAAGTCGCTTTTTACACCTCATCATTTTTCTTTATGCAAAAATTTAAGGAAGTGTAGAGCTTTCTATTCTAGTTACACTGATGCAGATGCTTAGGGTAGGTGGCTGTAAAGTTGTGGAAAGTATTTTTGTCACTGTATTACCTGACCTGTTCCAGAGTACAAGGAGAAAATAGGTTAAAATCATATAGAGTTGAGAATATAGCTCTAAATACTCTTAGTTTGAATAAAAGCTGTTCGAAGATGGAGGAAACCCTTTTGCAGTATTTTTATTTAGTACGGTACAGTACAGCAGGAGCGCTGTAGACTCTTCCATGCTGCCTGGCCAACGTGTCTGTTTCTCACTTAGGAGACTAGGAAAGTTCCATCTCTTGGGCTGTTTAATCCTCAGCATCTTTGCCAAGATCGCCAGCAAAGCTATCCATTATCACATCACAAAAAGAGAGTGAACAACCATCCTGCAGAAGCTGGCATAAAACCATCAGCTCTTTTCACATACCTCTTCATAGCTATCAGATGGTGGTAGTTTTGGGTTACTACTGAATTAAATATTTCAAGTGCTCCATTTTTAGAGGAAAAAGAAAAACTTAGTCACAATGATGTCACAAGGTCTTACTAGAAGTCCATTGCATGACATTATCCAAAGCTCTGATGGCTCCCATAGACATATCGGTTTCTCTTCTTAGGGCAATATCCTGATCCTTCCCATTAATTTCTAGGTAGGACCCCAGTGGGTCAGTGCCAGGAAGCACGCTAATGCTTGTTCACCGGAATCCAGAGTGCTGGCGAACATTTCGCTGAAACTCTACTTAAGGGTCTCAAGTGTATTTCAGCACACTCAGGGTATTAGAGCTTTATATCATTTGAAAGAATCCTTTATTTTTAGTGCTAAATCAACAAAGCTGTTAGTGTCATTTTCAGTCAGACTGTCATCTACTGGGAATTCAAAATTACACTCAGCTGCAAACTATTGACACTCCTCTTAACAAAAAAATGTTTTTAATAAATCTTTACATTAGCCTATGAGATAAAAAAATCTTTACCATGAAATATACAAGTGTATAAGTGTTTTATGAAAGTTTTATTAACTTTACAAAAGAAGAATTGGCAGTGAACCATGAACATCCTGTACTCCTAACACGTGGTTATAAATTACATGTTCTTTCCAATAACATCTGAAAAAGAGACTGTAATTTAAATTTCAAAACCACTTGGCATACCTACTATATAGTGCTGACATGAAGTAAAGGGAGGATCTGGAGAGACTCAAACAAAGAGTGAAAATATAAAGACATCCTTAGCTAAAAAGCTGCTGATGAATACAATTCCTTTCCAGCTGGACAGGGATCAAGTACTTGCTTGTCATATCATTCAATGCACTGTTCAATCAGGGATTCTTCCTTTCAACAAAAAGAAAACTTAAGTGCTGCTAATCATTCCTTGTAGAACTTTATCTTGCAGACACCTTCTTTATGTCAGGATTTCTCAATGACCATTGCCAACAGTAGAAGGATCAAAGTTGTTATTAAACAAAAATGCCTTCACTGATGGGGAAAAGCTATCTTCTGTTCTCACACACAAGATTTTCAGCAACTAGCAGCTTAATGATATTTGGTGTGAAGTGAAAAAAATCCATATGAAGACTCTGAAGAAAATCTATAGAAAAAATATTACTTCCCATTTCTAGATGCTCAATATAACCTACTTATTTTGATTTCCTGTAGGAAGATATATGCCGCTTCATCCCTCTAAGGATGCACTTTAAAATGATAACACATTCAAACCTGATTTTTTTGAATAAACCTACAGTTTTCCATGCCACATCGCAAACCACACTCTCATATGGTATGGCATTTTTTAGTCCCAGAAATGCCTTTAATAACAGACAATGCATATGCTTACAAGAAATGTAAATTTTTTGCAGGGAGACTGAGTAAGTAATTTCATACAACTCATCCTCACAATGCTGTCTGGATAAAACTGGTTTTTCTGCCTCCCAGCAGTACGTGAAAAGCCAGAGAAGCTCACTGCCAGTTGGTTTAGTGGCTTGAATGAAACACAAGCCTAGAGAGAGAAAGCCAAACCACAAAAAATCATGCAACATCAAGATTCCTTAAGACCAGTCCTTAGCACAAAGTAAAGAGAAGAGCACTCTTGAGAAGAACAAGAGAAAAATTAAAAAGCCCAAAGAAAAAAATATTAAATAAGTCTAGGATAAAAAAAATCCACTGCCTGCATGCAGATCTTTTGACAAAAACAAGTAGCAAGATCAACAAGATTTTCTAACAGCATACTCACTAATTCTGCTGAAATATTTGTAGCTTCCTGTTGTAGATCTAATTTTGTTAGAGAAAACAAGAAGGTAAAAAAGGTAAAAAAGTCAAAACAGTGAGAAAAAGGACTTAATTTAAAAAACTTTAAACAGATCGGGCAGGCAACTCGAGCTTACTCCAGCCCCTAAACTGATGTAATATGTTCTTAGAACCATGAAATGTCCAGACTGACATATTAGAAAACACCAGAAGACAGGAAAATTCATTGGATAGTTTGGGTGAGGTAGAAAAACAAATTTACAGAAAGAAAATTAGTATTACCTCTGAAGAATGTGTTGGGAAAAGTGACCAATGTTGTAAAACCAGTTTACCTTGCTATGGTGCATCAGAAAAGTTATGCTGGATGCTGAAACTAAATTCTAATTCATAGCAGAGATTCACAACAATCAAGATACCTGCTACAGAAAAAGCTTGGACAGCAGCCAAAAATACAGGCAAATTTTTTCAAAGTCTTTGTATATGAGAGACCTGATGTATATGAGAGTCCTGCAAATAACTGATGTTTATATGCATCATTTATTTTTAAGAGGAAAAATAAAAGCTCAGTTTCAAACCATAGTTTTAGGAATGTGTATTAATTAAAGAGTTGAGGAAGACAGCATTTTGGTTATTAATGTTTTGTTCAACTTCAGGATTGAAGCAAAGCTATCAAGATGGAAGATTTTTTTGGGTAAAGTGATTCCTCTCAGATCACTCATATTAAAACATGGCTTAGGGGACAAATATCAAGAAGATGTTATTCACAGAAAATTATCTAGTAACAGAAACAGCTTCTCTGATGCCTTGACTGAATTATGGGGCCATCAGAAATAAATTGGATGTTAATGCTATTTGGATATAGTACAGTGACATGAATTGGAACAATAACAGTGAAATAAAATATGCAGATATTATTCAACCCAAATGCTTTGTAATTCTGGAACACTTCAAAATCCTAGCTAAAAGAGAAGAAAAATGTTGGAATTTCCTCAGAATTCAATTCCTCTACCTTGCTGGTCACAGTAGTACTGCATTTTCCACCACAGCACCCAGTCATTTTGCTTGATATGTATTGTTTTTTTTCTAGACCACATATGCTTCTATGTTGATCATTCATTGCAAGCTTAAATTTGAATTACTCCTAGAATAGTATGTTGGTAATGTTAGAATGTATAGCACTTGAACAATGATGTAAGAGTTAAAAAAATACTTCCTAATTTATTTAATTTATATTAAAATGACACTCAATCTCTAAAAAAAGGAATGATATTTCTTGATTTCCTGAAAAGATAGGTCCTATATTTTTCTCATTTCCAATATATCCAATTAATTTGCTATTTTCTTATATAGTCATAATGTCTGAGGACATGGTTTGACGATGCAAAGCTGATGGGAACAATACCAATGGAAATTATTCCTATCCACCATTTTAATACAACCATCTCACTTCTGAGCTGTGGTGCTTAAACTCCTTTTGGAACCGTTCTGAGGTAGATCAGGGAATTGATCTAGGTTAGAAAAAGAAGAAAAAACAAAGGGCTGATGTAACTGACGAGAAAGAGGAACTACTTGAGCTAAAAGACTGAGTCATGGCTTTGCTATGACTACCATTGTGCCTTTGCCTTTTTAAATCTGTCAAGAGCTACGTTGAAACAATCAACACAGACACACTGGTGAGTGTGCCGAGCTTCCATATTTAGTCTCTGCTAGGCTGCAAGGGGACAATTTGCAATTGCTTTAAGATGACAGAACATGCCATGCTTAATCTTTATTACTATGATGTTTAATATTTTATTTACTCTCTGTTCATTTATGAAACAGAAAAATGCTAAACACATAAATAAAATGGAGCAAAGAATAACAATAATCCAATACTTGAAATCTCTGCAACAAAAGGATTTGGGTGCTAGGAAATCATCTTGACTGAAGACTTGGAACCTTCGACCAAATAAATTAATTTTTTCCAGTTCTGAATAAGTGATGCTTGCTGCAAAGTAGAACTTGCCCTTCATGAAATGTGTTAAAGGAAAATATCATGCATATAGCAAGAATTTTGGATTCCAAGGGCATGATGTTAATCATAGCAGATCACAGTGCTATGGCAGAGACAAAAATAAAAGCAGCAAAGACAAGGAGAAACATGTACCATGATTTAAAATAGAACTCCCACACTTACAGCAGGATGAGACTGATGTATTAGACACAAAGAACTTCTGGTAAATGACCTCTAACACTTATTATATAAAACACTGTGCAAAGACTGTGGGCAAATGAAGTTATTTAATATGAAAATCAGTCCCTTTTTAAAAATCTGTGGCAGAATGACTATCTTTAACAATAGCTCAGAAATATTCATGATAATGTGAACAAGTTACAAGTAGGAAAGGAAAAGTAGAGAAGCATTACCCACGACTAATTAGCAGCCTCACTAATCATTCTAGAACTGAAGAAGTTCAATAATGAAAAATAAATGATTGTAATATCTTTATTAAATTTTAACTTAGGTTTATTTTGGAAGATATAGACTATAACTACTTCTACAGGTGATAAATAAATTAATTCTGTGCTTGGTCACATGAAGCTTACCTTGCAAAACAAAACGAAAATATCATAAACCTTGTTACCTTGTTCTCATTAAAAAGAAAAAAGGAAAAAGAAAAAAAGAAATTATGTGGAAATTGAAGGGTCAAAAAATGCAAACACTAGAAAGTCTCTATGACCTTTGGTTTCAAATTTCTTATCTTCACACTTGAAAATAGCACAGCCCCTCTTACCTATTATAACAGAAAAAAAAAAGTAAATTACAATGGTTTAGTAGTTCCACTTAGGAAAAAGGGTTATTACATAGTCCAGAACTAACATGAGCTAGACATTTTCTTCCTTTGAAAATAATTCTGTCAGCATATCAGATTTATGACTCCTTCCTTCCTTAGGCATAGATATTTCAGAAAGAATGAAAATTATGTGAGACAGCAAGAATCTTTCAACTCTTGACCAGATGATTTAAGATGGCTGCAATTCTGAAGCAGAAGAAAATATGGTGCAGAATATCCATGGCTACAGAAAATAAAGAGGATTTACAGTACCACAAATTAACTTCCTAAAAATGGCTAAATAATATTTTTAAGCAATAGATAAGTAAAACTCTTGGTTGAAAATTCCTCCTCACCCAAACTCACAGCAAAATTGTTGCCATATCTTGATGGAAATCTTCTAGGTGTGATTCTTTCTGATCTCCTAATTCTACTTCAAATAATTTCTTTGTAACTCCTTTCAGAGGAAATGTTTCCCTGGACTTCACTATACAAATGGCAACATCCATATACTAAAAAAAAGAAAATAAATTTGTTATGAAATTGAAAATAAAACCCACCCAACCCAAAAATTAGATTCTAGAAGTATTTTGGATTTGAAAATTTTACAACTGTGGCTATTTGCCAAGTTGTAACAAGGGACTGACTTATGGAAAATCATTGTTTCCAAATCTTTCAATGAAAAACAAAAAATAACTTGGTAGTTTAAAACTTGGCAACATCAGTGCTCCAAAAGGAAAGTAGGTAATGAGGAGGAAAAAAAAAAAGCAGCTACAGCTGTTCTAGGTGGCCTGACAAAGCTGCTGCATAAAAATGCAATCAAATATTCTGGAAATAGTTCACAATTGCTCTGCAAGGAAGTTAATGATGCTTTCCTAAACCCCTGCCTTCTCTCTCAGTGTAAGATGACAGTAGAGCTCATAACAATTCCTTGTAGGAAACTGGTTAGCACATCATGTATCAGTGAATACTTTATTGTCCTCTGTGATATTACTGATACAAGAGCCCTTCCTCTTTCATCTGATTCTCATCACTAAATACAAAAAATTTAATAAAAAATATTACCTATCTTCCTAAATGGATTCAGATTTGAACATCTATGAGCAGAATTAAACAAAAAAAGTAAAAAAAAATTAAGAGAAGGCTTTCTTATCATAGGTGCTCAAAGGACTGTGCCCAAAGACACCTTTCATACTCCCCTTTGTCTGTCAATAAGGTGCTGGGTGACCTATTTGAGGACATTACAATAGTAACAAATACCACCAACCAATAATAACAACATCACCAGGCAAGGCTGTACTACCAAAGTAAATCACAGAACTAAACATTTGTCACTTCTGACCATTTCAGCATGAAATAATCAAAATTATTTTCAGTTCGGTTTTGCTTCCAAGGTACTTTTTATTTATGATGACAGAGTCACACACAAGCATTTCTAACATCTATTACACATGTGACATCTATTAAATACTTTCAAACAAATATTAGATTTGATAAAGTTTTGAATAAGCAAGAATATTTTTTTCAAAATATTAATGAGAATAGTTTTTAATTTAGAATAAAGAACATTAAAACAGCAATTGAAACCTCCTCTGAATATTCAACCATTTCTGGCTTTCTTTTCTCTACTTTACAATCTACCTAAACAGCTCCTATTATTACTTTTGTTTTCCATGTCTCTACAGCTGTTCCTAGCAAGGTTAGTGTTCCTTATGAACCTCAACATTCATTGCAGCTGTCAGGTTATTTCTTCCTTATTTTTTCCATGTTTATATATTTTCTGAAAAGATACTACTTTCCAGAACATCAGTATTTTATATTATTTACTTTTTATAACCAACTATCTCACCCTTATTTTCACTGTTTACTTAAATCTCCCCACCTATTCTTCCATTAGCATCTCATCTCACCACATCTCATCTCATTACATCTCATATGTGAGAGAGGATATTAATTCCAGAGCTTTGTAAATATGTTTTTATTTACACCATGGGAATGCACAGGTCCTAGACACCTCAAAGGAGCAGCATTATTCAACAATAAAGGAGAACACATAATTCCACCCTTTTCCTTACAGAAGAAGACAAAGACCATGAGAAAACAAGGTAAAAACCCTACCCTAGACAAAACGTTACTGTGACTGATACAGCTGACTTCAAAAGTGCAGTGAGAATATTTTAAAGAATTACAAAATATTCTGGAAGTGTATAGGTAGTTGAGAATGTTAGTGAGAACACTGTAATCTTGGAATAAAATTCTGTTCTCCCACATTCAGACTGGAGCAATTTTATCTCAGATGTGTTTTGCATAAGCTGTGGAGTATGTTTTAATCAGCAAAGTATTTTTTGTGGGTTTTTTTTAACATCATAGAAAACAAAACACAAAAATTAAACATTCACTACAGTAAAACAACTGGAAATATGTATGACTAACTGTGTCAGCTCCCCTTCTCCTTAAATTCAGTTACCTTAACAATTTTATGCCATTTAATCAAGAACATCACACAACTACTTAATTTTATTCTAGATCACATTAATGCAGTTGATTTTGCCGTCTCCTTGATTTATGAGTCATTTTAACCACATCAGCAGACCCATGCTGTGAATCACAATTTGTAACCTTTATTCTGGTTCCAATTACAAACAGCAGAAAAACAGCCAGTAGCTTTCATATGAGTTACTTACTAGTAGAGTGGAACGTCCATTTTTGGAGAAAAAATGTCCAGTTAGAAAAACATTTCTTCCAAGGAGAAATATTTGCTATTAAAAGGCCTGGAATGGAAACAAAAATGTTTCATCCTGCTTCCCATTATTATCTGAATACAAACTAGGTTCAGAGCCTAGATAACACTGCCTATGATTTAAGTTAGGGAAAATTAATGATCTTCATCTTGTTTATGTCTCCTGCTACCACAACACAGTTCTGCTCTTGACAGTGTCATAAGAGGCAAATAGGCAGGGCAAGAAGTGTCCAAAATCCAGCTATCACTACTGGAAGAACAAGACACAGAGAGGAAGAAGATTCAAAAATAAACAGAGAGAACACTGAATCAAAGCTAAAGAGAATTTTATGTAAGTTGTGGTAAATAATTAGGACTTGCAGTTGCATAAGGAGTCTGGTACTAGTAAACATTAATAAAATGACACATTCTGGTTCTATATTAACTTTTCCTTGCAAATGTCTGTTCTTTTTTCATTACATGATTGCATTGTTTTAGGTGGATTTGATTAAACATTTTCTCTATATGAAAAAAATAATTCCCCTATTTTTTAAAATTTCAATATGCAAATTCAATATATATTTGCATGTGGTCAAATTTTGAAGACTCAGGTTTTAATAAAATCACAGACTTGAATACAACTGATCAAGTATATTTACTGAAGATGAACTTTGAATAGATTGATTTAGCAAGGTAAAACTGAAAAGACAAATCAATAACTTTAAAAATGTAAGAGACATTTTAAAATAAAAATACACCAAGTTTAGATATGCAAACATACCAGCATGAAAAATGTTTTATGCATTCAGTAGTGTAAAATTAACACTTTGTTTGTGACAAATTATATTTATAATTTAAAGCCACTTGCCTGATAACCGCAAGGAATACTTCCAGTTCAATAGAGTGGCCACTGTTAACAATTTTCATCCAGCAAATGCTGCTGCTTCTCCTTTGTGTGCAAAAGAAAATCTTTTAATTCCCTTTACTAACTTGCCAATGGATAACCGTAACAAAGCAGAGTTACTTGGTTAAGAGGGAGAAATCAAGGTATACAAATATAATATTTTTCCCATATTATAACTGCAACAGATCCTTGAGGGGAATACAGGTATTCCAAAGGAGAGGGTAATATGTAAAAAAAATACTTCAATGAATGACAAAACTTGGCTAATTTACATAGCAAGAGAACTTTTACATGCTTTTGAGTACTTGGTAGGGGATACCTACAGTATATCCTCCTGATAAAAACTCATTACTTCAGGAAGTCAAACAGAAATTCTCAAATTCTTCTGGAACTTTGCTCTAGTGGCCTCTAGGAGAAATACTCTCTTCTATTTTCCTCAGCTATAGTACAGGACTTCCAGCTCCATAAAAAGAAAAGGTTATTTTTCTGAACACTTTTATTATATTTTCTAAGAGAAAATTAAAATTTAAAATTAAAATACTGGATAAGGTGAAACTCATTTTCTTTACCTTAATCTGAAACCAGGTCTCCACAGCTGAAAACACACCTGCAATTTCCCTCCAATATTTCAAACTTACAAGCAACTCAGTTGAGAAACACAGAGAGGTAAAAGAAGACATAAAAATGTTGAAAGCAAAACACACACTTTTACTTCTGCTGCAAGCTTTAATTCCTATAGATAGTATTTCCAAAGTCTGCTGGCCATGGAAGTTGACAAATGCTGTGCTCTGCAGATGTAGCTGCAGTAACACAGCTGGATATAATGCTCTGTGCATCTGGTGCACAGATGTTTGATTGTGTCCTTGGTAGTTAGCCAGATTTTGAAGGATCCATTTAGTTCTCAGAGTGAAATTGAAAGAACAAGAGAACAGTCCACTGGTAGTAATAATACTCCATATTTCTCTTGACTGCCTTAACCACTCTGACTTTCCCTATTAAGCTGAGTCATGGTAGTTTTCTATTACCTTTTCTGAATGCAGGATCTGGAAGAGAAAAATTAGTTGGAATTGAACAGGCAAAAAGTCAAAACTCTGCATTAAGTTCTTTGCTACCCCAGAACTTTTATTTCAGCCCCTTTTCGGGAAGAACTTGATCCAAACCCCTTTGGATACAATAGGGAAAAAAAAGACAACAAGCTTTGGAACCTGAAAAAATGGGAAATGACTACTCAACCTGAGCTCTGTTATCACTGCTTAGCTCTGTTAGAAAGAATTTATCTTTCTTTAAATTACGTGCTCATTTTATCTTGCATAAATTACCTGCATTTTACCAATTTTTTTTTTCAAAATGTTTCAAACTTTGGTTTAATGTTGGTTTTAGCTGCAGATTATCCTTGAGTTTTGCAGTGAGCTGTATGTAGCATCCCAGAACTATTTGTAGCAACATTAGAATGTAAGGTACATGTTTGCTCCTGCTAATAAAATACGATTCTTTTCCCCTCACCAGAACTGAGGATCATGTCAAAATCTAACAAATCAGGAATAAAAGCACAGACTTAAAAAAGACACACCTGACTTTCTGGGAATACTTTTTGTGTTTTGCATCATCCATTTTTCAGCAAGACACCTTTATCCATGTGATGAAGTTGCCACCGCAACAGCAATTACAGTTCAATTATTAAATAATGGCAATGGACAGAATGGTATAATAGTGTGAATATAAAATTTTAGAAAATACATGAACATTGATGTGAAATGAGGTGCAAAATCCCAACAATGTATTTTCATCATCAGATGATTTTTTTCATCAGAAAAAAGAAATCAAAAATTACTTGCTTGGACCTTTTATTACTGGCTTAACTGAGATATTTCCCTTTCAGCAAATTTTGTTTCAATAAAAATATAATTTTGGATGAAAAATTATCAGAGGAAACATTTTTAACTAGCTTTTATTAATATAACTGATCCCATAAGCAATACTAGGATCATTAAGAATATAACAATAACCTTGCTGTTACCAAATTCCTTCTAGCTGCTGCCAGCTCCCTGTCTCACACTTGCTGGTGTTGAGCTAGAAAGACAGTGAAAAAAATCCTATTGAATAAAAGTGACAGTGGGAATTCCATGCCTTTGTTGCCCATCTTGGAAGCTGTTTCCATTGTTGGTTACTGAGCTAAATTAGCTGAAAAATAGGAAGTTTGTATTTGGAGCAGTCTGGCTCATGTACCCGACCTGTCCTTTTCCTACTTCCTGACCTGTCTGCTGAGACAGAAACCAGATAGCTGAGTGGGAAGAGGTTTGTTGAGAAATGAATCTTGAGTTAAAAATAGTGACTTGGCACTCAGGCACGTGAGATGTATAATTTTTGAAATTCATTCAGCCCTCAGAATTCAGGAGCAGCTGAAGAACATTGCAGTGGTGGCTTTCATCCATAAATAAAGTTGCACATTTAACAGTTGGGAAAGCATGCTAAGTGAATGCTAAACATTCAAGAGAAGAGAGAATTTTTACTGAGGGGAATCTTACCTTCCTGAGAACGTAAGACTCTGGTCAGAAGCTTAGAATTTATTAGAATATAATCTAAACCCTGAAGTTTTCTGTTCTGACAAGTACTCTTCTCCTTTCATAATAAAATCAATAAAAAATTCAATTTTTCTTTCTCTGAAGTTCCATACTTAGATTGAATTATCTAATTCAAACAAGTATCTACAGTGCAAACCAAAAAATACAACAGATAAATGTGAATGATGACAAGAAAGCAGCAGTAGCACATCAGCAACTTAAACATTGCCCAAATTTTACTCAACCAATTTGCAATGCTGGAAACTGAAATGTTTTATATATTTCCCATTTACTTATATCTGAGAGTGAGATCTGGTCCCATTGAAGCCAATTTGTAACACAGCATTGTTTTAACTTGAAAAAAATTTCCATGCATTAGCAATAAAATTCAGTCTGCTCATGGCAAAAAATTCCAGAAAATTTTGATTTATTTGTTTACACTTTTTTCTCTTCCTTTTTTTTTTATTATTCTTTTTAATTCTTGTAAATAATTTCAGGAATAAGCAAATAAATTACCTTCCAAAAATTTAAAAAGAAAAGTCCCATGAGTGAGTGAAATTAGGAAAATGGAAGCTTGGGAGAGCCCTTCCTTTTTTTGCTCCACTCATTTTCTCACTTTTCTCCTGAATTCTTATTTAAAAGAACAAACTAAAACCAGACATAGCTGCATAGAAAATTGCAGGTTCTGTAGAAACAGGGGTCACTAAGGTTGTCTACAGGACAGATTAAAACAGTTTTCATACTATATAAGGGTATAAATAACTTCTCAGTTTGAAAAAGACATGAGAAAGGTTTATAGAAAAAGGAACTAAGAGGAGAAAGTGGAGACAATTGACTTCTCCTTAAAAAAATACAGGAATAAGGGAACAGCCCAGAAAATAACCAAGAGGGAAATTTAAAATAAATTAGGGTACATTTCCATAGAGCATATTACCACGCTCCAAACACATTGCCATGGGATGTTATGGAGGTCACACAGATATACATCTGAAAAAAGATTGGGTAAGTTCATGGAGTATAATTCCACTGATAAATCAGGCAAGAATTGCAGGGCATCTGCTTGCTGCAGCTGGGATGCTGTGGCAACAAAAGGATGACTCCACAGTGACTTTTTATCTTAAATATTTTGTAGGCGTCTACTATTTGCCTTGCTTAGAGATTTAAGAATGGTTGCCCAGCCATGAACCTAATCTCTTAAACCAGCAGATTACGGGCATAATTTTAATTATCGCTATTTCCTCAAACAGATGACAAAGACTGCCTCCCTTTTTAGCCATAGAAAATTAATAAAAGGATGACAATCCAAAATGAAAGGAGATGCCACTTGAAGTATTTATTCCATTTATATGACTACATCTATATAATGCAACATATATAAAACTTCAAGTAAGTTTTTCTCCCTCCAAAATCTGTTCAATTACACTAAAACGAGAAACAGCACGCTCCTCTTTTGAGCCTTTGGAGTCTCCAAATCATTTGAGAGCTGTTCTTTTAAAGATATGGGAAACCTACCAAAATACCAGATGTTTAATCAATACTCTTAACATTTTGGAAGTCTAGAGTGTGGAAAGGAAATGTCAATTGAATCGCTCTGGAAAATCAGATCTTTTGATTTTCACAGTCTGCTATGCACAATATTGACAGTGAGAAAAAGTTAGCTTCTTTTTCAAAAATACAAATCTGTGAGAAAACTCACCATCTCCATTCCATAAATACATTTGCTTAAAAAAACCCAGCACCATAAACAAACAAAATCTTGCAGAGTTTCTCTGGAGATTTTACCTGCATCTTATAAAATTTAAAATACTCAATCTCTTATTTCTTAGGTGGACACTTGATTAGAAAGGAATGTATTTTCAGCTTCTGAAGGTTAAAAATATTAACTTTTTGTACTTGTATATCTCTACAGAAATGTAAAAATATCTGTACAGAAATATACAAAAAAAAATTAATGGCAGCTAATTTTCTATATATGTGTATATATATATATATGAAAATAGTTTTTAAATTAAGTTTGAGAAATATTGTTCTGTGTTAATGCATAAACCAGATATTTTAGTTAATACTAAATAGAAGTCTCTTTTAATCATTAGCATTTCAATTTTTTATGCTGAAGACAAGAGGATTCTATTATACAGATACTAGTTTTAATTAAAAATGCTTTTTAAATTATTTTTATTTTTATTTTTTAGAATGGACTTTAACACCAGGACATCCTTTTATGCTTACTAATAGATGCCAAACGGCAGTTTCTGATTTCAAATAGGTCAGAGTATGTGTTTTGCTGTTTCAGAGCATGCTTTTTTCAGAAACATCTCTACACCATGAATTTAATTCAAATGCTTCTCCACTTTCTAACAACAAGCCCTATCATGAGCATATGTATTCTTACCTCTAATACTGAAGCATCATTACTTCAGTCATTTGATATTTTCATCTTCCATCAATAGCATGCCAACTGATATCATGCTAGATTTGCATGAAACAGTAGAAGTATTTTTGTTACAGCTACATTTAATCAGTATGGGAAGGAGAAAATATATTGTTATTCAACACATCAAACAAATGGCCAGAAACTGAGGTAGAAATGAAGAAAACAGGTTCAGTGTGTTTCTTTGCTTTGCCTTTTTAACTTGTTTGCTAATTTGGTTGACTCATCTTTTCAATGTGTAATCACCATTTGAAGACATCTTCAGAATTACCTTAGCAGAATAAAAGCTAGCAATGTTGATACTGGGGTTCTTTACTAGCATTCCCTAAATAACCTAACAGCTGTCTCACATTTCCTGGTTTTGTTATAAGCATGTTTGATAGATTCCCTAGAGGCTGAAATGAGTTTGATACAAAAAAGTATGACAACTCTGTACTTATATGTTTTCTTGAGAAAAGAAACAAACCCACCAAAAAAAAACTATTTTCCCCAGTAATTTTAAGCTATACTGTGGCTTCTGCCTTTTTTTTTTTCTTTTTTTTCTTTAAGAAACCCTGACACTATTTGAAACATCAGCCTAATCTAGGACTAGTGAGATTTCATCCAGAGGGACCTGGATGACCTCAAGAAGCTGATCCATGGGAACCTCATGAAGCTTAACAAGACCAAGTGCTGGTGCTGGACCTGGGTCAGGACAATCCCTGGCATCCTGGGTTATGAAGATGGGGATGAAGGGATGGAAAGCAGCCCTGCCCAGAAGGGCTTGGAGGTGCTGTGGGTGAGAGGCTGGACATGACCCATCTATGGACACTCCCAACCCACAGAGCCGAATGTGCCCTGGGCTGCATCCAGAGCCCCGTGGGCAGCAGGGCAAGGAGGGGATTCTGCCCCTCTGCTCTGCTCTGTTGAGACCCCACCTGCAGGGCTGCATCAGCTCTGGGATCCCAGCACAGGAAGGACAGGGACCTGCTGGGGTGAGTCCAGAGGAGGCCACAGATGATCAGAGGGACAGAGCACCTATAGGGAAAGGCTGAAAAATTTGTGTTTGTTCAGCCTGGAAAAGAGAAAGCTCTGAGATGGACTAATTGTGGCCTTCCAGTACCTGAAGGGAGTTACAAGAGGGATGAAGAGAGACTATTTACTAGAGCATGAAGTGACAGGACAAGGAGGTATGGCTTCAAACTGAGAGAAGAATCAGATAATATTTGAGGAAAAAATATTCTTTACTGGGAGGATGGTGAGGCACTGGAATAGGTTGGCCAGAGAAGCTGTGGATGCCCATCACTGGAAGTGTTCAAGGACAGGATAATTGGAATGCTGAGCAACCATGCTAGCCTGGTCTAGTGAAAGGTGTCCCTGTCAAGAGCAGAGGTTTAAAGTCCCTTTCAAACAAAACCATTTTACAATTCCATGAAATATAGTTAGTGTTGTTGTGATGTGCATATGTCTTCAGAATTCTATGATTCTATGATAATTACTATTATTCTGAAGGGTATAAAGAGTAGAGGAAGCTAGTTTTTTTTTAAAAAATATACCTAACTGCCACCTCAGTGCTCTAGAATTATAGATCCTTATAATTCTGTAATTAAGGCTTTAAAAATAACCTTCTCCTGGGCATGTGAACACTGCCTGCACTGTGGTAACAATCTAACATGCAAGGATTCATCAAGTATATATTTCTCTAATTATTCTCTCTGTAGGCTCTCTTGTGGTGGGCATTCTCCAAACCTACATAAACTTTCCAAAACACCACCATATCCAAAAAACTGTCTGTGCCTGAAAAAAATGGTGTGGACAATATTTCCTCAGGATGTAGGAGCCCTAGCGTTTTTTTAGTCTAATAATTACATCTCTATCTCAGCAGATGTAATCTTAAAATCCAAATCATGGGATATTTGTCAAGCTATGAAGATACAGATTACCTGACATGATTACTTCAATTTATTTTCCATTTCCATGAAATAATAGGCAAAAGAAAGTACACTCCATGGTCCTCTGGTTAGAAAGGTCATACTGGAAGGCAGAGGAAGTGCTACAGTTCCTGCTCCCCAAAATAACTTGAGTATTTCATATTAACTGTTCATGGAAGCAACCGGTAGAGCATTCATCCACCTTATATTCCACACTATTATCCCAACCAACAAATCATAAATGTCTTTGTATTTCTTGCTTACTTTTTCCCTTGAATGGATATTTAATTATTTAATGGTAACAAAACATATTCCTGCTTTATAAACTGCTTCTCAGATGTCTCATATGGCAGAAAAAAGTGAAGGAGCGAAACTCCATCAGGAAGTAGTATATGCATCACTGCATCAAACACACCTTGTGTTGTTAGTGCCTGTACAACCAAATGCTTCCCAAAATTAAAAAATTAACTATTCACATGTATTAATGATGCACTAAAAAAAAAAAAGAAAAAACTAAGTAATGCCATTGCTGTAGTTTTTTTCTCTCTAAAATCTTATACCATCCCTAAAATGAGAAACTTTAGGAAATCACTTTAGAAGAAACATCAAGAATAAGTCACAGCCACCTCAGGTAAAATCTGCATATCTAAGAGAAATCAGTAGAAATCATACACTGAAAGTTCAAACTTTCTAAAACTAAACTGGCAACTCCACTTGAAAACATATACTTCTTTGTATATAATTATCATCAGAAATACGAGATTTCAGATTAATGAGAGATGTTCTTAGTTTTTGTCTGTCAGTGTGATCAAAATAATTAAAGGTAAATTTTTCACAACTTTGGATTTTGCTCAGGCCCAGACCTGAAAATAATCTTTTCTTGGAGCAGAAAGATGGGAAACAATCTACCTTAACTGTAACTTGATTCTCTGCAATAACTACAGTCGTCTTAGGCTTATTCAAAGGTGAAGAACACACTCTTAATATCCAATTAGAAGAAGAAAATAAAGAAGATAAAATATTCAAAAATGCTGATGCTTAACTCAGTTTATGTTGGATGTATAGATAGTAATCAACTAAAATCCATGAAAATCAAGCATAAGCTTATGAGCCTTAAGCTTGATTTTAGAAGTGCAGGTCTATAAATCTTGGTACTATTTTTTTAATTCTTGTCTCTGATTTAAAATTATTAGTTCTTTAAAAAGAAAAAACCCAAACCACATGAAAAAAAATACATAATCATTATAAACAACATCACTCCAACATTAGCCACCTCCAAAAAACAGGAAACCTTGTTGCTTTAACAACAGAGGGGATATGTAGACCTACAGGAAAATACACAGGGCTTTGTTTGAAATAACTCCATTCCCAGACATTATCCTGTCCTCCAACTGCAATTCCAGACATGAGGGAGATGGGACTAGAGTGAAATGCAAGAGCAGAATCTTGAAGCTTACTTTGGACTTCAGTCTCCTTGCTTGCCTTAAAATAGATGCGAATCTATCCTCCCCTGCTTGCTGCAACCTAAGCTATATTCTAAGCCTAAACTCAGTGGAGGAAATCCACTACTTCTAAAAAAAGTACTGGCATCTATTACAGGCCCTTCTGAATTTTACTGGGAGTCTCAGTTCTGTACCCTTGCTCTCCTTGTCTAAGATCCTAACCCTAACAGAAAGATGCTCCTTGAATACAAAACAGGCATCCACAAATGCATGAAAAAAAAAAAAAAACACCACACCTACACAAGATATTATTTCACAGCACGTTTGAAAATTCAACTACAGTTTCAACTGGGAGACACTTGGGGAACTGAAGGCCAAATTTCATCATTAATCTTAACATTTTCCAAGAAAATTAATTCTGTCCAAAATTCCTATTAGCCATTCCAAGCTCATGTGAGTGTTTTTGCCTGAAACCAGAGACTTTGTATCTGAGTTTGCCTCACTTTAGCACAGGCTGCAGCACAGCCCCAAGGGGGAAAAGGCACTGTTCACATCTATTGACAACTCTCAGTTCCCTTTAGCAGAGCTACCAAACTACATAAATTACTTTGGTTCTGCAGCCTTTTCTTCCTTAAACCCAGCCTTCCCTAAAGACTGTGAACACCATGATGCCTTCAGCTTAAAAAATGGGGTTTCATACCAATTGATAACCACTCACCCTTTATGGTTCTGAATGTTGCTGAAGTCATCAACAGAACATGCACAGTGGACACAAACTTGCTGAGCTCCAATACCATGCTTGACTAAAAAATCCTACAGGTTCCAGCCTTTGAAAACTGAAAGAGAAAAGTTACATTAGTTGATGCAACTACCTCATTTATTTTAAAAATTCAGAAATAACTGCCCATTAACCATTCCTGACTCACCCTAATGCCCATCTCCTTGCCCCCAAAAATATAAAGCCAGGAATTCATCAATGCATAGTAATTAAGAATCACACATGCATATCTGTTGATGTCAAGGCCTCAATTTAAATCACATAATCTTTCAAATTACTGTAGTAATTCAGAGGTATCATCATTCTGCACAGAATAACAGTCCAGGCTACCCAAAATGTTAAAATAAATTATCCCTATCTTGATATCTACAGAGTCATCTACAAGCACTGCTGAAGTGAGGAATGAGCCCATGTTCTACACTTCCAAAACTGCTTAATAATAATCCTTACTCCCAGTTTGAGTACTCATATATTTAGTAGATGCATCCCTCTTCTTAATTAAACATTCAAACCCATTCCAATCACCTTCAGTGTAACTTGCCAGAATCTCTAGAATACGACCCCGTATCTCATTCTCAACTACAAATACATGATAGAGGGGTGCCTTCAGCACTTATATTTGGGAGATGCAGAGTCCTAAAAGATCAGAAGCACCTTTTGAAAGGAAGGCAGTGACAGTATTTTTTGTTGCCAGTATTTTTTTAGGACATATTTACCCTGACCGCTTTTTTTCTTGTGAAATGTTTTATTCTGCCCTGTTACCAGTTTTTTTCAAGGGTGCTTGACACTTTATACTTCTATTTGAAAACTATAAATGTACTTCACATTTATTAGAGAACCCAGGGGTTTTAAGCCCTTTTGCCAAAGGACTATGAGTTTGTCCAGAAGAAAGCTCATAATCACTTTTTCCAAATGATTATAAAGATATTTAAGTTAATTGGCATATCTGACACAATTCTTGTATCATGCAAATCTATTCAGTCCCACTGTGCAGTCACTATAGCAAAGAGTATAGAACATCAAAGCAGTCTACCAAAATGAGCTTTGTATCCTGATACCAAAATTCAACATATTATGATACTACTTGAGCAACCCTAAACAGACAATCTAATGAGTCAAGACTGGCAGAAATACACAATGAAAACTACCCCACAGTGACACTGACATCCCTAATTTTAAACAGACTAATCAAACAAAGGATAACACAAGTGTTACGCAAGATTTACAGCTGGAATGTGTAAACACAGAAAGATGCTTATTCAGGTCTCTGTACTAAATTAGTGGCCAAACCCAAAAGTAAACGTGTATTTCTTCACTCTATGATTGTAGCATATCTAATGTAGTTTGACTTAAAAAGATCTAAAATCCTTTTGTTTGCAAAGTCAGATTTGGGTGCCTGAAAGTTGAGTGAGGCAGTAGCTAGTATAGGAACTTGGAATGATGCAGGAAAAATCCTCCTTTTATTTTCCTTCACTGGCAGTCAGATTCTGCTAGCATTGAGCAGAGAGAGTTAAGGAAATACTCCTCAGCTCCTACTGGACTTTGCCTCACCATAATGGAGGGGAGGAGGCAAACCACAGTTCCCTTCTCCAAGGGGACATTGCAGCTGCCGGCTGGAACTTCATAACCGAAGCTGAGTGCGGACACAGGACTGCATTCCTGCCTTATGCCTCTGGGAGGCCGCAGCTAACAGCATCCCTTTCCCGGAGGAAGCAGGAATTTGCCACTTCGGCGATGAAGGAGGGGAGATATGTGTGCTTGGCTTTGATTTCAGCTGAGAAGTGGTGCCTGATGGCTCAGAGGCAATTAAGAGCCTCTCTCAAACGTGACTCTTGGCTGCAACTCAGCAGCTGTTCAAAGAGTAGAACAGAGCTGAATGAAGTGGACAAACTTACCCCTCACCATGGGACCCATGCACATAAAACCTGTAACAAGGGCTTAGGTAATCTGAATACTTGATAAGTTAGAGTACAAACTCTGGCTTTCTGCTGGGTTTAGCAGAGAACATAAAGTTTAAACCTCAGATCAGTACCCTAACCAAAACACCTGTTTCCTGTGACAGCAATACTTTGTTTTATAGTACCCTGACAACCAGCCCTCAAGAGAACTCAACATGCCAACTTCATTATAAAATCGATGAATTGAAGGAATTTAGCACCTTACAGGACCTATGATTGGTAAGAAGGATTTAGACTGTCTTCTTGTCATGACAGACAAGAAACTAAAAAAACTACAAGGAGAAAACAGACCATCAGTCATCCAGTAATTATATAGCAAATGCAAGACCATTTAGTTACTGTGGGATAAGCAATAGAATGCCTAATGATTTAACCAATTACCATTCATTATAATAGACAGGTTGGCGTTTGATGATCCACAGGGGTCTTACCTGCTTCTTCACATACCCAGCATTCAGTGTTGCCATAGTAATGTTGGTCACACCTCTCCAGTTCAACTTCTGTCATTCTTCAGTATAAATTCCTGTTTCTAGAACTATCAAGAATAGGTTGACAAAAGAAGTACAAATTATATAAGGCACAGCCATTTTTAGGGTACCTTTGGATTCTGACAGGTGTGCTATTGCCTCATCCATAGGTCCAAAGTATGTTTTCAATGTGCTATACTTATTTGACTGATATTTTTAAGACATAAATGTGAAGGTACAGTTCTACTGGCTACAAGACTAAAATCTACAGCACTTACAAGGTGGTGCATTAAAATGACTGAACAAAGCCTTCTTTGTGTTTTTAATTGGCTAACCTATGCATAATGACAGTTTGCCTTTGTTTTTTTTTTAATGGTTGTAGTGATTACAGTCACATCTGGTAGATAAGTATCCTATTGCTGTTCTCCTATAGAAAACAGCAGTTAAATAACATTCAGAAATATTTGAGTGTATCTTTTAAACATAATGCAACATAGCAGTGTCTTGCTTTGGATTTATGTGGTTTCAGTTTTTTTCCTTTTTTCTTTATTTGTGTTGGAGATTTTTTTGTTTTTGTTATTTGTTTGTTGCGTTGGTTTTTCTAATTATTTTTAGGTGCACAAGCACAAAATAAAGGATAAATTAAGTATTTATACCCAGACTCACTGAACCTTTCCATTGTCTTTGATAGACTTAATGTGGCATTTTCTCTCAAGAGGAGGCTCACAAGAAATAGAAAGTATTTCACTGCTCTAACTTCTTATTCAAAAAGGGAAAGGCTGCCTGTCATTCCTTATAAAAGTATTTAAATTTTCAAATGCAGTTTTCAGTCTCATCCCTTCTCTTGTAATCATTTGAGCTTAAAAAGCCTGAAATTCTGGACAACATTTCTTTGGGACATTTTGTGTCTGGCAACTGACTTAGTTACCCTGCCTCAGTTGTAGTTCAAGGTCTGTTACAAACCTAAAATCCAGAGCATACGTGTGAAAAAAGTCTGCAAAGGTTAAGTTGATCTGGTCCTAACATTTTCAAAGAAGTTGATGCAGGACTTTGATTCAAGCTGTGTGAAAATAAAGGAAAACATTATTTCATTTCACTTTAATATTTTAAGTAAAGTTTAAAGAAAATGGGAATCTGTGAACCCACAGACAATGAAACAAAAATAAGCAATCAGAAAACAAAATCACAAACGTGACATGCTACAGAGTATATTTTACTCTTTTAGTTATTCTAAAGGAAAGATTTAAAGGTAATTCCATAGACTATGGAGGTGCAGGAGTAACAAGAAACAACAAAATTCTGTTAACGTCAAGGTGAAAAAAGACACCTGCTAAATTCAGTTCATGCAATCCCTCTGGTTTACATGTCTCGCACGTTATTCTACATACAAAATTTAGAGCAGCAACTAGTGTGGAGACTCAGGGCTGATACTACCCAGGCCACCCCCACCTAGAACTAAGGCTTCCTAGGAGTGCCTAATGCCTCTGACAAACAGACATGAGGAACCTGGGGGGCTTAGTCTTGTTTCCCATAGAAAAGGGCCACCATTCGTGTCCAGGGGCTCGTGGCTGGGAGAGGGCTTCTGCCACCAAAAATTATAAACAGAGTGGAATTCCTCCTGGAACTGAAGCTGCCCCACCTGTAACTCAAGCTGCACTTGGAGTGCCAAATCCTACTGACAAACTGACATAAGGAACCTGGGGGGGTTACTTTTTTTTGCCCTGGGAAAGGGCTGCTGTTTGTGTCCAGGGTCCCATTGCCAGGAGCAGGCTTCTTCTCCAAAAATTACAAACAGAGCAGGATACCTCCTGAAGCCAAGCCGCTCCCACCCAGAAATCAAGTTGCTCTTGGAGTGCCAAATGCTACTGAGAAACTGACATCATGGACCTGGAGGTTGAGTTTTTTTCCCCTGGAAAAGGGTTGCTGCTCCTGTCCAGGGTCCCGTGGTTGGGAGCAGGCTTCTGCAACAGAAAATTCCAAACAGAGCAGGACTCCTCCCAAAAACAAGCCGCCCCCACATGCAACTCTGGCTGTCCTTGAAGTGCCAGACGCCTCTGACAAACTGACATCAGGAGCCTGGGAGGTGAGTTTTCTTTCCCATTGAAAAGGGTCATGGTTGGTGTCCAGGGGCTTGTGGCCAGGAGGATTCTGCCTCCAAAAATTATGAAATGGGCAGGATTCCTCCTGGACACAAGCTGCCCCCGACCAAGAACTCAGGCTACCCTTGGAGTGTCAAACACCTCTGACGAACTGACATCAGGAACTTGGGGGGTTAATTTTGTTTCCCATCGAAAAGGGCTGCTGTAGCATCATGTGGTAACAGCGAGGTGACACTACCTTTCCCGAAAACACCTCCAAGGAGGAAGGTGTCTGGGCAGGCTGCACACTCACACACACCCACTCACAAGCACGCCACAGACAGCAGAGCAACAGCAGAGAGCCAGGAAAGGTCTTTCTGCGGAGTTCCAGTGGGGTTTATTGCAGCCACACACTGGAGGCATCCAGGAACAAAGACATGGAAGAATGGAAGGTCCAGAGATATATAGGGGTTTGAGGGGGTGGATCCGAGGGTCAGGGTCCAATAGGAACAGGGTAATGTGGTGCACAGGCAGAGTCAGGGAGAGGGAAAGCCAATGGGATAACAGGGGGGGAGGATTGCAGCAAACTGGGGCCAATAAGGAAACAGGGACAGGAGAACTTTCTAGGGGAAGGACACAGATGGTAAAAAAGGGGAAGGATGGCATACAGGCCAACTAGGTACATTTAACAGGGGTAGAGTAAAAGGGTGGTGCAAAGAACTACAGGAAAAGATTTCTTCCTTTTATTCTCTTTTTTAATAATAAAATTCTTTTATTATTTATATATTATATATGGGCGAAAACCTTCTCTTTATGCTTTGACTCCATACATTAGAGGCCTCCTTCTACATCATTGCTGCCTCTGGCTCCATACCCTCCACAACTCCCCCTTCTTTATTTATTGAGAAGTCTTGTCCCATAGAACTTTGTACAAATTTAACAAAACATGAAAACATAACCAAAACAACAAAAATAATAAGTAAAATTCACAAAATGCCAGTAACAAAGGTTTGAGCCCAGCCTGTCAGTCCAATCTTCTTTAACAATTCCCGGAACCACTGTCAGCTCCACTTTCCTTCTCCGACTGTGTTCCAGCTTCTACTGGAAGTGTCTTTAACTTGTTCCTGGAGATTTTGGATACTGCAGAGATTGAAACAACACATCCCCTCGAACTACTCGCATCCATGGCTGTGGGCGAGCAGTAAAAAGTCAATGACAGCCCTATTTTGGAGGGTTGGAGGCCTGATACCCTACTGGTCTTCCAGGAGGGCACTGAGGGCTGCGGATGTTGCATTGGCTTGCTTACTGAGCCAGCACCCCAGGTGAGAAATCTCACCGAGGGCTTTCACTGTGGCTACCCACGGTAAAAATATGGAGACTGCGACCCTCTTTCCTTTATTCCAATTGTAAATTTGGCTATCACAATTTTCTTCAAATTGTTCATATGATCTTTTTTGGCTGACCAATTGAGCTTTCTCTTTCCAATCTTGAAGCAAGGTGATATTCGCGGTGAGGACAGTAATCTCTCCAAGGCTATAGTGACCCCCTTGGAGGTGAGAGGGGATTCCTGCCCAAGCCCTATCCTCACAGATAAGAAACACTCCCCAGGGAAGTACCCTGGGGTGAAACATGGATGAGGACAGTGTCTCACTGGTGTAATTGCACCAGTTATGCGAATATATTTTCCAAATTGGGTCCACATTATTCCTGTGAAGGGAACAAATGTGGTCATAGATTGGGACAGACTGATGTGGTTGCCTGTAGTGGAACTGAACACAGAGTCTGGCCTTGAAGGACCCCAACAGTTTAATTCTTGGGAGTCCTCTGTTGCGTGTGGTAACATCCTTGTCCACTCATCCCCTGCATCCACAGGATTAGGTTCCTTACCAGCATGATGACAAGGGGTTGCCAAACTCGCCCATGACCACACACAAATTATCCTGATTGAGGGTTTTTGTGAGGGTCATCCAGATGTTCTCATGGGGTTGTGGCACAATCCACCCTGCAATGGTTGCCAGGAAAAGCAGCATCCAGATCTTTTCCATGGTGTCTCTGGGGGTGCTATAATTTCTATGTCCCCTGCTTCTCTGTTACCACTGTCCACCCAGCTGCAGCCAGGGAAACAGGGGAGATAGTAGAGCATAGAACAGAAGAACTTAGAAACGAGGTCCTTTCCCTTAGCTGAGATGGAAGTTGTCCTTTATTTCTTGGGATCCCGCAGAAAAGAGGAGCAGGAGGGAAAGTGGAAGAGGTATCAATAAGTGCCCCTTTTTGAAGGCAGGGGGAAGAGGGTGGATTACATTCCACAACCAATAAGGGGAACTGGGGAGAAAGAGATAAGAGAAAGAAACTTACAATTCTACATTTTTGGGGGTACATTCTTTGGGGCATACCATTTTTCCTAACTGCATTACAACATGGGGGCAGCCAAGAGCAGGCTCAAAATGAATGTATAAGCCTATGAAGTAATTAACAAAAGACCTTAGAATTCAAAACCCCTAACTCTTAATTGTTGCAGCTGGTCCTGGGGGCCTGTCTGACCCCCAGCTTCTTCTGGCAGCAAGCCTAGATAGATGTCCTGGGGAAGAGGCCACCATCCAGGATTTCCAGGCAGTTTCCAGCCAGGGGTAATCCTTGGGAACACAGGCAGAGGCTTCAGGTGATCGGCTTTTTTACAAAGTGATTCCTGCTCTTGTAGTGATCAGCTCTGTTCAGCCCAGCCAGCTCCATTCAGGTGTTATGCCAACTGATACAGACAAGAGACGGGAAGATCATATGGTATTTCACAGTCTTTAATGCAGGTTTCAGCCAAGGGGGACAATGATGATCTAACCATTGATCTGGGCAAAAGCTGGGGTTTTTATAGGGAAGGAGAGGATTGGGAAAGGGACCAATGGTCTGAGAGTGAGATAAGATGACCAAGAGTTAACAGGGAGATAACATGGGGTCCTGAAGCGGGAATGGGTCCACAGCTTAGTCACCATGACTAGGCAGTTTTGTCTTATCTGAGGGGGCAGATTTCCACGGAGGATGCTTGTCAGAGGACTGGGCTTCCTCCACATTTAATAACTTGGCAAACTGACTTTCTCTCCAACTCCCCCTTTTCTTTCATTAAAAACAGAACAAGAAGAGGAAAGCAGGGTGAAAAAGGGAAAGGGTGGTAACATATTATTGTTCAGATGTGAGGAAGGTTGGTTTAAGGGTGTAGGAAAGGAAGGAATAACAAAGCATGTCAGTGCTAAAAGTTTTGATAGAACTTACTCATTTGAGTCTAATTCAGTGAAGAAGTACACTTCTCAAACACTTGTTGTTGGACTCAAATGGGTAAGCAACACTGTCATCTGCAGCCAGGCTATCAGTCAGGGTGTGTGTATTCTTTTGCCTTTTCCTTCTTCACCTCCATGCTGCGTGTGTTTCATCCTGGGAGTTGTCTTGGTGGTCTTCAGAATCTTCTTTGGGTGCTGTGTCCTGTTCTTCTAGATATGGCTTGATGTTTTTCCCTGTTATCCACCTTGGACCTGAACCTAGGCATACTTTCTCCCCCATGTTATTAAGGGAAACAGAGCTATGATTTCTTTGCTTTTGGGATCCTTGACCAGCACCGAAGATCCTTCATTTATTTGCACCCTGGTGTTATTGGCAAAATGTCAGACAGTGGAGGGTGCTGACTACATAAAGGAGTTGTTAAGGAAGTTAAAGACATATGCTGCTTTGGTGAGTCTCTCTATGTTACTGAGAGACTGAACCTCCCCCTCGCTGCTGGTCAAGGATCTGTTTTAATGATCAGTGGGCGTGTTTGACAATGGACTGTCCTGTTGCAGAGTGAGGAATGCCTATGTTATGACCCACACCCTACTGATTAAAAAATTGAAGGAATTTTTCTGAGGCATAAGCTGGTCCATTGTCCATTTTGATTTGTTTGGGGATAGCCAGGGTGGCGAAGGCTAGGAGAAAATGTCTGATAGCATCTTTTGCCTTTTTTCCCACATGTGCAGAAGTGAAAATAGCACCCAAGAATGTGTCTATAGACACGTGGATATATTTTAGTCTACCAAAAGAGGGATAGTGAGTTACATCCGTTTGCATAATTGCAGGGATTCAAGTTCTCAGGGGTGAGCCCCGACACCTAAAGATAGTAGGGCGTATTTTTGACAATTAGGGCAGGATGCCACTATCACTCTTGCCTGTTCCCAGGAAATTTTGAACATATGCTTAATACAGTTCTGATGGGCTTGCTGGAACTTGTTAGGTAAGGTAGTCTGTGCCACCACTGCTGGAGCATCTGCTCTCCAGTACCTTCAGTGATTGGTCCTGGAAGGTCAGCGCATGATCTCACATGCATTATGTGGTATGGCTGCTCTTGGTGGGAGAGCAGGTAGACAAGTTTGAAGAGCAGTTCATACAATTTTAGATTTGACATCACTTTCAGCAAAGTGTTCAGCCCTCTCAGCTACACTGGCTACATATGCCAAATCGGTAACCAAACTGAGTTCTGGGAACCTCAAGAAGGTTCTGACGATAGCTGCTAATTCTGCAGTTTTGGGGGATCCCTGCACAATTTCAACGTCAGACTCCCACTTCCGTGTCACTGGATCTTTCCAAGTCATTACTGACTTGTGGGATCTCTCAGAGACATCGGTGAAAACTGTAAGAGCCTTTAATGGAGTTTGGCTTTTGAGTGACTTGGGAACCAAATTGAAGGCTGAATTAAAGAGCTTATGTTTAGGGCAGTGAATTGAAATTTGCTTTGGGTAACTGTCAAGAGTGAACTGAAGGTGTTCATTTGTTTGGAGCAAAGCTTGCAAATAATTAGATATCAATGGTAGATAAATGCATGAGAGGTCACACCCTGCTAAGGTCCAGAGGTATGCCCTGGTTTTGATGAATAGTTAAGCCATCAGCTCCTGTGGTGTATTTATGGTTTTAATTGGCTGATGGGCTTGGAACACCCACTCAATGATCAGAACTGGGTCTCTGAGTGAGGTGTCTCATTGAAAAATTACAGCATGAAATTTTCGGGACTTACTCAAGGTGGCAAACTGAAAGGGTAAGTCTGGGTCATGTCAGTGGGCTTGTCTAGATGCAAGTGCTTCAGCAACCTTTTTGATTGAGGTCCTGGCTTCTGGGGTGATGGTATGTGGGGAGTCCAGGTCCTCGGCGCCTCGGAGCAGGCGTGCAGTGGTGCCAGATCTTTCGTGGTGATGCCCAAGAGAAGACAAACCCAATTGATGCTCCCACAGATCTGGTAGAGGTCTTGGAGCTTTGTAGGGTTATCTTGATGGACAGCTGCTGAGGTACAACAGTTCTTTCCCCGATCCTCAATCCTAGGTACCACCACGGGTTTGTCCACTGGATCTTTTCATCTGCAATCTCAAATCTGGCACTCTCGAGGGCTGCCATGGTGTCCTGAAGCACAGTCTCCAGGTAAGCATTGTCCTCAGCATATATTAGAATGTCATCCATGTAGTGGAACCCAATGGCGTCTGGATTAGTTTTTTGGATGGGCGTGAGAATGTGGGCTACATGTTGCTGACACATAGATGGGGAGTTTTTCATCCCCTGTGGCAATATGCACCACTGGTACCACCTGAGAGGTGCTTGTCTGTTCAGGGAGGGAACAAAAAAGGCATCTGGGCAGAACCTCCTCCAGCATCTACTGTACCTGTGGGGTCAGTGTCAGAGGTGACTTTAAAATCAGAGTCCCCCTTTAATAGACCAAACAAGGGAGACAATTGTGTCATGGTCAGTCCCATATAAGGACACAACCATGTAAAAGTCCATTAATATCTGGACATCATTCATGCAGTGTCTGCACTGAATGCAAAAAAAATAATTGCACCTCCAGATGCGGGACTGTTCGTCCCAAAAATTATTCTTGACCCTCAAATAATTTCAGGGAGGTTGTAGAGACGAGCAGCAGGAAACTGCTTGCAAACTCCAGAGAGGGCTAGATCCCCATATCATCATTGCCCCATGCCGGCAAATTTTCACAAGCCTTACGGCAAAATCTCCATTGATATCTCTGTGTGGGCTCAGCATTAATGATAGCTGACACCAGAAAGACAAATTTCAGTCTGTCATCGGGATGCAAAGGAATTGTAAAAAACACAATCCTTCATATCCACAATGAGGACTAGCCAATCAGCAGGAAGCACGGCAGGTGAAGGCATGCTAGCCTGCAACATCCCCATGCTTTCCATCACAGCATGAACTTTCTGGAGGTTTTGCAATAACCTTCATTTCCCAGACTTTTCCTTGATACAGAAAACAGGAATGTCCCAGGGACTGGTCGAAGCTCCAGATCACCGTGATCCAACTGTTCCTGCATCAAGTCATGGAGGGTGACTAGTCTATCATGAGAAAGGACAACAGAATCTGCTGAACAAAGAGTCAGTCTCAAGTTCTTCTTTGCGCTGAATGTGTCAGCATCGGGTCCAAGGGTCACTCCGGGGGCCCATCAGCAAACCTGACAATTATGATGTCCATGCCAGTGTCAAAAACCCGCGGAAGCTAATCTCTGACAGCATCTCACCAAGGACGGACAGGGTGGAGACCCATTCAGGATGATCCCTGGCTGTCAGAACAGCAGTCCAGTGACCCAGGGAGGTCCAGGGAACCCGAAGCCACTATCTCCCCGCAGCTGGTTCTCAGCTCTGCGAACACAAGACTCAAAAGGCACAAGGTGAGCAAATCCAGGTCCTGCAGGTATAGGAACAGGAGGGGTGAGTGTGGAACCCATTGATGAGTTCGGCGGGAGAAATGCAGCACTCAATATGAATGATCAGCAAGTCTCATTTATTGGTAACTCTAAAACCACTTATATAGCATCAATAATTAGGCTCATACATAGTGCAAAAGAAAGCTCATTATTGGATATTTCATTTAAGGTCGACTCCACCTAATTCCACATTCCTGTGATCACTCATCTATGCTGAATTCACATACTTCTGATCACAGCATCCTGTTCTCAGTTAACAGTTATCACTAAGGTCTTCCTAACTTTGCAACATCTCACACTGACTGTACTCTATTGTCTAATTCTTTCCCAGCTAATTGCTGCATGGGAACGTGACCTTTGCTAGCTAGCCATTCCTCTATAACCCATGGCAGAAATGCACCCCAGGAAATCCAACTCAACATCCCCTAGGTGAGCAATGATGCCTTGAGCAGTGATATTCAACCACTCCACAAGAAGAGTGCTCATGCCCTCACCCACCGGACCAATGCATTCGGAAGCACATGGAATGCCTGATACACTCAGCCGCACAGTCATTTTACAAGAGGACAAAGTCCACAGGCCAGCCGAAGAGGCTCCAGCAGCCTGGGACCCTTTGTCCGTGGAGGCCACCAGCTTCTGTCCCGCGGCAGCACCACCAGAGCCAGTGATAAACAGCACAGGACCTTGGTCTGCCGCGGCTGCAGGAGGCGACAGGGGACAGCCACCTCCAGACGCAGGCTCGGGCAATGCCTGGGAACCTGAGGCAGGGTGGGTTGGAGCCAGCTCGGCCCGGCCCACCTCCAGCACCGGTAGAGGCACAGCACGCAAAGCCGTGGCACCGTCCTGCTTCGCTGCCAGGGGACAACCTGGGCTCTCAGGAGGGGAAACTTGCAGCATGGGGCCAGCAGAACCCGGCCTGGCATCCGCACCACCCTCAGCACCTATCCCCACACCCCACGAATCTGGCGCGGGGGAGGCAGCGCTCAGAACTGCCCCTAACAGTGTTCCTTCAGGGGCAAAAGGTCCAAGAAGTGGTGCCAGCCGCTCCTCCACTGGAACAGCCGCCAGAGCGGGGCCCGGGCCAGTCCCGTCCCCCACCGTGGCATACGGCATGGCCCAGCCGCAGCAGGGACATGGGACCAACCCCGAGGCATCCCCCAGAGGCAGCGGCGCCCCCCATTCAAGCACCCCCCCATCGGTCTGCACTGGGAGGGCACACGAAGGAGGCGACCCCGCCCCGGGCTTCCACCGCCGGGGCGCCAGCTGAGGCGGGGTTTTCCCCCCCATTCCACGGTGCCCCCGACAGCTCTCTGGCAAGGATCCAACCCTGCCTCAGGCTTACACTGCTGGGGCGCCGGCCAAGGCGGGGTCACGCCCACCAGTCCCACGGCACCCCCATTCAACCCGCTGGGGGCCCCAGCAATCCCGGGGGAGCCGACCTCGGGACCCAAGACACAGCTGCCCCCCGGTTCCGTGCCACCGGGGTAGAGGGAGAGCCCCGCCCCACTCCCACAGCCAGAGCCGGAGCCAGACCTCTCATTCAGGGCAGAGGAAACAGCCCTCGACCTGGTAGAAGAGGACGCGCAGCTCCTCAGAATGCCGCCGCACCTGCGCCAGATCCCCAGCAGCCAGAGCACCTGGGGCTCATAACCAACCAGCAGAGCCTCGAGCAGGGAATCACCTAAAGCATCCCAAGCCGACTTTGAAAACATGGCCTCAACCACAGGAAAAAAACCCTCAATTCTCCCATACTCACACAGTTGCTGAAAGTCAGCATACGAAACATCAATCCCCCTCTGATCAAACACCGCACGCCATATTTCCATAATCAGGCCCTCTGTAGGAGAGAGCCCAAAACCATCCATAGCCACAGGCTAGATAGTACCGTGTAACCGTCACATGCAGAGGTCACCAGATGTTGCCGTTGAAGATGAATAGATCACATGGACGCAGGTGAAAGGAAGAGAGAGTTTATTTTTCCTCCCAGGATTTATAGGCTTCTGACCACAGCCAGGGATTGGATGGTCAGGATAACACTTCTCACTGCACTGGCCATGAGAGATGCCCATCACAAGACGTGTAACATAAAGAATGTACACATACCTATGTTTACAGTTACTGTCCTGGGAAAGTCTTTAGAAAACCATGTCAGCAAGCTCAGAAGCTGAGTTTTCAGGGCGACAGATGGGGAAACTTTGGCTGCCACCATGGCCTCTGCCACCACTTTGCCCACTGCAATGGCAACTGTATCCAGGGCAGAAAGTCTGGTGCAAGCCTCAATCATTTGTTCTATAGTGCGTTCGGGCTCAAAGGGGAGTGCTCTTTGGACCCGTTTACATTCCATGTTGGCGTTGTTAACTGCCAATTTCCAGAGCAGCTCATCCGTGGATGGTATTGACTCAATCTGCTTGTCTATGGAGTTTATAAGTCTGTCCATAAATTTGAATAAAGGTTTCATTTGGCCCCTGTTTTAATCTCAGTAAAACGTTTCTGCGGGGTTGTGCTATCAGGTGTTTGCAAGAGGGCAGTTTTAGCTGAATTTTTTACATCCTCAAGCACAGGTCAGGGGATCTCATGCACCTAATCTTCGGGTTTTTCAAAGTCTCCCTCACCGGCCAGGTGTTCAAGCGTAATTTCTGCCCTCCTGTCCTCATTCTTACAAATTTTAAGAAGCTGTTTTAATTCTTCCACACCGTTGCCCACAACAGGAACTTGGCAGGAGAGAGGAGGACGAACATGATGGGGTACTAGCATGTGCACAGCAAAGATAAGTAAGTTTTTGAAATAGGGTGAACCCTTCCCATGGTCTTTGCAAGTTTTGCAAAGCTCTTTCAATTTTCCATACTGGATGGAATCCCACTTCAGATTTCTCCCACTTCTGCCCCCTCTGTAGTCAACTGGGCCTGCCAAGAGTTGCATCCTATGCACCATCTCCCAGTTCCCATCCCTGTTAGCCAGCCTCTGCACCTCTGCCCAATGGATGTTTTTCTCCTCTTCAGTATCTGAGAAGGAGCTGCTCTCCCCCTCAAAAGAGGAAGGAGGCTTGGCAGCAGAGGTGCTAGGCCTCCAGCGGACTGGCGTCGCCCAATGGTGTGGGCCACTGGCAGCCAAAATGGCTGCCTTCCGGTCCTCGTCATCACCAGATCTGGTTCCAGTGTTATGAGATCCAGATGCAGCATGGCCACCAGGGGCGGAGTCAGGGGCAGAAAGGGCAGCAACCCTGCAGGGAGAGGCAGGGCCCACACCAGGAAGGAGTGTCCCGGTGGAAAGGGGAGGTCCTGCCGCAGGGGTGACCATTGACGCATGGGTGGTAATGGGGGTGGAACACATCACAGGGGTGGAGCATGACTAGGTGGGTGTGGGGAAAGGAAGAGGTCACGAGGGGTGATGGAGGAGCCATTTTTGGTTTCAAAGGTGGGAAAGGAAGAACTTGGACACAAGATGGCCGTTCCCCTATGAGGTCGGCACCAGCTTGTGCCATTGAGGATGAGACAACTGGGATGCAACAGCTGGGTACATGGGGGCAGGCAAGAGGGAAAGGTTAGGATCCAAAGCAGCATGATCAATGCTGCTCTGGAAAGGGGACAGAAGAGGACGGGAAACAGAAGAAGGCAGGTAGCTCTCCTGCACCTTCTGGCAGGCTCCATCTCCTGAACTTCTCTGAGGGGAAGAGGGATTAGGGACACAAGCTAAGGAAAATAGAGCTGGGGACTTAGAACTTGAACAACTCCCTGAACTCCCAGACCCCTTAACAATCCCCTCAACTGAATCATAAATTGAACTAAAGATAGGAAAAAATTTTGCAACTTTAAAATCCCCTTGAGATTGCAAAACAAATAATTTTTCCCCAAAGAATCCCAAAAGGAAATGAACATAACAGAATTACAAGTAACACTGAGAAAATATTAAATTAATAAAATGCTTAAGATCCCCCATTGAAACTTTCTCTTTCCCCACAACAAGAGTATTTAGAACTTGGATGTAAACTTCCTGCTGCAGAATGGTCAGATTTGCTCCCATTCTCATACTCTTGTTCCCCCACAAGACTAAAAATGCAAAATGAAATGTAAAACAAGAGACCTACATGCCAATATACTCACCATCCCTGGAAGTGGGTCAACAGAAGAGTCTTGAGGAGGTCCAATGGCATGACCAGTCCTCACTACAGTAGGGTTGCCAATCATTCCCCTCAGGTATTCCCAATAAAACTTGGGAGCACCATTGGGAGAGTGGATAGCCCAGAACACGACTTATGTCTAGAGGCAGGAGCCCCTGGAAACACTTTCAGGGACTGGTGGAAGTGGGTCCCTGTTAAGGCACCACTTGTAGCGTCAGGTGGTGATGGTGAGGTGACACTACCTTTCCTGAAAACACCTCCAAGGAGGAAGGTGTCTGGGCAGGCTGCACACTCACACACACCCACTCACAAGCACGCCACAGACAGCAGAGCAACAGCAGAGAGCCAGGAAAGGTCTTTCTGCGGAGTTCCAGAGGGGTTTATTGCAGCCACACACTGGAGGCATCCAGGAACAAAGACATGGAAGAATGGAAGGTCCAGAGATATATAGGGGTTTGAGGGGGTGGATCCGAGGGTCAGGGTCCAATAGGAACAGGGTAATGTGGTGCACAGGCAGAGTCAGGGAGAGGGAGAGCCAATGGGATAACAGGGGGGGAGGATTGCAGCAAACTGGGGCCAATAAGGAAACAGGGACAGGAGAACTTTCTAGGGGAAGGACACAGATGGTAAAAAAGGGGAAGGATGGCATACAGGCCAACTAGGTACATTTAACAGGGGTAGAGTAAAAGGGTGGTGCAAAGAACTACAGGAAAAGATTTCTTCATTTTGTTATTATATGGGGGAAAACCTTCTCTTTATGCTTTGACTTCAAATATTAGAGGCCTCCTTCCACACCATTACTGTCCTTGTCTCCAGAGCCTCCACAGGCCGTAGTCTATGTCCAGGGGCATGTGGCCAGGAGCAGGCTACTGACTCCACAATTTACGAATGAAGGAGGATTCATCCCAGACCCAAGCCACCCCCACATAGAACAAAGGCTGCCCTTGGAGTGCCAAACTCCTCTGACAAACTGACATAAGGAATCTGGGAGGATAAGGTTTGTTTACCATGGAAAAGGGCCACAGCTTGTGTTTCCCGGAGCAGGCTACTGCCTCCAAAAATTACAAACAAAGCAGAATTCCTCCTGGACCCAAGCTGCCCCCAACTAGAACTCAAGCTGCCAATGGATTGCCAAATGCCTCTCACAAACAGATATCAGGGACTTGTGGGGGTGAGTTTTGTTTCCAGAGGAAAAGGGCCTCCGTTCATGTCTAGGGGCTCGTGCTGCCAAAAAATAAGAACAGAGCACCGTTCCACCTGGATCCAAGCTACCTAAACCTAGGTCTCTTGCTGCCCTTGGAGTGTCAAACGCCTCTGACCAACTGACATCAGGAACCTGGGATGGTAAGTTTTGTTTCCCCTTGAAAAGGGCAACTCCTTGTGACCAGGCGCCTGCGGCTGGGAGTGGGCTTCTTCCTCTGAAAATTACGACCGCAGCAGGATTCCTCCTGGACACAAGCCACCACCACCTTGAACTAGGGCTGCCCTTGGAGTGCCAAACACCTCTGACCGACTGACAAGTGGAATCTGGGGGTTGAGTTTTGTTTCCCATGGCAAAGGGCTGCCATTCATGTCCAGAGGCCTGTGGCCAGAAGTGGCTTCTGCCTCTGAAAATTATGAATGGAGCAGGATTCCTCCCGAATCCAAGCTGCCCTGAGCTAAACCTCAGGCTGCCCATGGAGTGCCTCTAACAAACTGACATCAGGAACCTGGGGGGGTGAGTTTTGTTTCCCCTCTGAAAAGGCTGCTGTTATTGTCCTGGGGCCCATCGCCATTAGCTGGGTTTTGCCTCCAAAAATTACGAACGGAGCAAGATTCCACCCAAACACAAGCCACACCATCTAAAACTCGAGCTGCCCTTGGAGTGCCAAATGCCTCTACCAAGCTGACATCAGGAACCTGGGGTGGTGAGTTTTGTTTCAGAAGGAAAAAGGCAACATCACATGACCACGGGCCCTTGGCAGGAAGCCGGCTTCTTCCTCTGAAAATTATGAACAGAGCAGGATACCTGTCGGACCCAAGCTGCCTGTGCCTAGAAATTGGGGTGGCATTTGGGGTGCCCTTGGGTTGCCAAATGCCTCTGACAAGCTGAACACCGGAACCTGGGGTGTGAGTTTTGTCTCCCCTGGAAAAAGGCCTATGTTCATGTCCAGGGACCTGTGCCCAGGAGGGAGATTCAACATCCTAAAATTATGAATGGAGCAGGATTCCTCCCAGACATAGGCTGCCCCCACCTAGAACTCAGGCTGCTCTTGGAGTGCCAAACACCTCTGACAAACTAACATCAGGAACCTGGGATTCTTAATTTTGTTTCTCCTCAAAAAATGGCTGCTGTTCATGTCCAGTGACCCATGGCTATGAGCGGGCTTCTGCCTCTGAAAATTTCAAATTCTGCAGGATTCCTCCCACACCCAAGCTGCTCCCACCTAGAACTCAGGCTGCCCTCGGAGAGCCAAACACCTCTGACAAACTGATATCAGGAACCAGTCAGGGTGAATTTTCTATCCCCTTGAACAGGCCACAGCTCATGTCCAGTGGCCTGTCACCTGTAGCGGGCTTGTTTTTCCAAAAATTACAAATGGAGCAGGATTCCTTCTGGACACAAGTTGCCCCCACACAGAACTCTGGCTGCCCTAGGAGTGCCAAAACCTGCTGACATCAGGAGCCTGGCAAGATGAGTTTTGTTTCCCATGGAGAATGGCCGCCGTTTGTGTCCCGAGGCCCATGGCTGGGAGTGGGCTTCTGCCTCTGAAAAATACAAACAGAGCAGGATTCCTCCCAGACCCAAACCTCTACCATCTTGAATGTGGGCTTCCATTGGAATGCCCAATGCCTCTGACAAACTGGCATCAGGAACCTGTGGCAGTGAGTTCTATTTCCAATGGAACAAGGCTGCTTGCTCTGTCCAGAGGCCCTTGGTTGGGAGTGGGGTTCTGACTCCAAAAATTATGAAGGGAGCAGGATTCCTCCCAGTCCCCAGCATCTACCACCTAGAATTTGGCCTGTCCTTGGAGTGCCAAATGCTGCTGAGAAGCTGACATCAGGAACTGGTCAAGATTAATTTTCTTTCCCCTTGGAAAGGTCCACAGTTAGTCTCCAGTGGCCTGTGGAAGCAAGCAGGCTTCTGCCTCTGAAAATTACAAATGGAGTAGGATTCTTACCAGACCCAAGCCACCCCCTCCTAGAACTTGAGCTGCCCTTGGAGGGCAAAACACCTCTAACAAACTGACGTCAGTAACATCCATGGAGGTTGAGTTTTGTTTTCAATGGGAAAGGGCCACTGTTCTTTTCCAGAGGCCCATGGTCCTGAGCAAGCATCTGCCTCCAAAAATTACAAACAGAGCAGGACTCCTACAAGACACAAGCCACCCCCACCAAGAACTCGGGCTACCTGTGGACTGCCAATTGCCTCTGAGAAACTGACACCTGGAATCTGGAGGGGTGCATTTTTTTTCTCTTTGAAATTAGCTGCCATTCGTAGTCAGGGGCACATGGTTGGGAGTGAAATTTTTAATCCAAGTATTACAAATGGAACAGGATTCCTCCCAGACACAAGCCTCCCTGACCTAGAACTCAGGCTGTCCTTGGTGTGACAAACGCCTCTGAAAAAATGACATCAGGAACCTTGGGGGAGTGAGTTTCCTTTCTCATGGAAGAGGGCCGCTGTTTGTGTCCAGGGGCCCATGGTCGAGAGCAGACTTCTGCCTCTGAAAATTATGAATGGAGCAGGATTCCTCCCAGGCCCATGCCACCCCTGTCACTCTATATTAGGAATGGTAAAAGTACGACACAGACTCTCTTAGCTCTGGTTGCAAAAGAGAGCAATTTTTATTCTTCCAGATCTTCTTTTATAGACTGTTCTGAGAAGGTCCAAAAAGGTAAAACTCTCATTGGTCATTAAACTAACACATCACCATGATTGGACAGTTAGGAACACTACCCCTTGACTGTTTCTTGCAAGGAAACAACGAGGCAACAAATAACTGCTACAAAAGTGGATTTTCCCCTCCAAGGACTGTTTGATTCCTCCTTATGATTTCCCAGGCCACACTTCTCAGGCCAGTCTGAGAAAGTTATGTGACTTGGTCTCCCACAGACAGTGTGCCCCCTGCCTGCTTCCATAATTCCCCCTTTTAGTTTTAAGGCAGAAAGGCAGTGTTTGTAATCTACTGCTGGGCCCTTGCAGGAAGGAGAATAAACACAGCACAAGAGGTCTCTTTTAGTAATTTGTTGGTTACCAACAAAACCTCAATTGGACACTGATTTAGAATGATCAGGGAGATTCTCTGGCATGTGTTATCAAATCCTTCATGCTCTACCATCAATTCTTGTTGTTCATTCTTGCAAGGAACTGATGGCTAATTCTAATACAACCAGTTATTAATTCTAATACAGCAAACAAAACATCAGTAGTCTCCTCAAAGAACTGGCAGTCTAACTTGTCAACAGAGGAAAATGCTCACTCTCTTCTTGTAGAGGGACCATCTGATTGATGATCGGCATCCTCATCATCAGAAGAAGATCGGTCATTGGCTACTTTCTGCCCTTGGTGTTGCACCTTGCAGCTATCCACCGTATCCCAGTATCTGTGGAAATGCATGCATACCCACGACCCCAAATAATGAGCTCACATGGGCCCTCCCACTTGTTAGTGGTTAGGTCTCGCACCCTCACTCGAGGCAGGTGCATCTCTCCTGCTGAGTACTGCAACAAAAGGAAGTGGTTCCAAATGACAGCACTGTCTGAAGTTTTTGGCACTGTGAGGTGATTGATTGTATATAGAGCCTTCTCCAACTGACTGTGTGGGGTTTATCCAGGCATTCCCCATTTTTGTTTTTCCAGAGCATGCTTTAAGGTACCATGAGTGAGTTCAACAATGGCTTGCCCAGTCGGAGAATGTGGAATAACAAATTTGTGTGAAACTCCCCATAATTGCAAAAACTGTTGTGTTTTTGTGAGGTGTAGGCAGGACCAGTATTAGTTTTCACAGAAGAAGATATACCTAAGACTGCAAATGCGATCTTCCAACAGGGAATAACATTGCAACCTTTTTTTCCAGTGTGAGCAGATGCCCACATAGCAGAGGAGAAGGTGTCAATATACATGTGCACATACTTAAATCAACGAAATTCAGCAATATGAGTGACATCTGTTTGCCAAAGCTGCAATACTTTTAGACTTCTGGGGTTTACCCCCACTGCTAAAGGTGCAGTGAGTCCATGCCAGTCACTGCAAGAACTGACAATGTCACAAGCCTCAGTTGGTGTTAATTGGAATTGCTTTTGCAGGGTATGTGTAAAATCATGTGACACCTTGGCCTGTGCAATTTTATTAGGCTGAGGTGCTACCCACACAGGGTTAGCTAACCTGTCAGCCCTGGCATTACCTTCTGTTATGAAACCTGGTAAGTTAGTATGACTCCCAGTATGCGGGATGTAATATGGGTGATTGCATACCACAAAGACTCCAAAGATTACAAGGAGGATGCCGTTGATGCTTCTCCAGAGCCACCTGCAGACCATACGTATGCAGGGCAGTGAACAGCTGAGGCTGTATCCTCAGCAGTTTGTCCTGCATGGACGCTGCCAGCAGGATGTCATCCATGAAATTGTAGCAGTATGCTTCAGGAAACTACTCATGGACTCCAGACAAGGCCTGAGACACATACCATTGGCAAATATTTGGGCTGTTCTTGCAGTCCTGTGGCAAGACCTTTGATTGATACCTGTTGGGGGTTAGGTGTTTTTTTTTAGTTCTTTTAGTTACCTGTGGAATTTTTACCCAGTAGTTGCGGGGGAAAAACCTAACTACGGGTACTTGGTGGATACTTTAAGAACACAGAGAGTTCGGCCGGGCCCAGGGGGGAAAAGGGGGCAGGAAAAGGGGAGGGCAGGGACAGTTTGGTGGGCTTCTTCAGCTTTGGAGAAGAACACTTTGGGCACAGAGCTGTTGCAGTGGGGAGAAGGGAATTTCACCATCACCCAGATGGAGCTGCTGCTTCTTCTCCTTCTTCCCTTTGTGTTGGTGGCCTCACACCCCCTGTCCTGCTGGGATGTGTGGCAGTGCCAGCCACCACCGCCATGGAGCTGCTGATACACCTCAGCCACCAGCCCGGGATCTCAGCTCATCCCTGCTATTCCAGGTATGTGTTCCTCAGACCCCTGCAGGAGCACTGGGACTGACTGCCTGAGGGGGTTTGTGAAAACAAAGCCTCTCCTCCATCCCTTCCCGTCTCAGCCGAGAAAGCTGCCACAAGGTGCCTGGTTCTGTTTTCTTGCTAATGCTGTAGTTATTGTTGTTTGTTTGCCTTGTTATAAATACTAGTAAAGAACTGTTATTCCTATCCCCAGATCTCTGCCTGAGAGCCCCTTGATTTCAGAATTATAATAATTCGGAGGGAGGGGATCTACATTTTTCATTCCAAGGGAGGCTCCTGCCCTCCCTAGCAGACATCTGTCTTCTAGGCTTCTTCAGGCTCCCCTGCGGGTTGTGAGGGCCCTCCTTTCTTATCCTTATCAACAGGGTGCTGTGATTTCATCTTAGACTTCCTTGTTTCCACAGGGGCAACAGCTGCTGGCTGTGACTGCCCTTGTGGTTCAGCTGGAACCTGGACGGTTGTAACGTCTGTGGGTTCCACTGCTGCACCATCAGACTCTCCCTCTTCGAGGCAGGGGGAGGGTTTCCCAACAGTTGAGGAAATGCACTCCTTTAGCATCTAGCCCATCTCATGCATCTCCTTCACCAGAACCCCCACCCACTGTGGGTGGTTCATTTCTGAGGTGGGCTATGGGGCAGGGGCAGGCTCTGGGGCAGCACCCCTAGTCTCTGGGGCTGTGTCAGGTTCTGGGGCAACACCCCTAGACTCTGTGGCTGTGTCAGGTTCTGGGACAGCATCACTAGTCTCTGGGGCTGTGTCAGGTTCTAGGGCAGCATCCTCAGTCTCTCAGGTAGGTGTCAGGGTGCTTATCCCAGTAAATTTCCCTTTGTCTCTGAATGCTAAGTAGAACAGGCCTATCAGCAACACTAGCCACTGTATGATGTCATTAGCATTCAGAGAAGATTTTAACCCTTCGAAAACTGGTGGGGTAGGCCCAAGGAACTGGGTGAAAGGTTGGGAGAAAAATTTCCCAGCTGTCATTTTCTCCCAGTAGGTATCATTATTAAAGCAACCCCAAAATCATCCAGTTAGTGTGTGATAGCTCTGAATCCATGACCCCGCCGTCCAGAGGACGTTAAACATCCATGAATTCCTCACCTTATCAACCCACAAAAGAAACTGGATAATAGCCACAGTGGCCTTAGTTATAGGACCCATATTTAGGTAAGGTGCAGCAAATGGGAGAAATATAGATGTGACCAGATGCCACCCAAACCTGGGTAAGCTAAACAGCATGGTTCTTCCTAACAAGGTTCCTAAATCCAGCACACAAAAGTTAGGTTATTTAAGATCTGTTATTTCTTTTTTGCCCTTTTTCTCTCAGTGCCCTCAGGCCCCATGGTTGGGCTCCAAAATCTGTCTTGGTTTTGGAAGACAGGTGTCTGCGAAGGAGAACAGGAGCCTCCCTTGGAATGAAAAATGTAGATCTCCCTCCGAATTATTATAATTCTGAAATCAAGGGGCTCTCAGGCAGAGATCTGGGGATAGGAATAACAGTTCTTTACTAGTATTTATAACAAGGCAAACAAACAACAATAACTACAGCATTAGCAAGAAAACAGAACCAGGCACCTTGTGGCAGCTTTCTCGGCTGAGACGGGAAGGGATGGAGGAGAGGCTTTGTTTTCACAAACCCCCTCAGGCAGTCAGTCCCAGTGCTCCTGCAGGGGTCTGAGGAACACATACCTGGAATAGCAGGGATGAGCTGAGATCCCGGGCTGGTGGATGAGGTGTATCAGCAGCTCCATGGTGGTGGCTGGCACTGCCACACATCCCAGCAGGACAGGGGTGCGAGTCCCACCAACACAGAGGGAAGAAGGAGAAGAAGCAGCAGCTCCATCTGGGTGATGGCAAAATTCCCTTCTCTCCATAGCAACAGCTCTGTGCGCCCAAAGTGTTCTTCACCAAAGCTGAAGAAGCCCACCAAACTGTCCCTGCCCTCCCCTTTTCCTGCCCCCTTTTCCCCCCTGGGCCCGGCCGAACTCTCTGTGTTCTTAAAGTATCCACCAAGTACCCGTAGTTAGGTTTTCCCCGCAACTACTGGGTAAAAATTCCACAGGTAACTAAAAGAACTAAAAGAAGGACACCTAACCCCCAACACTGTGTTGTACTGCATTGTGTTACAAGAAATGGTTTCTTCCTGTTGTCCCCACTCTGATTCTGTGATGTGTTGGTTCCTTTCCCCTCACTTCTTCCCTGTCGGGGTTTACCGGAGCCGTGGAAGACAAGCCTCATGCTCTCATGGTCAGCAAGTCTCGTTTATTAGCAACTCTAAAACCACTTATATAGCATCAGTAATTAGGCTCATACATAGTGCAAAAGAAAGCTCATTATTGGATATTTCATTTAAGGTCAACTCCACCTAATTCTACATTCCTGTGATCGCTCATCTATGCTGAATTCACATTCTTCTGATCACAGCATCCTGTTCTCAGTTAACAGTTATCACTAAGGCCTTCCTGACTTTGCAACATCTCACACCAACTGTACTCCATTGTCTAACTCTTTCCCAGCTAACTGCTGCATGGGAATATGACCTTTGCTCTCTAGCCATTCCTCCACACTTCGCTTCGGTTTCTTCCCATTGGCTGTAAACCTGCATTCCCCTGCCCCCTTTTGCTCTGTCCAAAATTCACCGTGAGCCTGGACTCTTCCTGTTTTCTTCCCTGGATTGTTTAGAATAAATTGAAGGACAGTGTTCCAGAAGAAGAGAGCCTCCTTTGCCTTTTATCTCTGTCCTTGCCATTTTTCCCCCTCCACCCCAGGTGGACTGCAGCTAGCCAGAAGAACTCTCTGGGCTGGGGGAAGGGGAAATTTGGCAAGGCTGCAGTGCCCCTGTGCTTTCCATTACTGCATTGATTTTTCAGAGATCTTGCAACAGTCTCAATTTCCCAGATTTTTTCTTAATCACAAAAACAGGAGTGTTCCAGGGGGTAGTAGAAGGTTCAATATCCCTGTTGCAATTGTTCCTGGACCAATTCACGAAGGGAGACCACCTTCTCTTTTGTCAAGGGCCACTGGTTTTCCCAGATGGGTTTATTTACTAGCCATCGTAAAGGCAGCATAGGATACCATGCGCCCTTCACCACAGCAGCCCCCATCAAATATGCGTCCAAATTCATACCCCCTATGCTGCCAAAATATCCCACTCCCTGTGGTGGGTTTTATCTCTAGCTAAAATCACCAGAGTACTTACTCATTTCTTATTTCAGAGTAGTTACTCATATCTGTGAGATATGGTTTAGGAGAAGGGTGGAACAGGCTTAAAACTTAAAAGGAATAAAGAAAATTTATTAACAGGACTACAATAATAAGAAACCAGAATAAAACTTCTAAACACCTTTCCTCCCCTTGCCCAACCTTTCTTTTCCCAACTGACAACACAGAGACAAAACCTGGGATATTAAAGCAGTACCAACTATATAATAGTCTTTTCATCGGTCTCTGCAGAGAGAGGAGTTTTCTGCACAATAAACAGTTTTCTTGTAACTTTTCATTTCTACGACTGGCAGTCACCTGGGCACAAACTCTGCCATCATGCCTTCCTCCCATTTTCACACTACTCAGAGGTGTTTTCATGGGCTGTGAACTCAAGGGGTATTGTTTTAAGGATGAGTTATTCAAAGGCAAAGGTTCTCCTCATCTGTCTCTGTGATCATCTCTAGGAACAGAGGTCTTCTCCTCTTCCTGGGGCAAAGGGTGTTCATCAGCTCTCATCTCTCTCTCTCTCTGTTCAAGCGTCTCATGGGATCACAGTTACTCCACCATCTTCTTAGCTTCATCAATAAATACCTTTGCTCAGATCTACAGCTTGAATTCTTCATTCCCCTCAATGCACTTTAATGAATTAAAGGAGTTGTTTTTCAGAACATTATTATCTATCTCCACGGCCCTACCAAAAGAATATTTCAGCTTATTAAAGCATCTCCTCATTCTCCTTCTATCTGAGGCTTGACACTTTCTTTTATTGACTTTGATGTTTGATGTTGTCTTTTAGGTGTCAATCACTCCCACTTTCCTCTGTCTGGACAGGGGACTAAAGTCTGCAGGTTTCATCTGTGTAGTGAAAGGGTTATATCTGGCCTAAGCCGGGGCAGGCATTCATGGTGTCGGATTTTAACCCAGCAGCCTCTGAGAGAGCGTGGACAGTCCTCGGCCTGGAGCCTTCTGTGCAAGCCATGGGGGTGGGGGTTGGGGGGGGGGGGGGGGCTGGTATCAGCGAGATGTCAGCAGCTGTGGCTTGGCCCATCCTAGGGCTAGGGGCCCCCCTGGGAAGGGCTTCAGCCACCCAGTTGGAATGAGACCCAGAGAGCTTCTTGGGAGGGGCCACAGCAGAGCCCAGCCAAGTCTAGGAGGGGGAGGCCCAGCAGTCTCCATTCCCAGCAGTCTCCATCCCCTGCCTGGGAGCTGCTGGAGTCTGGCCCAGTCTCTCCCAGGCTGCACAGGTCACAGGGGAGCAGGGCCAGGCGCACCAGAGCTCTGCTGTCTTTCAAGCTTATATACGCAGCTAGAATCCACTATGACTGCTGCTGTGGTATGTAAATCCACCCTGGCAGCTCTTTGGGTGCTGAGTAGGCCTGTACTGGTACCATGCCCTGGGGACTCATTTGTGTGAGTGCAGTTCCTTTGTGTGCTCCTGCTCACATTTCCCAAACCCATCAAAGGCTGACCATTGGCATGGTATCTTGATTTACATTGGTTTGCAAAATGATCTGGCTTTTTGCATCTAGCACACAGGAAGCTACCCTTTCCTCTTGTCTTCTTCTTCACCTGTTGTTCCTTACTCCGAGTATCTGTTTGCTTCCATGATCCACCCCGACAACCTGCCTGTTTTAATCCCATAGCGGCAGCCAAAGCAGACATTTTGTGCTCTACAGAACCCACTTTGGCATATGCTTGGACCATATCTTTTATTGAAGGGTCCCCTGGAAGAGCCTCTATGATCTTTCTGCAATCTTCATTAGCATTATCCTTTGCTAGTTGTTTATATAGAATCTGTCTCAGGTTATTGTTGCAAGGCTGGGATCCTGGGGGCCAGTCCGACCCCCGGCTTCTGCCGGCAATAAGCCCAGATAGCCAGGCTGTCCCAGGGGACAGAGCCACCATCCGGGGTTCTTCAGGCAGCCTCCAGCCAGGGGTAACCCTTGGAGCATGGGCAAGGGCTTTAAGTGATCAGCTCCTTCAGCAGTGATTTCTGCTCTGTGATCAGCTCTGTTCAGCCCATTCAGCTCCATTCAGGGATTCTCCTGCCGATGCAGGTAAGAGATAGGTAGACCATATGGCATTCTGCAAGGAGACTTTAATGCAGACTTCAGCGAAGGGGACCGGTGATGGTCTAATCCCAAACTGGGTAAAAGCTGGGGTTTTTATAGGGAAGGGGAGGATTGGGAAGGGGACCAATGGTCTGAGACTGGGATAAGGTGACCAATAGTTCACAGGGAGATAACATGGGGTCCTGAAGCAGGAAGTGTCCCACAGCATAGTCAGAGTGACCAGGCAGTTTTATCTTATCTTAGGGGATCGATCTCCTGGGAGTATGCCACAGATGCCTGTCAGAGGACAGTGCCTCCTCCATAGGTTATCATCCTCAACATGTTTCTCTAAAGCCACTGCTATTTTCTCAATAAATGGCAAGAATGGCTCCTTCAAGCCTTGAGTAATTGTTACATATCATGATCTGGGAGTAGCTGGTACTATAGTCTTTAGCAATGCTCCAATACCTATTTTCTGTCCCTGTTTGACAACTTGAGGGTCCCAACAGGCCTGGAGATCAGGATTGGAATAATAACCTGTTCCCATAAAACATCTACTCTAATGCATGCCTGGGATCATGTGCAGGCAAGCGCATGTTCTCTTCTGCAGCTCTTTTAGCCATCTGCCTCCAATTGTCCTCAAAGACTCTAAACTGTACAGGCTGGAATAACACTTGAGCCAGATGTGTAATATCAAATGGAGCAAGCAGATCAATGTATAACATCCTGATAATCTGCATAACTTCTGAAGAGCCAAGTCCTTACCCTGCCACTTTACTTTGTACAACTCTCCATGCTATGACATCCTTCTTGTCAGCCTGTCCCATGTTATGGGCAGCCTTGAACACAGGGAAGGCTTGGACAGTCCCGTGCAGTGCCCCACTGACTTCCTGATCCATCTGCATCTCTTCATCAGAGCCTGAAGCAGCTTCTGGTCCTCCCTCTGTTTCCCTTCCCCCAACACCCATGTCATTAATAATTCCTTTTCTGGGCTTTCCCATCCTCTCTAATAAATCCCAATCTCCCATTTCCAAAGCCAGCTTTTTTACTGCTTCCCAAAAATGTCCTCGGCGTTTTGGATGCATGGTCACCTGACACGGTGGCAGTGTTCAGAAATGTCTCTGGGACAATCACGCAGCTCAGTGGTTTTGGCATTCAGCTGCCAGACTGCCTCCCCACTGTGGGGCGGATTGTTGGTCGTCAGCTGGATCACTGACCATGTCCTGGGGAAACAGCACGCAAGATGATGCGCAGGGACTGGAGGAGGGCAGGCTGGCCAGAGACACAGAGGTAGTGGGAGCAGCAGCCGTGGGCACTGCAAGAATTTTCTCCAGAACTGCAGGAGTCACCATGGCAGAGCATCTGCATTGGCCAGAAGGAGGAGGCTGTGCAGGCACAGGTGTGGTGCCCATAGCTGGAAGCGGAGGGGCTGAGGGGGTGGCACTTCCCACCATGCCAGTGGTCTGCATGGGCAGTTGCCCTGGCAATGCCAGTGTATGTGCGGATGAAAGCAGGGAGGCTGAGGGAATGACCCCTCCCACTGTGCAGGTGGTCTGCTGTGGGGACTGCTGTACTGTCCCTTGCAATGCAGGAAAATTAGGCACAGGGAATGTGGGGGGGAGGGAGGGGGGGGAAAGAAGCTACTGGTAACAAAGGCTCCCCTGCAGCCACTTGTGTTGCTGAGAATGGCACTGTGGAGGGCATGAATGGAGGTGGTGCAAACAGGCTGCCTCTCGTGTCCAGGGGCCTGTGGCTGGAAGTGGGCTTCTGCATCTGAAAATTACAAACGGAGCAGGATTCTTCCTAAACCTAAGCTGCCTCCACCTAGAACTCAGGCTGCCCTTGGAGTGCCCAACACCTCTAACCAACTGACATCAGGAACCTGGGGGGTAAGTTTTGTTTCCTGCAGAAAAAGGCCACAGTTCGTGTCCAGGGGCCCTTGGCCACGAGCAGGCTTCTCACTCCGAAAATCACAAGTGGAGTAGGATTCCTCCCAGACACAAGATTCCCAATTCGCTGCTTCCTTGCTACTCCTCTGTTAATGAAGCCTTTGCAAGCAATTCTGCAGCTGATGGAATGGATACTTTGGCCTTACGAAATTACAGGGGGAGTGATACTTCAGAGGAAGTTAGTCTCGTGGCGAGAGATAGTTTGTTCACCCAGGTCCTGTGTCCCCTGAGACTCCGGGTGGAGCTGAGGGAATGCTACTTGAGTTGTCCCCAGCCCCGCCGCCCTCCAGCCTCTCAGTGTGTACAGAAGAGGCATCTCTGACATCCAAATCCTCCATCCTTTCGTCACCGTCTCTCAATGACCACTGCTGTAACACTTTAAAGTGTGTGCCCCAGGTGGTCGCCAGGCTACATGCGCTGGTATCTCCATTAGTTAACTCAGACCATATACAGTCTCCCACAGACTGCCAGACATCTGGATTAAAGGCATTGTCAGCTGTTACTGTAAAACCCTGGGCTTTTGCCCACTGGAATAAGGCATGCATGGAATCTTCTGAGACTGAGTCTGAAGCATGGCAAGACGTCCTTCCACACAAAGAGGATGAGTCATTCCTCAGTGAAGCTCTGGTTCCCCATTGTAGGAACCTTTTATCTCAACGGCTGGTGAGTGCAATATTCAAATGCAGTGGTTTATCCCAGGTATATAAACTCTAGCTTCATTGAGATTACCGTTCCAGGACCGCTCACTGGCTGAGCCCACTAGCCTGTGGTCAAAGAGAACAGTTCCCTCGAGGAGAGCGCAGGAGTATTTTTCTCTTACCTCTCTTCAGAGGAGAAGCAGGCGGCATGTTTTCAGTCTCGGCTGCAATGAATGTTGGGGTCCACCAGATGTCGCACTATATTAGGAACGGCTAAAGTACAACACAGACCCTCTTAGCTTTGGTTGCACAAGAGAAGAAGTTTTATTCTTCCAGATCTTCTTTTATAGACAGTTCCGAGAAGGTCCAAAAAGGTAAAACTCTCATGGTCATCAAACTAACACATCACCATTGTTGGTCAGTTGGGAACACTACCCCTTGACTGTTTCTTGCAAGGAAACAACAAGGCAACAAATAACTGCTACAGAAGTGGATTTTCCCTCTCCAAGGACTGTTTTGATTCCTCCTTATGATTTCTCAGGCCAGTCTGAGAACGTTCTGTGACTTAATTTCACACAGACACTATGCTCCCTACCTGCTTTATCGCATTCAGCATCCATAGCCACCACAAAGAACTCAGGCTGCCTTTGGAATGACAATTGCCTCTGACAAACTGACGTCAGGAATCTGGGGGAGTGAGTTTTCTTTCCCCTGGGAAAGGGCTAGTCTTTGTGTCCAGGGTCCTGTGGCCCAAAGTGGGCTTCTGCCTTCAAAAATTATGAACGGAGCATGATCCACTCCAAAACCAAGTCACCACTAACTAGAACTTGGGCTGCCTCTGGATTGTCAAGCACCTCTGACAAACTGATATCAAAAATCTGGAGGGATGAGTTTTGTTTCTCATGGAAAACCGCTGTGGCTCATGTCCAGGGGCCCATGGCCAGGAGTAGTCTTCTGTCTCCAAAAATTACAGAGTAGGATTCCTCCTCGACCCAAGCCTCCTACAACTCAGGCTACCAACTGAGTCACAGATGCCTCCGATACACTGACATCAGGAACCTGGGGGGTGAGTTTTCTTTGCCCATGGAAATGGGCTGCCTCTCATGTCCAGGAGCCTGTGGCTGGGAGCAGGCTTCTGCATCTAAAAATTATGAAGGGAGCAGGACTCCTCCAGAACCCAAGCCACCCCAATCTAGAACTCGGGCTGCCATTGAAGTGACAAACACGTCTGAAAAACTGACATCAGGAACTTTGCCACCTAAGTTTTCTTTCCCCTGGAAGAGAGCCACAGATCATGCCCTATTGCCTGTGCTTGGGAGCGGGATTCTGCCTCCAAAAATTACAGAGAGGGATTCCTCCTGGACCAAAGCTACCTGCACCTAGAACTTGGGCTGCCCTTGGAGTGCCAAACGCCTGTGACAAACTGACATCAGGAATCTGGCAGTGTGAGTTTTGTTTCCCATGGGAAAGGACCGACATTTGTGCCCAGGTGCCTGTGGCTGGGAACAGGCTTCTGCCTCCCTAAATTATGAATGGAGCAGGATTCCTCCCAGACCCAAGCCTCTATCACCTAGAACATGGGCCACTGTTTGAGTGCCAAATACCTCTGACAAACTGAAATCAGGAACCTGGGGGGGGGTGAGTTTTCTTTCCATTGGAAAAGGGCTGCAGTTCTTGTCCCAGGCCCCCCCGCAACAGCAGTGGCAGGCAGGCGTGGCCAGCATAGGCAGGACTGTGGGGCTGGCTTCTGGGCTGAGACAATCAGCTTTGGGCAGGGGTAGTCCAGGCATTTCCATGGTACCAATGGGCTTGGGTGGCTCCGGTGGCTGAGGGGCAGTCCTGGGGGTGGTGTAAGGCTGAGTCATGGCTACAGGAGCTCCAAGGCTGAAGTGGCGGTGTTCTGCCAACTGGAATGGCTGCTTTGTGTGGCACACCGGCATGGGGCAGAAACTGGGCACTCTGCAATGGCACCACAGCACCTCCTCCTGTTCCGCCACTCCAACCACGTGGCAGGATTTTGCAATCTGGTTCAGTACCACACACTGTGGTTTGTCCACCAGGCAGGGCACCACCAGCTGTCAGTGCTCTCAAGCATGGTGGGGTTGTAGGAAACAGCTTGTTATAAATTGGTCCTGGGGCAAGGGGAGCATTCAAAGTGGCCCAACCATGCGGGGCAACTGTTTAGTGTTTCTGTTCCCCCCATGGGCTTGGAAAAGTGTCCCAAGCTCCCTCTGTCCCCTCCAGAGCCCTGTTCTCACTCTCCAGTCCAGCATTTATCTGTCTCATTAAGTCAAAAATAAATCTCCAAGGCTTCAAAACTTTTATAGCATTCTTGGCTCCCTTTGAGGCTGCTTTAATTATGTCCAGTTCATTCCCATGTATTTATATCAAGGACAGCCTCTTTGGTTGTGTCCAATCCATGATTCTTTGCCCACGTTATTAAAGCTAATAATGAATTTTTATCATATTCTAAGTCCCATTCTTGTAAAAAAAGCAACCATACCTCCAAAACTGGAGGTGGTTGGGTGGATATCCAGGCTCCCATGGCTCTGGTGAGCTCCCATGGCTCCAATACTCTGATGAGTATTTTCTTCTATTGTTCAGGGTAATTACAGAAAATATTCAAGATTTTTAATTATTCCTCATTGCAAAAAGCTCTCCTTGCTGTATTTTTTTAAAAGGCTTTTTACACATGCCTCCTACTTCAGCTTTCCCCTGTATATCAGGCTCTCCATGCCTATTTTTTCCAGCTTTTCACTGTTTTGGACCGGCGTTCCATGCTCTGTCCTTGTCTTCCCCCTGGCTCTGCTCATGGGAAAGGCTGTGCCTTCACACGTGGGGTCACCACTTTTAACATGCCCGTCATGGGTGGGGAGACAAAAATCCACAACTTGTGGTCCAGGTGCTCATGAGACAAACATCCTTGTTTATTATTCAGAATTCACTTAAATACCCAATTCAAAAACACCTGGGCTTGATATCTATTGGCTGAGATCTCTCTCCGTGCCCATCTTCTTGGAAATGGTGTGTTTACTTTTCAGCTTGGATGGGGCTGGATGACTGTCCCCTTCAGCTTATCTGGGGACATGTTCAGGCATGAACTAGGCTAGCTGAACTGGATTTGTGTTATGGTGCGATTTACTTCGTCCAGTCCAGGCCATCTGTACAGTGACAATATTGTAACATGGGGGGCTAAGTTTTGTTACCCATGGAGAAGGACCGCCATTTGTGACCAGGGGCCCATGGCCTGGAGCGGGCTTCTGCCTCTGAAAATTAGGAATGGAGCACAATTCCTCCAGGACATGGGCCACCCCCACCTAGAACTCAGGCTGCACTTGGAGTGCCAAACACCTCTGACTAACTGACATCAGGAACCTGGCTGTATGAGTTTTCTTTCCCCTGGAAAAGACCCGCCATTCGTGTCCAGGGGCCCTTGGACAAGAGTGGGATTCTTTCTCCAAAAATTACAAACGGAGCAGGATTCCTCCTAGACCAAATCTGCCTCCACCTAGAACTTGGGCTGCCCTTGTAGTGCCTAACGCATCTGACAAACTGACATCAGGAACATGGCCACAAGAATTTTGTTTCCAATTAAAAACTGCTGCAGTTTGTGTCCAGGGGCATGTGGCCAAGGTTGAGCTTCTGCCTCCAAAAATTTACAAATGGAGCAGGATTCCTCCCGTACCCAAACTGCCCCACAAAGAACTTGGGCTGCCCTTGGAGTGCCAAACCCCTCTGACAAACTGACATCAGGAACCTGCCCACGTGAGTTTTCTTTCCCATGGAAAAGGGCTGCAGTTTTGGTCCAGGGGCCCGTGGCCAGGAGTGGGCTTCTGCTTCTAAAAATAATGAATGGCACAGGATTCCTTCTGGACCCAGGCTGCCCCAGCTTGGAAATTGGGTTGGCCTTGGTGTGCCAAACGCATCTGACAAACTGACATCAGGAACCTGCCCACGTGAGTTTTCTTTCCCATGGAAAAGGGCTGGAGATTGTGCTCAGCGGTCCATGGTAGGGAGTGGGCTTCTGCCTCCAAAAATTATGAATGGAGCAGGATTCCTCCAAAACCCAAGCTGTACCCACCTAAAACATGGGCCACCCTTTGAATGCCAAATGCCTCCGACAAATGGACATCAGGAATCTGGGTTGGCGAGTTTTCTTTCCTATGGAAAAGGGCCGCCGTTTGTGTCCAGGGACACGTGCCCAGGAGCAGGCTTCTGCCTCTGAAAAATACAAATGGAGCAGGATTCCTCCCAAACCCATGCTGACCCAACTAATGCTGTCCTTGGAGTGCCAACCACCTCTGACAAATTGATATCAGGAACCAGGGGGAGTAAGTTTTTTTTCCCATGGAAAAGGGCTGCCCTTTGTGTCCAGGGGCCTGGGTCTGGGAGTGGGCTTCTGCCTCCAATAATTATGAAGGCATCAGGATTCCTCACAAACACAAGCCACCAACCCCTGGAACTTGGGTTGCATTTGGAGTGCCAAATGTCTCTGACAAACTGACATCAGGAACCTGTCTAGATGACTTTTGTCTCCCACGGAAAAGGGCCGCCGTTCATTTCCAGAGGCCCATGACCAGGAACGGGTTTTTACTGCCAAAAATTAAGAAGTGAGCAGAAATCCTCCCAAACACAAGCTGCCCCCACCTAGTAACCAGGCTGCATTTGGAGTGCCCAACACCTCTGACAAACTGGCATCAGGAATCTGGGGGGGTGAGTTTTGTTACCCATGGAAAAGGGCCACCGTTCATGTCAAGGGGCCAGTGGCTGGGAGCGGTCTTCTGTCCCCATAAATTACAAAAGGAAAATGATTCCTCCCAAACCCAAACCACCCTCATTTAAAACACGAGCTACCCTTTGTGTGCTCTAACAAACTGACATCAGAAACTTGGGGTGTGAATTTTGTTTCCCATAGAAAAGGGACACCATTCGTTGTTGCAGTGTGTACACTGCAGTGTGTAGCAACTTCATTGTGTTTATTTTAATAAGTTCTTAATTTATGGTTGTACGGTTAATGGTTTGTTCCTATGTTCCTCTGGAGTTGGTTTGCCCCTAACTTGTATCCTCCCCTATGCTGCCTATCATTGTGACCCAACCCCTTATTCCCAAACCTTCCCTGCCTGTCACTGCAACCCTGCCCATTCTTCCAGACCCTACCCTGTCAATCCCCAGTTGGACCAATCCCAGATTGTACCACTCCTCAGGAGATCCCCTAACCCTCTGTCGAGGGTTAGCCCTGTGTGACCTGTTCTCTCCTCCCCCTTATCCCTATCGCTTTCTGTATTGTAAACTTGCCTCGTGCTCCTCCTCTGTTGCTCCCCGATTGGTTAAAATTTTGTACCCACCCCCTAAAACCTCCCTGTATTTAATCCTGAACACACAGGTGCTCAGGGCACTTTGTCCCTGACCCTTTCAGAGAATAAACCCATTCCTGGAATCCATACACAGAACCTCCTCCTCGTCCTTTGCCTCTTCCTTGTGCTGACAGCTGTAACATGCTGTAGAGCAGCAGCTCTAAGGTTCAGCTCCTGCTGTTTATTTCAGGAGCTGTTCCCCACACTTGGCATGGTGCCTTGGTGGTGGTGAGCTAGCTTTGGACTCCAGCACCGCGTACCCGGTTCGTGTCCAGGGGCCCGTGCCTGGAGCAGGCTTCTGTCACTATAAATTATGAAAGGAGCAGGATTCCTCTAAAACCCAAACCCCCACCAAAAACACAGGCTACCCTTTTGAGTGCCAAAGCCTCTAAAAAACTGACATCAGGAACTTGTGGTGTGAGTTTTACTTCCCATGGGAAAGGACCACCCTTTGTGTCCAGGGGCCCATGGCAAGGAGCGGGCTTCTGCCTCCATAATAAACAAATAGATCAGGATCCTTCCAGGATACAAGTTGCCCCAACACAGAGCTCAGGCTGCCCTTGGAGTGCCAAATGCCTCTGACCAACTGACATCAGGAATCTGTGGGGGGTGAGCTTTCTTTCCCTTGGAAAAGGGCTGCAGTTTGTGCTCAGGGACCTGTGGCTGGAAGTGGGCTACTGTCTCCAAAAATTATGAATGCATCAGAATTCCTCACAAACACAAACTTCTCTCACCTTAAACTCAGGCTGAACTTGAAGTGCTAAATGCCTCTGAAAAACTGACACCAGGAACATGGCTCTGTGTGTTTTCTTTCCCATGGAACAGGGCGGCAGATTGTGCCCAGCGGCACATGGCCAGGAGTAGGCTTCTGCCTCCGACAAGTATTAACTGAGCAGGATTCCTCCCGGACACAAGTTCCCCCAGCTAGAACTTGGGCTGCCTTTGGAGTGCCAAATGCCTCTGACAAGTTAACATCAGGGGCCTGGAGGGGTGAGTTTTCTGTGCCCTGGAAGAGAGCTCGTGTCTAGGGGCCCGTACCTGTGAGCGGGCTTCTGCCACTGAAAATTACAAATGGAGCAGGATTCTTCCTGGATGCAAGCCACCCATACCTGAAACTCAGTCTGCCTTTGGATTTCCAAACACCTCTGACCAACTGACATGAATCTGAGTGGGTGAGTTTTCTTTCCCATATAAAAGGGCCACCGGAAATGCCAGGGGCCAGTGGCCTGGAGCTGGCATCTGCCTCCAAAAATATTGAAGGGAGCAGGATTCCTCCTGGACCCAAGCTTCCCCCTCCTAGAACTTGGAGTGCCAAACACCTCTTACAAACTGACAGAAGAAACCTGTGGGGTGAGTTTTGTTACCCAAGGAAAAGGGCTGATGTTCATGTCCAGGGATCCCTTTGCCAGGAGCAGGCTTCTGCCTCTGAAAATTGCAAACAGAGCAGTATTCCTTCCAGACCCAAGCTGCCTCCTCCTAGAACTTGGGCTGCCCTTGGAGTGTCACCTCTGACAAAGTGACATCAGGAACCTGGGTGGGTGAGTTTTCTTTCCCCTGGTAAAGGTTTTGGTCCAGGGGCCCATGGCTGGTAGCAAGCTTCTGCCTCCAAAAATAATGAATAGAGCAGGATTCTTCCCTGACCCAAGCCACCACCAAGGAATCAGGCTGCCCTTGGAACTGCATATACCTTTGACAAACTTACATAAGGAACCTGGAGGGAGTGAGTTTTGTTTCCCATGGAAAAGGTCCACCCTTCATGTCCAGGGGCCTGTGGCTGGGAGTGGGCTTCTGCCTCCGAAAATTATGAACAGGGCAGGATTCCTCCCAAACACTGTTGAGATGAAAAATGAGGGATGGGACCACCATGCTATTTGAGATGATTTATTGCTCAAGTAAACCTGATAAGATATCAGTCTCGAAGGTGTGAGATTTGGAGAGGAGCAGCAAGTCAGCCATAGCTCAAGGTAGTCACGTACCTCTTCTTCACACAGCAATATATAACATTTTGGTCCAATAGAAGGCAAACACGAAACTTGTTTTTACTTAACAACCTATCACCTTTTGTCGCCGATGGACACGATGTATTGAGGGTTCTTTAGATAATCGGACACACACACCAGCTTCTTTGTGAGGCTAAAACCTTTATTCAGGGGTTCTTAACCCCTTTTTATAACGTGTTTCAGTCCAGGTTACATGATTGGACAATAAACCAGCACCCCCTTTGGTCCCATTGGTGGGACCAGAGAAAACACACCAAGAACATCTGTTCAGTATTGTTTTGAGAAATATTATCTATTTACAATAACACAATCCTGGAGAGAAAATTTCCCAGGAACTTTTCCCCTGAGAACAGATGAGCCCCTTACATGTTGAAACTATCTCACTCTCAGAGAATCATGTCCACAACCTTTGCTTAATTTTGCTGCACTGCATCTGTCTCTTAGACAATCAGCTGACAGGTCATGTAGTCATACACCACTATTATAGCTTCTAGATCCCTAGCCTACTCTATAAGTCACATTATTGCAGCTCAAACCTCACAGTATTTTACCTTATATAATTTCTTACTTACTCAAGACATATTCTTACTTATAACAATAGGAACATAAAGTTATAATTTTTCTACTTAATGTTTGTGTGCCTTTATCATTACATTAACCCAGGCTCTTTCAAATGCTGCAGATTGAACCCTTCAGGATCTGTGGAATTTGCCATTTTTCTATTTCCCACATCTCCCCTCTCGCTCTGCACTAAAAAAAAAAAACATTAATGGATTTGTTAATCATCCATTGCATACACTGAAGCAAATAAGGCACCATTGTTAACATTACTATCACAATCACTAAAATGTGTAGTCCTGTTGTAAGACACTTTTTTAGCCATGGTGTCAAACCCCATCCATTGAACAAATCACCCAGCCAAGTTCCATCATCTACTCTGATTTTTGACACCCCTTCCTTGAGCTGTTGTATAATTTTATATATGTTTTTGGAATGATCTCATAAATTCATACATCCCTTCAAAATCTTCACATCCATGTCCATGTGCTAACAAAAGAAAATCTATTGCTGCCTTATTTCCTAAATTTACATGCCTAACATCTTTGACATCTGCTAAGAAGCCTCTTAGTGCAAGGGACGTAGCATTAGGTTGTTTACTCAGCCAACATCCCACTCCATCTAATTGCATTAGTGCTTCTGCTGATGCAAGTGGTGGCAAAAGAAGAGATGTTGTGAGTCTTTTTCCAAAACTCCAAGGATCAAAATTATTCTTACATTCTGGTCCATACTGATGAATTAAGGACCTTTTTCCTCTACATCTCATGTCGACAATTGTCATACTTGGTATGAAATGTAAGCCTTCCCAAGGTACAAGGACCACCCTTGATGTTAGATGGAATAACAAACCACACTCTGTCTCCACAAACAAAAAATATCCCCTTCAGCAATTGAAGAGGGACAGTTGAATGTAGATGGAACTACAGAAGTTTCATTACACCAAAAAGTCAGATTCTTACATACAGGGTTTTTGCCCTGAGAATCAGACCTTTCGATATTGTTTTCATAATTTCTAGCCACTTTTCCAGGAAAGTAACTATAAACATAGGTGTTTATACATTCCATTAAAGATATGCCTTTTGATGGACATCTCTCACTGCCAGTGTGGTTGGGAAGGTGGTTACCTGACTATCCAATCCCTGGTCATTGTCAAAAACCTATAAGTACTGAAAGAACAAATAAACTTATTTCTTCCTCTTTGATCACACTTTGAGCTGAGTCTGTGAATCATTTAGTGTCTGACAGTGACATCTGGTGACCTGGGTATTGCAGGTGACGGTAGCAGTGTCATGTCCAGCCCTGGACCATGGCTGCCTTCAGGTTTCCCCAACGGAAGCCCTGGTCTTGGGGGTTTCGAGCTGTCTTTGATCAGAAACGGATTGATGTTTCGGATACTGATTTTGAGCAGTTGTATGTTTATGGGAGAGCTGAAGGGCTTTTTCCTGTGGTTGAAGTGGTTTTTTCAAAGCCAGCTTGGGAAGCATTAGGCAATTCTCTGATCCAGGCAATGTCCAAGGTATGATGCCAACCTGGTGTGATAGATTAGCATTGAAGAAAACAAAGAGAAACACCTAAGGATGTTAAAACAGCTGGAGGCTGATGGGAATTTGTCTCCTAGCCAACAACTGGCCATTTCTAAGAATTGACAGCAGTTTTAACCATTGAAAAGTGAGATCAACCTGTGAACACCATCTTAAGACCTAAGCCTGGGAATTTCTTGCTCCCGTTGTTTCCTGGCTGTGAAAGGTAACAGAGCTCCAGCTGGCTTCCCATTCCTCTGCCCAGGCTATGCGGCCCGGGCAGGGGCTGGGCTGGGCCTGCCATGGCTCCCGGCTGGGAGATGGGGCCTGCGGGGCTTGCCCCGGGTTCTGGCCAGGCCAGGCCGGTCCCTGTCTCGGCTCCAGTTTTTGCTGTGACTGAATTCACCAGAGACTGCCGAGTAAAGAAAGAAAAAAAACTCTTGACCTGTGGCAGGCTGAGACAGTGACCACACTCTCCAGAGCAGCCATGAAGAATCTTCCATCGCAGACAGCTCCAGCCACTGTTCCGTCAGAGATCACAGAACCATCTACAAAGCCTGGGCAAGATTTTAACCCTTTCATTACCCAGATGAAACTTGCAGATTAATCCTTTTTTCCAGAGAAAGAAAAAGAGAGTAATCAACATGTAAAGAGACTTTATAAACTATCAGAGACAGTAAAGAAAAGAATTAAGCTTCGTAAGAGTTAGAGAATAAGGAGATGCTTTATAAGCTGAAATATTTTTCTGTTAAAGCTATGGAAACGGACAATAGTGTCCTGAAAAAACTCCTTTAATTCATGACAGAGTATATAGGGAGGAATGGAGTGTTCAAAGTTTGGATTTTGAGCAAAAGGTAGAGTAATTATGATACAGTGAGGTGCTGGAACAGAAGGAGAGAAGTAGTTGAAGATTTGGGGCCGCTTGAGGCAAAGAGAAAACTTCTGTTTTCCAGGAAAGCTCACAGAGACAGATGAAGAGAACTTTTGCCTTTGAATAACTCATCCTTAAAATGACATCCCTAGACTCATTGACCCATACACACCTCAGAGTGATGTGAAATGGGAGGAGTGAACTGATGACAAATTTCTGGGCAGCTGGCATCAGAAAAATAGAAAGCTATAACAGAAATAGTTTTCTTGTGAGAAACTCCATAGATTAGCAGAAGAAAGACTTCTGTTTCTCTACAGAGACGGATGAAAAGACTCTAGCAGGAATTGGGGACTGTTTTAAACACCGAAGTTCCAAAGTTTTTTGTCTCTATGTTGTCATGTGAACGAGAGAATGGTTAAGTAGTGGGGAATAAAGGGGTTTTCTGGAGGTTAATTCTGGTGTTCTTATTCTTGTAGTTTTGTTAATAAACTTTCTTTATTCCTTTTAAGTTTTAAGCCTGTTTTGCTCTTGTTCTAATCCATATCTCACAGAAAGAAATAAGTAAGTTTTCTAGCAATTTTTTTAGTTACTGCTTTAAAAGCACAATATTTATTTGGTGCATTGGCCGGGAAACGAAATTAGCAAATCTGAATCACTACACCTGGCCAGGCATCTGCTTGTTGCCGCCGGTTTGTCTACCTTTGTTAAGTTCGAATTAGTTTGCCCCAGTTGCTCCTCTGTTACCCAGAGTGGTCCTTTCCCAGTTATCCATCATTGTAAACCCATCCCTTATTTCCAGAGAATTCCCCATCCATCACCCTCATCCTGCCCTCAACCTCTGTCTGTCTATGTAAACCCAACCCTTTATTCTAGCTCTTTCCCTGCCCGTTATCCCTTCCTCGAAGCCCCATTGATTGTCTAGCTGCCATCCCTCCTCCGTGTATTTACCATTGGTTCTGTACATTGTAATCCCCTCCTACGAACACTCCTCTGATGTATCCCTATTGGTTAGTGATTTTACCGCCCCTTGCCTTTAAAACCTGACGCACAGAGATGCTCAGGGTCTCGGCTCAGACCTCTTCCCTGCAGTCCCAGCCCTTTCCCTTGTCATTGCTCCCTTGCACCTATAATAAAACTTGTTCCTGGGGAGACTGAGTCCTCTCTCTCCTTTCGCCACGACCTACGACCACTGGGATACACAGAGCCTAACTGCGTGGAGCTCTGGAGGTTCAGTGCTGAGGCAAATAGCACTCGCACTGTTCCCCACTCTTGGCGTTGCCAACGGCCAGGGAGTACAGGGCTAGCCGGAGCGTTGAGGGCCGTGAGGACCAGGCAGCGTCAGCTGGCACCCAACGTGGGGCCCCCCCCCATCGTGAGAAGACCCCCGGAAAGGTTGTGTAAACCGCTTGTGTTTGGATTTACAAAAGACTGTGGGCGGCAGCTACCCCGGTGTAGAGCAGACCCGCTTTTGTCGGGTGGCGCTCCCGGGGAGCAACGCGGCAGTCCTCGAGCATGCAGAGGATCACCTTGAGGTTGTGGACATCCCCTGCAGCTCCTGTCAGGATTTGGGTGAGTATTCCCCAGTGGGGGAAGAGGGGGAGTGTGTGTGTCCCCCTGTGTGTGACTCCCTCGAAGAGGGAGTGTGTGTTGTGTCTCCCTCAGGGAGGGAGAGTGTGTTGTAGCCCAGTCCTGACCCTTATTTTTAGTTCTTTACGTTATCCTTTTGCTGCCAGGGGGTGGTGGGACTGCTGAGCCGGGGGGTGGAAAATGGGGGCACGCTTGTCGGCTCAGCAGAAGAGAGTTTATTACCAAGTTGTGGAAACCCTTGAGGGGGGGAAAAAACAGTTTTCTAGAGGGAGGGTAAAAAGGCTTGTGAATTGGATGTTCCTGCACCTTCCTGACATTACCCCTGATAAAATTAATTCCGTAGATTTTTGGAATTCAGTTGGAGTAAAGTTGACAGAATTGGTAAATGAGGGGGACAAATCTGTTTCTAAATTTGTGACGCTTTTTATTTTAATTCGGTCAGCAGTAGTTGAGCAACAGAAAGTGCAGAAACAGCCACCACAGGCCTCCCCAGTTTCCCCAGTTTCCCCGTCCCCGAGTTCCTCTCCCCCTGGTCCTGAGTTGAGGGAGACCTGCAGAGCAAGCTGTAATGCGCAGGGCTCTCCCGAGGGTAATAAGATCCCTGGCTCCTCATGTCTCCTTCAGAACCCTTGCCCTGACAGCCCTGGCCAAGCTGTCAGAGCCTCTACCCACTCCCCTACTTCCCCAGTTGTGAAACCCCTGTTAAATACTTCCCAGGTTCAGGTTTCCCCGTTAAATAGTGTTGGTAATTCCCAGTTTCTATCCCCAGATCCTTGTGCCTCAGTTTCCCCCAATTCTTGTTGTTCCCCTATGTTACCCTATCCTACCCAAAACCCTCAAAATGGCCCCCGAAGGGCACAAGATGGCAGAAGCCACATGGCTGAGACCTTCCCTTGTGTCCCTTCTTCCCACAAACCCTTCCGTCCCTCTGTGAACAACCCCTTCCTCCCTAACTCCTCCCTTTCTCCCTACCCTAACTCCTCCTATTTCCCCTCGAGAGTTTCCTCCTCTTCGGGGGCATGTTCAAGTGACATCACACACATAAACCCCACCTTCGCCGGTCATTGCTCCTCCTCCTTGCCCTCCTCCTCAGCGAGTCCTCCAGTCCCGCCCCTTCCGGCTCGTGGTTCCCACGCTCCTCCTTCCGGTTCCCACGCCTCAACATCCGGTTCCCACGCTTTGGGAGTCGGGGGTGGGGGTGGCCCAGGGAATCAGAACCCGGAACTGGTAAATATCCCCCTTGCCGCACCGGTGACTTTTCGTGGAAGGGGAGGGTGGTCCCGGGAATGGGAAGCCTTCTCTTTTCAAACAAAAAGGGAGCTGTGCAAGGCACAGAAGGAGTTCAGGAGGGTGGTGAATATTTTAAGGGTCTATTAAAGGCAACCTTCTCCACGAACGAAATGGTACCCAGTGTCATGGAGTTACTTTACCTTTAAGAAAGTTTAAGTTGCTGGGATCTGCCTGGCGTCTTTTCTCCTGACCAATTATCGGTCATTGCTGAGAATTGACAGCAGTTTAGGCCATTGAAAAGTGGGATCAACTTGTGAACCCTACCTTAAAGTGTAAAACCAGAGCTCTCTTGGTTCTCTTTGTTTCCTGGCTGGGAAGGGTGGCAGAGCTCCAGGCCTCCCGTTCCCTGCCCAGGCCATGCGGCCGGGCGGGGACTGGGCTGGGCCCAGCGTCTCCCGGCCGGGGGATGCGGGCCCTGTGGAGGGGGTTTTCTCCGGGCTCCGGCCGGGCCGGGCTGAGCCGATCTCTGGCTCGGCTGCAGGTTTTTTGCTGTGGCTGGATCCACTGGAGACTGCTGAGTGAAGAAGGAGAGGGGCTCTGGGCCTGCAGCGGGCTGGGCGCGGCGACTGCACTCTCCAGAGCAGCCATGAGGAACTTTCCATCGCAGACGGCTCCAGCTCCTGCACCGGCCGAGGCCACAGAACTACCTACAACAGCCTGGGCAAGATTTTAACTCTTTCATTTCCCAGATGAGACTTGCGGATTAATCTTTTTATCCAGACAGAGAAAAGAGAGTGATCAACATGAAAAGAGACTTTATAAACTACTAGTGACAGGAAAGAAAAGAAGCTTCAGAAAAGGTAGAGAATTAAGAAGATGCTTTAATTAAGCTGAAATATCTTTCTGTTAAAACTATGGAAATGGACAATAAGGTCTTGAAAACACTCCTTTAATTCATGACAGTATATAGGGAGGAATAGAGTGTTCAAAGTGTAAATTTTGAGTAAAAAGTAGAGTAATTATGGTACAGTGAAGTGCTGGAAGGTTTGAAGCCTTGAGAGGCAATGAGAAAACTGTTTTCTGGTGAAGCTCACAGAAACAGATGAAGAAGACTTTTTGCCTTTGAATAACTTATCCTTAAAAATCCCATCCCTAGACTCATGGCCCATACACACTTGAGAGTGATGTGAAAATGGGAGGAGTGGGCTCTAATAACAGCAGCTCTGGGCAGCTAACATTAGAGCAATGGAAAACTATAACAAAAATAGTTTTTCTTGTGAGAAACTCCATAAATTAACAGGAAGAAACTTCTGTTTCTCTATAAAGACTGGTGAAAAGACTGTAGCAAGAATTGGGACTGTTTTAACCATCAAAGTTCCAAAGTTTTTGTCTCTTTTTGTCATGTGAACAAGGGAATAGTGGGTAGACAGGGGATGAAAAGGTTTTTTCTGGAAGTTTATTCTGGTGTTCTTATTGTAGTTTGTCAATAAACTTTCTTTCTTTTTCCCTTTTAAGCTTTATGCCTGTTTTGCTCTTGTTCTAATCCATATCTCACAGCAAGAAATAAGTAATTTTCTTAGTTATTGGTTTAAAACCACGACTCCCAGTGATCTTAAATAATTGTTTTCCTGCCTCCTTTCCACAGCTGATTTCAGGCTGTGGAAACAGGGGTGGAAGAGATCATTGGAGACCATCCTTCCAAGTCTCTTGCACAGTAGTGAAACTGCTACTGATGCAGATGGAATCCCTTTAACTCTAGATCACTTGTGCGGTGAGGGGGATTGGGACAAAGCAGAGGAGCAGGCCAGGGTTCTGCCCCGGCCTGTGATAATCAAAATTATGGAGGCTGCTGAAAAAACATTTAATACCTTACCTGAAGAAGGGCCCCAGATACACCTGATGAGTATTTACCAACTCCCTAATGAGCCTTTCAATAAGTTTATCGACAGGCTGCAAGCTCAGGCACAGAGGCAGGTTGCGAGGGCAGACTTGCAAGAACAACTGGTATTAGAAGCTGCTAAAGCTAACGCTAATGACATCTGCAAGCAAGTTATCTTCAGTCTGCCCCTCTATCCGACTCCAATGCTGGACATCCTCATCGAGGCCTGCGCCAAGAAAGTCCCGATGGTGGGGATGTCCAGGGCCATTCCACCGCCACTACCGAAGAAGATACCAATGGCAGCCATGATGCAACCGGTTCCGCGGACATCGGCACGGATACTGCAATGTTACCACTGCGGGCAACCCGGGCACATGGCCAGGGATTGCCTAGCAGTGCACCCTAGTCATGGGAGCAATCAGGGGGCGAAAGCAAAAAATACCATAATAAAAAACAAAAACTAGGGGAGCAGTGCGAACCTGCCCTGCGCGAAGCGATAAATGGGGCAGGTCTCGTGGGGGAGGGGGGTTCTTTACACTGGACATGGCCAATTAACAGGACACGACATTTGACTACTATTAAAGACATCCTCTTTCGGACCCAGCACTGGACGGTAGTTGCTGTGGATCCACTGGTGGGAGAGAAGACAAATACCGGACACGTCTGTAAGTACATTGCCATCGGGGACACTAAACACACACCCCCAGAGATTGAGCTCTCTCCTATCACCTTCCCGGGTGGTCCGGAAGATCTCATTCTCTTGGCGCGCTGCATTCACCCACCATATTTCCTCCCTAAGAGTCAAATTATTGCTCAATACATCCCTGTCCCTGAAGGAGTCCCAGTAGACGACCACGCACCAGACGTCTACTGGGCAGAGGTAGTGGGTGAAAATAAGCCCATCGTAAATTGCAGCATCAAGCAGGGTGCAGAATTAGTCAACTTGAAGGGTCTGCTTGATACGGGGGCAGATGTGATGATCATCCCCCAAAGGAGATGGCCGTCACATTGGGAATTGCAACCCGTGGCAGGAAAAGTACAGGGTATAGGGGGTACCCAATTGGCTCAAGTTTCTAAGAGCATAGTACAAATTATGGGGCCGGATGGGCAATTGGCGAACTTACGCCCATTCATTGCAGATTTTCAGGTTCCCTTGTCAGGGGGAGGGACCTCATGTCACAATGGGGGGTGAAGATTGAAATCCCAAAAACCCCTCGGGATTTTTAATAGCGGCCACTGTGGAGCGCCCCTTCCAGAAGCTAGATTGGACCACTAATGAAGCAATCTGGATTGATCAGTGGCCGCTCCGAAAAGACAAATTAAAGGCGCTCAACGAGCTCTTGGAGGAGCAACTAGTAAAGGGTAACATAGTCGAAACCACGAGCCCTTGGAATTCCCCGGTCTTTTGATTTGAAAGCCGGGGAAGGACAAGTGGTGGCTCCTCCACGACCTTCGGGCTATTAATAGAATCATTGTTGACATGGGGCCCCTTCAACCAGGGATGCCTACCCCAACTATGCTCCCCCGAGATTGGAATTTGGCCATAATCGATATAAAAGATTGCTTTTTTCAAATTCCCCTACACCCTGATGATGCCCCACGGTTTGCCTTCTCGGTTCCAACCCTTAACCGAGAAGCCCCAATGAAGAGATTCCACTGGTGGGTGTTGCTGCAAGGCATGAAAAATTCACCCACGATCTGCCAGTGGTATGTCTCCTCATTGCTGTCTCCCATGCGCAAAGAGATGGGGGAGGTCATCATCCATCATTACATGGATGATGTCTTAGTGTGTGCCCCCCATGACGATCTACTTACACAATCCCTTGACCGAGTGGTTAAAGTTTTAACATCTGCAGGATTTCAGCTCCAGGAGGACAAAGTTCAAAGGATGCCACCCTGGAAGTATCTGGGTCTGCGGATTGCTGAGAGGACTGTTGTGCCTCAAAAATTGGCAATTAATAGCAATCCGAAAACCTTGGCAGACCTCCACTCACTGTGTGGGACATTAAACCGGGTCAGGCCTTGGCTGGGCCTCACCACTGAAGACCTAGCCCCCCTCTTCACACTTTTGAAGGGGGAGAAGGAGCTGAGTTCTCCCAGGACCCTGACCCCAGAAGCAAAGAAAGCCCTGGAGAAAGTGCAAGATGCCCTTGTAAAGAGACAAGCGCATCGGTATGAACCAGCCCTGCCATTTGAGTTTATAGTGTTAGGGAGAATGCCACACCTCTGTGGGTTGATTTTTCAATGGGACCAAGACTCCAAGGATCCCCTCTTAATCATAGAGTGGGTTTTCTTGAGTCACCAAAGGTCCAAGAGTGTCACCAGGCCACAGGAACTGATGGCTCAACTTATCGGGAGAGCTCGAGCTCGGCTCCGGGAGATGGCCGGGTGTGATTTTGCATGCGTTCGGGTACCAGTTAGCTTGTCTCGGGACAAAGCGTCCCCAGATAAGCTAACAAAGGAAATGTTTGATCAGTTGCTTCGGGAGAATGAGACCCTCCAGATTGCTTTAGATAGTTATGAGGGACAAGTTTCTGTCCACGCCCCTGCCCATAAATTCTTTAATTCAAAATTCGAGGTAATTCCAAAAGAATTACGGAGCAGAAAGCCCCTCAAAGCCTTGACCATGTTCACCGACGCGACCTACGACCACTGGGATACACAGAGCCTAACTGCGTGGAGCTCTGGAGGTTCAGTGCTGAGGCAAATAGCACTCGCACTGTTCTCCACTCTTGGCGTTGCCAACGGCCAGGGAGTACAGGGCTAGCCGGAGCGTTGAGGGCCGTGAGGACCAGGCAGCGTCATCTGCTGATCTGGCGGCAGTGTGACTGCACTCTGAACATCTGCGAGTCTTCTTCTGCCGGGTCAGTGGCCGCTTTCTCTGACCTGGATGAGAGGGACACCTTGGACTCCAGCTCTGGGAGCTGGGTGGAGTTTTCTCTCTCCCCCTGTGACGCGGAGCTGGGGGACATCTGTGCCTTGAGTCCCGGGGTTGCTGGGTCCCCCTGCAGGTTGGGTTGTTGGGGGCACCATGGAGCAGGTAGGCATGACCCCACCTTGCCTGGTGCTCTGGCGGTGTGAGCCTGGGGTAGGGTCGCCTCTTCTGTGTGCATTCCCGGTGCAAAGCGACGGGGAGCTACCTGAACAGAAGGCTGCGCTGACCCTGGAGGTGACATTGGGGACGGTCCCTTGTCCCCTATGCAGCTGGGCTGTGCCGTACCCCACAGCGGGGAACGGGGCGAGCCCGGGCTCCGCACCAGCGGCTGTGCATGTGCATGGGGACCCTGGTCCAGCAGGGGGTGTGCCTGTGCCACTCCACGTGGAGCGGCCAGCGCTGGTTCTTGGGCTTTGCATCCCCAGGGAGACGCTGTTAGGGGTGATCCCAGACATCGGGCTGGCTTCTGCTGGCTCCATGGTGCGGGCTTCCCCTCCTGCAAGCCCAGGACTCCCCCTGGCAGTGGAGTGGGATGGTGCCGTGGCTCCTTGGGCCATGCCTCTCCCTGTGCCTCCGTCTCCCCCTGTGCTGGGGGCGGGCTGCACCGAGCTGACTCCACCCCGCCCCACCTCAGGTTCCTGGGCATGGTCCAAGCCCGCAGCTGGAGTGGGAATGTCCCTGCTGTCTCCTGTGGCCGAGACAGCCATGTAAATCAGGGTCCTGCATTGTTTACTCTTGGCTCAGGTGGTGATGCCAGGGTCGTGAAGCTGATGGCCCCCAAGGGCAAGGGGTCCCGGGCTGCTGGGGCTTCTTCAGCTGGCCTGTGGACTTTACCCCCCTGCCAGATGACTCTGCAGCTGCGGGACCAGGCACGTTTTTGGGAGGTGGTGAGGGCTAAGGTTGACAAGGTGGCTGGCTGTGTTTCTGAGCACAGCTCCCTAGAAGGTGGGGATGGCTCCTCTGGCTCTGCTGGTGCTACAGCAGCTGTGGCACCAGGTACTGTTGTGTTGTCTTCCGGCGAGGTGCCTGGCCATGTCTCAGGGGACTCTGGGACAGGGCGTCGCAGGCGAGGCCATTCCTCCGGATGTTTATCAGGCGTTCCCTCTGCTTCAGGATGCGACTCAGAGGACTCATCAACCGTTATCCTGGAAAGCTGTGGCGAATCTCCGGGAGATGGCTAAGAAACATGGGTTAGGGTTGAATGAAGTTGTGCAGGCCCTTTGGGGCCTTGTGGGTGGTGTCCTAGTACCTTATGATATCCGGAGTATAGCCCATGTTCTTTTTCAACTGGTGGAATATGACATTTTTGAATCACAGTGGGCTCAGATGGCCTGTCAAGTGGTGCAGCAGAACATTGCCTTGGGGCAGCAGGATTGGTGATTGGTTCTGATGCTCTGCTGGGTAAGGACGGCTTTGGTGATGTTAGTAGGCAGGTTGGCCTTGACCCTATTATGCTTGAGCAATGCAAAGAGACAAGCATGGCAGCGTTAATGCTGACCATAGAACTGGCCACCCTGAAGGAGCCTTTTGTGATGGTTGTCCAGCGAGCTGACGAGTCTTTTCTGCGATTTGCAAATCAGCTGACTGCTTCTGTGGAGAGGCAGGTGCAGGATAGTGTGGCAAGACAGCTGGTGCTGAAAAGCCTTGCGAGGTCTAATTGTAATGCCGTGTGTCAGAGGATCATTGGGATGCTCCCTGGTGATCCCTTGCTGCCGCAGTTGGCACAGTCTTGTGTAGAGGCAAGTGTTGCTGCTGAGGAGCTACCTTCCATGGCTGTCGCTCTGCGGCCGACTTGGGTGAAGCTGCAGGGTGGGCAGCAGCAACAGGGGACTGCTCAGGCCAGCAAGAAGCAGAAAAAGAAGGCACAGGGGGCCTCAACTCCTTTGTTTTGCTGTGCCCAGTGTGGTAGTCCGAATCATGCGGCGAATGTGTACAAAGCAACGGTCCATGGCAATGGTCAGCCTCTGCAGGGCACAGGAAACAGGAAACCAAGTGCGACGGGGAGACGTGCTCAGACATAAGCCTCTTTCACACCCCAGAGCCGATGGAGGTTTGCTTGGCCAGCTGATAGCCAGCACCTTCGGCTCTGCAGGTCTCGATGTCTGCATGGCAGACACGTGTCTTAGACTCTTGCAGGATGTACAGGGTTCCTTTGGATGCTTTTGGTCTGGTAGGTGAGGGCATGAGTGCTCTTCTTGTGGGGAGATCTAGTGCCACTGCTCAGGGCATTGTTGTGCACCTGGGAGTCATTGATTTGGATTTCACGGGGTGGATTTTAACCATGGTTTCCACACTCACCTCCCCCGTCACTATCCCTGCGGGAACCAGGCTTGCTGAACTTGTGCCTTTTAAGTCTTGTGTTCACAAAGCTGAGAACTGGCTGCAGAGAGATGGTGGCTTCAGGTCCACTGGGCCACCTCAGGTTCACTGGACTGCTGTCCTGATGACCAAGGATCATCCTGAACGGGTCTGCACCCTGTCCATCCATGGTGAGATACCACCAGAGGTTAACCTCCATGGGCTTCTTGACACTGGTGTGGATGTCACAATTGTCAGGTTTGCTGACTGACCCCTGGAGTGGCCCTTGGAACCAGGGTGGACGTCTGTTGCAGGGTTGGCAGAATCAGAACAATGCTATGTGAGCTGGAGGCCCATGTTCGTCATGAACCCCAAGGGAGACATGACCATGGTTTGGACATATGTTACGAAGGGCTCACGGATAACTCTCTGGGGGAGAGATGTTCTGGCTGCATGAGAGTGCGTATCGGGACAGATTTTTGATGGGGGACACTGTGTTGGAGGGTGCAGACTGTCCTACGCCTCCTATACGTTGGCTGGTGGAAAAAGCCGTTTGGGAGAATCAGTAGCCCCTCCGTCATGATGAACTAGTCACCCACCATGATTTGGTGCAAGAAGAGTTGGACCAGGGTCATCTGGAGCCTTCTACCAGTCCCTGGAACACTCCTGTTTTCTGCATCAAGAAGAAGTCTGGGAAGTGGAGGTTGCTGCAAGACCTCTGGAAAGTTAATGCTATGATGGAAAGCATGAGGACATTGCAGGTTGGCATGCCATCCCCTGCCATGCTTCCTGATGGCTGGCCAATCCTCATCGTCAATCTGAAGGATTGTTTTTTACAATTCCTTTGCATCCCGATGACAGAGCAAAATTTGCCTTCTCAGTGCTGGCTGTCAACAATGCTGAGCCTGCACAAAGATATCAATGGAGGGTTTTGCCACAAGGCATGCGGAATTCGTCTGCCATTTGTCAATGGTATGTGGCTCAAGCCCTGTCTGGAGTTGGCTGGCAGTTTCCAGATGCTCATCTCTATCATTATATGGATGACATCTTGGTGGCTGCGCCCACCCAGGATGAGCTGCTGACCATACAGCCTCGGCTGATCAGTGCCCTGCATTGTCCTGGGCTGCAAGTGGCTCCAGAGAAGGTTCAGCGCCTACCTCCTTGGAAGTATTTGGGGGTCAAAATTTTGGAACGAACAGTCCAACATCAAGAGGTGCAATTGTGCATTCGGTGAGGGCACTGAATCATGTCCAAAAGTTGGTGGGTATTGTCACTTGGTTGCATCCCTGTTTGAGACTGACCATGGCACAACTGTCTCCCTTGTTTGATCTGTTGAAGGGAGACTCTGATTTGAAGTTGCCTTGGACACTGACCCCGGAGGCTCAACAGCTGCTGGAGGAGGTTCAGCGAGAAGTTTCTGCTTGTCAGGTTTATCACATTGATCCTTCCATTGATGTCGCTCTTTTCATTACCACTCCAGATTTGCATCCCACAGGTATTATTGGCCAATGGAATGATGAATGGTCTGATCCCTTGCATGTCCTAGAATGGGTCTTCATGCCCCGTCAGCTGCAGAAGACAGCAACTGTGTTGTTTGAGTTGATAGCTCACTTGATTGTCAAATACTGGCAATGGTGTTTGCAGTTGATGGGTGCAGATCCCACAAAGATTGTGCTCCTGGTACCGCAGGAGGACTTTGACTGAAGCTTTGTGAACAGTATTTCCTTGCAAAATGCTCTGGAGAACTTTTCTGGGCAGATCACCTATCATCTTCCCAGACATCAGCTGCTGCAGCTGGTGAAATTCACTGAAATTTGTTTGCAGCCTAGAAATAGTAGGAACCTGTGCAAGGACCCACCGTCTTTACTGACTGTTTGGAGAGGACTGGGAAGGCCATTGCTACCTGGAAGGACAGATCTGCATGTTTTGGAAAATCATGAGGATGGGTCAGCCCAATTGGTGGAGTTACGGGCTGCTGTCATGACGTTTCAGAAATTTTCCCAGGAACCTTTCTATCTGGTCACAGACTCTGCCTATGCAGCTGACATAGCCCAGAAGTTGGGTCATTCGGTTTTGAAGGTCAGTAATCCTGCCTTGTTTCATTTTCTGAAGGCCCTGTGGAGTGCCATTCAGGCCCGGGTGCATCCGTACTACGTTCTGCATGTAAGGAGTCATACCAATTTGCCAGGGTTCATTGCAGAAGGTAACGTGAGGGCTGACAAATTGGCTAACCCAGCATGGGTTTCACCTCAGCCTGACACGCTCAAGCATGCCAAAGCATTGCATGTTTTTTTCCACCAGAATGCACATACTTTGCAGAAGCCGTTCCAGTTGATGTCAGCTGAGGCCCAATGACATTGTTGAGTCTTGTGACGACTGTCATGTGCTTGCTGCACCTTTGCTGGCAGGGGTGAGCCCCAGGGGCCTTAGGACCTTGGAGCTTTGGCAGACAGATGTCACTCAAGTTGCCGAGTTCAGTTGGCTCCGGTATGTGACATCAGCGTGGAAACTTTCTCCTCTGCAATGTGGGCTTCCGCTCACACAGGAGAAAAAACCCGCAATTTCATTGCCCACTGGAGGAAGGCTTTTGCTGTTTTAGGCATACCTTCTGCTGTGAAGACAGATAATGGTCCTGCTTACACCTCTCAGAAGGTGCGGCCCTTCCTGCAGTTGTGGGGTGTGTCACACAAGTTTGGTATCCCTCATTCTCCGACAGGTCAGACTATTGTGGAACGTGCTCATGGTACACCAACGCAAGTTCTACAGAAGCAAAAATGAGGAATGCAGGGTGAAACCCTGCACAGTCAGCTGGAAAAAGCTTTGTATACCCTCAATCACCTCATGGTGCAGCTGAACTCTAATAACCCGGTCATGTTGAACCATCACCTTTCATTGTGGGCTTTGGATGAGCTGCATCAGCCTGCAGTGAAGTTTGAGTGAGGAATTTGGTCACCAAGCAGTGGAAAGGTCCTTTTGACCTTATTGCTTTGGGGTGCGGATACAAACATGTATCAACAGATACTGGGGTATGCTGGGTACCTGCAAAATGTGTTCACCCTGACCTGTGACTGCAGAGGCAGCATCTGGCTGGCGAGCGGGTTGGAGACCGTGACCAAACTGAAAGTCATCCAATGGATGGGCCATTGGATGATGACTCAGATGCAGATGATGTGAGTGATCATCCCAATGGCCCATCCACAAGCAGACACTGATACCAAACACGTTTTTATTTTTGTTTTTGTAATGGAGAAGGGGTGAGATATCACCCTGAATCTAAAAACCTTTTGATATTGTTTGGAACATAGTTTTCTCTGTTGTTTTTCTTTTGAGTGTTTAAGATATTGTTTGTTTTCTCTGTTCATTTTTCTTTTCTTTTTTTCTTTTTTAAAAGACAAAAAGGGTGAGATGTCACCCTGAGAATCAGACCTTTCGATATTGTTTTCATAATTTCTAGCCACTTTTCCAGGAAAGTAACTATAAACATAGGTGTTTATACATTCCATTAAAGATATGCCTTTTGATGGACATCTCTCACTGCCAGTGTGGTTGGGAAGGTGGTTACCTGACTATCCAATCCCTGGTCATTGTCGAAAACCTATAAATACTGAAAGAACAAATAAACTTGTTTCTTCTTCTTTCATCACACTTTGAGCTGTGTCTGTGTGAATCATTTAGTGTCCGACAGTGACACAGGGTGATGTGGAGAAACATCTTTCATCACTGATTGATTTTTTCCTGTATAATTGTACTTAACACAGAACTCTACCTTTATAGAGCCAAGAAGTTCTAATTCTTGGGGTTCAATATATGCTTCAGGAAGATAGGGAGTCCACTATTCTCATGTATTTACTGAAGTCCAAAATTTCCACACATTTGTCCCAGCAAAAGCACCTCGTATAGCCCTATCAATTTCTTCTGGAATCAGCCAAATTTCTACTGGTACACTGACTAAACAAGTTGAAAATGGATTTTCTGGAGTGGTAGTGGATAAGCATATGGTATCTAAACCTGAAGCATTAGCTAAAGTCACCCAAACATTTGTTCTAGTCTGACTAAGTTGCAAAGCTACACTACTAAAAGCAAACAAAACAAACAAAGTAAAAAACAAACAACATTTGATTGAACTTCATGCTTAACCAAGGGTATCTTTTGGCAAAAGGTTTTTTCCTCAAACTTCAGGTTTCAAGCAAATTTTTCAGTACTTTTTTTCTTTAAAAACCTATGACTGTAAATTTCTTTTTTGTAAAACTTAAGGATGTAACACAAATTTTACCACACTTTTGGCAAAGGAATTTTAAAATATTCTTATTTTCTACATCTCTAACATTAATAAGAAACTTAAAGCTTACAGTTTTTGCAATAAAGACAAAAGATTCTAAATATGAGTTATAGTCTCTGTGTAGTTCACATCTGCGTGCTTTCTTCTTTGGTTGTAGGGTCTTTAGTAGACTTTCTCATCTTGTAAGTTTCCACATTCTTAGCAGCAATCCCTTGGGCCCTGAGCCTGTAGAAGCACAAGCAAACACTTTGGCCCATGTTATTAGAGGAAACAGACCTTCAATTTGCGCTGTTTCAGGATTTCTAATTAGAACTGGAGGATTCTCTTTTAATTTTACATGTGTGCTATTAGAAAAATGTCTAAAAATTGGAGGATCAGGCTCTGCAAAGGAACTGTTTAAGAAACTATAAACTTACAAAGTTTTACTTAATCTCATCTGTGGTGTTCCCTGCACTATATCTCCCTTTTGCTGATCTAATATATGTTTTAGAGAATGGTGTGTTCTCTCTACAGTTGCCTGACTCGTGGGAGAATAAGGAATTCCAAAAGTATGGCATACACCCCAATTCATTAAAAATGTGGGCAATTTTTGAGCTGTATATGCAGGACCATTATCTGTTTTTATTTCTTGAGATATTCCCAGTGAAGCAAATGCTTGCAAAAAATGTTGACATGCATGGTTTGCTGTTTCTCCTGTGTGTACAGAAGCAAAAACTGCATTTGAGAAAGTATCCACTGACGGATATTTTTATATTTCCCAAGGGACGGATATTTGGTAATATCCGTTTGCCATAATTGCAAGCTTTGCAACCCTCATGGATTGACCGCTCCTGTAGGAACAGGAGGTTGCATGAACTGACAATCTGGGCATGTATTTATGATTGCTTTAGCCTGATCTCTAGAAAGATGAAACATTCACATGAGTGCTCGTGCATTTTGATGAAAAAAAGCATGACTTAATTTTGCCTGCTGAAAAATATTTGGCAGGATACTTGCAATAGCTACTGTCAATTTGTCTGCCCTTGAATTGTCTTCCATAAATCTTTTATATCATCAGACAATACAGGTTCCCATCGGGAGTTTTTACCACCCCCCCCCCCCTTCCATATCTAACCACCAAAGCTAACAATGGTTTATGAGCCAAGTTAAGATCTCCGTCTTTAATTACTTTACAACATACGGCATTCCAATCTGTCAAAGAGCATTGTAAATCATTCTTTATGGGATCCCTTACTTTGGAAACAGAGAAAGAATTCCCCATATCAGCTAAAGGAAGTGGGTTTAAATCTTGAAGATTGAAATCATATTTGTCCTCTGATGTAGAACACTCATTTAGGTCTTGAATATTGGCTCCTGAGTTAAAACTCCCAAGCTTAAACCCTCAGTATTAATTTTGTTTTCTGTCGCTTTTGGGCTAGTTCCCCTCACCTTCTTCCTGGCAGGGCTCCTCCCCATTCTCCAGACAGGCCTCTCCCTCCTTTTTGGGTGCAGTATTGCAAGTGGTCAAAGGTGGCGTCTGGGCAGTAGACAACCCCAGAGTTTCTAAAGATGACCTTGGCTGTGGTGCAGCAGAAATGTGATAAGGGGGTCAGTAGAGGGTTACTAAGAATTTCAATTATCATTCAACATGTAGGAAGTAGACAAGCTGCAAGTTTGTCCCTCTTAGTAGCCGGGTCAAAAAGCTGAATTCCCACCATATGCCCCAGCAATTTTCTGAAAGCGGAATCTAATATAGATTCAGGAAAATTTTTATGTACCCAGAGCAAAAAAATCTTTAAGCTCTTGCTTTGGGACTGAACAAGAAGGCAATTTTATCGAAGTATTAAAGCTAATATAAACATCCCACTCTTGCTATGAAATTTCAAGACCCATCCTAAGTTCCCCAGTCTTCACCTGACTCGTCCAGGCCAGGGATGAAAATAAGCACCCCTGCTGTCCTCATTGAGCGAGAGACTGCGTAGGCTTCTTTTCAGACTTTTCTTGGTGGTTGTTGGAGTCTTCTTTTAAGATTAAACTTAATTCCCAAGACAGTGTCCACTGGAGCTTTCTCAACTTCTGATTCCCTCTGTTCGACCTCACAGAGGCACCACATTGTCAAGATGAAAAACAAGGCATGGGACCACCATGCTACTTGAGATTATTTATTTCTCAAGTAAACCTGATAAGATTTCAGTCTCGAAGGTGTGAGATGTAGAGAGGAGCAACAAGTCAGCTATAGCTCAAGGTAGTCATGGATTTCTTCTTCACATTTTAGTCCAATAGACACTAAACACAAAACTTGTTTTTACTTAATAACCTATCATGTTTGCTTAATTTTGCCACACTGCATCTCTCTTAGCCAATCAGCTGACAGGTCACGTACTCATACACACACCTCTGTTACAGCTTCTAGATCCCTAGCCTACTCTATAAGTTATTTATTACATTACATTACATTATTACAGCTCAATTATCACACTATTTTTCCTAATATAATTTCTTACTCAAGATATATTCTTACTTATAACAATGGGAACAAAGTTACAATTTTTCTACATAATGTTTGTATGATTTTATCGTGACATTAACCCAAGCTCTTTCAAAGGCTGCCAATTGAAGCCTTCAGCATCTGTGAAATCTGCCATTTTTCCATTTCCCACAAACACAAGCTGCCACAAACTAGAAATCAGGCTGCCCTTGGATTGCCAAAAGCCTCTGCAAAACTGGCATCAGGAACCTGGAGGTATAAGTTTTGTTTCCCTTGTAAAAGGGACGCTGTTTGTGTCCAGGGGCCTGTGCCCAGGAGCGGGCTTCTGTCACCGTGAATTACAAAAGAGGCAGAATTCCTACAAAACCCAAAACACCCCCATCTAGAACACAGGCTAACATTTGAGTGTAGGAAAACATTTTAACAGAGTTAAAGCATGATATTTTAGTAAAAGCCTGTCTGTACAAGCCAGCCTTTGGTATAAGCGACAATATTAAAGGTAGTGTCCTTGAAACTCTCATGAAGCAGCGAGAATGAAAAAAAATAGCCTTGTGTGCTGGGGAAAAAATGTAAACCAATATGTATTAACCAATAGTAGCTTGCTAAGCCTGCAGACCCGGTCAGACCCTATAAAAGTGTGCTAAAGATAGAAAAAAATGATGTTCACTATTCTTCTGTGAAGACTCAGTGAATAGTCTGGTGGTTTCTCAATATTTGAGTGCCAAAGCCTCTGACAAACTGACACCAGGAACTTGGGGAGTGAGTTTTCTTTTCCCTGAATGGGCCGCAATTTTAGTCCAGAGGCCTGTGGCCAGGAGAGGGATTCTACCTCTGAAAATTATGAACGGAGCAGGATTCCTCCCAGACCCAAGCTGCCCCCACCTAGAACTAGGACTGCCCTTGGAGTGCTAAATGCATCTGATAAACTCATATCAGGAACATGGCCACGTGAGTTTTTGTTCCCCTGGGAAAGGGCCACCAACAGTCCCCTGTAGCCAAAAGACTCTGCCAAACTGCCATCAGGAACCTGGAGGGGGTGAGGTTTTTTGCTATGGAAAAAGACTGCCATTCATGTCCAGGGACTTGTGGCTCTGAGTGGGCTTCTGCCTCCAAAAATTATGAAAGGAGCAGGATCCCTCCCAGACACAAGTTGCCCCAACTTGGAACTTGGGCTGCCCTTGGAGTGCCAGATGCCTCTGAGAAACTGAGTTCAGGGACCTGGGGTGTGAGTTTTCTTTCCCCCAGAAAAGGGCTGCAGTTTGTGTCCCGGGACCCGTGCCTGGGAGCGGGCTTCTGTCTGTGAAAATTATGAACGCATCAGGATTCCTCACAAACACAAGCCGCTCTCACCTAGAACTTAGGCTGAACTTGGAGTGCTAAACGCTTCTGAAAAACTGACATCAGGAACCTGGCTGCATGAGTTTTCTTTCCACTGGACAAGGGCCACAGATCGTGCCCAGTGACGCGTGCCTGGGAGCAGGCTTCTGCCTCCGAAAATTACGAATGGAGCAGAATTCCTCCCAGACACAAGCAGACCCCACCTAGAACTAGGACTGCCCTTGGAGTGCCAAACACCTACTGACAAATTGACATCAGGAACCTGGAGGTTGTTTTCTTTACCCTGGAAAAGGGTCACTGTTCCTGTCCAGGGATCTGTGGCCAGTAGCAGAATTCTGCCTCCGAAAATTACAGATGGAGCAGGATTCCCCCTGGAACCAAGCTGCCCCCACCTAGAACATGGGTTGACCTTGGATTGCCAAACACCTCTGACAAACAGACATCAGGAACCTGTTGGGGGGGGGGGGGGGGGGGAGGGGGGGGGGGGGAGTGGGGTGGGTGGGATTTTTTTCCCCATGGTAAAGCACCACAGTCCATGTCCAGGGACCTGTGGCTGTGAGCGTGTTTCTGCCTCTTGTCATACATTATTAGGAGTGGCAAAAGTAACAACACAGACTTTCTTAGCTTTGGTTGCACAAGAGAGCAAGTTTTATTCTTCCAGATCTTCATTTATAGACAGGTCCTAGAAGGTCCAAAAAGGTAAAACTCTCATTGGTCATCAAACTAACACATCACCATTGTTGGTCAGTTGGGAACACTACCCCTTGACTGTTTCTTGCAAGGAAACAAATAACTGCTACAGAAGTGGATTTTCCCTCTCCAAGGACTGTTTTGATTCCTCTTTATGATTTCCCAGGCCACACTTCTCAGGCCAGTCTGAGAAAGTTCTGTGACTTAATTTCACACAGACCCTGCAGCCCCTACCTGCTTTGTTGCATTCAGTATCCATAGTCTCTGATAATTATGAACAGAGCAGGATTCTTCCTGGACTCAAGCCGCTCCCACCTAGAACTTGGGCTGCCCTTCGAGTGCCAAACACCTCTGACAAACTGACATCAGTAACCTGAGGGGGGTGAGTTTTCTTTCCCATGGAAAAGGGCTACCAGACAGGTCAAGGGGCCAGTGGACAGGAGCTGGCATCTGCCTCCAAAAATTATGAATAGAGTAGGATCCCTTCCAAGACCCACCTAGAAATCTGTCTTCCTTTGGAGTGCCAAACATCTCTGTCAAGCTGACAACAGGATCCTGGGGTGGGGTGAGTTTTGTTTCACATGAAAAAATGCCGCAGTTTTTGTCCAAGACCCTGTGGCCTTGAGGGGGCTTCTGCCACCGAAAATTACAAAAAGATTATGCTTCCTTCCAGACGCAAGCATTCCTACCTAGAACTCGGGCTGCCCTTGCAGTGCCAAACACGTTTGAGAAACTAGCATCAAGAATCTGGAGGGGTGAGTTTTGTTTCCTATGGATAAAAGTTGCTGTTTGTATCCAGGGGCCTGTGGCCAGGATGGGCTTCTGCCTCTGAAAATTACAAACCAAGCAGGATACCTCCCAAACACAAGCCACTCCATCTAGAAACTGGGCTGCCCTTGGAGTGCTAAACTCCTCTGACAAACTGACATCAGGGACCTGGGGTGTGAGTTTTGTTTCCCATGGAAAAGTGCAGCAGTTCATGTCCAGTGGCCTGTTGTCAGGAGTGAGCTTCTGCGTCTGAAAATTATGAACAGAGCAGGATTTCTCCTAGACCAAAGCTGTCCCCACCTAGAACTTGGGCTGAACTTGGAGTGCCAAACGCCTCTGATAAACTGACATCAGGAACATGGGGGCTGGAGATCTGATTCTCATGGAAAAGGGCTGCCGTTCATGTCCAGGGGCCCTTGGCTGGGAGTGGGCTTTTGCCTCAGAAAGGTATGAACAGAGCAGGATTCCTCCCTGACCCAAGCCGCCTCCATGTAGAACTCAGGCTGCCCTTGGAGTGTCAAACTCTGGAGGGAGGAGAATAGAGATAGTCTTTAAGGCAGTCTAGCCCCTGATATTTTCAGCAATATTAATTACCGAAGAGTGGAAACTGCCTTGCCCTCATAGCTGTGTCCAATAAGGATGGGAGGTATAAAAGAGTGTGTTAGTTTGTTGAGTTGTCATTGGAGTCAGATGGAGTGCTGGCTATGCTATGAGGAGGACCAAATGTGCTGGGTGTTGCAGCAGGGCTGAGATGGGTGCTGGGATCTGGCCTGCCTCCCCAGTACTGCTTTAGAATTTTTCTGTATTGTGGATTTTTGGGTAAGTTGTCTCAAAACAGTGCTTCCACCAGTGCACTTAAAAGGTAGCCTGATGATGATAGACAATAACGTGAAGTGCACTGTGGAGTCAGATGAGTATAAAGATGCCAGGTATGGGAGCAATAAAAAGAATGGGATGAAGTTTCATAAGGATCTGTTTTGTGTTGTGTTTGCGTCTTCACTGACATCTGGTGATGTGCAACAAACCCATCAGGCGATGTGATGTGTAACAGTAACAGACCCAACCAGTGATGGATGGGGTGATCAGAGCTTCATGGGACCAGAGAGCATCAAGGGAAGCTGCAGAAGGGGTCTGGACCCAAATTTGGCACCTGGAGCTGGTGTTCCGGGTGAGCCACAGGGAACATAAACTGGCAAAGCTTCTGACATCTGGAATGTCTGGGTGAGCCATCGGTTAGAAGAAAATTGTGACTAACATAGACCAGTGAAGCCTCTGACATCTGGAAAACTTATCCAGGTGAGCCGTCAGTTATAGGATTATAAAAGAGTTGCCCTGATGGTGTGCAGCTCTCACAGCAAGACCCCTGTCATGTGGTGGGAGTTGATACCTTGATGGGCACTGGGCCTTTTAATACCTTGGAGTTACCAAGCCAGGTAGGATTCTTTGGCTTTTGCACAGACTCAGATTGAACAAGATTAAGTGCTTGAAGCCAGATTAGAAGAGTCCAATGGATTTGTTTTGGAACTGGAAGCACAGAAGCAGAAAAATAGAGAGCTGAATAACCAATAAAATTGTGACTATTAGAAAAGGATGAGCAAAGTGAGGAAAATAGGTGAATAACCAGTACAGTAGCAACAAGCAGCAAAAGACGAGCAAAATGAGTAAAAAAATGAGGAATTAATAAAGCTGCAGAAAGAACTGAAGGAAAATTAGGTGAAGTATCAAACAGATAGAAAAAAGTGGCTCAAGGAAAAAATGGGACTCATAAATCAATAAGTTGAGAACTGTTAGTGAAAAGATATATGTATTGTATTTGAACATTTGTATAACTGTTGTGGCTAAAGGGTGAAATATGTGAGTATGTTATAATGTCAATTAACATTTATATAACTGTTGTAAATAATAAGTGAAATATGTGAATGTGTTGTGATGTCAATTTACATAAATATGCCTTTTTAGAGACGCTGTAACTTTCTAATTAAAGAAGAAAGGGGGAATTGTGGAAGTAGGAGGATAGAGATAGTGTTGAAGGGAGTGTAGCCCTGCCTTGCCCTCATAGCTGTGTCCAATAAGGATGAGAGTTATAAAAGAGTGTGTTACTTGGTCAAGTAGGGGTAGGAGTCAGTTGGGGTCTGCTAGTCATGCTGTGAGGAGGACCAAGTGTGCTGGGTGTTGCAGCAGGGCTGAGATGGGTGCTGAGACCCGGCCTGCCTCCCCAGTACTGCTTTAGGATTTATCTCTATTTGTGGATTTTTGGGGATGCTGTCTCAAAATAGTGCTTCCACCGATGCACTTAAAAGGTAGCCTGATGATGATGGACAATAAGATGAAGTACACTATGGATTCAGATGAGTTATAAAGACTCCAGGTATGGGGGCAATAAAAAGACTGGGATCAAGTTTCATGCGGATCTGCTTTGCATTGTGTCTGCTCCAACAACAACACCAAAATACTCTGACAAACTGACATCAGGAACCTGGGGGGTGAGTTTTGTTTCCCATGAAAAAGTGCTGCTGTTGAAGTCCTGCAGCCCATGGCCAGGAGCAGCCTTCTACCTCCAAAAATAATGAATGGAGCAGGATTCCTCCCAGACCCAAGCTACCCCCATCTAGAAATTTGGCTTCCCTTGGAGCGCCAAACACCCCCTTCAGATTGACATCAGGAACTGGGGAGGGGGAGGGGGGGTTGGATGGAGGGGAGTGGTGAGTTTTCTTTTCCCTGGCCAAGGGCTGCTGCTCTTGTCCAGGGCCATAAAGAGTTAAAGCTGGGAAAAAAAGGCAGTTTAAAATGCTTATGGGGAAAGTGAAAAGAGAGATGGGAAATAAAATCTTTAGAATATAGACAAGTGCAGGATCTTTCTCCCACAAACTTATTTTGGCTTAAGAGATGCTAGCAGGTGGCAGATAAGTGACTGTGTGGCTGTCAGTCAGACCAGAACTTTTCCTAGATTTCCTTAAATGAAACATCTCTCAGAGGAACCATACAAAGTAATTATGGTAGGTACTTAAGCAAATGGACTGTTAATAACTAGATAGAGGTGATAAGCCTCCCAGGCCAGCTGGAGACCTGTTAGTGAAAAAGGAAATGAAGAGTAGAATCTGTTTTATTAGAAAAAAAGGATTCTTTAAAATACTGTCTGATCTAACTTGCACAAAAATAAAATTGAAAAAGAAAAACAAAAAGATCCCAACAACTTGTCATCAACAAATTATATCATTGATGCTGAAATCTGCTGCCTAACTTCAGTATACTGCTTCTTAATTGCTGGCTGAAATAATTTATGACTGATTAGTTTTGTTCTAGAAGAATTATATTTTTTTTTTTAATGTTGATGAATGACCTGACTTTCAAAATATCTTCTGCTCTCCATAGTATATCCCTAGTCTCTGAGAAATTATAATTGCTGTGAAAGGATATTTACTCAATAATCACATACCTTGTTATGATCTCTCTCATGAGCCAGAAGTTTTCAGAAGAAATACTATATGTGGAAATACTGGGAATCTTTTCTAATGCAGTCCTTAACAGCAGTGGAGAGAAGAAATGGAAAGTACAATGAGATCCAGGTTCACATGTATAAACAGCAGAGTATTACTGCACTGCCTGGACAGCTCTAATGAACTACATTACAGAAGGGACACAAGAATCTCCAGGACTAGAGTACTGGATAGGAATCAAATTAATTATATCGATATAATTTTTTAATAGTATATGTTACTCTAGAAAATCTGCATAAGATTTTTGTGTATCAGTTTCTAATACGTCAAACTGAGAGGATCTGGTGATTAAAAAACAAACCTCTTAAATTTCAAACTACTTCAAAATCACAACAGAACTCAAAGAATTCTCACAACAACCACATCTTGGTGTGAAGTCAGTGGGTGGTAGGATCTATTCTCATCCTTTCTTTCCTTCTCTTTTTTCCTTATATATTTTCTTAAGTGCTACTTAAGAGCTATATTACTATAGATAATAACAACCAAAATGGCTACAAGCTTGTTTTCCATTGCAGCAAAATATTTTCTGAAGTAAACCTTACATTTATAAAAAAAACATCATTCAGTGTATTTTCCCTCTAATCTGCCCCAGGTGTCCATAACAACAACCTGAGTTACTGTGACCTCTATAGGGGCAGGTGGTAACAGACTGTCATCTCAACTAGTTCTTTATTCATGAGTGGCAGACCTAGCAGAGCACCTCACCTAGCCAGCCTTCCCAGATGTACAAAGAAATCCCACCAAACTTGTACATTGCTCAGTAATTTTTTCACTTTCTGTCTTCCTTTGAAAAGTATTAAAAAAATTAAATTCATCTCCTTTTTTAAAATGATTTTGTCAAAACTAGATAGTGATTGTCTCATGCATCATACTTTGTGTTTACTTTAATATTTTCAACAATATAAACCTCTGGGTTTCCAGGGAAATATTTAATGAAGAAACTTAATTTTTTGTTTTCATTTGCATGTTAAATTGCAAGTGAATTATTTTACTTTTCCCTCTGAGGTTAATACAAAACCAGCATCTTCAGTGGGGCTGACAAGCAGCACAATGATACATATTTTTGTCTCTTCTTCCCTCAGGATCTTGATCTAAATGAAATTGCAGCTAGAAAATACTTGAAACTGACAGGATATTAGTTGTGAAAAAAACTCTTTTTTTTTACACATCCCAAAGTAGAAATGAGTAAACAGTGACATATAAATATATATATATATATATATATATATATACATATATATATAGAATGGTCATTGAGGTGTAATGAATTTGCTTGAAGCAAACCTAGCAAACCTGACTTGTTACATGCTATTCATTCTGTAATGACCATTAAGAAGACTCAGGCATAAGCAGGGACTGGCAAGAAAAAGGATCAAATTGAAGGCACGTAAATAACGATGTTCCAATTCCAAAGATATTCATTCACATGAAATTCTCATTTAAGCATTGATCTTAAAAGTAGTGCACGTTAGTTTAGATTATACAAGCTTTGGGAGACGATATGAAATGCTTAAAATATATGCCCACTACTTTTCAAAGTAAGTGTCATTACCAACACCTTTTAAATTAAAGGCTGTTAGATTTTTGAGTCAGACTTATGACAAAAGATATGTAAAGTTTTGAATTTTAACTCTAATCACACCTTTTCTGGTTTTTTTTTTTTTTTTTTGGTTTTCCTAGTATGTCCTGTCTTCTAACTTACATGGAGAAAATTTTCAAGAAATGCAAGTTATCTATCTCAGATTTTAACTCTCCAAACAATATGCCATAGAAAAAAAAACCTGGACAAAAATTTCAGTAAATATTTTTGATTAACGTACACTCAAAAACTTTGTGACGTTTCTGTCCTCCTCAGACCCTGGGGATAGATAAGCCTGAAAGGAGAAGAGGTAAACAAACAGCTTGTTCCCAAGAAATCATGATTTTTCACAAGCTATTTCTTCAGTTTTTGCAGTAGGCTGAAAGAACACAGACTTTGCACTGCATTAATATTTCTGGAGATCAGTGCTTCTGACACTGCCTTGGCAAATTATCTCTACCCAGTCTGTGTTTTCTGATGTAAAACCAAGTAGCTGCGTGTGGGAAAACTCACTGTCAGATGTTCTAGAATTGTTCTTCCAGAGTATAGTGGATCACTTTGTAAAGTAAAAGCCTGAAAATGCTGGATAATTTCAGAGGCTCAGCACTGGTCTGCTAATATGCCAGGAAGAATAAGCAATTATGATTTTCGTCTAAGCAACGTATGCTGTCTGCTGTCCTGTTCTGAACAGCTGTAGGTTAGATGCTGTTAAGATTAGGCCCCTTCTCTTCTCCATATTTCAAAATTCAAATTAAACTAAAATAACAGCACCTGCTGAACAAAAACACTATTTCAAAATGTGTACTTGCACACAATTACTATGAAGAGGCTGGCCACCATTGTTACCAGTCTATTCTTTCTGAATGGAAATGGCAGAGAAGTTTTCGATGCAGCTGCAGCTCTTCAATTGTATAACTAGTCCTGGCCCCAAGCCAACCCTCAAGAACTCAAGTGGCACCAAAAGATACTATATTGATTTGCAATCGAACATAATAGGCCATCAGCTTAATTATTACTGAAGTGACAAGGTTCTGGATATTTCATATTTATATTTCTGAGGCCTGTGAAAGATGAATGTAAATCTTTTAAAAGCCTACATTTGCATATCTTCAGAAGGGTTGAGTGCTCTTACTGTATTCATTGCCTGTGAAAGACCTAAAGGACTGGCTATTCAACTCAGGTTGCTAGATCACACAGTCACTTACTTGCATAAGGAAACAGGCCTATCAAACTAAACATTTTCCTGCAGGAAACTATCCCCAGATCTCTTGTGAACACCAAAAAAATATATGCTGATCACTAATACCATCCCCATGGACATTTTCCTAACCCTGTTACCCTTAGAAAAAGACTGCTTGGATGAAAGAGAGTGAATTGGCATCATCATCCACTGTGAGCATCTCCCAAAATACCTATTGAACAGAGTTGCTTCTTCCCACTGACTCTCACCTTAGCTTTATGACAGAAGTTCTGCAAACAGTACTCAACATCTGAAAGAACTGTCTGTTAGGGGAATGCAGGTACAGTAACAGGGCAGACAGTGAGGCCAAGACCCAGAGTTTCAATGCTGTCACTAATCAGTTCTAATCACACTAGGTCGTCAGCTAGCCAGCTCATAATGATATGCTTTTGTTTGTTAGGTGTACACATTTTTTTTTTTTTGCGCACAGATCCTATAACTCTACTCAGAATCATTTAGAGAGACTGCTTCAATTATATAAAGAAACACTTCTGTTTTAATGATCCTAAAGGCATTTCTTCACATGCCCTTTACTTCTCATCTTCCATGCATGTTGCTCCATTGCTAGCTCACAAATTTTACAGAGGGCATATATACACACACATAACATAACATACACAGTGTTTTCTGTTATACTTCTAGTCTCTGAATTGCAGTTGTCTTCAAAAGCGTTCTCTTTTTTTTATCATTGGCACTTGCTGTAAATTCCTAATTGTATATGGACTCCTTATACTGTATGTGGATAACTGAAGAAGAAAATAATTGTTTCTCCTGTTCTCAGGGAGATAAACAAGACCTAAGTGAAAACATGGTTACAAACATGACAACACTCATTTCTAGATTTGTACAGTGGGGGAATAGATTTGTTGCCAAGATTATCTCCTGCTAGTGATATTATTCCCAAAGAATTCAGGTTTATATGCTCAAGTATCAATGCCCTCTACTGGAAGGAGTATGCCTGAACTCCTTATGTTGAAAATCTTTTCTAGTGCTATCCATTTGGTGACCTTTAATCATTACTAAAAGAGACTGCCAGCAGACGGTTGGCAAACAGGTTGTCAACGTAGACCTATTGGATCCTATAAGACAATAACTTCATTCAACTTCTTCATATGAAAGGAGTCCAGTACTTAATGTTTTCAACAACAACAAAAAAACCCAAAAACAAACAATAAAAAAAAACCCTAAAAAACCAACCAACCAAAAAATAACAAAAACCCCAACTAAACAAACACTAACAAAAACCCAATCAACCAAAAAAAAAAAGAAAAGAAAAGAAAAGAAAAAACAAAAAAAAAAGAACAAGAAAGCTGTTTGCCAAACCAAAATGGAACAAGTTTGAAGGAAAATGCTTTTCTTTGTTGTCTGCTGATGTGCTCAAACACAACACCCAGCCTCCTCCCCACAAAAAACTCTTCTAATGACACTCCCCTTCCCTTGCAAAACCCCCAAACTCTAGTCTGCAAACTCAAGGTTTTCCAAAACAGCTAGTGACTGTGCTCTTTAGGAGCTCAGTTATGACACTGATACTATTCTGAAAAGCAGAGCAGTTTGCACTTTTCCACTTGGCTGTTAATGTAAACACAAACAATTTAATAAATGAAATCCCGTATAAAAAAAAGAAAAAGGAACACTTAAAACAACAGACAGGAATTCTGCTTTGCCGTGAGCAGGTGTTAGCTTGTGGAAAACTCCTGGTGCAATGTCTATGATGGATTTGGGAAAAGAGAATACATTTTAGTCATATTCCTATAGTGCAGAGTTGTCTTCCCTTTATTTTTTCCTTCCCTTTCTAGTGTATTTTGATGCTGTCTGATTGCTCCATCTTCATAGTATTACAGGAAAGGCAGCTCACACCACACCTGCAACCACCATTCTTTATCAAAATGACTTAAACCAAAGGAAGATGAATTCTCAAGTGTGAGATATACAAACATTATATGATCCACTTTGCCTTCACAAAAAAATGCCTAAATACAAACAAAGCATTCCTGTGAATAACTGCCGAGAAAGAGTGACCCAGATACAAGATTAAAAATTCCAATAGTTTTCCCCTGTCTAGCCCACACAGCTACAACTTAGTAAAGTACTATATGAAGAGAGTGTTTTTTCTCTATCTCCTGGAAACAGTACTGTGTTTCTATCTCAAAGAACACAGACATATGTGTGTTCACAAGAGAATTCAGTGGGATCAGAACCCACCAATTCTGGTCAGGATTGGAGTGTATTGCTAGAAAAATCTGGCAGGCTTTGTGTTTCATTGTTAATAGATGTAATGACTTAGGTAGAAATGTACCTGTCAATGCATTATTAGGGGGGACCAACATAATTTTTTTCTCATTTATCTTGAAAGTACAATATGATTTCCCAATCAGAAACATTCTAATTTTTCCTGTCATTTTCCCATCAAAAACAGGATAATCATGAAAAAAAACTAGTCAGATATAGTGCTTTGGAATGTGAGATCTTTTGATGATCAGTTTTTAGCCATGTGCATGAAAGACTCTAGAAAGGAAGGAAGAACATAGTGAGGTCAGGAGAAAGGTAACACACAAGACATAGAACCAGTGAGGAAAAAAGGGCTTTTCCAGATTGGAGAAAATTTCCTGCAATTTTATTTGGATGGCTACTTGCTACAGAGCTAACAAAGTAAAGTATTTGAACATTGACACCAAGAAATCTGCAAAGAACAGACTTCAAGTGATTCAAAGGTGCAGTCAGACTACTCAGGCACTGAGAATGCTCCCGGGGGATGGTAGAAGTAGTCAGCAAGGAACCAAAATTTCTGACTTCTGCCAGTGCAATCCTTGCAAAGTGTCCCAGGCTAAAACCAGACTGGTAACGAATCACAGGCTTTGTAGTCATGTAAAGGGGAAAGAGCTGTACAGTAAGCACCTGCACAGGCAATTTTGAAATGAAAGGATGCAAAGATGAAAACTGGGCCATTGTTACCAAGTAGCTGAGAATACACCTGAGGTTTTTGTTGCTGTTAAAAGGAACAACAAAAGCTTACTTAAAATACAGATAGAAAGTATCCAGAAACCAATAAGAATTTATCAATGTGCTTTCTATACTATGGGGCCAAATTGTATCTAAATATTATGACATATGTCTGCTTTCTAATTACTGAAAAATTTCCTGGAATGGCACAAAATAATTGATCTCTCTCTTTAAAACAAAAAAAAAACCCTCCACCATGCTCCCTTATTAGACTTGTAAGTAAATAAGAGCTGTTTCTTTAAATAATTCCTCCATTCGTACCTACACACTGTGATCACTAAGGGATTTAGATTTTCTCCATTTCTATTCAGAGTGATAGATAACAGCTGATAAATATGTACAGCACAGTCCAGAGATGCAAAAGTAATGTAAACTCTAATGGAGTTAAGCACTATTAGGACATCAAAAAATCCCAATCGATTTTGGGATTTTTGGATTAATATCTTCAGATTTCAATAAGAGTTAAAGGTAGGATTTTTCAAAAAAATTGAAAGCAAATATTGAAAAACATTGATTATATTGAATATATTATATTAAATATTTAAAAGCAATGATTGTTGAAATATTTATATATTTTATTATAGAATCAAAAACTAAATGGACCATGTCAAAGGGCTGATACCATCTCCTGTCTCCTCAAGATGAGTGACTCCTCAAGGCTGAGTTCTGAAACAACCTCTTCATGTTGCTGAGCAGTTACTCACAGGAGTAATTTCATTAAGTCTGTGTCATTTTCTTGGGACAGGGGCTCTACAGTGAACAAAAAAGCTTCACAAACTGACTCTAAAATATCCCAGTAGAATCCCTAAATTACTTTAAAACAAATTCTGTGTCAATCTAAGTTGTACCATGAAATCCAGCACAAGTTTCTTCCTGGACTAGATTTTATATTACAGAAGGTTTTTTTCCCTAAGTCTTCTTTCTCATTGTGTAAAACAAAAGTATCTGGTAGGAGGAGAAAACATTTCAAATTAAAAAATAAAAATATTATTCATTTACATTATATATGCTGTAGAGATATTAATGAAATTAGTTGATACTTCTTTAAAATAAAATTAAATTATATAATTAATAATAATCCCACTATATTTCTCCTATGGGATTTTTCTGAAGGCTTACAGAATAATAATGTAAAATCTTTCTCTCTGCATGAGCACATGCTACAGGCAGGAAACAAAATTTGAATCAGAGTCTTATTCACTGTAGTGGAAAACTCCACAGTCTTCCTTCCTGGATTCTCCAGGATTTATTTTCCTGACAAGTCTCCACAAAACATGTGGCTTCCTATGGCTGCTCCTCCAAAGTTACTTCAAGAAGCACAGATTATGTAACTCCTGGCAGCATTGTATTTCCTGGATTTTTGAAAGGATAACATGAATAAACTTTTTGCTGTGTTTTTTTTTCCTGTTTTACAGAGCTGGGCTAGATTGCCTAAGCATATGGGAGGTGGTGGGATGTGAAGATGGACACAGAGGAATCCAGCATGCTCTCATACACACAGTATTAGTCCAAAATACAGGCCTGGACTCAGCTTCTATCCCTAGCACTGACTTCCTGAACTACTGTTTTTCCTTATCATTTTCTAAGTTGCTTGAGGTATGTGTCCACAAAGCACTCAGCACAGCAGAAACCCAGCCACCACTGAGATTTAAGAGCAGATGGAATGTTAATGCTGAAAATAGGAATAGACCACAGGCAAAATGGTTGGGCAGCAAAACCAGCCAGGCCTAGTACTCATCAGCAAAGGAGGAATCTCTCCTGATTTTGGAGGCTAAAAGACTGTAAATTTCTTAGAATCAAATAGCAAAGTGCTTTGAAGTTTTTTTCTTTCCCATGAGTACAGGAAATAAAGGAATGGTAAATTTACAAAGTGAGTAAATCTTAAAAGATAAAATTTTTTTATTCCTTCATTATTAGAATTAACATCTTCTGTTTAAATTTATTAATAAAGTACATAAAATTGGTTGTCATGAGTTTTCTTTCCTTCAGCACCCCAGACCTATTGCTCTGAGATTCATTCCAAAATACTGCTGACCAAAATAGGAGCTCAAACTAAATCATTGATTAAGAAATATGTAAGAAATATTCTTAAAAGAATAGTAAATATTGCATGTAGTGGAGTGTCTGAAATCAGAATAACTGTCACCTCTATTTTCATCTGAGAACAAAAACTAGTTTTTCCACTGAAGTTGCAATTTTTCTTCTCTCTTTACAGACTCACACAATGGCTGAGTTTTGAAGGGACCTCTGGAGGTTATTTTGTCCAGCTGCCTTGCTCAGGCAGGCCCACCTAGAATGGGTTGCCAGACTTTTTTTAACATCTGCAAGGATGAACTTTCCCATTAAGTTTCTTGGAAATGTAGGTCAGTGTTCAGTGAGCCTCACAGTACAAAAAAGAGTTTCCTGATGTTCAGATGAAGTGTCCTGTTTTAGTTTATGCCCATTACCTCTTGGCCTGTCACTGGGCACCACTGGAAAGAGTCTGGCTATGCCTTTTTTATACCTTCAAGTATTTATACACATAAATAAGCATATGAAACTTCTCAGTATATTTATGTATATATATAAGCACAAAAGCTTTCCCTTCTCTAGGCCACATGATCCTAGCTCTCTCAGATTTTTCTTGGATGAGAGACATTCCAGTCCATTATTTTACTCAACTTTGGCCATTAGGAAGAAGCTCCAACTTTTTATGTATTGGGAAGCCCAGAACTGGACATAATTCCAGGTGCAACCTCATCTGTGTGAGAAGAGAGGAATAATCACCTCTGTTGACCTGCTGGCAAGATTCCTCCAAATGCATCCCAGGATAGCATTTGCCACAAGAGCACACTGCTGGCTCCAGATGGGACCACTGTAGATTAGTTTACTCATTCCGAGTTTATGTGCCATTCATGGTCATTTGTCCTACACCATTTCCCTTGCTGAGTGTAAAATCTACCATAGGTTTGATTTACCTACACACACTCTCCCTTCTTTTATAATTTAGACTTTTGTTTATACAGAAGTTTCTTTTTACCTTCATGTACCAAATGCAACCACATTCTTAGGCCCCACATTAGGGATGAGAGCAGCCATATATCTTTAAAAGTATTAAAGACTATAAAACCATATCTAGAATATAAATAAATAAATGTAAAGTTATACCATATTGTAACTGACGTAAATGTGAGTGGACAGGAATGAATATCTTGGATAAGATTCCCTGTGATGAGGTATCTTGTATAATAATTGCCATGCACACTGGAAGCAAGAATTAGGAGGAGTAATCCTTACGTTAATTCTGTTGCAGAGGTTTAAACTACTAGGTTGTAAAGAACTAAAAAGTATAGAACATAATTCTTTAGTCACAGTCATCCAAGTGAAACAAGGAAAAAAACAAATTTACATTTTTTAAAAATCATTTTAGGACATGATTTTTCATATAGGATATGTTAATTCTGTCCTCAAACTCTGAAGCTTCTGAAAACAGCATCAGCTTTAATCAAACAGTCTTAAGAAACAAATATTATACATCCCCATATAGGCCAGACATGTATCTTTGGCATTTTTCCCCTTAGGATCAGAGCAAATGAAGCCCAAACCCATCTCATATGCTGAACTGAATGAACCTAATGAATGAAAGGATGAAATTAATCAGCATTATAATATATGGATGAGCATGAAAATGAGAGAGGAACTTATTGGACATTACCTTTCTTGTTCTTTCATCCTGTGTAACCCAGGATTTTCTCAGTGAATGAAGAAAGTCAGGATATATGACATAAGAATGGAAGTAGCCGCTCCTCCAGGATAATGTGTAATTTGGCAATAGGAACTAATTTTCCACACTTCTTATCTTTCCTGAGGGAGGAAGGGGTAATAGATTTTCTTTAACTGCCCTCTCAAGTATTGTACTGAAGACTGAAATTGCTTTTTAAAGTATGTACTTAATATCCTGAGAAATGCATCTACAGAGAGATTACAACAGAGAATTATATGTATATAACTACACACACTTATTTTATATCTGGTTCATAACACTATTAAACTTCATATAAAGCTGGTATCTGAGTTATGACCATTGAACAAACAATGACACACAAGATCTTTTCTACTCCTAATTCAGGCAGAAGAATATACCTGAGAAGGACAACTGAAGGAATTAATGCACAGCAACAGAATTTCCTTTTATTTAACTTAACAAATACATGCATTTTCTACAAAAGAACAAACAAGTACAATGATAACAGTTTATTATTCATCAACTCTGCCTATTACTGGGTGTCTTCCATTTTGATAACACTACTCTGAAACAAAGATGTGTGTAGGGAAGGTGTCAGATTTCTTTTGATATTCTGAGCATTCCTGCCCTTCCCAATTCATTAGCAGAATTTTTCAATCCATGTGACATTTTATTTTGAATCACAGCTTCATGAAAATATTTTGATTAAATTAGTTGTAAATTCACAGGTTTCTCAATATTTTCAAATGTTTTCCTCAGGTGTGATACCCCAGAAGGACTCTGAAGATGTCTTGGAGAAAGTGGAGGACTAAATTGCACTGGGCCAGATAGGGTGAACTAGCTCACTGAACTGGTCCATGGATGCAGCAGCTAAGCTTCTACTCCTGGATGTAAGTAGTTAAAATTTAGATGAAATAAATCCTACTTTCTCTACAGTAAAATAAACAGGAAATATATAAAATTAAGGCTAATATGAAGGCAAATATTTAGAAAGCAAATGTAATCTAAAGAAGAGACATGCTGCATTATCATACATTCTGTTTAAAATAAAGCATTGTCTTTGTCTTTCTTTTAATCTCCAGATTCGGAACATACAGACTCATTAACAATACCTCAGAGATGGAGATTCTGTATGTGCAAAGAGCACTGGTTTTAATGATTTCTACTATTTTATCAGTCTTACTTTTGCAACTAGTATTCCTCTACAAACCCATATTCCAAATGAAAAGAAGTTAATGTGTTCTGTGCTAGACAGAAACACAGAGGTTGCACAAATAGTTTTACCAGGACACCCAATGGTGCCTCCCTGCCATTTTAAAACACACTGCTCCCCAAACAGACACTTTCAGAAGACTTGACAGAACCCCAGGAGAATGGGATCACCCATCACGTGATGGAATTTACTACTGACCAAAGGAAAAGTTTTATTCAAGGGGCAATCTTAACTGAAGGCATCAGAACAAGAAAACAAGATTTGAGACTTCTGCAAGCAGAACATTCCTTAAGGTCAAGTACTGTTGGAAAGAAGAACACAGGTAAAGGTGGCAAAGTAAGCTTCAAAAAGGCAACCCTAAATACTGCAAGCTGGATAAGCATAGCAGCAGAAAGGAGTAGCTTTGTGTGGTGTAATGACAGTCTGTCTGCCTCTAGATCATATGGAGGGGTTGAATCCTACGGCAGAAGTTTGGAGAAGGTTAATTCACTACCCTTTTCCTACCCTCAGCATGACTAAAACACCCCTTTATTCACGGAGGGTGTCCTCATCTCTGTCTCCTGATGTGTTGTTGGCTTTTGTATGTCCCTTGTAATCCTCAAAATATTTTTCCTCTGCAGCTGTTTTTCTTATCTTCATTTTGTTTAACAAGCTACAGAACAAATGCAAAGATACCCATGTTATGACTAAAATTTCAAGCTTAGTTTTGCAGCAAACATACAAATGCTTAAGATTCAATTTACTGAACCTTCTACAAACAATTTCATGCCTCATTTTCCAGCTCTAAGTTGCTACAATGGATATCCACACAAAAAAAAAAAAGAAAAAAGAAAAAAGAAGTAAAGCTCCAGTGTTAAGTATTCGTTATATACACTCTCCTTCTAAATTTCTTTGACCATCACAATATTTCTTTGATGTCCCAGCATTTTTACATTTCAAAGACTAAGATAACAATGTGATTTTAAGAAGTCTGGAGGGGAATAAAAACAGAATATACATCTATAGCATGCAGCAAAGCAACTGCTTTTTCTAAGACAGTTTCAGTCAATTGGCTTAGTTATGATTAATTTTGGAAGGTATTTTGGTTTTGTCTTTTTAAATGGAGGAAAACAGATTATGGAAATCCTTGTTATTAGCAGTGAAGGAGCATTGTTCTTGTAAATCAATGACTGCCTTTTTATTATTTTTTTTTATTTTAATTTTTTTAAATCACTGGAATGGTGACACTGTGAAGCAATTCTCTCACTTCACTTTGAATCCTCCACAAGCACAAGGAATGGAAAAGCTCTTCTTACTCAAGGGAGCCTCCTTTTTACTATCCAATTCACAAATGGACTTTCTACAGCTTGACTGAGGACCCCAAGTAAGGAAATAAACTGGGAACTAGAATGATATGAAAATTAATATTGTTCAAAGAAATACATATTTTGGCACTGTGTAGAAATGTGCTTGCATACATGCAGCTTTTGTTGCACATTGTCTGAATTGCTTAAAAATTAGGATCACTTAAAATAGACATGTCAGTTTTCTGTATTCATATGCTAGTTGTTCGTGCAGCTGGTTTCCATATAATGGCAGTGAAACATACAATGAATTAGAAAAGCACGTGCCAAAATAAGTATATTTTCATTTGCTAGCAGCTTGCTACCTGCTCATTCTACTTCTGCATGTTTCCAACTTTGAAATCTGCTAGTGGAGAAGAAAGTGTACAAAGTTTATGGAAGGCTAAATAAAACATTTACCCAGATACAGTGAGGCACGTGGCTCAGCTGATAAGAGAATCTCTCTCTATATTGTACCCAGAGACATAATGCGTTCTACTTTCTCTATAACTGAGCAGTCCATAGAACTGAACTGCAACACTTCCATGCCTGGAAACTGCAGAACAAGGTCCAACATTTTTGGAATATTTTGAGCCATACATAGATTTATTTCATCAGATCTTGAGAAATCTGAGTTGAGGACATCTTGCTTTGTCTGCCAGAACTACACCATAACTACTTCTTGTTGAAGCTTTTTCTTTTAAAATTTCTATTTCCACTCCCTTGCAATTTAAAAAAAAAATAATTTCTTTCAGATTGCCATATTTCATCTTAACAATTTTCAGTAAAGTCTCTCAAATATAAGGAGGATTTTGTACAGTATCCTGGGGGCAGGGGAGTGGGTGGCAGGATGGAGAACAAATATTCCTGTCAAAACTTTGTGACCCTTTTCTGATAACCAAAATATTCAAGAATAGTTGTAAGCCCACCTCTTTTCATAGTCTTATCTAATGTAGCTTTCTGAAAACAAAGCAAAACAAACCACTGGAGCCTAAACAAAACATTTTGCAGAAGGAATACAGTTTTAGGCTCCTCCTTGTAGATGTGCCCTGTTCAGAGATAAATCACGTGTTAATCTTCTCTTACTCATAAAATCATACAGTGCACATACTTTGAACAAAGAATGCACAAAAAAATTGCAGACAGTAAAATTATAAAAAACAGGGACTGAATATTTCTCCTGACTTCTGTGAGGAAAATGTGTGAGTGAGAGGGATAAAAACATCAGAATTTATCAGGCCCAGAATCTGGTGTTTATTATACACAATGTTTATATTTATTTGGGATCTTAAAATACACTTAAAACCATATAAAAAACCATTTTGTTAGAAGTAGTTTTAATATCCTTTTTAAGTGTATGAACTAATAAACTCTAAAACAGCTAAAAAGGCATGTGTAATCTGGGAATCTTCAGCCTACGAATCAGCATATGTTAATTGTTGCTTGATTTAAGCATATATTGGACCTTTAATGTCAGAAATATTTTACATTTTGAGCAAGAAATCCAGAAGATAAAGTATTAACAGAAGAGTAGATGTATAAAATACAAGTTTAAATTTTTCATCACTTCAGTGAGCTACAATTGTTTACTTGGATAACTTGTATTAGGAGAATGCCTGAATTAGCAAAACAGAATTTCTAGGATTCTCTCTACATCTAATTTCTCTGTGTATTTCTAGGTGTATATTCCTCAGCTAGGTAGTTCTACTGGATAGATACCTGCCTGTATATTCAAAAACTTTTAGTACAGTAAAACAGTTTCTGACTTTAGTCTTCAATTCAAATGAGCACTTTAATAATAGATTTAAAGTTCAAAAGTCAGGGGAAATATGCAGGAGATCAATGAAGGCTTTATCATGACAAAACAATCTTAGAACAAAAACCCCGCAGAGTAAATTTGTAACTCAAAATAATATACCAAGAGAATGGCTTATGTCAACAATGCTGTATTGCAAATGCAAATGATCCCTCCTTATAAGGAGTGTAATGACAGTTTTCTATAGTGGATTAATCCCTTTCCTTGTTCATTTGTTTTCGTCCGTAACCACCATTGTTAAGGACAGGGGACAATGTAGCACTCCTGGATTTCTGAACTCTGATGGGAGTAAAGAATAAGAGGAATACATGATAACAAGGATGCAATTTATTTGTGAACTGGGTTGTGCCTAGTAATGAATCATATCTGATAAAAAGGACTTTTTTTTTTTTTTTTCTGAGCATATTGATATATCACCCAGTGGGTTCAAAAATCCCAGCTTCCATACTCTGTTACAATAGAAATATGGACTCATTTGATTCAAGCTGAGAGCTTTTTTCATTACTCCTATATGACTTTTTATATAAAGAGTTTGTGACCTGCCACAGCAATTACAAGATGAGAGAAGATGAGATAAGACTCAACTCATTAACCTTACTAGGTTTCTAGCCAAAACAAAATAAAATGTCATATCTTTGTATTTAAAATTGCTTGCCAGTATTGTGATGCAGTAATTCTACTGTCTCTGGCACTTTGCTGTATCTGGTTTACAATTTTATATTTATTTCATATTAACCATTTTTGGCTGAAAGGTTTTGTTTAACTATTACTTATGGCATTTTTTTTAATCCCTTAGTATGGCATTACATAAAGCCACAGCTGGTTGTTTTAGCAGCAGGTGCAAGAAAAACATAAGCATTCTAGGTATATAAACCAATAGGACAGGTCCTGATTTCTTGGTTTGGTCATTATCCTCCCAGTTAACAGCTGGCAAAAGAGATTTAATAATAAATGGTATTTTGAAGCACAAAATTTATAGTCCTTCAAAGCAAAACCAAACCATCCTCTCCTGAGCAACAAACAACCTCAAAAAGTATGGTATAAGGAACAGCACATGCCTCATTTCCAACTCCAGAGAAGTATTCCACCTGCAAAGCAGTGGAGAACAACACATTTGGCCCTCTCTTCAATCCATCCTACTCTATACACTCATCCTTGCACAGAGCTGGCAGGCAATACCGAAGGCTAGAAAATCTTGAACAAATTAAATTAAGATTTTGAAGTTAAAACCCTTCAACTTCCACTTCCTAACCAGAAAATGCCTCTTACAATTTATGTGAGTTACACTGTGAACCCCATTATTGTTGATCTTTAAGCTGACAGGTTTCTCAAAGGACCAAAACTCTCAAATTTGTACTTCAAATACATAAATTCCTACAGAAACAAATATAAAGTCTTGGCATTCTCTACTCCGTGGCATACACCAGCAAGACTGTTTGGAGAATCTTTGTATGGATAAAATGCTTCTGTTTGACTGCAAATTCTATTTTGCTTGAACCCTTTGTCCTTGCTTTGACTAAAGCACCTACAAGATGCTTTGTAGAACAGTAGAACAAGTGTAGAACAAGAGCAGTAGTAGTGCTCTTGTAAAGTGAAAAATTTGTTTTATTTGCATAGTGAACCTATCTATACAAGATTGCTGCAATGCTGTGGCAGAGGTAGGATTTCTTGGCTACTTGTAATATTTTGAAGCAAATCCTGCAGGTATTTCTGTCTAGCTGTTTCCTGTGCATCTCCATGTACAGACATTATTTAACTCACTTTACCTATAAGAATGACAGCTCAAAATGGGAATCTCTGTGTTGCTCTAAGAATCATTCAGGCAAATGAGTATCACCAGAAAGTGCTATCCTTTCATCAAAGCTTTGTATTCACTTTGAATCTATTTGAAATATTATGATTCAACAGGCTTGAATTTTGGCCATCAAAAGGGACAGTTCACATTTAAATATCCATAATTCACGATGGCATTAAGAATAATAACAATAATAATAAGGCCACATAGGAGAAATGGACATTACAGGGATCTGCTCTGGAGCTCACAGTAACTGAATGGTTGATGAGGTGGTTATCCTTTATAATAGAAGTAGAGAGAACCTTTTTACTCTGAGATGGTAATAAATATCTATATTACCTTTTACCTGATAAAAAACCGACAAAATCACAAATCCTACTGGCTACTGGTATGAGCAGGAGATACTTAGGACTTCAAGATGACTACAGACTAGGACTACAGATTTAGAATTCTCTTCTGTTTTGCAATAGCAAGTGATCAATTTGAGGTACAAACATCAAGTAAGTTAAGTAGCATTTAGTGATCATTATCTTTATGATGCTCACAAGGCTGCAAATCCCACATATATCTAAACTACTGATAGCTGATCTGCACCTGGCAATTGGTTCTGTTCAGAAATGGAAAATAAATGGCACCAAGCTTAACAGTCTTATCCCAGATTTCTGACTCACAAAGAACTTCCCTATCTCTACCGACATGCACAAGTGATGATAATGATGATGTTCATAACCTTAAAACAGTATCCTCTTTTAATCTCTCTCTGTCCATGTGTGCCTTATCATTCCATATATCAACACTGTTAACATGTTCCTTCTGTATTACGTGATGGAAAAGGCTTCAGGAGACAAAATATGAAATGTCTGAAGTTCTCTAGTCATATCACTGGCACATTATCCAAAATTAGCTTGTCAACTATACTGTAAATAAGTTTTTATATGATATTTTCTATATTAACAAATCTAAATGAGAGAGCTTTAACAAACCTTGTGGATTCATCCTTTGGAATCCTGAGAAAGAGCCTGCACTGAGCTGTGCTGTCAGTGCTGAAATATGGGTCAGAATTATTGATGTATGCTTAGCCTATTTTTGTGTTTTGTGCAGATCCACTGATGTGTCCTTCTGTCCTGAAAGAAATGGTCTGTTTGATATCAACAGATAAACCACAAACATTTAAAAAAAAAAAAAGTGTGCAATATATTAAAATTGTAAATTTGCTGACACAACACAGAGAATACCTCTCAGTGGAGTTTAGTTCACAACTTTATAAGTGCTTTATTTTAAATATATGCAGATGCTCAAAAATGCAGTTTTATTTTCTTTCAGGAATTCATATCTATTCTTCCAAATGCAAAAAAAATTAAATTAATATTTTTACTATTTTTATTAATTTGTATTCTTTTATTAAATAATTTTTATTTCTTTTTATTAATTTGATCAATGATGGTTGTTCTTTCTAATTTCATTTAGGCTCCTGGTAAAGAAATGTATTCTAAATGTTTTCACAGCTGCTCAGGTGTTGATTCTTAGTGTCAACTCATTCACTCAACATAATAATTTCCTTTTAATGAAACAGTTAACAGGAGACTGACAACTATCATTTTTCTGATGGGGTCCAAGAGCTGGGAGAGGTGACAGTGGTGTAATTAGCAGGCCTGACATACTTTGTTCACTTTTTCCCACCTTTTTAGGCAGATGAGGCAGTACTGTGCAATGTCAACAATCAAAATGGAAATGCAGGCAGTGTGAAGACCCGGGTGAGTAATTACCAGGGGCTGCAGACCTGTGACTACTCCCAGTGTGGCAGGGCTGACAAGGTGCAGATTGTTTTTTATCCCTGAGTGTGAATCTGGCTGTCTTGCTGTTGATAGATCCAGGTGGTGATATTAATTAATACACCAGCAGGAGTTAGTTCAGCTTTTGACAATACATTTTCCTTAATAGACAGAAAAGATAAGGCAGCAGTTTGCTCCCAAGGAAAAAAAAGGCAATATTTTTGACTTCTTCTTATAAAGGTTGAAAAATAAAGTACATCTCGAGAAGTAAGATGTTATCATCAAAGTATCATCTTACTGTATTTCTGTCTTTGGAAGTTGGATGCAGGTAGGGCTGCACTATTTAATGAAATTTCACTCAGAAATTATTCCATTTAGGTTCTTCACATAAGAAATGTTCAACTGATTGTTTAGCATTCAAATACTGCATGTAGACATTAAACTTGTCTCGTTCTGTTTAAATTTTTTGGACCTATGGACTTTACATCATCATTTCCTGCCATTTCACCTGCAAATAAATTCCAGGAGAAAATATACCAATTGAATGTGAATTAACTGATATGCAGACTCAGATTCTGGGTGTAGTTATCACTCTGCATGCAATCTAAATGTACAGTCAAAGCTGTCAATATTCTAATCGTCTGTACACTATCAGTGATACTATTACTAGATCATTTGATATTTTATATTTAAAATTTAAATTTGAATATATATAACAATTTATGATCCAATTGAATGACAAAGTCTTTTCACAAGACCATTTCTTGTGGTAAAAATATCCAAATCCTGTTTTCACCAGTGACTTTACTTTTTTGTGTCTAGTAAATCAAATGTATTTTACGGCATGGGCACATGCAATCCCCCATCTTTAGCTGGGGTAAGTGAAGGGCTAAAAACTTGAGTCTTCAGCTACTTAACTCACTCATGTGTGTTATCTCTCTGTCCCCTCTGCTCCAACAATTGATTACTCCTGGGAATACTCCATAACCAGTTTCAACCAATATGACTCAAGCTGACAAAACCTTATTTTTTAAGCTATTTTAAATACATTCCTTTATTTTTTACTTCAGTGGGTTGATAATTCTGGCAAGACAATAACTAAGGCTGATGGTGAGCCTCAGGACTAAGGTTTAGGTGAGATTAAAAAGAAAATGTAGCTATGACCTTAAATATATGAAGCTGTTTTTGGAAATAGACTAGCTACAAATTCATGGGGTGCTTCTAATAGATTTACAGTTTAAGTAATAACTACTCATGTGAACATATTTTGTTAATAACTTTCTTGTAGTATAAAGTATGGAATGTTCAATTCTTTTTAATCACTTGTGAATAATTCTTTTACATTCCAATTTCAGTGTCCAGGTCAACACCTTCAAAAGTATGGGGAAAAAAAATGCTTGAAATGTAAAAGTTTCAAAATATCACACAAAGGTCAGTATGTACACACCTGAAAATGCATGTCTTAAAATGGTCTTGTATAAGAACCCACAAAAAAAACCCCTAAAATGCATACACCAGTGTGACATTATCCAAAACTTATATACAAATTTATTGCTGCTATGTCACACATGCAAACACAATTTTATTGCAGCAACATCCAGTATTAAACTTCACACTTCAAAACTTTACATCCTATTGAAAGGAAATAATAATGTTAAAGAAATGTGATCTTTTCACATCTGGCTGCAGATGTTATGCCATATTCAAGAGAAATATTTGCCTGCCTTCCTTCTTACTTGCTCAGATAGTTACTGGGCTAGACACACTGCAGTCTCCTTGAATAAAATACCCTGTTTAATTGAATGCCTGACACTCAGGATTGAAGTGCTGAGACAAGCCTGCACATGCAGTAGTCGGAAGCAATATTAAAAATAGACTCTACCAAATAGCAGAAAAGCAACATAAAACAGCAAAAGCTGGTAATCACTACAGAGAACTTCTGGTGATGGATATGAAGGCATACTGGAGAAAATGCAAATGAAATCTATGCAGGAATGCAGAGAAAGAAAAATAATTTTACACCTACAGGCTGTAATAAGATCTCTGATTGCTGGTATCACACCTGTAGACCTCTGAACTAGTATGGCAGAAATACAGGGTCATGACTCATTTGCTGCAATAAACAGTTTGCTGACTGATGAGAAACAAAGTAATTTTTACCTTCTATTTAAAACTTAAGTAAGATGAAAGGTAATTAGCCACCCTCTGCTATGAGGTGGCAGTGAAGTTCCTTCTGTGACACTGAGTGCCCACAGCTCCATGGATTTCAATGGAAAAACTGCATCTGTATGATTATTATCAAATATATCCCTGAAATACATTTTTATGGCATCTTGAAATTCCTAGAATACAACTATGCTTTATCACTGATCTAACTGACTATAATTTGTTTCCCAGATTTACTGTAAAAAGTCACTTAGGGAGATTAATTTTCTTACATATTAGCAACAAGAGATGTATATTTCCACTTAGATTCCTCCCTCTAGTGATACTTTGAGCCTAATTAAATTCACACATCAGTTTTATACAGACCTTTGAACAAATGTAACTTATTTTATAGGTTTTCAGACTTAGCCCTACCTCAGGGTAAATGACAGCAGGAGCTGTAACTTCTGGTTGAATATTAAAATTGTTGATATAACAACAACAACTATGAGAAATTGATTAAACATTTTAGATATCATCTTTCCTGGGTGCTATTTGTGCACAGTGAGCTACTTTCAGCTATCCTCATCCTGTGCCCCTAGTAAGACTTATTTAATAAGAGTATGATCGATCATTAGAAAAAAATAATAAGTTGACTGAGTGCAAGGTTGTGCAAGCTAACAAGACTGCTCTATACCTCAGTCCCTGTTCTTATTTCCTGTGCATCCACAATAAATGCAAAACAATTCAAGCCATATAATCTCACAATGAAAGAGGCAGAGCTACTCTATAGGTACTATAGGAGTACCAGGAGCAAGGTTATATATGTAGACATTAATTTAGGATACTTAATGCTTGTTAGTTCACAGAAACTTATCCTTCAGACACAACTGAAGAGGTGACAGAACCTAATAATATTCTACAGAAAATTTAAAATACCACATTTAAAACATTTTTTCTGAGGTTTTCATTAATTTTTCCTTTTAATTTTTTTTCTGTGTTTTTCATTACACTTTCTTTTTCTTTCTGTATACATATACATATGTACTTGAAAGCCTACCTTGGCAGTACTTCCAAAATTACTGTTTCCATGAAAAGCATCCCAGAAGTGGGGAATTGCATCTTTAAGAAGCTTGCCAATTTTTTTTTCTGTGGTTTACAGCCTTTGTGGCTACTTTCATCTGTCTGGTCTACGAAGTAAAAATCAATATGGAAAAGATAATATTTATAACAAGCAATGACTACCATTTGATTTGAAGGCTCACTTGGGGATGGTAAATGTATTTGTCTACACCAAATGACTTATCATAAGAGTTAGCTAATTTTCTTCTGAAACCAAAGCAATGCATTTTGCTTCTCATTTAAAACAGCTGCTTCTTTGGACACAGTCAAATCTCAGTGATAGAGCTATACATTTTCTAAGTCCTAATGCTGATTTCCTCCCTCCCAACCTCCGCCCAGCACATTTGAATTCCAAATTTCTCAAATTTTAGGTTTCCTCCCATTTATTAAATTTCCCATTATCTTTAGGACCTTCAGAGTCTCTTGAATGTGAAATAGCTTAACTTTGGCCAGTGATAAAATTTTTCAGATGAGAGAGTGAAAATATTGACATGGTGGGTTAAGCTAAAAAACTGGAATGTGAAGTCATAAGAGTCATTTATTTCCAAGGTTTTGAATCAAGTAAACCAGAACCACAGAGAGCAAATTTCCAATTCTGCCTATAATAAAACTATTGTTTTCTTGGGGAAGGCATAAGGACATGACTATGAGTTAGGGGACACTGTCTAACTGACGTCTGACAGATCACAGCCATAATCTTCATAATCAGAACTATATATTCAAAGGGAAACTACAATGGTTTCATGATTAAAGATGAGAATTGAGGCCTTGGATGAAAATATTCCAGTGATCTTTGAAAAAGTTTTAAGAGCTCAAGACAGCACCATTTTTGTTTCTGATTATGCCATTGCCCACTTGTTCTGCTTTTTAAAAGCAGTTTTAGAATTAAGGCTATGGCACTGACAGGAGAATAGGTAGATTTTAATTGTTTAAAGATAGTGCTCCCATAGGGCACAAGAAACCAAAAAAAACCCCAACATTCTCACAATTAACTCTGTGAATGTATTAATTAAAATAAATACATCTTTCTTCTGTTTTAAAGCACAGACACTGTTTCTGTTGCCTACATGGTACTTGAGTGTGGTTTGTAACCAGAAACAAGGCCTAACTGAGGATTAAAACAGAGCAAGTATCCTCTGAGGTTCTAAAAAACTTGGACAAGATACTTAGAAAAGAAAATTCATTTTCTGCTACTACTTTTACAATAGTGATGTGGTTGTGCTCCTGTTTTCATATAAGTAGATGATTGGTCAGATTGATATGACACAACATTTTTTCATTAAAACCTCAGAAACTGCTCTAGGACCATTAAGTAAGAATATCACGGTTTCCTGTGCATTTAGTCTGTCCCAGCAGACTTCCTGTTCTTGCTAGTACAAGTTGATTCCCATTCCAATTTTTGTATGCATTATATTAGAACATCTAAATCTCTAATAGAAAAAAAATGATAACCACTGAAGTCTAAATGAATTTAAAGTTCCACAGACTTTAAAGACTAAAAAAAAACACCTAAAAGACTTTGAAACACCAAAAGACACTAAATGTCTAAAGTGTGGGAATGTACATAATTTAATTCATACAAATCTTAGCTGTTCAATATTTTTTCACACCTATGAATTTGTAGGAAAGATTCTGATGCCCTTTTTGAAAACTTGGATGGTGATGCAGAATAAACCTATATTCAGCTTTGAACAGGGGTCAGTTTCCTTCTCACAAACCTATTTTTGATGCATCATTTTTTCTACCAGTCATAAAACTGGTAAAAATCATGATTTATTAGAGCTCCTCTGAAATCTGTATTTGCAAAGTCTTCCAGTCTTCACACTGACCTTTATGATGTGTGAAGTACAGGCCACAAACATGAAAGACAAAACCAAGTTTAAAGCATTATCTGAAAGTCAGAAGAAGAAATTTTCAATGCTAAAAATATTTTGATTGCAGTTTCATTTATATGGTCTTATATGTGCATTAATAAAGCATTTTTAACAAAGGAAAAAATCCAATTATTCATTAAGAATCTATGAGTGTATATCATGCAATTCTGTGAAACTCTAATTAATTTATGTCCAAGCAAACCTGTCAAAATGAAATACTCTGCCTGGACTAGTACAGAGATTTCACCCATACTTTATGGATTTTCTTAAGCCCTTGTCTCCATGCTTTGTGATTGTCCTGGTTTAGGGCAAATTTAGGAGAAAACCTCAGAATGGGGTCCCTCCAGAAAGCAAATTCAAGCAGCTCCTCCCCATCTGGTTCGGGAAAAAGATTTCCTTGGAGAAAACTGGAAACAACTGTTTATTTAACAGAAACTGAATTATATTAAACAATAAAACCTCTTGCTGTTTGATGAAATGGCAAATCCAGAAAAAGTCCTTTTCATGTGGTGCAGCTCGGCTCTCTCAGTCTCGTATCAGTCTCTCTGGCACTGGAAAGTGCCAAGGCCCAGGCCCCAGTGGGCCACAGGCATGAGCTCCTGGGGTTTGGCTGGATTTTTTCAGTCCAGAGCAGGTTTGAACAGATCCAAGAAAAAAGTTAAAAAACAGTCCAGGGAGCTTCTCTGCCTCAGCTAGATAAAAAAAGTAACTAAAAGCCAAAGGAGAGCTCTGTCCCGCTGTCTGTCTGTGCTGCAGACAACACAGTCCAGAGCAGGATGTGGGGGAGTGAGGGCTCTTTCTGAACACAAACTGTGCACTGCTTCTTCTTCCCCCACATTGCTCTCTCTTTAAGAGCCAGTCTTAAAGGTGCAGAAATTAATATGTAACATAAACAAGGCGATTTGGGATACAAGCATCATAAAGTCACCCCAGGACAGTGATTCATCCACACAAAATTCTTCTGAATAGCCACCACCATGAGACCAATCTGATATGTTGATAATCAATTGGCAGTGAAAAGGGAAAAGTAAGGAGTCAGTCTGTGCTTAAACATGTTCACTGTACCCACAGTTTCTTCTCCTGCCCCACAGTGAATTTACACAAAAATAGTGTTCCTCTTCCATGTGAATTAACAGCTAAATTGCTCAAGTGTATTAGTATAGTCACACAATGATAAAACATCTACCTTGAATGTTTTCAGAAAAATTCTTTTTACTCTTTTAGATACCCCTTGCTGAAGGATAATTTTCCTATAACTTGGGGTTTCGTTTCTTCAAATATAACACAGACTTTCCCAGCAAAATTGAGAAATCACACTTAGACTTAACCCCCTCTCCTCTATTATATTATACACCATAAGACAAGTAACTTGAAGATTATCCTGAAAGCTTGAATCACTTTTTCCTTTAAAGGAAAATACAACACAATAACAGTTGTACATGGACACATTACTAGTCTCTTCTAATTAGATGCTAATTAATGACTCCCTGGCTTTAATCATATCAGTCTGGTAATACTATTTATGCCACAAAGAATAATGATCTACTTAATAAGAAATCAACGTGGTACATGTTGACATGTATGGATGGAATGCATCCAGCCATAATTTACTCTGTGTAAATATTCCCACCCAAGTGAGCAATTTAGAGAAGATACACTAACTTATCTGACGAGCATGGAAAGAGAGTGGAATGAAAGACAGGACAGAAGAGCCAAAGAATGGAAACAAAGAAAAGTACATAATTCTCTCCCAAAATACCATGCTTTATGTAATACATACCCATCAATATATTTTACATTCAAGGGGTGGTAATAAAATTATAGTTCATCCATGATAACAGACTTAAAAGACAGCGATTCATATGTTTAATTTTCATGGAAGGTCCTCAGGTACTATAACAAAAACCTTATATATTAGATAACTCACTATAGATGAAGATTATTTTGAAGTTATCATTCTGTTGGAAAGGTAATAATATTTCAAAATTGCCTTAGAATATTTCAGCTGTACTGAGAGCCTAACAAATTCAGCATATTAGGATAAATTAGATAGATATAAAGTAATTTTCACTCTAAAATACCCTATGTGTGCCCTAGTTGAAGATCTGGACTTCTGCTTTCTCAAAATACCAAAATGACCATTGGTTGCTCCTTCAGACACATTTCCAAGAAAAAAAGCAAATCAGGTAAAACTATCATCTAAACCTGAAACTGCAAGCCCTTCAGAGCTCTCTTTTAGGTTTCTTTTATTTTACTGAGATATTTGGAATACTCTGCCAATTAAATCTCTGTCTACTAAGTCTGGAAAAAAACACGCAAGAAACCAAAACAAACAAAAATACCATCCATACAAACCAAAAAAAAAGCAAGCAACATTATATTGTGTTTTTCATTGGGTTCATACAACAGGAAATATTTATGCAGCTACATCCAAGTGAGCTCTGAAGAATTAAAGTTTTTTCTCCTAAAGACATTGATGCTTTTATATAATTACAGTGCAGTACACAGTGTTTCATGTCTGCCGTTGTCAGGTTAGCTCTTATTGCATTATACTGTATAACTTAATGTGCCTTAATTTAAAAAGTGCACGGAGTGATACATTTTAAAACTGTGTGTAATTTTAGTTGACAGCATACAGCAGGCATCACAGGGAGAAAAAAAATAATCACTTTAGTTTTCTAGTTATGATTCTGGATAAACTGTAAACTTTGGAAGTGCCACTGCCATAAATTTTTGGCTGTTGGATACACTTGGGGTTTTTTTAATTATTCATTTGTCAATGCAAAGAAGCCTAGATTTTCTCCATTACCAGGAAAATTTAGTACACAGTACCAATTGCCATGCAAGTGAATGGACAGTCAACCTCTCTCATATAATTTGCTTCATAGCCAAAAGTCTGTTAGGTGTTTTGTGGTTTTTCAAAATTAAAAATAATCATGAACAGCTATATAAAATACACTCCACATACTGAAATATTTTAAACACAATATTGTAAGAAAAGAATGAGATACACGAGTCACTGTTTTTAATTTCCCTTTCAGCTGAAACAGAACATAACTGGACCATAGGAGCACATATTTTTAGACAGACAACTGACTTATGTAGCTACACTATATACATTCCTAACAATTTTACCACAGTTAAAAGGTATTTATATTCTGATGTGGCTAAAATTGAGCATGTCAACACTAATGCATTTTTCTAGGAGAAGCACTACTTTCACCATAATTTCCATGGAAAATTTGTGTGCACATGTAGTAATAGAGACATTTATAACATCAAAAGGATTCAATTTTCTTTTCAATCATACTACAGTATGAATAGCTTTTCCTATTGAATTTAACAATAAGGCACATTACCATAGTCTAAAGGATGGGGTACTTCTGCTTGCTCATATGAAAGTATGTCAAATAATATATCTCTCACAATAGTTCTAGGTTAACTGCTCCTTTATATAGGTTTGTTTCTAATACATTTGTGTCAGCAGATTTTTTTATTATTATTATTTAAATTTGTAAGAAGAGCAGCATTTCAAACTCTGTTTAACTCTCCACAATATTAAGAGTATTTAAATATTATTTAAATATGTGAAGAGACTTCTTTGTAGAAAAAAAAAATTACTTTTCATTAAGAAATCAACTGGAAATATGTAGTTAGATGTACGGGTTTGGATTTGTAACACTTAGAGTCATTGTACCCACTCATGGGCATCATTGTGTCTGTCTCACATGAGAAAGGGAAGATTTTATCTGAGAGCCATTGTCTAAATCCTGCATGCCTTGAGTAGGGCAAGAAAGAGAATAAACCCCAAACTGAGCCCTAATACAGTTTTGTTTGAACTTCATGTTTATTTTGCTATCTTGAAAGGCAATTCTTTCAGAGCCTTTAAGTCTTGTGGCTTGTGGGAATCCAACTCTTGACAGTCTGCACAGACAAGGTATTATACTGAACAGTTCACGCTTTAAGAAAAAACAACAAATTCATAAAAGACTGCAAGTTTCTCAATTAATCAAAGATAATAACTGACACTTTGTAAAGATTCATATTTGAGTTTATTTATTTTATAGTCCATATGCGAGGGAACATGTAACAGGACTGTAAATCTCTTTGGAAAAACTCTTTCTCATACAAGTGTTGGTCATGCCCAGAAAGTGACTGGCATTTCACACTTAGGAACTATGGAAGATGTCTTACTAAAACAGTAAGTGGAGACTCACAGAGTGTCCAGGTGTGATTAGACATACACCTCTCTCCATTTTCTGCTATTAATTTACTCACTTATGAGTAGAAAACTAACCTGTGAAATACAATGTTAGTTTCCCTTCTTTCTATAGCTGCTTTATTCTTTATTAGGGCTGAGCACTATTCTAACGGGATTAAAATGAACAAAATGCATAAAGCCATGACTTTGAAAATTCCAAATTCCATTCAGTCATTTAGACAAATATTCATCTTTGTGAATAACAGGATCTTGTAGAATTGTTTTTTCCTGCATATTTAAAATAATTTTTCAGAAATCCTACTCCAGTATCTTTTCCAGACTCCCGTTATTATGAAACTGCAGCATTTGACACAAATTGCTTGGCCAAAACCAACCAAGTTCCCTTATGGTTAACTGAGTATTTAAGATTCTCACCAAGTTGTTTGCTGTGTATCACAGGCTTCAATTCTAGATCTAACTTCATTTTTCCACTTTCATACTTTAGTACATGTGGATTGAGACAACGGTGAAGTGGGCCTTTGAATCTGGAGCCCCACAGGACCTTAGAGATCTCTTGCAGCTACAGCTTTTTGTCCCAGAAAAAAAAAAAAAAGAGAAAAATCTTAGTATTTTTCTTTGTTCTCACTGACCATTTGTTACCACCATCACACTCTGTTGTCCTTGCAGTCCCCATGTTACAGTACCCACCTTGCTTTATTCCTCTCTGCATGTATTTCAGCATATCATTACATCAAGCTTTGCACCTCCTACCACTCACCATTAGAAGGAAGCAGTGCAGTAACACAGTATGGACACACCTGGTACTTGTCTCAATAGTCCATCCACTGCACTGGGAGAAATCTGGGGACTGAATTCTGTTGAACTCAGATGAATTACTGACCTGAAGTTCATAATTTTGATGCCTGTTCAGCTGTTTTCTGATTCACATTAACATTTGTTATTGAAATTAATAACTTAGATCCTGATTATCTAAAAAGCAGCTGAACCTTGCAGCAGAAACTTTATGTGCTTTCAGTTCTGACAGTTAATTAAATTACTTAGGAAAACAAAACAAATAAAACCAAACCAACAAACATACACACACCCTTAAAAACCCCAGAAGAACAAAGTACAGTAAATTCCTTCCTGTAAACAAAGGTAAGTAGCAAATATTTATTGAACTTTCAACCCTAATGTAAACATTCATGGAACAGAACATACACATAATGCTATTTTTTGTGTTCTTGGAAGATTTGTTCTCCAAAGGTTTCTGTGGAGAAGGATCTGCTTTTGAGATCACAGCACACAGTTGGGAGAACTCTCATCATGGTTGAGAGATCATCTGTCATTTCCCTGAGATTTTAGTACGTAGGGACATTAAATTCATAACCCAAGAAAGGCAACTAAACAATCTACCACTAGAAGTGAAAAATTCCTAGACATGACAGGAGACACGTTTCCTAAGGGCAGGGAGAGTAAAAGTGCAAAAACAGCATAGACAAGGGACCAACAAAATGCACATGCCTCATCCAGTTTCCACAGCTCAGCAATCCTCCTTCCTTCCACCCAGTTGCAATGAGTACCTAATACAGCAAAGAAACTATTCTCAGTACTGAATGCACCAGAATTCTAAAAAAACAACTGAGGAAAAAACTAAAGGCCACAACCTCTAATGAGAATTTTAGTCTCTTGGGTACCACAGGTTCTTTAGCTTCATCAGCCAAGCCTGAATTTGTGAAGCATATAAGTTGTATTGGAATTATTCTTACATTCTGCGCTCCTTGTTGCCAGATTACACTAACATGATTTTAGCCTTTTTATTTTTTATTAATTTTTGCAAGGCTGGCAAGGGAGGGAGGGAGGGAGGGAGGGAGGGAGTTTTCCTACACTTGTTCTCCAGAAGGTGTCTTTTTTCTCCTATAATCTTTTCTTTGCAGGGACTTCAGTTCTCATGATGTTTGGTATCCACAAGATCCAGCCATAATCTGGCCCTTTACAATGAACCATATAATAAAAATCAAATTGCCATAGCAGCGGATTATTTGCATGTTTCTGTGACTGCTGAGTCAGATTGGAATCTGACAACATTCAATACACATTCAAACACAAGATATGAGTGTATAATATGAGCAGCACACAAGCAGAAGTTCTATGAAAAACAAGATCAAATCTCCTTTTTAATCTAAAGGTAAATTATATTTATCACTCAAGAGTTGTGTTAACTTTTCCTTAAGCAAAAAGACATTCACAAAAAATTATATTTGGAACAGACCAAATTGTATTTTCTTTAAATTTTAATAGCAGTAGAAAATCCAAACATTCCTCCCCAGCATTCAAGAAACTCAATAAAACAACTCCCTACAACTTTAAGTCATGGCAGGGATGTCTGTTTTCCATTCAGGTAAAAGGAGGTATATAGTCATGGTGATATTGTTGTCTAGCCACTGGTGAATAACCACACATCATTGAAAATTTGGACATTACATCAAGTACTAGGAAAGAATTTAATGGAAGAAATAATGTCAAAGGTGTACACAGCAAAAGATAAACTTTGGAAAAATAAAAATGGGACTCTAGAATTCACATTTCAAATACCTGTTTGGTTTTCTGATAGATTCAAGAGGAATCTATTTTCAATATTAAAAGAGAAGATGTGTACCCCAGTTTTGAACTTTGGTGAGCAGCTATTACTTGTAATTATCTGATTTGTGACAAAGCTCTAAACAATCTCATGTTTAACTCAGAGTTCATGGTATTATTTTCACACAAACTGAGCACCGTAACTTCCTTCAAATTTCCCCTGCGACCTCAGCTTCTCAAATGTGCTACATTCCATTGAAACAAGTGCTAAACTAAGGTAAACAAAGTTTTTCATAGAAGCTGGATCTGGTATATGAACTCTAGACTTGGAGTTCAGCGTCCCAACAACTATCCTGATTACAATGCATGTTCTTCCTTCTGAAGTCTATTGAGATTCAAAAGTTCTGCATTTTTTTCTTCACATTGAGCTCACTCATGTGAAATGTGCTGTTTCATATCAATAAATCTATATCTATATCTATAATCTATATATGTATATATATAAACTTTTAATAGCAAGTTTCTCTTGCCATTTGGAAGAGTAAAATTATATAATTAGTATTATTGTTGTTACATTTCTACGTTTGTGATATGTAGAAACACATTGATTAAAGGGGATGAACAGCCTTCAAAATGTGGATTAAATGGCATTCAATTCTTCTAAAGGTGTAGGCACCTTTACAGATATTCACAGTTTATTGGTCAGGTAAACATCATAGTAGACAATCTATATTTAAAAAAATAAAAGACATTTTTCTAAAACTGCACTAAAAAGAACCAGTAGTTAAAGTTTGTTAAAACAAAAAAATTTAAACAACCTTTGCCAGCATGATCCTCCTAAAATTTCTTCTATTATTTAAGAAAAATAAAAGAGACCAATAAAGTATTCTGATCATCCATGAAGCACAGAATCTTCATGACTGTTGAATTCAGTAGCAAAACCAATGATATTTTCGTTCAAGTCCCTGAACAAAGGGTTTCAGGCTTGAGGCTTATGGTATCTTTAGAGAGAACACTGGAAAAAACTCTCTAAGTGAGCTTTTAAATCATCTAACATATTATCACCAAGGATGGAATTCTTTTGTTTTATCACTTCATTGTACCAAATTAGACATAAAAACAATGTTTGCAAAATCCCAAATCTGAACTCCACTCCTTTTCATGTACAAATCCCATTAAATAGCAAAGGAGGGAAAAGATAGCAATGGGGAGGAGAATGGAATGTACACAGTCTGTGCTCTATCTACAAACAATTGCATTTGCTTCACATGGAACAGTTGGTGCAGTAATATTCAGGAAGTGAAAATATAAGATACCGCTAGATGAGTGCCCATTGTGCAAACCTTTAGCTCCTCTATCTGTGACAAAGTGATGAGACTTTTAAGGAGAATCTGCATATCTGTTTCCTGACAAAGAGATAAGAGTCCAGAGCACATATATAAGGAGAGAAAGAAAAGACAAGGAGGCAAGAAAAGAACTGTTCAGTCCAGCTCCTATGGAAATGCACACTGAAGAGCTATTTAGAAAAGACCTCACTTCAAAAAAATTGGATTCTCTAAGAAAGTAGATTTAGCCTAGGGAGAATTTGTAGCAGTTGAAATGCTATAGTTTTTCTTCAGTTGAAATAAAATAGCTTATTTTCTCAGAAAGTTAAGAAGGAACCCTATTTATCCCAAACTCAACCATTTGTTCTTTCACCCTAACCAGCACTCTCCTGTAAGGATTACAGAGATGATGCAAGTAAAAGAAGGGACGGGGAAGGGGAAGAGGGCCAATAGTGAAAACACATCTTTAAAATTGGACCATGCCCCACTGAAAATTGGAGCAGGGAAATATTCTAGTATGTGAAATGCTTTCTTGTTTGACTTATGTGAGTGTAGAGTTATGATAAGAAATAGAATAAAATGTAAAATTCTTTAAACATGTAAAGCACAATTTTCTTTTCCACAGGGGAGTAGTCTTTTGGAAAATGAGAAGGAATTAATAAGAAAAATTACAGTTGAATGAAGCGAGAGGGTTGAGAGACTTTTTGAAATTCATTTTGAAAGTCCCACTGCAGAGAAATCAGAAAGCTCTTTATTTTTAATTTGGAGGTTCTCACAGCCTAATCCTCGCAAAGGCTGGCTGCTTGCTGCTGACTCGGCAAGTTTCCACTTCTATTGCTGGTGGAGAGTGATCAATGAATTGACAAATGCCACTGACTGCCGACTCAGCCCTGCAGAGGTTTGCCTGGGGGAAATTTGCACACTGAAGAGTCAAAGCTGGAAAAACAAAATAAAACCCACTGAGACAGACTTCTCTGTGCAGGAGGAGGCAAAGAACAAAACATGAAGGCAAGGAAGAACACAAAAGTGGCAAATGCGCGAGTGGGAAAATGCAAGGCTTTTTATTGTCTGTAATTTATGGACTGCTTAACTATTGAAGCACATGACGGCTGGGTTCAGTGCTGAGAGAGAGATTAAGAGCATGAAGGGACAGATCAAAGTATAAAGGGAAAAATTGCTTGCTTGTGAAGTTCTCTGCACAAAGAAATGACTGTGTAACACAAAGGAGGTAGCAGATGCTCCTCCTGCCAACAGCCTTTACAGGTTCATAAGCTGGTGGGAGCAAATCGGAGTTCAGACTTCCAGGTGCTTGACATTTAACTCAAGCTCAAGAATCTCTAATAATTCAGTGAAATTAGTCCAGTTTCATCCTAGAATTCTGTGCTGATGGGCTGAAGTGAATTTGTCATTTAGGAATCCAAGATGTTTTTGTACCTGCTCAAATCCCTTAGCTCACAGCCCTGGGAAATCACCAACTAGCTCCAATCCACCTGGGGTAGGAGGGGTACGGCAAGGACAAAGGTAGAAGACAAAGGAGGCTTTGGGACACTGTCTCCTGGGACACTGTCCCAGTGTATTCCAGAACGACTCCAGGGACAAAAGAGGGCGAGCCGGAAGTGGCGGGGAGTTTTATACTGAGGGAAAGGGGGCAGGGGAGAGTAGAATTACAGCCAATGGGGTGAAACTGAAGGGCAGGGGTGAAGGGGAAGGAACCAACACACCACAGACCCAGGGTGGAGGAGTAACAGGGAGAAACCATTTCAGTACACCTCCCCCTTTTTAAGCATATAAATTTAAAACGGATTAACTATTGAAGTCCACTGCCCCGCGAGTCCCCAGCCATTGACCAATTCACTGAACCAGTCCGCATGAACAGGATGACAACTGGAATAGGGTTCATCATGAGGTTGAGTGGGAGGTAGGTTTTCACCAAAAGGAAAAAGAAACATTTTTAAAACATATTAATAGTCAGTATGTGTGTCTGCTGAAGAGTAACCAGATGTCAGGAAGGTTTCTTCTCCCTCTTTCCAGTGGCACCTTCTTTTGGAAGCAACTGCCACTTGTTTTTCATCCCCTTCTGCTGGAGCTGGGTTTTTGGGGAAAAAGGCTTTACTCACTTTTGGGGTATCCAACTTGGGCCTTCAGGGGTGGAAATACATGCGTAGCCGCGCCCCCAGGTGACAAGTTCATTGGGGTCCTTGGTCTGCAATGTTTCTGGGTCCCTGATTAAGACTGTTGGATGCTGCGTCAACTTAAATTGATCACCGCTGTTAAAATGCCGAGTCACCGGGGGACTCATTTTCAAATGAACAGTTCAGGAAATTGATGGTAAACATGGCTTTGCAGAGCTTTTGTTGTGGTGACATCCACACTGTTCCTCTGCCCTGCCTGGCCAGGACTTGTTTGAGAGTCTGGTGGGTACACCCAATCACAGCTTGACCTGTTGGGGAGTGGGGGATTCCAGTCTTATGTTCCTCCCCCACACTGCTGGACAAACTCTAGGAACTCCTTGGATCTATATCCTGGGCTGTTGTGGTTTTAAAGCAGTAACTAAAAAATTATTATAAAACTTACTCATTTCTTGCTGTGAGATGTGGATTAGAACAAGAGCACAACAGGCTTAAAACTTAAAAGGAATAAAGAAAGTTTACTAACAAAACTACAAGAATAAGAAAACTAAAATAAAACTTCCAGAAAACATTTTTTTCTCCCACTATCCAACCATTCTTTTGTTTACATGACAACATAGAGACAAAAAAGACTTCGGAACTTTGGTGTTTAAACAGTCCCCAGTTCCTGCTAGAATCTTTTCATCAGTCTCTATAGAGAAACAGAAGTCTTCTTCTGCTAATCTATGGAGTTTCTCACAAGAAAACTATTTCTGTTATAGCTTTCTATTTTTCTGATGCCAGCTGCCCAGAAATCTGTCATCAGATTTTCTCCTCCCATTTCACATCACTCTGAGGTGAGTTATGGGCCATGAGTCTAGGGATGTCATTTTTAAGGATGAGTTATTCAAAGACAAAAGTTCTCTTCATCTGTCTCTGTGAGCTTTCCTGGAAAACAGAAGTTTTCTCTTTGCCTCCCAAGGCTTCAAATCTTCAACTATTACTTCTCCTCACTCTGTTCCAGCACCTCACTCTATCACAATTACTCCACCTTTTGCTCAAAATCCACGCTTTGAACACTCCATTCCTCCCTATATACTCTGTCATGAATTAAAGGAGTTTTTTCAGGACACTATTCTCCATCTCCATAACTTCAACAGAAAAATATTTCAGCTTCATTAAAGCATCTCCTTATTCCCTATCTCTTCTGAAGCTTAATTCTTTTCTTTACTGTCTCTAATAGTTTATAAAGTCTCTTTACATGTTGATTACTCTCTTTCTCTTTCTCTGGAAAAAAAGGATTAATCTGCAAGTCTCATCTGGGTAATGAAAGGGTTAAAATCTTGCCCAGGCTTTGTAGATGGTTCTGTGATTTCTGACGGAACAGTGGCTGGAGCTGTCTGCGATGGCAGATTCTTCATGGCTGCTCTGGAGAGTGTGGTCAATGTCTCAGCCCGCTGCAGGTTAAGACCTTTTTTTTCTTTCTTTACTCAGCAGTCTCTGGTGAATTCAGTCACATCAAAAACTGCAGCTGAGCCAGAGACCGGTCTGGCCTGGCCAGAGCCTCGGGAAAGCCCCACAGGCCCCATCTCCCAGCCGGGAGCTGCAGCAGGCCCAGCCCAGCCCCTGCCCTGGCCCCACGGGCTGGGCTGGGGACGGGAAGCCAGCTAAAGCTCAGTTACCTTTCACAGCCAGGAAACAAAGAGACCAAGAAATTCCCAGGCTTAAGGTGGTGTTCACAGGTTGGTCTCACTTTTCAATGGTTAAAACTGCTGTCAATTCTTAGAAATGACCAGTTGTTGGCTAGGAGATAAACTCCCACCAGCCTCCAGCAGTTTTAACTTCCTTAGGTGTTTCTCTTTGTTTTCTTAAATGCCAATCAATCACATGGGCTATTATCAGTTTTAATTTCCCTAGGGATCCCCAGCACTGAAAAGGCCTGCACCAGGTGCTGTTTGGCATGCACAGCTTTTTCCCTGGCACAAGCAGAGGCATAAACTGCACCTGAGTATGTGTCAATGCTCACGTGGACATACTTGAGGAGACTAAAACTGGGAATGTGTGTGGTGTCTGTCTGTCTGTCTGTCTGCCACACTTCACAGCTCCTAAGGCCTCTGGGGTTAACCCCAACAATGTGCCAAGCAATGGCACAGCCTGGAGCTGGCAACTGGGACAGGTGGCCACAATGGCTAGGGCCTGACCCCGTGTTAGCTGGAACTGACGGATTGGACTTGGCACATTCTGATGATACTGCTGGTGGCTCAGCTTAGCCTGCTGGAAGACATACCCTTTCGGCTGGGGTGGCTAGGGAGTCTGCTTTACAGTTGGCTTCTGCGATTTCACCTGGAAAATCAGTACGTGACCTCACATGAATCACATATAATGGATGCTCTCAAGCTGAAACTAAATAAATTAGTTTTGAGAGCAACCTAAAGAGATGTTTGTTCTCAATGTCTTTGAGAACTTCCTGCTCTGCCCTGGACATTACCCTCGCTACGTAGGCTGAGATGGTAGTCAAATTGATTGGCTCTGAAAACTTCTCAAAGGCTCTCACGGCCGCAGCCAGTTCAGCTATCTGGAGTGACCCCTCCACAAATTCAACATCAGCTTCCCAATGCTGAGTCTGGGGATCTCTCCAAGTCATCACCAACTTGTGGGACACCCCAGATGCATCAGTGAACACTGCAAGAGCTTTGAGCGGCTCCTTTTCTCACAAGGAATGAAGTGGAATTCCTCATGAAACAATTTGTGTGATGGCGTGTGGACTGATATTTGTCCACTGTAGCTGTCCAGAGCTAACTGGAGGTTAGCATTGCTCTGCAGCAGATGCTTAAACATCTCTTTGGTCAGTTTCTCAGGAGAGTGCTTTCCCTCCTCAGAAAGTTTGACCTGGAGGTGAATAACACAAAGTCACAACCAGCCAGTTCCCACAGCCTCACCTTTGGATCAGCTGAGCCATCAGCTCTTGTGGCTTGGTGATGGCTTTGGGTCGTTGGTGGGAGAGGAAGACCCATTCTATGATTATTATGGCATTCTATGATTAAGAGTGAATCTCTCTGCCCTTTGATCCATTGGAATATCAACCCATGTAAGTGTGGTAGTTTCCTCAGGACAACAAATTTGAAAGGCAGCTCAGGCTTAGAGTGATGAGCCTGTCTCTCAGTCAGAGCCCTTTGTGCTTTTTCAACTGCGGTTTTTGCCTCTGGGGTCAGTTCCCCGTGAGAAAGCAGCTCTCTCTTCCCCTTCAGTAAATTGAGCAGGGGATCTAAGTCCTCATTAGTGAGACCTAGCCAGGGTCTGACCAGTTCAAAGACCCATGCAGGGAATGGAGATCTGCTAGGGTTTTGGGATCACTAACAATTTCCAATTTCTGCGGAACTGTCCGCACAGCGATCTCCAAGCCCAGGTACTTCCAAGGTGGCATCCTTTGAACTTTATCTTCCTGCAGTTGGAATCCAGCAGAGATTAAAACTTTAACTGCTAGGTCAGGTGTGTGTTGGAGTTTAGTGTCATTGGGGGTGCACACAGTGACATCATCCATGTAGTGTAAGATGATGGCTTCTCTTTTTTCAGCATGTACTGGGGATAGCAATGAAGCCACATACCACTGGCAGATAGAAGGACTGCACTTCATCTCCTGAGGCAGAACTCTCCAGTGGTACCACTTCATTGGGTCCTCTCAGTTGATTGTAGGAACTGAGAAAACAAACTGTGGTGCATCTTCCAGGTGCAGGGGAATTCGGAAGAAACAATCTTTGATGTCTAGGACCACCAAGTGCCAATTTTGTGGGAGCATTGTTGGGGAGGGCATCCCAGGTTGGAGTGACCCCATGTCCTCAATTACTTTATCTCTCTCAGATCCTGAAGGAGGCACCACTTAATCTTCCCTGGCTTCTTTATTACAAAGACTGGAGAATTCCAAGGGCTAGTTGTTTCTTCGATGTGGCCTTTGGCCAATTGCTCCTCCACGAGCTCTTCAAGTGCCTTGAGCTTTTCTTTACTGAGTGGCCACTGATCTACGCAGACTGGATTATCACCCAGCCACGTTAACTTTTGGGTAGGGTGCTCTACAGTGGCCACTTCTAAAAATCCTGGGGAGTCTCAGGGATAATTAGTTTGACTCCCCACTGGGACATGGTATCTCTCCCCCACAGGGGACACTTGTAGTCAGTGACAAACAGACGAACACTGGCCAATTTGCCATCTGGCTACTCAATTTGAACAATGCCCTTAGAAATTTTGCCAGTTTCACTCCTCCTACACCTTGGATTTTGCCAGCCACAGGATGCAAGTCCCAATCTGAAGGCCACACCCCTTCAGGTATGATCGTCACATCTGCCCCTGTGTCAGTCAACCCCTCCACATGAAAGATGATCTGGTCCATGGGTTAGGTTGCATCCCATGATGAGTTTATCCTTGCCAACCACTTCTGCCCAGTAGATGCCAGATGTTTTGTCATCTACTGGGACCTCTGCTGGAATGGAGATGGCCTAAGCAATGATTTTCCCCTTGGCCGAATAGAAGGGTGGCTGAGGACAATGCGCCAGGAGAGTGAGGTGTGTTAGGTCTCCCTTAATTGTCATGGGAGCCACTTCAAACTCCATGGCTGTGTGTGCTGTGTCCCCAATAACAATATACTCACTATCCAGTCCTGCCATGTCCCATGAATTGTCCTGCAGGTCCACTCCAATGACTATCCAATGAGTGGACCTGAAATGAAAAGCTTCGGCAGTTACAGGTCTGGATCGGTTGTGAGGCTGCCAGACTTTGTTAGGCACACGTTCCCCAAAATTATTTTTCGTAGTCCCCCACCTTGCTTCCCTTCCTCTGCATTATCAGTTAAAAGAGAGTCTTTTCTCATTCTAGAGCCCGCTACATTTATATCATTGTGCTGGGCAGGGCTGCACTCCAGTTCCAGTTTTTTTGTTGGTTGGCTACTGCTTCCATTTGGTATTTCTTTTGGTGCTGTCTTTGAGGACAGCCTCTGGTGAAGTGTCCTGGCCTTTTGCACTGGAAGCAGATGATATGCTGGAGCTGCTCCGATGACATCTGTGGCTTCTTCATTCCTGGTGTTGCTGCTGCTACAGTCCTTGGGTTTGTCAGTCCCGGCCTCCTGTCTTGTGCACCAAACAGCTCTGCTTTTTTGGTACACGCCTCTATCAGCTGTGCTATAGTGGGTGGAGGATCAATGGAGAGTCCCAGGATCACCCTGCGGCAGGCCCTGTTGGCATTCCTCTGAGCCATCTCCTTAATCAGCTCTGCCTGTGCCACTGGTCCTTCCACTTGCCTTTGTATTTGCACTCGAAGCTGGTCGACAAACTGCAAAAAAGTTTCTGATGGAAACTGTTTAATATTAACATAACTGCCCTGAGTTTCAACCATTGGTAACTGGTTAAAAACCTATTCTGCCACACCACAGATCTTATCTAAAATGGATTTTATTAGCACTCGAACCTGGTCCTCAGGTTTAGCCCACATCCCCTCACCGCATAGATGTTCAAAAGTGATTTCATTATCCTCTGCATCTTTTGCATCTTGGGTGCTTTTCTTGAGCTCAACCAGGAGGCTTTTTAAGGACCTTTTCCATGAGTTTTCCCAAAGATTGAACTCTGAGGGGGTTAGGAGACACTGGAAGAGGTCTCTGAGATCAGCTGAAACTAACTCATGAGATGTTAAAGTACCTTTCACCATTCCCTTAAGGATTTCACTATTTCTACCAAACTCTTTTTGGGCTTTACAAATTTCTTTTATATTTTGGTAAGAGAGGGGCTGGTAGTGTCTATTTATCCTTCTTTTACCAATATATATTACAGCATCAGCTGAGAGTATAGCTTCATCATCCCCAGGGTCCCTATCCCCTGGGTTCCTCCACCCACCCCCACCCCTGTGGGGGCAGGGGGCCCAGTCCTTTCACTGGGTCAGGGGAGGGGCCCAGCCCTACCCTCGTAGGAGTCGGGCAGGGATTCAACCCCACTCCCAGGGGGCAGGGTAGGGACACAACCCCCCCATGGGAACAGGGGGCCGACCAGCCCTCCCCACTATGGGAACAGGGGCTTCCCCCCTCCCCACCCTGTGGGAATGGGGGTAGGGGGCATGGGAACCTGGGACCGGAAAGGGGGTGGGGTCAATGTGGGAACCAGGATTACAACACCTGGGGGCAGGGTCACAGCTGATGTCAGGCAGGGTGGAAACATGGTGGAGAGGGGAGGGATGTCCAAGGGAAGCAGTTGTGGGCGGGGTAAGGGTTGTGGGCGGGAACAGGTGGGTGAAACAGATTATGGGAAGGAGAAGGAGGGTAAGATGGAGGTTCCACCATGTGGCCTGCCAGCACATGGCCAGCACCATCTTGGACCTCGGCCACTTGGGGATAGGGGGGCCACCACTTTTAGAACTAACAGAACACTATAACTGAGAAGTAACAACCAGAGTAAAAAGGCACAGAGAGAGATGTTAGTCTGCGCACAACCACGAGAGACAGGGGGCTGAAAGGTAGGCAGGGAGCCAGGAGAGCCACTGCTGAGCCAGGTGTCCTGTGTTTCTCAGGCTGCTCCATGTATCCCCTTCAGCTCAGGAGCAGAGGGTTTGGGAGAAGGTGTAGGGTAAACTGGGGGAAACTGCTGTGACTGTCCCTTCACTTCCCTATTAACCAGCTCTTTCCCAATGAAAAGGAACAACAGGAGAAACTTTAAAGCAACTTTGTTTCCTCGTTCCACTTTAAGGGTTAAGAAGTTTCTAATTCTGTCCCAGGAGAGACAGAATCCACATCTAGCAAGGTGAGCTGGGGAAAGTGCCGAGATAGCCAACAGACAAACTGTTTCAACCGAGTTCTAGAAATGTTAACATTTGTACCATTTAAAATTTCCCAAACTTGAGAATTTAAACTCCTTTCGTGTACAGATAGCCGTAAGCCCATTTCAATGTTAAAAGCTATCTGCACAACCCAGTCTACTTTCCTTCACTGCAAAAACAACACAACCAGCCCTGGGAGGCTTGTCTCAGTTCCTCTCTCCCCCATACACCGGCGTAAGAGACGAAACTGCATGCCAGGGAACCTGTGGCTTTTTTAAACAACAGGAGCAGCGCTGCTCTCCCCTCTCCACACTGAGCCAAGCTGCCAAAAACCATGTGGCCCAGTGCCATGCAGGAGCACTGCTGCCATCCCCCGCAGCAAGCCAAGCCACCAAAAACCACATGGCACTGCTCGTGGCGCTGAGAAACTGCATGCCACCGAAAAACACTCCCAGCAGCCGAATTGAGAAACGTGGCTCCTGGGCCGCCCACACGGTGGCCGCTGAGCTCCGAGCCACACTGCACATGGGTCACCACCCCACGCAGCGCCTGCCCATGTTCTGCACCACCTACACACCATGAACTAGCACGCACTGCTCTCACCATGCTGCAGCACTGAGAAACCGCGAGCCAAAAAAAACCCCCATGGCTGCGGTCCCCCACAGCTTTTCGGCAAACGCACTCTGTGGCCACTCGTGCGCCGAACACACTCACCCCCTTCTGGGTCCTCAGCTGGCTCAGGGCTCTGTAGGAAGTCCACGATGTTCTGAGACTGACCTTCCTGGGCTGAAGAAGGCTGTCAGTCCCGCCCTGGTAGCCGCAGTCACACAAAAAGCAATTCACTGCTACAAAGTAGCTGACAATCCAAAGCTTGTTCAGTCCACAAGTCAATTTCCAGCTGCTCGTGGGATCTCTGTCCATGAGACAGGTTCCCATGTTGGACACCAAACTGCTGAAATCCCTTAGCTCACAGCCCCGGGAAATCACCAACTAGCTCCAATCCACCCAGGGTGGGAGGAGTACAGCAAGGACAAAGGTAAAAGACAAAGGAGGCTTTTTTCTCCTGGAACACTGTCCCATTTTATTCCAGAATGACTCCAGGGACAAAAGAGGGTGAGCGGGAAGTGGTGGGGAGTTTTACACTGAGGGAAAGGGGGCGGGGGACAGTAGAATTACAGCCAATGGGGTGAAACTGAAGGGCAGGGGTGAGGGGGAAGGAACCAACACACCACAGACCTGGGGAGGGAGTAACAGGGAGAAACCATTTCAGTACAACATGGGACACCAAAGTTGCTAGACACCATGACAGCAAAAAAGAATGATCATTAGGAATAATCCTGGTATCAATGCTGTTACAATTTACAGTATACAGCAAAAAAAATTAACAAATCTTCCCTTTTGGCCCTTCTGTATCAAGGAACCTTTCTCCTCTTTCATTCCATTTTGTCATATAATGCTCTGGTTCTCTTCTCCCACATTTCTTGTAAGTGTGTGCTGCAACATATTTGGCAAAACTGAAAGTGCACTTCTAGTGTTTGTCATATACTTTTCACTCTGCTTCTTCCCTTATCTTCCTTGCAGTGGGCTTCTATAAGAAGCACCTGCCCAAACTTTTATAACCAGTACCCTTTCTTCTAGTTTTTACAGCAATTTGTTCTAGTGTTTCAGAGTTCTCTTTAATTGTTTTTAGGAATTCACAAGTCTGAAACCTCATTTAAAAGTTATCCATGCCATCTATTACATAAAGAAATTTTCAGACGTCCTATCAGGTCTAAAAGAATTCCTCCACTACTTTTTAAAAGTCTTCACAAGGGAGTAGAAGTTCCTCTCTCTCCTTTAAGATAAGTATTTTGTTCTGCAGAGAGGTAACTGAACTAATAGTGAAGATCACAGCTCTAGATTCTGAGCCAACTGAAATTTTCCTTTTAAGAGTGATTTCACCTTTTCCTGAGAAAGAGCAGCAGTCAGGTGAGTTGGAAAGATACCTACTACAATTTTAAATAAATTTTACCCTGTCCACAGAAACATAAAATGTCCTGAATTGGAAGGGATCCTAAGGATCATCAGAGTACAATTCCTGGCCCTGCACAGGACGCACCATGTGAATTTTTAAAAAACCAAACCCTTGAAGCCTGGGTTGGCTCTGCCTTCAATTTATTATTTTTCAACAGTTGGCCTGTATAATACAAAAAAATCTTTGCAAAGAAAATTACTGGCACTGTCTTTCCAAATTTTTTTTTCTTCCTGATCAAATATATTTTTAAAAACTAAATCTTAGAAACTGCTGTAAGATTCTGCTTATCTATTAGAGTTTAAAATATTTTAAACTCAGGTGGCAAATACCAAAAGAAACATTCAGACAGTTGAAACAGAATAGAAGTTTGAATATTTATTTTATAAAGTAACTTAACCATGCATTTACCTATAAAATTTGATCTATTTCTGACACTGTTCTAGCCAGGAAAAAGTGGAAAGCAATGTGATGGTGACAGCCATAACAACCTGTTCTTTGAAAGTACTTGAAGTACAGTAAAGGAACACAGAAATTAGTCAGATTGTAACATCAAGGGTCTATGCTGTGATGATATACTTGAATGGTAACATAGTCAAAAGAGAGTAATCAAAATGGCAAAGTGGCAACCTATAAAATATAATATAATGTGATTCTGTAATGGCCTATTCTATCACCTATTTATGATAGCTGAACTTTCTGTTCTGTGTCTGCATTTTTCTCCCAATGCTAGTAGTGCAGCTGGGAAAATTTTTACTTTTAAAGTGCCATAGTTATCAACAATTTATTTTAAAAAATCAATAGCAACAAAAACAAGCCTTTGAGGTCCAGATATTTATAACCTGATTTTTACAGAGTTAAAAAAGCAATGTTAAGAATTTTCCAAATGAAGAATATTTAGACTCTTCCCCTTACTCTCTATGTTCTTTTTTCTTTAAACCCGTGGTGCATGCTAAGATTATAAAACACAGTGAAATCACAAAATATGATCAATAAAATCACCTGCCTTAGAAAAATCTCAGGGTTCAAAGTAAGTATTAATACCAAAAACCCACAAAACCCAATAAGATTTTTCATCACACTCTTAAATCCCATATGTTCAGAGCACCATAGCAAGGTGACCAAGGAACTGATTTCCTCAAGTGACTGCTTCTCAAATTCTACTCTATTATGAGGAAGAGGGTTATGCCTCATACTCATTTTTTCATCTTTCCCTTCAGAAGAAAACAAAATATTCAGAACTGTAGTACATGGAGATTTTTCACTACAGCAAAAAAATATAACCAGCATTTTCATAGCTCATTATGACATTTTATAAATGTCTTTTTTCTCCTCCCACAGTATTGAAGAGATTATAATGGCCACAATTTGTGTGAGAAATGAAAATCTAGATGTTTTATAGAAAAATCTTCATCCCTTCTTCTCTTGTTTGTGGAAAGAAAGCTTTGGCCCTTTTATCTTCTCACTAGAGCTGGGTTATTAAGTCTTCTAAAATCCTCCCAATGAAGAAAAAATGCAAAACTTATGCTGAAAATTGCATGAAGAAATATATGTATTAAGAGGTATCCCTAGCAATGTCGAACCATAGCACTTGATTTTATTAGTTTTCAGTCTCAGGTTGGTAGGTTTCTCATTAATGAAGCATTTGTTCTGCATCAGAAAACAAGTTAAGAATACCCTTCTAATGCCAGTGACTTACATCTAGGAGTTAATTACTAGTGACCTTCAACCATGCTCTTGTTTCACGACTAGAAGCGCCTGGTTTTAGTGTGAATAAAGTTTAAAAGTGAGAGTATGTGTCTTTGAAATAATATCCATGGCACACCTTATATAGTTTCCTACAGTTAATGGTCTGATTTTAAAAACTGTATCACAAAGCTTTGTCATAACTCTAACATACAAACACATGACTGATTCATAAAACACTGAAAACATCTGTGATGGATTAACATTTAAGAAACAAAGGGAAACACCTAAGGAAATTAAGGCTGCTGGAGGCTGATGGGAGTTTTTCTCCTGGCCAATAATTGGCCATTTCTGAGAATTGACAGTAGTTTTGACCATTGAAAAGTGAGATCAACCTGTGAACACCACCTTAAAACCTAAGCCCAGGAATTTCTTGCACTCTTTGGTTTCCGGCTTTTGAGATGTAACAGAGCTCCAGTTCAGCCTCCTTCCCCCCCAGGCTGGAGAAGACTGCGGGGAGAGCGGGGCTGGCCAGAGTTCTGTGGGTCTGGGAGGGAATGGAGATTGTGAAGTTCTGCTGATCCTTAAAATGACACCCCTTTTTGACTCATGATCCACAAGCACACCTCAAAGTGGTGTGAAATGGGAGGAAAGGACTGATGGCAGAGTTTTCCAGGTGGCTGGCATCAGAGAAAAAGAAAGCCATGGGAAAATGTTTTTCTTGTGAAAAACTCTCCATAGATTGACAAAAGTTAACTTCTTTTTCTCTACAAAGGCTGATGAAAAGACTATAGCAAAGTTGGGACTGTTTTAACCAGTTTTTTGTCTCTATGTTGTCATGTAAACAAGGGAATGGTTGGGTGGTGGAGAAAAAGGGTTTCTGGAGGTTTTATTCTGGTTTCTTATTCTTGTAGTTTTATTAATAAACTTTATTTATTCCTTTTAAGTTTTAAGCCTGTTTTGCCCTTCTTCTAATTGATATCTCACAGCAAGAAATGAGTAAGTTTTCTAGTGATTTTTTAGCTAATGCTTTAAAACCACAACATTTATTTGGTGCATTTGCCGGGAAATTGGCGAATCTAAACTACCACAATATCTAATTCCACATGAGTTTAAACCATGGGTTTTCTGGATAGGTTTTCTGTAACTACAATAGTTAAAGAAAGTAATATAAAACAAAGTAATCACTCATAACACATAGGCTTCTGTTGTTACAGAGAAGTCTAAGTAAATGTTAAGGAAGATGGATTAAGTTTCTCCTGTATGCTGTCGGGGGAAGGGAAGGGAAGGTTCTTCATGTGACTGAGGAGTGTCTCATGGAGTCTGAGGCACAGTGTGTGTGCCCTTATCTTTGATACCTGGTTCTGACATCCAAGAAAACACTGAATTTCATATAACAATATATAACCATGAATATAGCCATATAACCATGAAAACAACTGTTAAATAGAAAAACTAAAAGTGTGAGTGTGTAGATTAAAGAGTTTTCTTAAGTCACTGGGTGAAGAAGTTAAAGTTTAGAGTTTAAACTAGTTTAGAGAACAGAAGACAAGATGGAGGATTTAGGCTGTTGTCTCTTGTCCTTCTTTCTTCCTCTAGACGTTTTTGGGTAATAGTAAGTGATTGGATAGAGAATGCTGCAGTGCAGCACACATGTGTTAGGTCATTGGGTCACTAAGAAAAATAACTTACGTGTCTATTGTTAATTGGATAAAAATAAGTATAAAGATAAAAGAGCTGCGTATTTTGAGGCCATTTTTTGCCATTTGAGCTAATTTGAGCCAGGCCATGGCAGGCTGAACTTGAGCAGAAAGTCTGGGGAAGACCTGCCAAATCTTTTGATAATATATTAATAAACACAAGAAACAAGAGCCCAACGAGCCTTTGGAGTGTCCCACCTGACACAGAACTAAGATACGCAAAACTCCCTGTGAGGGAGTATCCCAGAAGAACTCGGCCCCTAGAAGACCGAGATTGAGCAACAATGTGCAAGGTTTCCATGGAACTCTATCAGCACTCTAGGTGTACTTCCTAGGAATACAAAACAACACTCTGAATCTACCTTGTTGAGAAAAAGCCAGTAGTTTCCTGAAATAAATAACAAGGAATATTCCCAGTAAAGGCCTGTCTTACTCCACCAGCAAGCTGGATCAGACTTGTGGTTCACTAGGCTCCACTTTAAACATTATAAAATTCTCTCTAGTTCAAAACTCAGCAAACTAAACAAATTGTCCATTACCTTCCAGAACAAGGTCCTTTGAAAATCATTTCCCAGAATTTGAAATACCATGGTTGATATGATTTCTAAAACAGCTCATTCCTAATGGAACTTGTAACATAAACAACACTGTTTTGCAATCTGTCACAGCATTCGCTCCCATGACTGCTGCAGCACATTTCAGCTGATGGAAGCAGAGAACATTCAGGAAACATGGAGTCTCCTTTTTGAAGAACAATGACACAAAATACAAAATATAGAGTGGATTTAGTAGAGCCATATTCTCATAGATAGTAAATCAGCTGCAGGTAACAACACTCACTAACATTTGATAGAGTACTGAAGTAATAATGCTGCCTTAGTGCGGATAATGAAGATAATGACTATCAAAACAGTTTTTCTTTCCTATTACTAGTCACAGAATTAGCCCACTGATTTATTTTCATTCCCACTTAGTCCCTCCTGGCTTATCTCTCCATAAAATAGTTAACACTATGCATAGAACTATCTTATAGCTTGAGTTCATTGTCTGTCACTTGCAGAAACCTCCCTTTCTTATTAGAGCACAGAAAAAATTGTTTAGAACCCCAGTCAACAAAACATATATATATGTCTGTGTGTGAAGAGATCCTCCCTTTGCCCCCCGAAGTAATCCACACTAGCTCTGTCGAATGGAGGGGTCAGGGAGGTCCTTCGAGACCAAGAAAAGACCAAAAGGTGCTGCTTCTCCCTCCAGGGTATCGGAGGATGTTTATTCTGGCTAGCTTCCAGGGGGAGAAGAGACCGGGTTTCTCCTTCCCGGACTTTTTCAAACCTCGGGAGAGGGGCGGGGGGACATATAACACCAACCAATGGGATAACGTTTCAGGGACAGGGAGGGGAGGGGAAAAACACATCACAGAGAAACAAAGTAACTCCCAGAAATATGCACCACCACATCTGCCCCTACTTTGATATATGTAATTAAATGAAAGGTAACGAGCTTGTACGACTTACTGACCTGAAGTGGCCCACCAATTCCCATTTGCAGGCTGGTGAGGGTTACTCCGGTCTGCCAACTCTATATGGTTGACATCTGAGGTAGGTGAGATTAGCTCAATTATGCTTCTGTACAGTATTTTGCTTAGCACTCCAAACACTAACACCGTTAGCAAAACAATGACTAGCAGTGACAGAATAGTTTTCACTACTGAAGCCCACCACCCCGAGAGTCCCCAGTTTTTAAACAGTCCATTGAACCAGTCATCTACTTCTTGCTTGACTTGTCCAATCATGCTTTTCATCTCCCGGAGTGTGGCATGGAGCTTTCGATGTCAGATCCATGCAGCAGAGACCCTCGAACTCCTGGCACTCGTGCCCGTGGAGCAACAGGAGAAAGTCTATTGCAGCATGATTTTGAAGTGTCACCTGCCTGGTAATTTCCTCATCTTCTAGGAGGGCACTTATGGCATTAGATGTTAAATTTGCTTGTTTTACCACCCAGCATTCTAGGTGTCCCAATTCACCTAGGGCCTTGGCTGCAGCCACCCAAGGAAGGAAAATGGATGCAGCAATTCTTTTTGATTTGGACCAATGGAAAATCTCTGAGTCACAATTTTCTTCTAATTTTGTAGCACTTCTCTTTTGAATTTTTTTGGTCAAATTGTTTTTACGGGCCCACTCGCCAATTAATGTTTGATTGGGCGCTAATAGTGATAGACGCCCTATGGTACACGGCCCTCTGAGGAGACGGGATGGAATTCCTGCCCATGCACGGTCCCCACAAATGAGGAACAGTCCTTTGGGGAGGCTTTTGGGATGTGTATGAGCTGAGGAGTGCACTTTGATGTAGCTTAGTACATGGCACCACCTTTTTGCTGTGAACTCTTCTCGATGTTGTTCTATATGGTAGAACGTTTCTTTATGAGTTGGAGGACTGACCCTAAAGTGTTCACAGTATGATGCTGGGGAGGAACCCAGCAGCTCTAACTCCTGGGGTTCCTGGGTTGCTTTAGGAAAATGGGGTAGCCACTCTTCGACGGGATTTCTTAACTCTGCTTCTATATGAGTGCTGTGTAGTTTATTACCTGCTTCAGGAGTCAGTGTACTAAAGCTGTGTGTGAATTCATCATGCTGCAAAGGAATTCCTACCAGGCAGGTAGACATAGGATTTTTTTCTGCTGCAGTAGATAGATATATGTTTTCTTGTTGGAGTGTTTGTGCCAGGGTCACCCAGATGTTCTGGCGTGGCTGTGGGACGATCCAGGCTGCTGTCAGGCTGCTCAGTACGAGCAGGATGACAGCAGGGTTAAGGCTCATCATGGATTTGAGTAAGAAGTAGGTTATTTCTAAAAAAAAAAGGAAACAGACATTCTTTAAAACATATTCACAGTTACAGTATGCAGGTCAGAGGCTAGAGAGGTTTCTTCTTGCTCTCTTCAGCGGTGTCTTCTCTTAGAAGCAACAGCCACTTGCTTCTCTTTTCTTCTTGCTGGTGCTGGATTCTTTGGAACAAAAGGTTTTACCCATTTCTGAGGAATCCATCGGGGGCCTGAAGGGGTGGATACACACGCATAGCCACGCCCCCAGGTGACAAGTTCATAGGGACCCTTGGTTTGCCAAGTTTCAGGGTCCCTGATTAAAACCGGCGGATGCTGTGACAATTTAAACTGATCACCACTGTTAAAACGCCGAGTCACAGGAGGATTCATGTTTTCAAATGAGCAGTTTAGGAAGTTAATGATAAACAGAGCTTTACATAGTTTCTGTTGGGGAGACATCCACACTGCCTCACTACCTTGCCGGGCTAGGACTTGTTTGAGCGTCTGGTGGGTACGCTCAATTACAGCCTGACCTGTGGGGGAGTGGGGGATGCCAGTTTTATGTTCCACTCCCCACTGCTGGACAAATTCCAGGAACTCCTTGGATTTATACGCTGGGCCATTATCTGTTTTAATTTCTTTAGGGATTCCCAATACGGAAAAGGCCTGCACTAAGTGTTGTTTAGCATGCACAGACTTTTCTCCTGCATGAGCAGAGGCATACACCGCTCCTGAGTATGCATCAATATTCACGTGTACGTACTTAAGGCGACCAAAACTGGGGATGTGAGTGATATCTGTTTGCCACACCTCACAGCTCTTAAGGCCTCGGGGATTAACCCCGATGCCCAATGATGGCACTGCCTGGAGCTGACAATTGGGACAGGTAGCCATGATGGCTTTAGCCTGATCCCATGTCAGCTGGAACTGACGAATCAGTCCTGGCACATTTTGATGGTATTGCTGGTGACTTATCTTTGCCTGTTGAAAAACATCTGGGAGACATACTTTTTCAGCTGGGGCAGCAAGGGAATCCACCTTCCGGTTCCCCTCAGCGATTTCACCTGGCAACGGGGTGTGCGATCTTATATGCATCACATAGAAAGGTTGTTCTCGATTTGAAACCAAATAAATCAGTTTTGAAAGCAATCTAAAGAGAAGCTCATTCTCAATGTCCTTGAGAACTGCCTGTTCCGCTCTGGACACCACTCCTGCTACGTAGGCTGAGTCAGTAACTAAATTAATTGGTTCTGAAAATTTCTCAAAGGCTCTCACGACCGCAGCTAGTTCAGCTATCTGGGGTGACCCCTCTACAAATTCAACATCAGCTTCCCAAAGCTGAGTCTGTGGACTTCTCCAAGTCATCACCGACTTGTGGGATGTCCCAGATGCATCAGTGAACACTGTGAGAGCTTTGAGTGGCCTCCGGCTCCTTTTCTCACGAGGAATGAGGTGGAATTCCTCATGAAACAATTTGTGTGATGGTGCATGAACTGAAATTTGCCCACTATAGCTGTCCAGAGCTAACTGGAGGTTAGCATTGCTCTGCAGCAGATGGTCAGTCTCTCAGGGAAGTTTTTTACCTTCTCCAGAGAGCCTGACTGGGAGGTGAATACACATAAAGTCAGAACCTGCCAGTTCCCGCAGCCTTACCCTGGCCTTTTGAATCAGCTGAGCCATCAGCTCTTGTGGCTTGGTGATAGTTTTGGGTCTTTGATGGGAGAGGAAAACCCATTCTATTATTAAGAGTGGTTCCCTCTGCCCCTCGGCCCATTGGAATATTAACCCATGTAGGTGTGGCAATTTCCCCAGGACAAATAAATCAAAATAAATTTGAAAGGCAGCTCAGGTTTGAAGCAGTGTGCCTGTCTTTCTGTCAAGGCCCTTTGTGCCTTTTCAATTACAGTTTTTGCTTCTGGAGTCAGCTCCCTGGGAGACAGTAATTCTCTCTCCCCTTTCAATAAATTGAGTAGGGGGCTCAGATCCTCATTTGTGAGACCTAGCCATGGTCTGTTTAGTGACCTGCATAGAGAATGAAGATCTGCTAGAGTTTTAGGATTACCAATAATTTCCAATTTTTGTGGAACAACAGTCCGTGCAGTAATTTCGAGGCCCAGGTATTTCCAAGGTGGCATCCTTTGAACTTTGTCTTCCTGCAACTGGAATCCAGCAGAGGTTAAAACTTTAACCACTAGGTCAAGGGTATCTTTCAGTATGTTGTTATTGGGACAGCATATTAAAATATCGTCCATATAATGCAAAATGATAGCCTCTCTCTTTTCAGCACGCACTGAGGACAGCAAAGACCCCACATACCACTGGCAGATGAAGGGGCTGGCTTTCATCCCCTGAGGTAGAACTGTCCAGTGGTACCGTTTCATTGGAGTTTCCCGGTTAATTGTGGGAATGGAAAAGGCAAACCTTGGTGCATCAGCTGGATGCAGGGGAATTTGAAAAAAACAATCTTTAATATCCAGTACTGCTAGTAGCCAATCTTGCGGTAGCATGGTTGGGGATGGCATTCCTGGCTGGAGAGATCCCATGTCTTGTATTTTTTTGTTTATTTCTCTTAAATCTTGAAGGAGATGCCATTTATCTTTCCCTGGCTTTTTTATTACAAACACCGGGGAATTCCAAGGGCTGGTTGTTTCTACTATGTGTCCTTTAGCCAATTCTTCTTCCACTAATTTTTCTAGCGCCCCAAGTTTTTGTTTGCTGAGAGGCCACTGGTTCACCCAAATTGGATCATTATCTAGCCAAGATAATTTTTGGACCGGACGCTCTACAGTGGCCTCTATCAAAAATCCTGAGGTGTCTCAGGAATAGTTAGTTTTACCCCCCACTGGGACATGGTATCTCTCCCCCACAAGGGGCACTTGTAGTCAATAACAAAAGGTCAGACACTAGCTATCCTACCGTCCGGACCTTCGATCTGGATGATATCTTTAGCAATTTTAGCCAGTTTCATCCCTCCAACACCCTGTATTTTCCCTGCCACTGGTTGTAGGTCCCAATGTGAGGGCCACGCCTTTTCCGGTATGATGGTCACATCTGCCCCAGTGTCAATTAACCCCTCTACTTGGAGATGTTCTGATTTATGTGTTAAATTGCATCCCATAATGGGCTTGTTTTCACCCACTACTTCTGCCCAGTAGACTCCTGGTGCTTTGTCATCTACTGGGACTTCTGTTGGAACAGGGATTACCTGGGCTATTACCTGCCCTTTATCTATATAGAAAGGTGGTTGGGGGCACCTAGCTAAGAGAATGAGGTGTGTTAGGTCTCCCATGATTGTCATGGGAGCCACCTCAATCTCTATTGGTGTGTGTGCTGTGTCTCCAATAACAAAATACCTACTATCCAGTCCAGCCAGGTCTTGTGAATTATCCTGCAAATCTACTCCCACGACAGTCCAGTGGTCAGATCTGAAACAAAAAGCTTTAGAAGTTACAAGTCTGAATCACTTTTGCGGTTGCCAGACCTTATTAGGCAAACGTTTTTCACAATTATATTTTTGCAGTTTTTCACCCCCCTCCCCCCTTTTTATTAAAGGACAGAGATTTGTTTCCACTTCATTTATATCTGTGCGCTGAGTGGATAAGTGCTGTGATGTAAGTTTTTTGGCAAGCTGGTATCCGTGTGTTTCCGTTGTTTCAAAGGACAGTTTTTAGCAAAATGTCCCGGTTTTCTGCAGTGAAAACAAATTTGCTGTTGCTGGTCAGACATCATCTGTTCACTCCTCGTCTCAGATGAAACTGCAGCAACAGGTCTTGGGGTGGTCCAGGGAGGTCTCTTTTCCTGTGAAAACATCTCTGCTTTCCTTGCACAGGCTGCTGACATCTGTGCGAGTGTAGGAGGAGGGTCCAATGGCAAACCTAGAATAATTCTACGGCAAGATTCATTAGCATTTCTCTGAGCAAGTTCCTTGACTAACTCTGTCTGTACCACGGGGTCTTCTACCTGACGGGAGACTTGTTCTCTTAATCGGTCTAAGAATTGCAGGAATCCTTCTGAGGGCATTTGTTTTACATTAATATAACTGCCCTTAGTGTCAGCTGTTGGTAGCTGGGTGAAAGCTTTTTCTGCAGCTGTAGTGATTTTATCTATCATAGCTTTTGGCAATGCCCTAGTTTGGTCCTCAGGTTTTTCCCATACTCCTTCATCACATAAATGCTCTAAGTAATAGGATTATTTAATAAATCTACATTTTGGTGATTAGTTTTTAATAATTCCACCAGTTTGTTTTTTAGAAATCGTTTCCATGTGTTTTCCCATAACTCAAATTCAGATGGTGTAAGCAAACACCTAAAAAGATCTTTAATATCTGTAGGAACTAAATCATTTGAAGTTAATGTTGTTTTAACAATGCTTTTCAATATTTCACTATTATGACCAAATTCTCTTTGTACTTTGAAAATTTCCTTTTTGTCTTGGTATGAAAACGGCTTGTAAGTACGATTCTGTGGTCTTGTTCCAGTAAAAGTTACCGGAGCAGCAGTAGGGAAAAAAGCTGAGTCACAATCATTTTGTTTTCCATTCCCGGGAGTTCCATTGAACCGGCACGGGGGAGAGGCTTGTCCTGCCCGGATATTGGGAAGGCTCACATTCCCCCATCCCCCAGGGGCACCACGTGGCTCTACGGTGGGAGCAGGCTGAGAGGATCCACCCTTCCATCCCCCGGGGCGTCCCCTGGGGCCATCAGGGCAGTTTGCAGCAGCACAACTACACCTGCCTTTGGAATGTGGTGAGGCAACCTCACCTCCCTGCTCGGTCCCGGGCCCGCCCCCCGGACCGTGGGAACTGGGAGGGGCTCCGCCCCCAGCTCCCGCCTCATCTCCGCCCTCAGCCCCGCCCCCACCCAGCTCCCGGGTGCTGGTTCCTTCCCCACACCTGTGGAGAGACACAGCTCCGCCCCCGCAGGAGCCAGGGGGGGGGGCACCCCCCCCCACGCCCGGCCCCGGGGTTCTGCACCCCCCCACGCCGGGCCCCGGGGTTCCGCCTCCCCCCACGCCAGGCTCCGGGGTTCCGCACACCCCCACGCCGGGCCCCGGGGTTCCGCCTCCCCCCACGCCGGGCTCCCGCGTTCCGCACACCCCCACGCCGGGCCCCGGGGGTCCCATTCCCTCATCGGGCCTGTGGAGAGACTCAGCCCCACCCCTGCAGGAGCCAGGAGAGAGCCCGCGCCCCCCCATGCCGGGCTCCGGGAGGCTGGCACCCCCCCATCCGGGTGCAGGGCTGGGACACCCCTCCCCCTGCCCCTCTGCAGGAGCAAGGGGTGTAACTCTCTCTCTCCCCACCCCTCCTCCCCGCGGGACAGGGGCCGGAGGGATAGGGGATAGGGTTACAGCCTCGGGGGACAGGGTCATAGGGTGGGGCCAGGCAGGACTGGAGGGTGGTGCAGGGTGGAACGTCAGGGGGAACAAAGAGGTTGTGATAAGGGTTGGGGGTGGGAACCGGTGGGTGGGAGGGATCATGGGTAGGAGAAAGGGGATACACAGGGGGATTCACCATGTGGCCAGGTAACACATGGCCAGCGCCATTTTGGCTCTGCACATGTTCTTGAGTAAGTTCATCCAAGCCCTCCCCTCCTTGCAGGGAGGATTTTAAGCTATGTTTTTCGGGGTTTTCTGCGGGGAGGGGAGGGTACGGGCAGTTTTTGTCTGCCTGTAATGCCTGGGACAAACCCTCTGACGGGGGGAGTGAGGGAAGGGGGGGGGAAGAGCAAGCTGGAGCCTTTTGCCTCTGTAGAATCGCTTTCTGAATTAAAAGAAACAGTGGGAGGTATTTTCCAGCTGTGCTGTCCCCCAGTTCAACTTGCATAGTAAGTGCTTGTCCAACCTTTTCCCAGTCAGGCAGGGAATCAACATTCAAATCCAGAAAATGCAAAAAAACCCATTTTACTAATTTCCTCAGCTTATTTTTTGAGAAATTGATATTTCCAGCCTTTAAAATATTCTTAATATGGGAATATTTATTCCTTTCCTGTGTAGACAAAAGAGTACCCATGGCCAGTCTTAAGGCTTTACTACACAGGCTGGTCTAACCGTTTTTTTTATCTCTGAAAAAAGCAGAAAAGATCCAAACTGCAGTCAGGGTTTAGAAACCACCACGGAGCCCTGGATGCGCTGCTGGTGCACCCCCCACACACCACGTGTAGTGCCACGTGGACTCCCCTGGTCCTGATACCGGGGAGAGGCTCTGGCACTGGCACCACACCACACCACCATGCCTCGCAAAACCCCACAACAACCGCCGGATCTCCCGCACCCCCCACGCCCCCCCCAGTACCTGTTTCCTGAAGGATGCGCGGTGTTCGAAGAAAAGAAAAAAAAAAGGTTCTCGGTCCGAGTTGACCGTGTAGTCACCGAGCTACCAACTCGACCCCCGTCAGTAAGAACTGCGGGGTAGGTGACGGTACCTAGGCTTGTTAAAACACCCGTGGGGTGTTTTCCAGCCGTCTGGAGGGTATTCAAAGCCCCTACGTTGGTCGCCACCTGAAGAGATCCTCCCTTTGCCCCCCGAAGTAATCCACACTAGCTCTGTCGAATGGAGGGGTCAGGGAGGTCCTTCGAGACCAAGAAAAGACCAAAAGGTGCTGCTTCTCCCTCCAGGGTATCGGAGGATGTTTATTCTGGCTAGCTTCCAGGGGGAGAAGAGACCGGGTTTCTCCTTCCCAGACTTTTTCAAACCTCGGGAGAGGGGCGGGGGGACATATAACACCAACCAATGGGATAACGTTTCAGGGACAGGGAGGGGAGGGGAAAAACACGTCACAGAGAAACAAAGTAACTCCCAGAAATATGCACCACCACGTGTGTGTGTGTGTGTGTGTGTGTGTGTGTGTGTGTGATTATCACCTACTCAGCCTCATCATCATAACTGTGGGGTCAAGATCTGGTGGAAAGGTTAGGGAGTAGAGGCCACTGCAGAAAGCAGGGAAATGCAATCAGGCAAGAGACGTTCACAGCATCCTTTGGACTTCTGTCACCTGGATACAGGCAACAGTCTCTGCTCCAGCCTTCATCTTGGCCATTACTGGCACTCAGAGAAATTTGCAGTTAGTTTCAAACTCAGGTAGTGTCACACTATTAAGCTTCAATACAAAAAACTAGTAAGTAAAACCAGATTGTTTCATAGAATCATAGAATGGTCTGGTCTAGTAGGGACATTAAAGATCATCCAGTTCTAAGCCTCTGCCATGGGTAGGGACACCTTTCACCAAACCAGGTTCCTCAGAGCTGCATCCAGCCTGGCCTTGAACACTTCCAGGGTTGAGGCATCCACAGCTTCTCTGGGGCAACCTCTTCCAGTGTCTCACCACCCTAATAAAGATTTATTTTCCTAATATCAAATCTAAACCTTCTCTCTTTCAGTTTGAAGCCATCATATCAGAAATGTCCTGTCACTACATGCTCTTGTAAATAGTCTTTTTCCTTCATGTCTGTTGGCTCCCTTCCAGTAGTGGAAGGAAAAATCCTGGAAAAGTCCACAGAAGTCTGTGACCCTCCTGCTCCTGGGTCATTACAGGATGCATGCAATTCAGCCAGGGAGCTGCTCTCTAGGGAGGAGGAGTGATAAGGTTGAGGCTGTCCTGGACCAATTCCCCTCCCACTCCAGCTCCTCACAAGACCCCCAGAAAAGACACCAGGTAAATAAGACCCGTCCCTGTGAGAAGGATTCTGTGCCTTTGCTCAGCAACTTTGTTATCGTACAGTGGGAAAGATTGGATAGTGGTGCTGTGTTTAAATGGCACTTGCAGCAATTTTTTAATCTAACATGCAGAAGTTACGGCCTTTTATATTTAGAAACTCATCCAGCAAACAGTCTTTGGTTAAATGAAGATACAGAAATTTGTTTTGGGGAAAAAACCCAAAAGGGGTTAATTTAATAAGTGTAATCCACATTTTTTGTCTTGAAAATATGGTCACACTTTCATTGCATCTACAAGTGCAAGCTGCTTTCCAGACAATTTGAGCGGGCATCATGCCCCTGAGTTTGCCTTCTCCTTCAAGTACATTCCACAGATACAGCTATTTTTCTGTTCATACACTGACCTACTCTGGGCTTGTTAACTGTTATTTTTATGGGTTTTGAGAATTCCAAAAGCAGATGAAAGTCCCAAAGAGCAAATAATTTTAAAAAGGGAGCAAGCACTGTGCCAGTAAGTCCACAAATAGAACAGAATGAATGGCACAAACAAAATGCAATTCAAGTGTCCACTCTTCCTTATTCAAAATCACAGCTTTGACTCCCTTTGTCACTCTTGTTTGGTTCACTGTCATCATCCCTGCAAGAGTTTGGGAACTAGAATGTGACAGAAAGTGACAGTAATGCAGTCATCCTTTGCTTTTTGTATAGAGGCAGCTGTCAGAAGCTATACCACATTAAGCCAAAGTACCAGTCATCATGAAGCTTTTCCAACATTAAAATTTAAGAATATACCTTTGGAGAGTTTAAAGTAAGTTAGGATTGTCATTTCACGATAGATACAGAGATAGATGGATAAAGGAATGGATGAGTAAGACGGACCACAAGTGTTCCAGCATTATGTGAACAGGCCATTTTGAAAATTTAATTTACGCATTCTTGTTGTACAAATTCCAGAAATAATAGGGATATAGCACAAAATAGCATTCTAGGTACCATTTAGTGACTACATTAATAATGTTAAGGAACTCTTTCACCATAGATAATAGATTAAAAACTGCACCATTCTCTTGTAAATATTGGTACACTATTTCTTGTTCTCTGACACATTTTTGGGGATTTGTTTTTAGTCCTGTCCTGTCCAGGACAGTTTCTATTTCATATATATTCTAAATCTAAATAAACATGCCCACTTGTAGAAACTTGCCCACAGACCTTTTCAAAATCTAGCAAGTCATAGGGCAAGTCCACCCAAAAACAGCAACAAAAGTCGAAAACATAAGGAAAACTTCAATGGAGGTAAAATAAAACATAATAAAAAATAAATGTTTCCCAGTGTGAAAAATGTTGTTTGTTTTGGTTTTTTTTTTCAGAGAATCTAACAGTGTTGAAGAAAATGCTAACTGAAATTAATTCTAAATAATAATAATAATAATAATAATAATAATAATAATAATAATAGTACTACAATCTAAAACAAACAAACCCTGTTTGCAACTCTACTAACACCACAGCAGAATCCCAATACTTCGCTAAACACACATACACATCTCAAAAAAGTCTGATTCCTTACTAACACACACTTAATTAAAATAGAACAGGTGCCACAGAATTATGAATATAGAGGTGAGAAATGGCTGTGCCTGGGTTACTCCCCTCCCCCTGCCCTACTGGGTGCTGTAGGTGTGCTCTCCTGAAGATAATTTATTCCTGAAAGGCTGAAGCTTTGATATTTCTGTCTTAAACATGAATGTTTCCCCAAATACAGATATATTTCTTTTCAAACCAGCTCTTATCATATTAGGGCTTAAAGACCAATAGTATGGAAGTGGGAAGAGTGGAATGTGTAAAGAGGAGGGAATAGGCAGAGTCAAAATTTCCCATATCTAAAAATATTGCATAGACTAGAGGGCTAAACCATTTTCCATGGTCCTTACATATGAAACAAGCATCACTAAGTATAAATTTCAGCAAAAAGGGTTTAGATTAGCCACTGGTGAAAAGCTTTCTGGCAACAGGACAAACAGAGACTGCAGTAGTTGGAAACTTAAAATGTGGGGCAACCCAAGTTGGGTGGGGCATGCCAGCTAAGCTAAAGGGCCTTCTGAAGCCCTTCCAGCTTGGTTGTCTCTGAGTTTTTTATGTTCCTGTAGGATCGCCTCAACTATAGTAATTTTAGAAGCAATTCATTCTGAAGAATGAAAATACTGTACCCCTGTATAAAAGTTTGAACCTCTGCTTTGAGAGAGGAAAGCAAGACATGCTCATAAAAAAAGGGAACAGTTTGATACTGAAGAAATACTCTGATGAGAAAGAATTAGGCATCAATTTAAATAAATTTTTGGTGAGATTAATTTGGAAAGAGTTGGAACTAGATTTGAACTACTCAGAAATAATTTCTCATACATACCAATATTCCCTATCAATGGCTCAGCTGACACTTGTAGAAACAGCTATTAGCACAATATAAATAGCACCAATTTATGCATTTAATACAATGCTCTGCATTCCAGCTCCTAGAAATTTCCTACATTTTCTGGATGGCTATCTTTGATTCTACATACTTTCACTCTGCCTAGTCCTTGAAACCTGTTATAGCAATATCTTTTAATAGAGGCAGCATAGAAGTAAAATGCACTTCTAAAAGGAGGAAATACTTCAAGCTGTATATCTATATATAGAGTTACCTGAGATGTTTGTCTTTTAAAGAAATGTATTTTTGTGGTGGAAAACCTACTTCTAAAAGCTTCATCATATAAGATCCAACAGAATTTCCTTTTTTCTAACCTTAGCCTGGTTCTATTAAAAGTACAGTTTTGTGCTGTGGTGTACTCTACAGTATCCATGCATATCAAGAAATGGTGACAAGATATAGAAGGACAGCAAGACTATTAAATATCCATCATGCCACTCTGGATCAGGCTTAATGCAATCAGAAACACATGACTACATCAACTTATCTCCTTTGATCAAATGTGATTAAGTAAGTCATTAATTTTCAAGACAAATAAAATATGCAAGATCATTTTATTATAAATGTAAATGCCTGTCTTCTTAAATGATTTTTCTAAAGGAAGCCCTTCTAATACAGAACTTTGTATACTTCAGAGAACAGTTGTTTTAACATTGGTTTTAATTTTAATGAAACATTATGTATTTGTATGCATGTCTTCTTTCCTTTTTTCTCACACTGCTCATGTTGTCAAGCAAAATTTGTGCATCAGCTTGATCAAGATAATTTCATTATACCATTGTTACCATTATGACTTGGGCAATTAGTAGTTTATAAGAATAAATTTATAGCAATCAGTGATTGAGGCACATTTGCAGTAGTCAGGGTGTAATAAAGCCCAATCAATTTCTTTCATTTAATATGTAGGCTGTGACCCCAGTTTTGATGAGAACTCTTAGCTATTTCATCTTTAAATAAAAAAGAATGTCTGCAAGCAATTACAGTGGTGTGTTAATTGGATATTCCTTTTTATCTTTTATACTACAGAATGCATTGCTAACGAAATCCTTGTTTTCTCTCTCATTCCCTTTCTCTCTGCCTCTCTGTAATGAACTGATATTGACTTGGTGTATTTTGCTAAGACAATGGGCCAGATTTTGATTTTCAGTAGCACTGGTGTAAATCTGGAGTGACTTCTCTAAATTAGATGGAATTACTGATATATCTATGCACACAACTGAAACCAAACCCCACTCCTCTTTTCTCAGTTTTTGTTGCCAGTAGCAGAGGACCTGATTCAGAGCTGAGTGCCTCTGCAAGCTCTCATCAGCCACTGTCTTGTATCTGAGCTAAAGTATTGGCTGGCATGCAGCATTCAAAGGGATGATTCCTGTGCTTAAAGCATTGGGAAGGCTTGATCTTTGCCTCAGGTCCTTTACTGCATTAATTCTGTGCTGATTTAAGGTATGTGATGATAGATGAAAGTAATACACACTGAAGGAAGAAATGAGACTCCAACGCAGATTTAATCAGCATTACACAGCCCAAGCGGTACAAGTTTCATGTTCCATGTTCCATGAAATCCCCCACTGACCTATACAGGTCCATCATTTGGATAACAAGTTCTTGCAGAGGACAAATAGAGTTTAGATAAAAGGTACTGTGGGTGCAGTATGCACACACTGGAACAGTTAACCAAGAATTTCCTCCATGTTTATTTCCTCTGTAGTGGTTTTTCAACACAATGCAAAATATCAGCCTTTTCTTATGTTTCCTTGTGTTTATGTTAGTATTATGTTAATATGTTAGTATTTTGAAGATTCTCCATTACACAACAAGGAAAATCACAATTTTTTTTTAAAAGTCTCTTCTGGGACATAACTTCTTTTTTTCTGCAATAGAATTCTCCAATAATTAAATAACCCTTGCATTTTTTACTTTAGCGGGAAACCTTGGAAACATTTTTATTTTTTACATTACAGTAAATATGCAAGAAAGATATTTTACAAGCAAAAAAATATTACCATCCTTCAGTGGTAAATTTTCATGTCTTGTGATACTTCAGGCAAAAGAGTTTTTGTAAAAATTATCATTTGTACCAGAAGGCCATCAAAACAATTGCAGCCTCACCTGATCCTATTTAGGTGTCCTCTGATCTATTCAAATGCTTCACTCCAATTCTGTAATTTATTAATGCTTGTGATAGTTTGCTACCTGCAAGCTTTATTTCTAATGTAATTGTTTTTATTCAATATTTTCTGAGGCTAAGGCCATGGAATCCTGAAATCTCTAGTCCTTAATCAAGCAAAAATCCCACTGAAATTAAAAGTAATCTTATTTGCATGTAAACTCAGTGAAGACTTAAGGATTATGCTCTGCTTTATATTTCAGAAAACTTAACCTCCCCAAACATATTTGAACTTACTATGGGGAGAAAGGTTATTGAAATACAGAAACAGAGAGATCCTCAAAACATTAAGGAAAGTAATGTGTCTCAGATGAATAGAGAGCAAGCAAAAAAACAGGCAGAAATGCCTGGTCAATGTATATATATATATATATGTATGTATGTATGAATATATACATATGTATCTCTACATGATTAGAGATACTGTGACAAATAATGTTCAGTATTTTTAATTTACTAATTAATTCTGTTATGATTCTTAGTTATTCACAATCCTAGAAGCATGGAGGATAAGGACAGAAGGAAAAGGTATCTTTTTAATTAAGGCAATGGACACAGTTGAGGAAGAATTTCAGGTCTCAATTCTGACATGGATTTCCTCCAAGTAATTTATAAAATTGCTTATTTGACCCAAGACTCAAAATAGACCCAAGTGCAAAATAACACTTCCTAAACAAACACTTAATGTCTTCCTTGTTCAGAGGTTATAAATAATTTTTGCAACTACAACCTTGAATAAAAAAAAAAAAAAAAAAAAAAGAAAAAGAGTATATCAATATCATCTGGAATGGTTAAAAAAATTGAGAACTGTAAATACATTATATTTTTAATGAACAAAATGCTATTATTTTCAAATTGTAGTAGCTTCTTTCTTTTTTTCCCATCACCATGATAGATTTTAGGACCAAAGCTTGCGCTGGCTTTAAGATGAGCTTTAATTTCTACCCTTCTTCAATTCAATACTTAGCATTTAATTTGCGTTACCTTTTTATATGTTTGTAGCCCTTTCATCAATAACACTATTATGTAAGCATTGAGATCCAGACATAATAACAAAACCAAAAATTCAAAGCTAAAATATTTGAATTTTTTCCCTTAAGTCTTTTTAGGCAAAGTGTCAGGTCCTCACCAAAGACATTTTATCACTCCCCCTCCTCAGCTGGACAGGGGAGGGTAAACATGAAAGGCTCATGGACTGAGAAAGACAGGGAGAGATCAATCACCAGTTACCGTCATGGGCAAAGCAGGCTCCACTTGGGGAAATTAATTTAATCTATTGCCATTTAAATTAGACTATGATAATGAGCAATAAAACCTCATCTTGAAAACACCTACTCTCCACCTCTCTATTCTTCCTGGGCTTAACTTTACTCCCACTTTCTCTGCCTCCTTCCCTCACAGCAGCTCAGGGGAATGGAAATTGAGGCTGCAGTAAGTTCACTACATGTTGCCTCTCCTTTCTTCTGGGAGCGTGCACCAGCACAGGCTTCCTGTGGGGTCACAGCCTCCTTTGGGCATCCACCTGCCCTGGCTTGGGATCCTCTGTGAGCTGCAGGGGAATCTTGTCTCTGGCACCTGGAGCATCTCCTCCTCCTCCTGTTCTTCCCCCTCCTCCTCCTCCACTGACCTGGGTGCCTGCAGGGCTGCTCCTCTCACATGTTCTCACTCCTTTCTTCTTTGGCTCCAATTGCTGCTCCACAGTAACTTCTTCCCCTTCTTATATACATCACCCAAAAATTCAGAGGAAGGCATATATGCACTAATGCCCTCACAGACATCCGAGGAAAAATGTTCATCTATAAGTGTGCCAATCCCCCCTAACAAACAGCAGACTCATGGAAAAATCCCCCTATCTTTTTCAAAAAGAAGGAGGGGGATTTGGATCAACATCTTCAAACCAAGGTGAGGGAGTTTGGAGATCTGAGGAATTTGGGGACTCTACAACATTTATCTGGGGTGAGGGTGATGTTAACTGGGTAGCAGTAGTAAGACAACAATGTTGTAACACAGAGAACATAATCAGGACAATAACAATAATTTCAAAGAACCCCATAACAGTCCGGAGAATGGAAGAGAGCCATCTGGAGACTCCCCATCCTGAAAAGATGTTAGTGAGCCAGTCTTTGGATTCTTGTTTGATGTTCCCTTGCATTTTGCTCAATATGGTGTGGATGTTCTCTCGTTTTGAAGTCAAATTGAGACAGCAGTGACCTTCAAATTCTGAGCAGTCATGATTATGCAGCAGCAACAGAAAGTCAATAGCTGTCCAATTTTGAAGGGTGGCTCTCCTGGTTATTTCTGCATCTGCTAGGAGGTTACTGATGGCAGTTGAAGTCAGGTTCGCTTGTTTAACCACCCAGCATTCTAGGTGGCCCAATTCCCCTAGACCTTTGGCCGCAGCTAACCAGGGCAAAAATACCAAGACTGTGACTCTTTTTCCTTTGGCCTAATGAATGATTTCTTCATCACAGTGTTCGTCCAATCCATCAGCACTGTGTTTTTGTTTTTGGGTCAAATTCACAATTTTGTTTTGCCAATTTGCAACATGGGTTTTGTTGGGGGTAAACAAGGAAAGGTGCCCAATCGTACATGGCCATCCTACCAGGTGAGAGGGGATGCCAGGCCAAGCTCAATCACCACAGATAAGGAACATGCCCTTCTCGAGGGCAGGGGACACCTGAAGGGGTAGAGTCTGTATTGATTTTAACAAGGGATTGGCACCAGCAGGCAGCCTGGAATTCTTTTTTGTGCTGCTGGATGAACATGTATCCTTTGGGGTAATAAGGTTTGAACTCAAAATGCATGCAATATGTGGCAGGGGATGAACCCAGGACTTCAAACTCTTGTGGTTCTGCTGAGGCTATTGGCAGGTCTTGGGTCCATCCTTGCCAGAGAGCAAAAGGGTCAGTAACAGGGGAAAGAACTTCGAAAAACTGACTAGTCTGTCTGTTTAGAGTCTCAACTTTGGTACTGGGGGGATGGGAATTAATTTTATAAAATAGGGCTTTTAAACTTAATCGGAGTTCGTCGAACTCAGCTGGGATCCCCCCCAGGCATGTTGACATTGGATTTTCTGCTTCTGCTGTAGACAGACAGATGTGGTCCTGTCTGAGGGTCTCTGCCAGAGCAACCCAGACATTCTTTCTGGGCTGCAGGACAACCCACGCCTCTGAGGCTGGCATCAGCACAGGGAGGATGAAAATGATCCACAGAAATGTCATTCATGTTGGGGATGGTCTCTTCCTAAAATACAGGTAAACAAGGAGCAAGAACATTAAATGAATTCATTAATGAACAAATTCAACAGGGGGAAATCGGGATAAAATGGGAATTTCCTTCTCCACCCAAATATCTGGCTCTTCCTTGAACTTCTGCTACCGAGATATCAGGGGGTCTTGTGGGACGTTTTTCAATGTACGGCTTCACCCACCTCTGTGGGATCCATTGTAAGCCCTGGGGTGTTGACATACGACCCCATGTCACTAATTTGTATGGCCCTTCAATTTTACCACTTTCAGGGTCCTGCACCAGCACTGGTGAATGTTCTTTGATCCTGTGGTTACCATGGGGGGAGAAATGCTTAACCACTGTGGGGTTCTGATCCTCCATAGAGCAGTTTAAAAAACTGATGGTGAAGAGAGCTTTACATAATCTCCCCTGTGGTGTTAGCCCTACACTGCTCTCCCATTGGTGTTTCAGGACTCATTTGAGTGACTGTCGGGCTCTCTCGACCACCTTTTGACCTGTGGGGGAGTGTGGGATGCCCGTTTTGTGCTTCATTCCCCATTCCTGCAGGATTTCATTAAACAATTGGAAGTGTACACTGGGCTGTTATCTGTTTTGATCTCTTTAGGGATCCCCAGCACAGAAAAGGCTTGCAACAGGTGTTCGGTTGCATTCACGCCTCTTTCTCCTGTGTGGGCAGAGGCAAAGATTGCTCCAGAGAAGGTATCGATGGAGACATGTACGTATTTTATTTGTCCAGATTTGGGGATGTTTGTTACATCAGTCTGCCACATCTCGCAGCTTCCAAGCCCTCTCGGATTGACTCCAGCACCCAGTGATGGTATGGCTGAGAGTTGGCAGTGGGGACACGTGGCCACAATGGCTTTGGGCTGATCTTGCTTCAGACGAAACTGGTGGATCAGATCAGGCACATTCTGATGAAACATTTGGTGCCTCAGCTTCGCCTGTTGGAAAAGGTCAGGAAGCCTTGCCAGATCAATGGCAGCAGCAGCAAGGGAATCAGCTCGGCAATTCCCTTCCACAATGAAGCCAGGCAAGTCTGTGTGTGACCTCATGTGCATAACAAAATATGGATGTTCTCGATGGGAGATGGCATAAATTCATTTTGAGAGCAAGTCAAACAATGTCTTGTTTGAGATCTCCTTGAGGACTGCATTTTCTGCCCTGGAAACTACTCCTGCTACATAAACCGAATCAGTGATCTGATTAAATGGTTCTGATAACCTCTCAAATGCTCTAGCCACTGCTGCCAACTCAGCAATCTCAGGGGATCCCTCAACATACTCAACATTCGTCTCCCATTGCTGAGTCTGAGGATCCTTCCGGGTCATTACTGACCTTTGGGATGCCCCAGACACATCAGGAAAAACAGTCAAAGCCTTGAGTGGCTTCTGACTCTTTTTATCTTTCGGTACCAATTTAAATTTGGAATTAAACAATTTGTGAGCAGGAGCATGGACCGAAATCTGCCCAGTAAAATTTTCCAAAGCAATCTGCAGTGTCTCTTGATTCCTCAAGAGATGCTCAAACATTTCCCTGGTCAGCTTCACTGAGGATATTTCTTCCTCAGAAAGGCTGATGGACAAATGTATGCACAAAAAATCAGAACTGGCCAGTTCCCGCAATCTCATCCTGGCTTTCCTGACCAGCTGTGCCATCAATTCCTGTGGCTGTGTAATGTTCTTGGACCGGTGGTGGCTGAGAAAGACCCACTCTATGATTAAAAGAGGGTTCTTCTGGTCCTGGTCCCACTGAAAGATCAAAATCACATGGAAATGCAGAAATTTCCCCATTACAATAAATTTGAAAGGCAACTCTGGATTGCATCTATGTGCCTGTCTCTTCTCCATCATGCTGCTTACTTTCTCCAAAGCAGCCTTGGCCTCTTTAGTCAGAGTCCTTGGAGAACTTAGCTCTTCTCCCACTTTCAATAAATTTAAAGGAGGGGCTAGGACATCAGTAGTAATGCCTAGCCAAAGCCTGACCCAATTCAAAGTCCCACAACAGGGAGTGCAGATCTGCTAAAGTTTTGGGATCACTGTTAAAAGCCAATTTTTGAGGAACGATGGTCCTTGCAGTGATTTCCGGACCCAAGTAGTTCCAAGAAGGCATCCTTTGAACTTTTTCCTCCTGGACGGTGAGTTCTGCAGTTGTTAAAACTTTGATTACACGGTGTTGAGGGTTAGGTGTCCTTTATTTTTTTTTGTTTTGTCGTTCTGGCCTGCCCGAGGAATTTTTACCCATTATGTGCTGGGACAACCTAACTACCGGTACTTAGGGGTGCTCACAATGGACAAAGAGTGGCCGGGCCCAGGGCGGGGAGGGGGGGAAGGGGGCAGAAAAGGAGGGTGGGGACAGTTTTTTTAGCTGGCTTTCTTCAGCTTCGGGGAAGGACGTTCGTTCGTTTGCTGGGTCGCGGAGCTGCTGCGGTGGAGAGAAGGGAATTTTTCGCCATCACCCAGACAGAGCTGCTGCTTCTTCTCCTTCTCCCCTCTTGGTTGGTGGCCTCGCACCCCCTGTCCTGCTGGGACGTGTGGCAGTGCCAGGCACCACCGCGGAGCTGCTGATCCACCTCAGCCACCGGCCCAGGATCTCAGCTCGTCCCTGCTGTTTCCAGCCGACTGTTCCTCGGAGCCCTGCAGGAGCACTGGGACTGCCCGCCCGAGGGGGTTTGTGAAAACAAAACCTCTCCTCCATCCCATCTCAGCCGAGAAGGCTGTCCCAGGATCCCTGGTTCTGTGTTCTTGTTGTTGCTGTAGTTATTGTTTGTTTGCCTGGTTATACTAGTAAAGAACTGTTATTCCTATCCCCAGATCTCTGCCTGAAAGCCCCTTGATTTCAAATTTAAAATAATTCGGAGGGAGGGGATCTACATACTTTCATCCCAAGGGAGGCTCCTGCTCTCCCTAGCAGACACCCGTCTTCTAGAACCAAGACACATGGTCAAGTGTGAACTGTAGTAATTTGTCATGGGGGGTGCACACAAGCACATCATCCATAAAATGCAGGATGATGGCTTCTCCCACTTTGGCACACACAGGGGATAACAATGAGGTGACATATCACTGGCAGATTGTAGGTGAATTTTTCATCCCTTGAGGGAGAGATTTCCAGTGAAATCTTCTCACTGGGGCTTCCTGGTTGATGGCAGGTACCGAGAAAGCAAACCTAGGGGCATCTGTAGGGTCTAGGGGAATTTCGAAAAAGCAATCTTTGATGTCAATTACAGCCAATTCCCAATTTTGGGGGAGCATTGCAGGGGAAGGCATTCCTGGTTGAAGAGACCCCATGTCTACAATGACTTTATTAATTTCTCTGAGGTCATGAATAAGCGTCCACTTGAGGCTTAATGGGTATGAGAAGGGGTAGGAGATGAAGCTGCAAAACAAATAAACTTGGGAGTTTGAACTCGGGTAGTGGTTTTTAGGGAAGTGTCTCCTGCAGCATGGCCAGTGCTGCAGAAGCAGGGATGCTGGGGGAACCTCCCTGCTTAGGGTGAGAAGGTTAAGGTGAAGGAACAGGGTTAGCTGGGGTAGAACTTGGTGGGCATTTTTCCATTTCCCCTTTTTCATTTTCCCCCACTTTTTGATGACAAACACTGGAGAGTTCCAAGGGCTAAAAGTTGGCTTGATGTTTCCTTGAGCTAGTTGCTCTTCCACAAGCTGATTGAGTGCCTTTAATTTCTCTTTACTGATCGGCCACTGATCTACCCAAACTGGTGAATCAGTTGTCCAATTGAGTTTCTGGGTAGGGAGCTTTACAGTGGCCGCAATCAAAAATCCTGAGAGGTTTTTGGGATTTTGATGCACATCCCCCATTGTGACATGACAACTCTTCCTCACAGAGGAACCTGAAAATCAGAGATGACTGGGTGTACAGATGCCACTTGCCCATCAGGTCCCCTAATTTGTATGGGCTCCTTTGATATTTTGGCCAACTGGGTACCCCCTATGCCCTGGATGTGGCTCACCATAGGTTGCAGTTCCCATTGCATCTTCTTTCAGAGATGACAGTCACATCTGCTCCTGTGTCTATCATGCCTGTCATTCCTACACCTTCACTGCCCTTTTTCAAGTGACATGAAATGATGGGCTTGTTTTCACCCACTACCTGAGCCCAGTAGATTTAAGGTGCAACATCACCTACTGGGATTCCCAATGGAATGGGGATGGCCTGGGCGATGACTTGCCCCTTGGCCAGGTAAAATAGTGGGTGAATGCATCGTGCCAGGAGGATGAGTCCATCCAAGTCAGTGAAAAGGGTGGCTGGAGAGATCTCAATCTCTAGGGGTGTGTTTTTGGTGTCCCCAATGACAAGGAAGTTACAGTTCAGGTCTGGAATCAATTTTTCACTCAGCGGGTCAACAGCAAAAACCGTCCAGTGGTGGGACCTGAAAATTTGATCTTTAACGTTAATCAATTTGAGTGGTAATTGAGGTTGCCATACTTCGTTGCACCTGGTGTTATTTTGGTGGCAGAAGTCAACTTGGTGAGAAGTGTCACATTTGGTAGTGTTGTCATGTCCAGTCCTCCCTCCCCCTGCGACCCCTGCTCCAATTGTATCTTTGCGCGGAGCAGGTTTGCACTGTTTTATTAGTTTTTTTGGATTTTGAGGTCCCCCTCCCTTTTCCCTGTTTCCCTGCCCCGGCTTGTTAAGGTATGGCACGAGACAGAATTTTGCAAAATGCCCTGGCTGTCCATGGCAGTGACAGGTAGACCGTTCTCTCATCGTGGCAGATGATGGCAGAGTTGGTACAGCTGTGGCTACAGTCCTTCCTGGAGTTTTCTTGGGGTCCCCAGTCTTTGGCACTTGGGTGGTGACCACGTCTGTACACATCTCGATCAGGTTTGTCAAGGTAGGTGGTGGGTCCTTTGGCAGCACTCTGATTGGTGCTTGGCAGACCTCGTTGGCATTGGCTCGGGCCAACTCCAATAGCAGGTCCAAGTGCAGGGTGGTATTCCACACTTGTCTTTCAATCTGTGCCTTTAATCTATTTATAAAATCTACAAATTGTTCATCAGAGGATTGTTTCATTTGGGCATATGGAATAGAGGGTTCAGGGAAAGGAACTGTAAGGAATGCTTTCTCTGCAGCCTTTTTTATTTCTACTAGGACTGGCCCTGGTATTACTTGGGCCTGATTCTTTGCTTGACTCGATTTGCCTTCTCCACACTAATGGTCCAATATAATTATATTCCCAATTGTATCCAGAGAGCCAGAGGTGCTCTGTAATAACTCCCTTTGAAGGGCACTCAACAACCTTTTCCATGCTCCTTCCCAAAACAAACAATCTCCTGGGAATAGAAGGCATGAAAACAAATCTTTTAGATGGTATGGGACCAATTGGTTGGAGGAGATGGTTGCTTTTAAAAGACTTTCGAAAAATTCACTTTCTCTTCCAAAATCTTTTACAGTTTTACAAAGATCCTTCTTAACTTGGAATGAGAAAGGATTCCATTCTGGTCATGTTTCTTCACGACCATTACAAACCACAGGGGCAGCAAGTGGAGCATGCCCTTATCCCAGGTTCTTGTTTCCCCACTCGTCCCTCCCTGTCTCCACACTGTGGGAACTGGAGGGAGGGGTGTGGGAAACAGCAACTGAGAGGGGGTAGGGGGGGCTGCAGAGGGGGTAGGAGGGGTTATAGGCGGGGTGACATGTGAGTGGGACACCCCTAGGAGGTGGGGCTGAGGTGGAGAGGGAAGGGTCTGGGGGACCAGGAGCGGGAGGGACCTGAGGGAAGAAGAGGTTGAGAGGGGGAGGGGAGAAGAAGGGATTGTGGGAAGAGGAAGCAGCAGTCGAGTGGTAGATCATGTGGTTGCCACTATTTTGTGCCCACTGGGTACACCCCCTGTGGAGCACTGGGGAGGGGGGGAGGGGGGAACAGCCATGTGGTCTCTTCCATTTTGTGCTCTCCAAGGGCTATTAGGAGGGAAAGGAGGGGGGTAATGGGTATTGTGAGAAATAAGGTAGAGAACTTGGATGCACGTGCTAAACCGTGACCAGTGTTCTTGTTGCAGACCGGCTGTCTGTTTCACGTTCAGATGGTTAGTCCTTTTCTTGTTATGTATTGGTTGTCCTTACCTTTCATTGTTATGTCCCTGACCCGTCGGGAAACCACCGCCGCTGCTTCCCAAAATGGCGTCCCCAGCCCTGAGGAGGAGGATAACATATGGGCTTACATGTAAACAAGGGAGACCAGAGACTCATGGGATGCACGCAGACTAATAAAAACCCAGAGACAACGAGCCACACTGAAAGGAAGAAATAAAAACAGCACCACCAAGCGAGGAAGACCCAGAGGAGTCCCCTGACTTCCTTCCAAGAGCCGACATAACCAAGAGGGAACTCGACCAGAATGACATCCTGGACTCTGAGGCAAAGGAAACGAGCATTCCTACGGACTCCTGTGAGGATGGAAGCACCGGCTCTGCCGTGTGGCAAAGTCAACCTCGTCCTGTTCCGCGTGGAAACTGGGAGCAGTGGTGGTGTGCGTAACCCCTCGGGCCCCCACCCAGGCTTCAAATAAAGGCATTAAAAAGGACCTCTAGTCCTGCCCATTCATTTCAGGTATGAGAAGGGGTAGGAGATGAAGCTGCAAAACAAATAAACTTGGGAGTTTGAACTCGGGTAGTGGTTTTTAGGGAAGAGTCTCCTGCAGCGTGGCCAGTGCCGCAGAAGCAGGGATGCTGGGGGGAACCTCCCTGCTTAGGGTGAGAAGGTTAAGGTGAAGGAACAGGGTTAGCTGGGGTAGAACTTGGTGGGCATTTTTCCATTTCCCCTTCTTCACTCAGTGCCAGCCAAATTAAAACAAATAAATTAATTAATTTTGCTGCAGAGCTGTCTCCAGCACTCATTAACTCAGTCAATTTTGTTCCCACTCTGTTCCAGAATGGAACAGAAGACATATCAACAGGGGACACTTGAGGGAAGTGGAGAAAGACCCAGCGAATTAACTTTTTTAACTTTCCCTTAGAAAACTGTTTCCCTCCCACTAGGATTCCCACAACTTGGGTAAAAATTCCCCTTTGTGCCACAAACAATTTTGCACCCATACTTACCACAGATGTGACATCTGTCACACACACTTCACCGACAGGAAAAGGGCAATCCAGAAGTTTAGACTGGGATGGGACTCTCCTAACCACTCCCAGCTGGCTCACCACTCCCCCAGCAGGGGTCTCAGTCCTCTGGTTGCTTGTGGTGCCATCCTGACCCGAGAAGCAGTCCCTTGATGCTCAGGGGTTGTTGCTTCTGTCCCCAAAAGCGTCTTCGACCTAGAATGGTGAAGTCTCGTTTCTGGGGTAGCTGACGTCCCAGAAGCAGTCAGAAACTCACTTTTCTGTGGGTCCTCTGCCCCCTTGGTGGGGAGCGGGGTGGGGCACATTGGGTGCCAAGTGACAGGTGCCAGAGATTCCCGGGCTAACTCACATGGTTTTTTTTCTCTCTCCAGTGCGAGCTAAGGAAGCGTCCGAGCCAGGGCTGCTGTTTGAGTACTGACTCAGAGCTTTCAGCCCTACTTTGAATACAAGTCTATAGGGTCAGGCAAAGAAGTGGGGAGGACTTTCTTTCGTTTTGCAGTTCACAGATTTATTCTGTAAGGTAAAATCTGGGACAAAGACAAAAGGTCGGGGGTCTGACTGTCTCTTTTAAAGGGTTAATGCCTCAGGGGGGTTGGAAGTCAGAAAAAAAGAGTCAGGAGATTTGTTTATGTTTAGAGCGGGGGGGGAGGGGCATACAAACTTTCTACAAATCAGGTACAGACAGGTTAGGATAAGTGGTAACAGACATGGGAATCTTCTAATAAGCTTCTGAGAATTAGGGGATTTCCAGCAGCGGGAAAAGGACAGGGTGGAGCAGCGGTGGGAGAGGGGGCAAGGGCAGCAGCGGAAGCCCCGGCCGACGGAAGCCAGAGCCCCGAAAGGGAAAAGCAAACACAAAACCCCCTTACTTAGATAGCAAACTAAACACCCACCACAACAGAAAAATAAACAAGAAAACAACGGAAACTTCCCTAGCTTCTGAACATGAAAGAGGCTTATTATTTAAAAATAAATAAAAATCAGGAGCACAAAACAGTTATTTGTGTGATTTTGATAAACTGTAGAAGACATTTTTCAATATCAGTGACACTAGTTATTAATTTTGTTTAACTGAAAAGCAACTAAGATATATTTGTTGTTTAGGACTAGCCTAGTGAAGCGTGATCACAACTATGAAGTAACTAGGCAAATACCCCAAAGGGTTTACACAGTAAAAGAAATGTTTCAGAAGGTGCTGACTTTGCAGGCTTTTTGATCTCACATTCTGTTACATGGCAATACGGACAATTGAAGAAAAAAATATTAGTCTTTTTTTCCCTGTGGGTAAAACATTGCAGTTTAATCCAACCATTTCCTATCACATGCAAAAATAAAAGTTAAAAAAAAAAAATCTTATGACAACAACTTTGCAAAACATATAGAAAAAAATACTGGCAGTGAAAAGCTAAAATATTTATTGGTTTTCTATTTAAGATATTGTTAATTCAGTGGATTATTTCTGCAGAAACCAAACGGGACAGTACGAAAATTCCATGGCCTGCATCAGCATATGGACTTGGAAATGTGCTTAAAAATTGAGTTTAAATAATAACTTCTTTTGGTGTTATCCAGTTGTCAGAGTTTATTGATTTGAATGATATTCATTAGCAAGATGGGGGAAAAAACAGTCTTGTCACAGTTGTTTTGTGCATCTATTGATGTGAAAAAACAACTTAATTTGTGGAATACTGTAAAGCAGCAGCTGCCTAATGGAAAAAAAAATACTTTAAGAAATTGTGTGCATAAAAGCTTCTAGGTGCTTAAACCTCTGGTCAAATGAGACAATTTATAATGTTAACAAACTTAATTCCAGAACAAGTTGTATCACAATTGGACCTGTCACCATTCTACAAGTAACTGTCCCTTGTGGTTCATTATGACCCACCCTGTTTGACATGTGGGCTAAGTGCAAGCAGAGTGTGGAAAGTGAGTCGGGAGAGGGGAGATAACAGAGATAAATCTAAATTCATTCTGGAAGCAGTCACACTCAATGACATATTCACTGACTTCTTCAACAGCTCATTTGATAATGTTCTTTCTGCACTATTCATTTTTCTGAAAGATGAAAGCTGGCTGAAGATCTCATCTGCTCACTGATGCAGGGAGAAGATTTGAAATTAGCACAAAAATAAAAAAAGGGAGGGGAGGGGTGGGGTGGTGTGGAAAGCAAGCACATTCTGTTTAACAGTTTCTTGGTCCTGACAGGGAAGGCTAAGCACCCTGCCTTTCAGGTCACCTTTAATTAGATATGCATTATAATCCCACAATATTTCAATGGGCTGCCTCTGTCTGGCAGAATTGTGCTTAGAGAAAGTGGAATACATTAATCACAATAATTAATTGCTTGAAGAATGGAAACATTGTTTTCTGTCTCAGTTTGTAACATGATACATATTAATATTTTTTTTTTATTACTGTTCTACACAAGGCTCAATCCAGAAGGTTAATAGCATGATTGTAAGAAGAGTGCAAAAAGGGTCAGTAATTCTTGGTCTTTAATAAATTCCTGGTTTGAGTTTCCTTTTTTTTTTTTTTTTTTTTTTTAAAGTGAGGAAGTAAGGGGAGGAGGAGACAATGCTAATTGCATTATCCAGCCAGAATGTTATATAGTTCATTACTGGAAATGAGAATTAAAACACCAGCTAACTGCTTCTGTCCATTGGTACTGAAAATATACTACACCTGCTTCTGCTGATTTGCCCAACTTGTTAATTATCCAGAAAAATCTGGGTCAGTATTTTATGACCAAATAGTTACCAGCTAAATATTCCAACTGGCTTGCCAACAGGAAATTAAGAAGTGTCATAATAAGTGGGGCAAAAATAAAAATATGATACTTGTAGGTTATTTTGGGGATTTGTTTTTAGAAAACTCTTTAAAAGAACATTTTGCATTAAATCTCTTTTAATTTTTCTCCAAGAATTTAAAATGCCTATCAGCGTTTCAGAACTGTCAAGAGAGTTTTACCAATCAGTTCAGGTAAGTTCCTGCAGCTTTGCATGAGCACTGACAGGCACAATATGTACATGTAACCACACAAACACTTCATCAGCACTGTTGTATTTACTCCTGAATGGGGAAGACGGAAACAAGCTTCTGCAAGCACAGTCCTCCACTCTCTTTTACCTACTTCGCTGCAAATGTGTGTATGAACATGCACATTTTTGTGCATTCATGTCCATTTCTTCATTAGAAAAAAAAAAATAAAAATTGTCAGAGCCACAGAGAGCTACATCCTGACAGAAAAACAGCTCCCAACTCTTGGATTAGTCAGATATTTGCTGGCTTAGTCACCACTCCACTCTTTAGAACAGCCTTCAGATGCTTCAGATGCTGTCTTTACCTGACCTGACAAACCTGCTTCTTATGTAAATCAGAAAGAGGAAAAACAATATAAACAACTACAATTATATCTACAAATCTTTTTGATGCTTCCTAAATGTGCTAAACTCCTTTGGAAAATAAAAAGAGAACCTGCAAAAATTGCAAGTACATTTTAAGAGGCTTCCAAAATGCTTCTCACTAATTCAGCCATCTACATTTCTGTTCCTTTTCCAGTTTAGACTCTCTGAAAATATGACAGAAAATTATATAGCATAGCATCTTTAATGCTAGTACTCTTCCTTTATCTGCAAAGCATAGATCAAATAAATAGCCCTCTAAATAAACCAAATTAAAAATAGAAAGAAACTGGAACATTAGATATTTAGATAGACTAAATACACAAGTAAAATAGTAAAACCTTTTGTTAACCTTATTTTAGAAAAATACCATGAAACTCCAGAACATGACACACAAAATTCCACCCCTCCAGAAAGACACATACTTGTGTACAAAAAATACTGAGAAGTTAGAATAATTTTCTATTCAGAAAAAATAATAAAATAAAGTTTTAATTACATTCTAGATAAGTCCAAAATTTCATAAAACAGCCATTCTTAGAGAAGGGAGTACGGTTATATTTTTCCCCTCAAAACAAATAGAAATATTACAAGCCCAGTATAGACTGTTAATCAGCAATGGCTCTGTTCAAGATGTAAAGTGAGCAGTAAGACTGCCAGTCATTTAGTTCTTTTTTTATTGATTTAACACATTTCTACCCATATTAAATAAATTTTTATTTTAACAAATTTTGGGCTTTTCTTTCTATATTGTCTAACACCTGACGTTCTCTCATTTTACAGACCAAAAGTGAGCCTTAAGTATTGTCAAATTAATTGCTCCTGTTATGCATTCATTTTTATGGATATAAAGAACTTGCAACACAGTGGAGATTCAGAATCAGGAGTTAGCAGATACTCCAGAAGTCATGACATATTCCAAAGGGAATCACTATGAATACTTTCATATGTGATTATGAGACAGAATCTGCTTTAGTTCATGTGTTGCCTAGAAGGCTGTGAAAGTTTTTCTGATGTAAGGGAACAGCCAAACATCTAAACAAAAATTACATTTCAGCAGTTATTCAGAAAGGAAAGCTGTGTAAAAGTGAGAAAGTTTGTTAAAACGAGAAGTGAAAAGGACAACAGTTTTAAGGCTGTCAGAAAATCTATTTATTTAGGTACCGTCATTGTAGAGGTTTAAGGGGAAAAGTGAAGATTCATTGAAGTCTACTATCTTCAGAAATTTTTGGAATGGTCAAATACAGCAAAATAGGAAAGAATGCGTGCAAGCTACAGTAATTGTTAATAGAATTATTTTAAATTCCTCTCAAACAAAATAATTTTAAATATCTTTCAAGATCTATACATGAGAAGTGTAATAAGTGTAAGTTAAGAAATATTGGGCTGGAGCAAGAGACTTAAAGCAACTATTTGTACCAAAATGAAAAAGGAAGGAGCTGGAGAAGTTGCCTTGGAGGATGCTTTATTATGAGGGATGCATCAGGGGATTTGTCTGATACCGAAAAGCCAAAGGGATAATAGAAAAAAATCATGAAATGAGCAATAGCAGATTTCCTGAACATTCAGAATTCACCCAAGCGGTCTAAAGTAATACAAGTATGAAATTTACATATTTTGGAGGTTAGCATAAATCAGACCAGATAACAAAGAAATGGAAGGTAATAAAGGTGAAGCAAATTCTCCATAAAAAGTTCCAGGAGATTCTAAGGAGCTAAAGGCAGCAAATCTGACTTCTAAGACAGAGGTGTTGGTGGAAATATAATGAAGAGTAGAACAGGAAGACAAGCAGGTAAATAAGATGTGATGGACAACAATCCAGACATTTTTGTAGATTAAGTCAGGCCTCACAAATCTATTAGTTTTTTGAAAGAGTCAATGAATGTGTTGCTAAGAGTAATCCAGTTGATATATAGTCTACACCTGAACTCCTGACAACCTTCTGGCAAAGGCTCTGTTTTAAAGGCTTTTCTAAAGAGGAAAACATTAACCAGTGGAGAGTAGGTATCCAGGTATTTACATTTCAGAGACTGGGAAGGACAGAAATTAATGACCAGTTTTCCCAGTGTCCAGGAGTTAACTGTGGAATCCTATAACAACAACAAAAGAAAACCACAAACACACAAAAAACTAAAGAAAAAAACCCAAGCAAACAAACAAAAAACAGAGAGAGAAAGAAATGACAGCAAAGAATTGCGTAAGTATCTCACAATATGGATTGATTGCTCAATAAACTTCTTGATAGAATTTAATAAATTCAAAGTGATAAAAACAGTAGATACAAAGAATGAAAAAAAAAAATCCTTATTATGTCTATCCCATGATGGATGTTAATTTACTTATATAATCTGTCAGGAAAGAGATCTTGAAGTCATTACACATCTTGCAATGGTACTTCTATGAAAATGTCAGCTCTGCTAAGCAGCAGCTAAAAAGACAAATAGAACATTAGGAATTATTTGGAAAGCATTAAGAGCTTAGTAGAGAAAGCTTTATTGCTGTTCAAGAAATCCATGACATTCATGTAATTGTGGTCACTCCATCTCAAGAAGGATACAGCAGAACTTAACATGTTGTAAGAAGGATTATTAGAGATCAAAAATTATTTCCATTTGAGAAAAAAAAAAAGAAAAAATGAACTAGCTTGCATGGAAATGGCTTAGAGGGAATACTATAGACACATGGAAGTATGAATGATATGCAGAAGGGAATTGGAAACTATCACTCAATAAGAAAGTGACAACTATCCCATGGAATTTTCAGCTGCAAATTTTAAATAAACCCAGGTACACTTTTTTTTTTAATGTAATATGTAATTAAATTGTGAAGCTCATCACTGAAGGATATTGAATAATGAAATGGTATTGAAAAGCTGTTAGGAAAATTCATGACAGAAACAATTATGAAAGGGTATCAAACAAAAAGATGCATTCACAATACTGAGGCGCTCACAATACTGAGCTGCTCTGCAGATTGACAGAAGCTGAGAGGGGAAAAAGTGGGGAATTATCACTTGCACTTCCTCTGTCTTTAGAGGCATCTCTGCCAGGAGATCTCCCCTCTTCTTCAAATGGACAGTGCCAAAACCAGGAAGAAATGGAGAAGACAGAAGAAAAGTCAGACTTCACACAACCACCATTTCAGTGACCTTTGCTTCCTGAAGCCATGACAGTCAACCAGAGGAGCAATTTAAAACAAGGCTGAAGTGCTATCTTAGATATGTCATAAAAAGCAAAGGACTACTAACTTCCCATTAAACTTCATTCCTTATCTTTGCTTGTGTTGGTAAGTTATCGATGTAGTAATTAGGGATAATGCTGTCACATTATGATCTAAGTGTATATTCATGAAAGTCTATGGAAGACAAAGCACAAAGAAAAGAAAATACTCTCATAATCTAAAGCTGCCATATTATAATCAGATTCTGTGCTAGTGAAACTGTTCTAGTGTTTCTGGAATTTGCCAGTTAGCTGAAGGCATTATAAGCAGCAAAATAGACACAAATATCTTTTCACATACACAGATATAAGATACACAGGTGAAGTGAGCTTGGAAAAAAGGTGGGAGAGCAAAGAAGATAGTAACAATAGAACTATTTTATTTAATATAATTTTACTTTCACATTCTTAAAGTAATCTAGGATTCAAGCCATGGTCTTTAAAATAGAATTAAAATTCATTCTCTCCTTATCCTTCATTAATTCCTATTAAAATGATAAATATAAATATAAAAATATACAAATATATAAAGATATAATTATATATATATAAATAAATTATTTTATATATATATATGTCTAGAACAATATGTCCCCATCACATGTGTAAAGTCTTTTCTTCCATGCCTCAGGTAGACTATACATTCTTCACTTACTGGAATGCTCTATTTTATTCATATATCAATATGCATTAATTATCTCCAGAGAAGTCTCCTCTCCTTAAAAGAGGAAGGCAAACTTTGAGGTTTGTTCCATGAGGCACTGAACTATTTTTTTCAGCTACAACTGATGTGCTAAAAAATAATTCTATTCAAATGAAGAGTCAGCCAAGCTTCATGTTAGGTTTGGGCGTACAATTTATAAATCATAGGAGGAATTCAGGCTAATAAAGAACAATATTTCTTTATTCTCTTCTGGATAATAAGTCATTTGTACAAAACAAATGGTAAGTAGAAAGTCTGTAATAAACTAAATAGAGGAAAAAATATCAGGACTACCTAGTGCTGAAAACTCATGTTTTCTTCTTGACATTATGCAACCCAGCAAATATCTTTGCTCAGAACAAGAAAGCTGCTGGGTTTAAAAGAAAACATGAAATTTTGCAATTTGCATCCATGCACCAAAACATGGTGCGTATTTTATTTTACTTTAAATCTGTATATAATTTTTCAGGAAGGTTCAAAACAATAAAGTATTGTGATCAGTGGGCCAAAAGTGCTTTAGTTGAGGCTCATGGATGCAGGCAGGAAACCTTTGGCACTCTGGAACTTTGGATGCTTGAGCATCTCTGTGGAAAAGCAGCACCTGCCAAGCCAAGGCGGTTTTACAGAGCACACCATCCTTATAAACTCTATCTGTCTGTCTTGAGTCTCCTAAAAATTATCTTCACAATGTAAACAGGTGAAGCTTATTTTAAGAAAATTAAATAATTTGCATGAAACAAATAAAGAATATTTATTCTTTAAATAGCACATAGCTATTGTTTATAGATGAATCCTTCAGTAGGTGTCTTATTTCTTAAAATCCCTAAATACATCAAGGTAATGCTGTTAAAAGAGAGTTATACACTTGATGGTGTTAAACATTTGCAGCAAGTCAGTAGGATGGACTGCAAAATGCAAAACAAAATCTAAAAATGTCTAAGAACAGTTTTGAGAGTTCTTAAAGGAGTAAGGGACCTTTCACCCCAGTAGAAAGATAATTTTGAAATTGTTATTCCCTACTATAATAACAACCATCACAGAGGAGTATCTGCACAGGGTACTAGGACCAAACACAAAAAGAAAAAGTATCTGAAAATGATTTCTCCCTGGTGAACTTGTGAGCCCTCAATACTACACAGCTTCTCCTAGAATTTATGGTAAAATGTTTAGAAACTAAGTTTGTCTTTAAATAATATTTTCAATATATAATTTGTATAAAGTTCTTTCATGCTCTTCCACCAGGTAGGAGCTTCAGAAATTTTGAAATCAATGGTGAAAATTTCACTCCCTTTAAAAGAACAATGTAAATAAAAATCTGACTTATATATTAAGGAAAATAATTGAGACACTTCCCACTAAATTAGAGAGAAGCAACTCTGCAACTACAATTCTTTTGGTTTAAGTTTTCCTACACTAAATTCACCAAAGTGTGTGAGTTTTGCAATATTTCAGTCTTTTTTTTTTTTTGTTCAGAAGATATTTCTATCATGATTCTAAGAGAATGTATATCTCAGAATATGTAGTTGCATTTTTAAGTCCTGTACAGATAATAAAAGCAAATCTTTCTTTTTAGTTTAGAGAATTTGAAAGAAAAATCATCGTTAATTTGAGTAAATAGCAGATTATTGATATGTGTTGTTTCTTATTTGTAGAATACCTCAAGTGAGATTTGTAGAGAAGTGAATGAAATATAAAAATCCAGTCTCAGTGCAACAGACCTTAATTATTAGTCATTTTTGGCCAACAGTAAAGGAATTGCCAGATAATAAATGATACCAGAAGATGGACAGAGATAGTTTTGCAGATTCTAGTTCTGTCAGTCAAAACCAAAAATAGCTGCCTTACACATTTATTAAGCCATATATAAAGATTAAGGAAGTAGGAATGAAGTGCAAGAATTTTCTTTTCTATTACAACTTCAGAATTTTGGAAAGAAAAAAGTAGGTATTAAAGATCATGTTTCTGCAGTACGTACTTTCCCCTATTTCCATACATTTTACCTTTCTAATCTGTGAAATACAAGAGAAAAAAAAATCCAATTTCCATGTTGCTCAGTGCTACAAATGCTGCTGCTATGGAAACTACTCTTCATGTGCCAGAAATGAAGACATACAGTTGATGTACGGTTACTGCAATGCAAAGCAGCATTACTTTTTAATTTTTCCATTAAAAGTCTAATATAAATGCCTAAAACACTGGTTCAATATGTTATACATTTTTCTAGTGAACTCCATAACACTTTTGACTACAGAATGTTGTAAGAGATTTCCATGAAGCTGTCAGCTCATTGTCTGAAGCATACAAAAGAACACTGTGTAGTGGAAGTTGGAAAACATTGGACTCTATAATAACCTGCTTGTTTATGAAACTGAAGTGATGACATTTATCCAATAACAGCTCTAGCTGGAATCTGTGTATCCTTAAAAAGTAAAGTAAGGAATAATAAATTTTGACCATAAACCACATCCGGCCTAGTGTGAAGCTCAGGGGTAAAGAGAAAGTGACCTCTTCTCCCCCAGCTGATATTCTGAGTTTGGGCATCTTTTTTTCCTCTTCTTTAAAGGTCACTGTTCACATGTCTCCTGCAACTTTCAACCAATTTTGGTTTTATCTCCCTAATTCATACTACGACAAATTTTTGAGAATGACTGGGCTCTCATCTATCAGTTGTGCAGAGTCACTCTTCTGTGAGAAATGTTTTAATTATTAGTACTGCCCATAGTCTACCACAATTTTAACTGTTTAGATTTGAAGTCATGCTCTTGTTCTGTTTCTGTGCAACGTCTTCCTAAACCATTCCCACAACCTACAGTAGTGTCTTCTGAATTTCTCTATTGAATTTCTACACCAAAATTCAAGAGAAATAATAATAAAAGGCAAAGAGCAGTCCAAAAGACCACAATCAGTCTTTTTTATTCAGTAACTGTTGCAATGTTAAAAAACCAAAATTATAACACAGGGACAGGTGATGAAAAATATTTCCCATAGTGACTTAAGCCGCAGGTATTTCTGCTTTACTTTTTCCCATGCTCATGAAGAAAAACAATTTCTTCCCTATTTTTGGAGAGTTTGAAGAAAAGAGATGGAAATTTGAACGAAAATAATTCCTATTTTAATAAAAAAAATCCAAATTTTTTAATAGTTAATGGTTCTTAAGAAGTCCAGATTCAGGCTTGTGTGTGTGTTTTTATGAACACTCACAATTGCACAGGTGAAGGACTGTGTGCTCCCCACCCCTGAACAATTAACTCAGTAAAACCAAAGCATGAACATCCAAAAATGACAGGCATATCCCTGAGGCTACAGGTTCCTCAGCACCCAAGTGTCATAATGTCCAGACAACAGCTTCTCTAACTCAACCCCCAAAAATGGCATCATGATGAAATCTTCTGACCTGTGAATGGCAGACTAATTTTAACAGAGGAGTAAAGGCAGGAAAAGATAATAATACTGGCTGCATTGGGAATGGTGCTATTACACACTGCAGTCACATGCAGGAGTTGGAGATAGGACATCAGAGAGCAGGTGCTGTCCATAACAAGAAGTTAAATGATCTGGGAAGGACAGAAAAAACTTAAGAGTTCTTGATTCCAAAAGCACTCCCCCAACAACAGCCTCCATTAGTTTTGTATTATTTAAATTCTCACAGTAAGAAGTGTGAATGAAAAAGGGGGTTTTGCTCTGAGAGCTAAACTGGGACGTTGCAGAGCATCCCTGATCCCAACCACGCAAAGCTAAACCACTCCTGTGCCTGGTCTTTTGCTCTGCAGGGTGGGTTAGTAGTCTTTGCCTTTATCCTTCTCCTGAAGACATGTGGAAGTGTTGAAGGTTTAACAAACCTTAACCCCCTTTTCCACTCTTCATCAGCATATCTTTTCCAGGTTTTTCTAAACTTAGACCTATTGTACAACACACTTTTAAAAATTTTAATACATCATTCTACAGAGGTTATGAGGAAACAGAAGAAAGGAATTTTTCAAGAGTCTTAGTGAGAATACATTTCCCTTGCACTGGAGTGAAGAAATCATCAGTACTCTGTCTAGATTGTGTTTTCTCAGTCTCATTCAACAACCCAAAAGGATGAAGGTATCTACAGTTTAAACCCTGTGCAAAACTTCACTTCACGTGGAGCCCATTAAATCAATATTTAGACATTTAGTTTTTTTGTTCATTTTACCTGAATATATTAGTAAAGCCTCATAAAACTATTAGGGCTCCCTATGATTAACATACTTGAATCAGGAAAAGGTAGCAATTAGATAAAAATGTACTTGTTCTTCTGGTCTATCATAAAATTTGCATAATTCCTCAATTATTTTATCATTGTGAATATGTACTAAAAGTGCTCTTCTGGTTTTTAATTGTAAGCTATATTCTACATGTTTGAAATCTCCCTCCCTTATGAATATTTTGATTTAAATATAAAAATATTTTTGTCTGTGTCAAATCTGGAAAATCTTTGCTTCTTCTGTCACCAAAAGGTGCTCATGTATCAAAGATCATTAAGTGAGACTCGGGATTTTCTAATCAAAAATGCATTTAGAGATTGTATTGTAAATTAGAGCTTTTGTAGACATAATTTTTTTCTAGCAGTTCAAAAATATTTAGTTAACTTCACACTCTCACAGATGATGAGACTTTTCTCTGAACATAATTTTAGTGCTTTTTACAAAGCTAAAGCCATACCAAGGAATTCTGCTGAATAAATACATTAGTAGTAATAATTAATAATAAATTATCAAGTAGGTATCAACACAGAGATATGACTGGAAGTTTACTTTAGAGGATTCTGGATCAGAACAAGGTAGCTTTTGTTTGAACTTTAATATAAATATATTGGAAGTACAGTCAGAAGAGTGTCCATCAATCTCAATATAGTTACTGTCTTTACTCTCTTTCTGTAAGTATTTATTTTGTTGAAAAGATATCCTGTAATTGCCTGGAGGAATAAAAAAGACCTACAGGAAGTTGTACAGTGGGTTCCAATCATGCAAACACCTTTTTCTTTCTGTTTCTAAGATCCATACTGAGCTTACAACATGGGGAAATGAACCTTATTCTATAAAGAATATCACAAAGAGGAGAGGAGGATAAAAGACATGATCACTCTATCCTTCCCATGAATTTGCTCATGATTTTTCAGAAATGAATGTCAGGACATGCTGATTCATCGAGGTGGAGACAGGAGAGAGGAAACATGGTATTTTCAGTCCAAGTCTATGTCATTTTGACTGTTGTTTCAACAGTCATGACTTCCCTTGGCTTATATAAGAGCTATAGGTACCAGACCCCCACAAAGAGAAAGTTTTCTCACTAGTTCCACAGTGGATGGTTTAATGGCACAGGGTTTTTGATTATGCCGCCAGACTAACAAACTCCTGTGGACATGACTGCAACATCTAATGCTTAACATTTAGTCAAAAATGAGCTCAGTCCCGTTTTAGAGGTTCTGTTGCTTGGGATTTAATTTTACCTCCATGCAAAATAGGATGCAAAATTGGACTTTGTTGACTGCAAGGCTATGAAAACAATATTTGTCTGATTTGCCTATCAATAAATATTCTCAGCCGTTGGAAAGATTATTATGACAGTGCCATGGCTATATTTGGGGTCTGTGTCTGTGTTTTTGACAATGGGTTGATATTTGCTGGCTCTGTAAGAAAGGGTGACAATGTATGCATGAGACTATGCCATCAACCTGAAATGGAGTTAAATATATATATATAAAGTTAAAAAAATGAATGTTAGAATGACCAAGATAAAAATGTGAAACTTTAATCTGGTCAGAACATAATAATGTGATTCTCAAAAAGAAAGACTAACCTTCCAAGGGGTGTAGATGGTAAGCAGAAAAACATCTACAATATCCCAAAACTAGTAAATATATTATTAGATTCCAATGAAAGATCTCCTGCTAAATTAAGTAGGATCATACAAACATTATATGAACTCTAAGAAACCTCACTCAAAAAAACCAGAAATGACCCTTTTCATTACACTTTTACAAGGCTTGTGTATGATAGAAGCAACTTGGTTTCAAAAATGTTCTAAAAACATATGTCCTAAACATTTCTAAGGAATAATGATACGCCCACGTGTCTTTTCTGCTAAATTTAAGAGCCGTTCCAGGAGGTCAGGAAAGAAGTTCTGTAATTTGAAACATAAATAAATCCTTTGAAATCAACATACCAGGAAAAAAGCCCCAAAAACTGAAAATAACAACACTTTAAAAGTACTGTGTTGTAAGGAAATCTATTATAGTTTGGTCTTTGTGAATTTGATGTCTTATTTATGTAAAATAAAGCAATTTCTGGATATGCCTCACAATATTAACTGTTCAGGTAGACATGCATGCTTTCAGGGGCAGCTTGTTATAAAGAAATAAGTTTACCACAGTTAAACCAGGAAACTGAGACTGAAATAGGTCATCAAGTCTCCAACAATTATGCCTGAGGTCCTGTTAAATGTGACAGCATGATAATTTAACAGCTGCTTTCTGGTTACCAAAAGTTATTAGGGTTTTGATTTGTTTCTTTTTGGTGCGGGTTGTTTGTTTTGTTTGTTTTGTTGTTTTATTTTTCTTTTAATAAAGAAAAAAAACCACAAAAAATCTTAAGCATATTCTGTATCTAGAGAAAAGTCTAATCCTGACGATGATTAATTGATGCTATGGATGAGAAAGCATCTAAAGCTCAGAGGACCATGGTGGTGAAACTACAGTTCATTTAAAAAATAAATAAATAATGAGACTTCATTAGCTTACACTGAAGTGGAGAAACATAAAAGTCTTCTCTAAGTTAAAAGCTGTAACAAAGAAACCAAAGGAAGCAAAGAAACAAAGGAGCAAAGGAAATAGAAGAATGTCTCATGAAATTAAGCAGTGGGTTTTTTTTTCCTTCTTTCCATCTTTGAGAATGAAGGAAGTCAATGAAAATGATAGACTGATGTTCAAGAAATATAACTTGATTATTCTAGCAGCAGTGAAAGGGAAATGCTGCAAATAATTCATCAGAATATCATAGAATCAAAAAGATTAAAAAAAAAAAAGAAAAAAGAAAAAAAGCCCATGACAATATACTGTATATTCTGGCATGATGAGTTGCTTCACAGAGCAGAGGATTTATCCAAGCTCTATGATACATCTCATTAAAGGAGCAACCACCAAAAGTAACTTCTGATTTGCTATGTGCTGCTCAATTTATCAAAACCCAGCCTCTTCATACTTGTAATGCTGCCACTAAGAAAAGTGTTGAAATATGTCACCTTATTTTGAAATACCTTACAGCAAAATAATATATTCCACATTACAAAGTACTTCGTTCACTGAACGACAGTGTGTTAACTACACTCAGCATAAAACGCTGCAGTAAACAGGGTTATTTTCCACTGATTTTTATGCACGGTGATGGGTGTATGCTAGCCCAATGCTTCTTATTGACATGGCAGATAAATTGACAAAAATCTTTAGAGTGCCTGATTAAACTGATAGATTAGGAGGTGTTCCACAACAGAGGAATAAGATGCAACTTTACTAGGTTTAAGAAATGAGAGAAGGACAGGAGATGTACAAATAGATTAATTATAGTATCCACTCTTTCACACAGTCCTACATTTTATTTTCTATTCCAATACATCAAAAGATGAAAGGAAAGAACATTTTGTTTACCCAATTGGTAATGTTTATTTCCTGGAAATAGAAGATGATGTGAAGTGACTGCAACTGAATTATGTGGCCTCATATAAATTTTTATAAAAGTTAGTACAAAACTTTTCAATGGGAAAGTTATTTCTATTCTGAAATTCTCAGAACTGCACAGAGTGCTAAAACTTATATTACTAAAATAGGAATTAAGAAAATAAAGATCCATAACTATATGAGCTTATAAACAGTGTGAAATGAAAACCTGCAGATTAACAGACATCTCAGTGAGGTGTCCAATCCTCAAATGTTCACAGCTACAGCCTTCATTTTTTAATACGAATTTTTAAAGAAATAGTACAAAAATCATTACTCAGTCAAGAGTTGCGTTTATGCTGCCATCAGAGATGTGACTGCTTCCCTGTAAAGCAGAGCAGGCAAGCTAACAGCTTATTTGGGTGGCTGATAACAGCACAGCTAGCAGCCCCAGAAGCCATGAGGCTGAATGGTTACCTAGGTAGTACACCTGTGGGAGTGTTATTATGGCTTCAAGGTGTTTCCCATCTGAACCAAGTAGCCCACATTTACATGATCTAGGCTAGAGCTTCATAATCATTATTTCATTTGTTTCCTCATCAAATTTTTGCCTCTAGTCTTGTGGTCTTAAAATGAGCCCCGCCACTCATCAAGATTTGTTATACTGTTTAAAAAGGAGCAAGCCATAGATAAGATGCAATTTAGGAAGACATTTTTAATAACCTCTCAGCTGTTAATTGCTGCTTCCTAAAAGAGACCAGAGACAAGAGTGTATGTGTATGAATGTTCTGAATGTTCCTCCTCCCCTCCATTCCCGGGAAAAAGCTGACACATGTCCCAGCTGGTTAGTTGCCATTGCCAAGAACATCAAAGAGGAAATGCACTTGCACAAACAGCTTAGATGACACCAGACAGCTGGAGTTTGGCTCTTCCTTTTCCTTCCATTTCTGGTAGCTGCGCTTACCTCCAAGGAACAGAACTCAGAAGGAGAGCTATGGTTGAGTTTTGTTTCATTCAGTCTCTTAGCATCAATCCTCATCCCTGATGTTCCCAAAAGGCAGCCAGGGTAAGGGCAGGTATCTTCCATCTACTGTTTGTGCCTGACAAAAAGCTGGTTGATTTGGCAAGCTAAAATAAGGCTTAAGACATAATGTAAATGCTTCTCTGATTGTATAAAGCATGCTTTTGACCAGAGTAGAAATATTTTTTAATTATGGCGCAGTAGTGAATTTTAGGTTAGATATAGACTGCAATTTGTTGCATTTAAAAAATTAAGCCTCCCAACAAGAAATCCGTTCTTCCCTTCCAGCTGTGTTTGTCATGATAAAGATGAAGGACCTGTCCTCTTTTAAAATAAACTTGCACTCCTGTAACTGCTGTCATTTCTCCTTCTCCTGCCATTTCTTTCACCAAATGACTAGCTCACAGTACCTAAATATTTCTCTCCCCCAGTTCTAGACCATATTTTAGTCTTTTTCATGTACTTGAATCTATTCTAATCAATGTTTCTGAGGACTGCTCCACAGCCAAAATTCATCCTAGTTTGGACTTGTCAGACATTCTCTATGATTTACTTTGAACAACAGAATTCCAAAAGTCTATATCATAAAGACATCACACATGTAGAACAGGTAGCTTTTGACCACAATTTTGCTTCAGGAAACATTTCAGACAATGGAGAAGGCCCAGCATATCCAAGGGGACTCAACCCTCCCCATAAGCACTTTTCAATATATCCTCCATGGATCACTGTGATCACTACAGCCAACCAGGACAGGTCTCCACTTTCACATTTTTGTAGATCCACCTTGATAACTAATGACTAAATATTTCACATTATTTTTCTGCACCATGAAGAAAGTAATCTCTGATCCATCCTTTCAGGTAAAATGATTGCTTTCATTGGCCTTGACTGCTAGGATGTGACTTCCACAAATTTGGCTGCTATGCATTTTAGTGTCTTAAACAAAACACTTGTCTTCCTTCATTAAGGGAGCTCAAGAAGTGACTACAAATGTTATGCTGGTGTATCTGTGCTTAAATTAGATCATCTTCAGCATCTTCCATCTCGCTACCAATTTGCCTTTCTCTTCCATGGCAAAGAGGAGCTATTTACTCTCATATTCAAAAAGATACCAATGTCATCACTGATTGAGTACAACACTGACTATTCTCTTGTTACCTCCCATCACTTAAATCTTTAAAGTATCTTTATCCTTTTCTGGATTAGAATAGCAGCAACACTTTAAACTGTGACAGTCATTTCTAGAGTGCTCATCTGAAATGCAGGCAGATGTCCCAGAGAACATATTTGCAAAATGATTAGCTCTGGAAGATTTGAGCTACAAAAATGTCTGGTATATGATTTGGAACTCTCTCCATTACAGAGACAGCCAAAACTCTGGGTTCAAACAATGTCACAGAGACAGGAAAAAAAAAACGAAAACAACAAAACGGGGTTAACTTAGTTCTGGAACTTGAAAAACATCAATAAACAAAGGAAAACAATTCAGAGTTACCAACATAACAAACATTTTCAGAAGTAGCAGCTTGTACTACATTTGATAAAGTACAAAAATGAAGAAAGGAGAGATTCATGAAAACTCATGAACACAGATAAATAGTAAGAGGTACCTGAGCCAGAGAGGGCAATAATGTGCTAAAGTACAAAAGGGCATTGCTAATATGGACCAAAGTAGTGTGAAATACCGGAAAGGAGAAGCCAGGCTGAAAAAACCCAGCTAGAACACTGCCAAGTGGGAAATCAGTTCCTCAGGAAAATAGGGTATGTTTTAGAAAAACAGGAGTACCAGGCAGACTGACAATCACAGAAGAATCATATGAAAGCTTTTGAAAGAGCTTGAGAAACCAAGAGTGATGATTTGGAATAGTTAGGAAGGAAGAAAATTGGAAAGGCAATTGACAGGGTTAGAAGTGCACCATCCATTAATAAAGGCTTTTAAAATTTTACAAATGAGTCTTCTTTTCTTCCTTTTCAGGTCCCACCATTCCTCTGCAGATAGAAAATAAATATCCCGGAACCAAGCAAATATGGTTCCTGTGTTGCTCTGTGCCAAACAGTCCAATGTTCCCAGAAGGAAACTTGATCCATCATAGACAAGGGTTCTTGCCTGACAAGAACAGAGTTTCATAAAGACAAAAGATGTCACTAAGTCAAACTGTCAAATTGTCTGAAAACTGAAGAAGACCTTTTCTTTTATGATGTGTTTGTAGACTCAGATTCTCAGAACTTTACTACTAAACTGCTTGATTATTAATGGGCAGTAACTTAAACTTTGCATGCATGATTTACATTACACTGAGTTCCAGTAAGTTTCTATAAAATACTTTGTTCTGCTCAGTAACAATAGTTCTACATCCTGTGCTTCAAAACTGTCTTAAGTTTCTTAAACATAACAGCAACTTCAATTGCATTTTCCTGATAAACTGATTTGTAGCAAGAAGAAAGCTGTATAAAGGAGTAAACCTTAGAAGCATGCCAAGAATAAGCCACTTGTTATAATACATTTACTTCACAATATATAACACAGCTTTTTTTTGAGAAGAAGTATCTTTAAATCATATCCTTTATTACAGCATGAAGTATTGATTTTCATTTAAAAAAAGGAAGTATAGTAGATGACATTGCACCATTAAAAAAAATGTACACAGGGAAGGTGAAAATTATATTGTCATTAACAAATGTAGCAAAACTACCCATTTAAAGGAATCATAGAATCTCACAGGCTAGAAAAGGCCTCCAAGACCATCAAGACCAACTTTGGGTAACAATCAAGACCATTAGCTAAAATCCAGTTTGTAACCCAAAGATATTTAGCTAGTTATCATTACCATGCTTTGAGGAAAAAAAGAGAGAAAGAAATTTGTCTACAACTGAAATATTTTTTTTTTTTACAGGAACCTAATGGGAACAAGATAGTGCATTGTTTCTTAGATCATGCCTTTTTAAATTCACTATGACTGCTGTATATTATGATTGGTTCAGGCATTTGAGCCAGCATACAATGAATACAGTTGTAATTTTTGCAGTCACAGAGCAATGAATGTTCCATGTTATTTTGCTTGTTGCCTATATGTAGAGAGCAATTTGTGTGGAGAACATTACTGTATCTGTCATGTTCCATCTGAAAGCACTGATGCAGAACTGCTTGGATACAGCAGCACCGTAGTATTGATGCTCATGGCAGAAGAGATTTAGATACCATGAAAAGCTAATGGTGTTAACTAAAGAATTCTTCAATTCACTTCAGCAGAAAGGAAACATTTAAAGGAGAATTAGTTTTAGAATAAATGACAAAAATTCAACACATTGAAATTGTGCAAAGTGCATATTGTAGCAATTATGGAGACTTTGTGATAAAGTACTAATGAGCCAAATTATGGCTGTGCTGTAGACAACTGCCTTTACATGGGATGACTAATTGTTTTAAAGGCTGCTATAAAATTATCTTTCTGCTTTAAACAAACATCCTGCAACAGTGCACAGAAATAAGCACCTGGAAAAACTCCCAGTTCCTTTTTTAGCCTATGCACTTCTTACTCATCCTAAAAGATTTGTCTTCTCAGTTTCTCCTCTGAAGTGGGCAACAGGGGTAAAGCTGAGTTAATTTTGCTGCCTCTTGTTTGGGCTAGAGATAAATGGCTGCAATAAGGAGTGACAATTCTGCTATGGTGAACTCTGTACAGGATCTAGGTAAGAAGTTATGTTCACCTTGTGCTGGAAGAGATGGTCTGAAGCAATCTACAAAAAAAGAGGTGTTTTAAAAGATGATAATGAGAAGATGGAAGGAATTTTCTGCTCTGTCCTGCACTGTCAGGAAGCCTGGATATGGACAGTAAGGGCCAGTTAGGAGTGAAGTGTCAGGTTCAAAGCATACCCAGGACTGACCCTGTTGTGTCACATCACTGACCTGGATTGTCTTATCACATCAGTTCCAGGAAGGAAAGAAGTTTTGACTCTGTGTTGAGTAGGACTGTCATCAATTCACAAATAAGTAGTGCCTAAGAACATAAGGTTAATTAAGGACTTGGAGCTGAAATATCCTGCCTCTTAACAAAGCCATCTTAAAATAGTATTCCTGCTCTGCTTTTCTTTTAAAGCAATTAAGGTAAAAATTTGACATGCATTTATTTTTATATATATATGTGTATGTATGTGGACATGAACATACATATAAACTTAGTCAAACTCCAGAATATTAGAATGAACAGAAGAAGAAAATAAAGAGCAATAACTCTTACCGTAAGAGACCTGCATTTGAAATACTGCTGAGGATATTTCTTCGAGCTATATCAACTCTTTCCCATTAAAGCAAAGCTACTCTCTTTCAAATATCATCATGGGATTATATGTGTCTCCTACTTACATCTCAAATTTGCTCAGTTTACAAGTGAAAAATATGTCTCCTTCTATGATTTGGCAGCAGCAAATCTCAAGTTGGGACTCCAAAACCAATCTATTCTTTTTTTTTTTTTTCAGTTGTACTTGTATTCCTTCAAATACTTCTTTTTGTGATATTTACCTTTAAGACAGTCAACAATGTTTCAGATGCTGTACTAGGACCAGGATTTTATTGATACAGTATAATTCTCAGGCTATTATTCAATACACTCTGTGGCAAATAAAACAAATTAGATATGGCTTAGATGGTTCCTACTGTTGCAACTACTATATCAAGTACTTCCATATAAGAATAGGTGGCTAGTTTTTACTCCTAGTTTATCTTCTACAGGTCCTATGTTTATTTCATGGTTCTCAATAACACTCCTAAAAATTATCTGTCTCCAAAATTTTCTTTTACTCTTGTTCTCATTACAATTCTCATTCAATGTGAAAAAATTGCAATGTCTTTGGAGAGACATTGCATTCATTTTTTATGTCTATATAAACCTAACACATAGGAACTATGATCTTTGTTTGAAAAACAAAAACAACAAGGCAACAGAAAAGAAATATAAGTATACCTAGAGGATTTTATGGTTTTGGCAAAAAAAGAAGGTGGAGAAAAAAATGTGCAAATGTACTGTACTGCAGTTGCTTCAAATAATTAGATGATTCTGTGAACTGTGGCTTTGAATAAAAACAAACAGGAATTTTTCATATCATCTGTCTGATCCGTGTGACAAATTATCTTCTTGCAAACATTTTTGAGTATTTATTTGGGATGCTCTATGTTGATTAATATTTTTCTTTCCATTTGTGTAAAAATATCAGTTAATATTTCATACTTTCTTCTGCTTCTTTACTTCTTTGAACTTATTTTTAGATATTTCCCTATTCTCTCATGTGTCTTATCAAATAATTGCATTCAGAAATCAAACCTTGTGAACTTCAGCAGAAAAATATGTTCAACCCAATTTTACTTTCCATAAAAATACTCCTTTCTGAACAGGTTTTTTGCAGGTAATTTTAACCAAAAAACACCACCAAATGTTTGCAGTCTGCTACTGCCAACTACAATAACATGAAAAAAATCCAAGAAGAGTCAGTATTAGATCAATTTAGAAAGGCACTCAAGAGGGTGTAAAAGGCACCCACCAGGGGTTGACTAGCACTTCAGGTACTACAGTTGAGTAGGGAGTATTTAAATCTATTTTCTTTTGACCTATAAAGACTTCTAAGTGAAGAAAAGAAACAATATTTCAACAAGTACAATCTTTATACATTAATTTGCTGATGCACCAAGTCTTTCCAGGAGACACCAGGGCAAATGTTTCATGTTAAGAGCATACTGTGCAGGGCATACTGTGGTGATTTGTATCATCTGACACGCTGAGGACAAGTAGTCATAGGAAAACATTTCTTAGAATCTAGTTTAGTTAGGAAAAATATTCAATTTAGCTCTTTTGAAATCCATCACAAAGATGCACAGCATAGATAAATAAATAGGCTAACAGACAAGCTAGCATAGAAACATCTGTACAGAAAACTGTTCCATTTAATAGTAATTTGTCAAGATAACTGTATCAAATTTGGTATAACCACAGATGAAGTCAATATTAAAAAGACTTCAAACTTTCTTATCAGACTATTAGCAGGCCATAGACATTTATTACCTTTATTTCTGAGGTGGAAGAGACCATTTATGTTTTGTCCTGTACTATTTTAACATTCCCCTTGAAAATAATGACAAAGCTATCAAATACAGGGCTCAGAATTCTTCACAAGAAAAATTGTGCTATTTAGGCTAATGTAAAAAAAAATTGAAAAACCAAAAATTCTATCAAGTAAAAAGCATATCCAAGTAAAGAAAACTCCCCAGGTTTAATTATCAACATCTGAAAGCAGATTTGGGAAACATCAGAGGTGTGCCTGGAACTTTCAGCTGGTGAAATCCCACAAGGGATTCTTGGTAGGTACAGTAACAGTGCTCTGCAATGAGAAGTGGAAACTGCTCACAGTGGTCCTTGCCAGGGATAATCCTTGTGAGTGATCTCCCGATCCCTTGGCATCATTTGCCAGGAGCCAAACTAAGCACACCTGGCTTGCACCTGACTCTAACCTCTATGACCTGTCCCCTGCGCTTCAGCATTTTATTGTATCAGTGATTTGATTTAATAGCAAGATGCAAATGTTTCAGTGTTTCATCTCAAATGGGACCAGAAAAAAAAACAAAACTGTGAATCTTTTTAAATGTTTGCTTGCACTTAACCTGATTTTTTTCAGTGTATAATTAAAATTTCACGGCTACAAGTTTCATAATAAACATTTCTTACAGCCTGTACTAGAATATAAATCACATCTAATAATTAAGTCTGAATTTTGCAGTAAAAAAACCCCTACATCCTTCTGAAACTGAATTACTCAAAAAGCTAATATCAGGTCATTACCAGTACATTTTTAAGCAAATCATTAACTTCTATGGTGCATGTACTAATGCTCAAACTTTGTGATTGCTGTGTTCATTTCTTAGACTGTAAATTTAATTCCTTATAGAATAAAAATTATGAGGATATTTTAGTAAACTGGTTGGACCTATGTCTGTTTCTGTGATGGCAGGATGATGCTAAAAATTTTTGATTTTCTTTCTATTCTGTAATTTTCATTTCAGCTAGTGATACTTGAACTGGAGCAGCTAGAAGGAATAGATGTAGAACAATAGGGAATTTATTAAAAAATTGTTTTACTGGAAAAAATTAGGTTGCTCAGACAATATTGTCCCATACTGACTACTGGAAATTGTGCTAACAGAGCTGCTGTGTTTGCTTGGTATTGCATTGCCTTTTCCAGGAGTCATCAAGATGGCAAAATTAAATTGGACAGTGTACAGGAATACAACTTGTAGTTAACAACCCTGCCAAGGAAAAGGATGTAAAGGTTGTCTTGCATTTCTCTAGTCAAATGATTTTGAATAAGCAGTACATCCTCTCCAGAAAAGCTCCTGGTGCATGCATTGAAAAGGTTCACTGAACTTTTTCTATATCTGCAGATAAATCATGCTGACATATTTCTCATATTTTTCTGTTACCTTTATCCAGATGTATTACCAGATATAGGTGAGTAATGTATCTCTTAATAAATATTTATTCTGGCAAAAACCACAAAAGCTCACACAAACATTCATGATAAAATAATGTTGATCAGTGCCAACTTTTCACATCAAGGGAAATTTGCATTCTATAGCAGGACATTCAAAGCTGTACTTAGTCACCAAAAAAAGTAAAGAATGGAAGTGCCACTTCGGTAACTTTGAAAAAGTAGTTAAACCTTACACTGACTTCAGCAGAGAGTTTACCTTAACTTTCTGTGGCTGAAATGTGACCTAATGAATATGCTTAACCTGTGTTCTTTGTCACACACACACACAATACACACAACACGCACAAAGCAGTATCCTGTCTCCTCAGCTGGGCAAGACAGAAACCCCTCAAACTGTTAGAATTACAGCAGAAAAGCAGCACAAGTGTTTGTTGAGCCCTGTCTGGGTAGTGCAGGTCTGGCTGGGGAAGCCTTGCTCTCACTCCCCCTGCCCTGCTGCAGCCTGACATTGTGACAAGCTTGCAACTAAACACCTCTACACAAACAGCTCCCCAGCACCCTCCTCAAACGGCTGTCTGAAACAATTGGAAGCCCAAACTAACTCTGGAACCAGATGAACCTGAAGAGCCCAGCTCAAGAGCACAAAGAGGGAACAATATGAATTGCCAGATTTTTTGAATAATAGCAAAATTGAAAGTGCCTTGGGTACATCCAAGCACAGCTGCAATAGCTAACTTATTAGCTATATATGTCTTTTCATTGGCAGCCACATCTAAACGATCTGCAAAAGAAATTTTAACAGCTTCTCTTGTCATAAATGATTCAGCTGAAAGATATACAACCTTGTAAGCCAGATGGAGAGATATAAAAGAGGCTAGATCATAGGATATTTGGGTTTTTTTCTGGATATTTTTCAGGCTATACAGAGAAGTCCCTGTCACTGGTTGATGTAAATAACTCCTAATGGCCTTGAAGGCATGTCCATTAATATCAGGAAAGGTATTTGTTTCAGACTCACTTGCAGAACTTTTGTTAAGGAACTATCCATAGGATTAAAAGTATCAGAGAAATTTGGTGGAATGGAATGAATATTTTAACTCATATGGAAAAGACACCTTCCAATGTCCAACAAGAGGTTTGAAAGTATGAAAAATTGCATTACTAAAATGATTATCTAATCTTTCTTTCAGCATACAGGTCCAAAAAACAAAGTCAAAGATTCTTTTTCTCCCATTAATTTAGCCAAAATTACAATGAGATAAAGGTATAAATGAGGTAAAAACACCACTGCAGTTAAAATCATAACCACTGACAACAACATCACAGGAATAATTTGTATGTGATTGTAATTTTAGCTATTATCAGCCTTGCTCTTAGATCCTATTGTTTAAAAACATTTTATGTTTTGCAGGATATCCAAATAAGACACTACTTTTCAGTGACCAGCAGTGACTATCAGGCCCTCCTTGTCCTCTTGCTTAGTATCAACAGTATCTTCCAGATTCATCCTGGCACATCAGATCAGTCAAGATAAGCTACTGGCCAGTCCTTCCTCCCTGGTGGATAAGTAACGCCAAGGTCATGATTGAAGTGAAGTACCTAGGAATGAACTAGCCTGGATTTGTTGTGATGTTTTTATTCTTCTCTAAATGAACATAACCTTTATTGTCAAAGGGCTGAAAAAGACTTAGAAAACACCCAGTAAACAAGTGGCTTGCAAAACAAGGCAAAGACAAGACAAAGTGTCTTGCAAAAACAAGGTTCTATAAAATTGTAAGTTACAGGAAGAAGCAAGGGTCAACATGGCCACTTAACTTTGCCTTCCTATTTTTAATATAGTGCAAAATAGAGCAGAAATAAGGGTTATTGGAAATATTTTATTCATACTTTTAGCACATGTATATGTGATTATAATATCTAAAAGTAAATGAAATATCAGGTTGTTGCTTTATAATTGAACTAGAAGAAAAGCAACAGAACAGAATTTTTTCCTTCTGTTTTCCCCCTGCATTTGGTAAGAAATCTATGCCCATTAATCTTGCTCTACTGGGTTTACATGACTGGGTTTGGTAGTGAGAGGACTACAGGGATGGCTTCTGTGAGAAGCTGCCAGAAACTTGCTCTGTGTCCAGCAGAGCCAATTCCAGATGGGCCAACACAGACATGCTGCTGGTCAAGGCTGGGCCATTCAGAAATGGTGGCAACACCTCTGTGATGAGACATTTAAGAAGGAAAAGAAAATATTATTGCACAGATATAATTGTGGCACGGTTAGAGCAGAATTAGAATATGTGAGAGGAACAGCCCTGAAGACACCAAGGGCAGTGCAAAAGGAGGGGGAGGAGGTTCTCCAGGCACTGGAGCTGAGATTCCTTCCTCTGTAGCCTGTGGTGAAAGAGATGTGCCCCTGTAACCCATGGAAGGGACCCGCACCAGAGCAGGTGGATGCCCAAAACAGGGCTACGAACCCATAGGAAGCCCTCTGCTGGAGCAGGCTCCTGGCAGGGACCTAGAGACCCCTGGGGAAAGGAGCCCATGCTGGAGCAGGTTTTTTGGTAGCACTTGTGACCCCCTGGGACACAGGAGCTGGAGCAGCCTGTCCTTGAAGAACTGCACCCACTGCAAGAGTGGCTACCTTTGCAGCAGTTCATGGAGAACTGTC